>NC_138770.1:497007871-497607871 GCF_965119305.1 Pelophylax lessonae | reverse complement strand
TTATAATTGAATCAATAATATAATTTTATATATATATACATACATATATATATATATATATATATATATATATATGTATATGTGTGTGTGTGCATATATATATATATACATATATACACATATATATATATATGCATACATATATATACCGGTGTATATATATATATATATATATATATATATATATATATATATATACATATATATATATATGCATATATATATATATATATATATATATATATATATATATATATGCATATATATGCATATATATATATATATATATGCATATATATATATATATATAAAATATAAAATGTGTTATGTGTTTGTGTTTTGTGCAACGTTTTTTTTTTTTTTTGAATTTCCCTCCCTAGTTCCGCTCCCATGCAGCATTGCTGCTGCAGGGAACGGAACTAGGAAGTGATCAGACCGACGGTGGACGGAGGAGCGGCGGGACTCTCTGCTGGCGATCTCAGCAATGAGAGATCATCGCTGGATTGCCAGGATAAGGTAAGAGAACACCGCTGCGCTCTCTGCAATCCACCCCGAGCGTGACTCGGGGTTACCGCTCCTGATATGAAAAACCAACCCCGAGTCACGCTCGGGATTACCGCCTAGGAGGTTAACCACTTCTGGACCGAGCCCATTTATGGCACATGCTGTTTACAAGTTAAAATCTGTATATTTTGCTATAAAATTACCCCCAAACATTATATATATATATTTTTTTTTTAGAAAAGACTCTAGATGATAAAATGGCGGTCATTGCATTTTTTTTGTCACGCTGTATTCGCGCAGCGGTCTTTTAAACGCCAGATATCATTCAAAGTATTCATCGGTCAGTGGTCAGACATTGCATATCTAGATTTTAGTAAGGCTTTTGACACTGTCCCACATAGAAGACTTATCAATAAACTACAGTCATTGAACATGGACTCCCATATTGTTGAGTGGATTAGGCAGTGGCTGAGTGACAGACAACAGAGGGTTGTAGTCAATGGAGAACATTCAGAACAAGGTCATGTTACCAGTGGGGTACCTCTGGGATCTGTACTGGGACCAATTTTGTTTAATATCTTCATAAGTGATATTGCAAAAGGCCTCGATGGTAAGGTTTGTCTTTTTGCTGATGACACAAAGATATGTAACAGGGTTGATGTTCCTGGAGGGAAATGCCAAATGGAAAAGGATTTAGGAAAACTAGAAGAATGGTCAGAACTCTGGCAACTGAAATTTAATGTGGATAAGTGCAAGATAATGCACCTGGGGCGTAAAAACCCAAGGGCAGAATATAGAATATTTGACACAGTCCTGACCTCAGTATCTGAGGAAAGGGATTTAGGAGTAATTATTTCAGAAGACTTAAAGGTGGGAGGACAATGTAATAGAGCAGCACGAAATGCCAGCAGAATGCTTGGATGTATAGGGAGAGGTATAAGCAGTAGAAAGAGAGAAGTGCTTATGCCGCTGTACAGAACACTGGTGAGACCTCACTTGGAGTATTGTGCGCAGTACTGGAGGCCATATCTCCAGAAGGATATAGATACTCTAGAGAGAGTTCAGAGAAGAGCTACTAAATTAGTACATGGATTACAGGAAAAAACTTACCAGGAAAGGTTAAAGGACCTTAACATGTATAGCTTGGAAGAAAGAAGAGACAGAGGGGATATGATAGAAACCTTTAAATACATAAAGGGAATCAACTCGGTAAAGGAGGAGAGCATATTTAAAAGAAGAAATACTACCACAAGAGGACACCGTTTTAAACTAGAGGGGCAAAGGTTTAAAAGTAATATGAGGAAGTATTACTTTACTGAGAGAGTAGTGGATGCATGGAATAACCTTCCTGCAGAAGTGGTAGCTGCAAATACAGTGAAGGAGTTTAAGCATGCATGGGATAGGCATAAGGCTATCCTTCATATAAGATAGGGCCAAGGACTATTCATAGGATTCAGATATATTGGGCAGACTAGATGGGCCAAATGGTTCTTATCTGCCGACACATTCTATGTTTCTATGTTTCTATGGTGGTGGTGGAACATTTTATAATATTCACAGACCTATTTAATTATAGATCACTTCAGATATCAGTCACAGTATTCATCGATCAGTGGTGGAACATTCTATAATATTCACAGACCTATTTCATTATAGATCACTTCAGATATCAGTCACAGTATTCATCGATCAGTGGTGGAACATTCTATAATATTCACAGACCTATTTGATTATAGATCACTTCAGATATCAGTCAGAGTATTCATTGGTCAGTGGTGGAACATTCTATAATATTCACAGACCTATTTGATTATAGATCACTTCAGATATCAGTCAGAGTATTCATTGGTCAGTGGTGGAACATTCTATAATATTCACAGACCTATTTGATTATAGATCACTTCAGATATCAGTCAGAGTATTCATTGGTGGAACATTCTATAATATTCACAGACCTATTTGATTATAGATCACTTCAGATATCATTCGGAGTATTCATTGGTGGAACATTTTATAATATTCACAGACCTATTTGAGTATAGATCACTTCAGAAATCATTCAGAGTATTCATTGGTCAGTGGTGGAACATTCTATAATATTCACAGACCTATTTGAGTATAGATCACTTCAGATATCAGTCACAGTATTCATCGATCAGTGGTGGAACATTCTATAATATTCACAGACCTATTTGATTATAGATCACTTCAGATATCAGTCAGAGTATTCATTGGTCAGTGGTGGAACATTCTATAATATTCACAGACCTATTTGATTATAGATCACTTCAGAAATCATTCAGAGTATTCATTGGTCAGTGGTGGAACATTCTATAATATTCACAGACCTATTTGATTATAGATCACTTAAGATATCATTCAGAGTATTCATTGGTCAGTTGTGGAACATTCTATAATATTCACAGACCTATTTGATTATAGATCACTTCAGATATCAGTCAGAGTATTCATCGGTCAGTTGTGGAATATTCCATAATATTCACAGACCAATTTGATTATAGATCACTTCAGATATCAGTCAGAGTATTCATTGGTCAGTTGTGGAACATTCTATAAGCATTCCAGATTATCCATCTATAGGATTATAGATTACATCATATATCAGTGAGAGTATTGTTAATCGGTCACTTGCGTACATCTATAACCACCACAGCTCTACAGGGCTATCAATTACATCATATCAGGTCATTGAGTATCTATTGGTCAGTTGCATATACCCTATATTGATCTGTATCAACATCATGTCTGAAAGGCCGACAAAAGAGTGCAAGCAGCCTCTGTGTCCATTGTGAAAAGTGGTGGTTACAGTCGACATAGTGCATCCTCTGCAGGTGGGGCACGCCTGTCCTTTATTTTCAGTGCTGCCCGTGCTATTCATCCACAACTTGCGGAAGAGTTGGTAAAGTGAATCAATAAGACGTCCTCATCCTCCTCTTCCTCTTCCTCTGACACCCACGCTGCCAGTAGTTTGCCTTCCTCCGCAGTTGCCAAAGCGGCCCGTTCAACAGGCTCCATCTCCACAGCTACTCCTTCAGTGGCCCCACCATCATACACGGAGAAGTCACCTAAACTGTTCAATCATAGTGTCAGTGACATGCTCCTGGAGGATTTGCAGCAATTTGAAAGCTGTGATGTTGGTTACCAGGTTGATAAAGGGAATAAACAAACAATTCAGCCAAGCGCTCACTCCAAAGGGGAAGACTGGCGTGCTGCTCTCCTCAGGCAGGAAACTCCAAAATGGGTACATAAAAGAAAAGAAAAAGGAGGCACAAACACCTAGTGCATTACCTGTGGTCACTGTTTTAAAATGTTTTATAAAATGCCAAATGCATACTTACAGCCATGAAGATATTAAAATCGTGTTACAAATTCCCGTCACACATGAACTGGAACATGAAAGATCTAAAGAGCGTCTTAGCACCAAGCCGAGTCAAACCCACTAGGACAGAACTAGCACCTATGTGGAAGACTACATGTGGCACAGAAAAAAGGAGGTCGCAGGGATAGATGGTCCAGTACATCCTACCAGACAATTTATCAACTGTTCCACAGAGTTTGTGGTATATGGCCTCGTCTGTCCCTGCGGACTCCTCTATGTAGGCCGCACTTCACGCACTTTCAGAACACGGTCCGGAGAACATAAAAGAAACATTCACAAAGGTTTCGATAAACATCCCCTCTCCTGCCATTTTCGGGATGTGCATGATAAAAAATCTATAGGTCTGAAAGCCTTTGGATTAGAGTCCATTACAGGTTATACAGACGCTGGCCTTAGATTCCAAAAGTTGTGCAGTAGGGAAACGTATTGGATTCATCTACTTCGCTCAATGGCTCCTAGGGGATTGAATGAGTGTTTTAACATCACAGCTGTTATACGTTGAATGCAGGTTTAGTTTGTCCCATGGTCTTTGTCAGGAAGATTTTTAGAGTGATGACTACAATAGGAGAGGGGGGGAGGTAAGTGTAGGGTGTGGAGGTGTGACAAGGAGGGTGGGCATTTGGGGCTTAACCACAGGTAGGAGGTTCCACCCAGTAAGATAGGCCATCGGGTATGAGGCTTTGGGGATGAGGACTTTGGGTGGACATGGTGCACTATTTTACTATTTCAGTATATTATAATTATTGAATACGCAATTTTTGGCAGTCCCAGTGAAATAAGTGTTTAGCAGATTCATTATTCTAATGGTTTTAGATGTTTCTTATATATTTTAGTTATATGCACAGGCATTTTAATTACACAATACTATTTTGTATATTATCACTGTATATGTCATAAGTGATGACATTAGTATTGAATATCATCAAGTTCCAACATCACATGACACACTAGAGTTGGTGGACTCTAGTCGGATTTGTGTTTATAGGAAAGGAGGAAGGGCGTGACTGTCCAGTGTGCAACAACACCCAATAGGAGGTTTTTCATATTTATTACTCCTATCTTTATACATACAAAAGGAATAAATGATATATTATATATTTTTTTTTCTTTCGCGTTTTCCCGCATGGGCCCCCCTCCAGCCTCATACCATCATTTTTTGATTGCCTTAGATGAAACATCATGGATTTTTGGGGTAGCCTATTACAGAGTCCCAACAAAACATATAGGGTAGAAGTTTAGGGAAACTATTAATTCCAGTGACCCTTTCCTAACATCTGGTGCCACTCTGGAACTTAAGGTAGTGGTGTCTTGGTTAAAACTAAGGGGATACAGTAGATCCAAGTGACAACTTTTTAAATTGAAAGTCCTATGTGTGATCTCCTGTGGAGTGTAGCTCTTCCCTCCAGCCGCCAGGTGGCAGTGAGATTAACCAGGGACCCAGCGGAGGATGATTGTATGTCCCCATGGCTACAGACAGAGGTGAGCTCTACACTGAGCCTCTGCCCCGTCCCACCGGAAGTGACGGAATACAAGTCCCGGAGCACAGAGCGGACGGTGTGCGTTCCAGAACCCGAAAGTCACGATCTTCTGAGGGGAATGCACCCTGCACAGCAAGAGCGAACGCCGAGCCAGCTATATCCTGGCTTGTGAGGGGCACTGAGAGTGAGAGGACAGGCGGCTAGCGGCACAGAGAGGGCTGAGGCACCGGCACCATGTCACCATAGGCAGATAAGGAAAGCCACAAGAGAGATCTGGGATGGATAAGTTAATAAAACTACACACATAACCCATAAACCTGCCAATCAGAAAGAGCCCACCCAGAATGTGCACACACCATTTCATGATACAAAAGTTTATGTGCTTGCATATATAGTTAAGGGTGGTTCTCCTGGCTTACACTCCACGATTTTGTGGATCCCTTTGTTGATTGCTTTTTTGATTTTTGTGTTTCTAATTTCTAATTTTTAATTTTTGATGACAGTTTTTCTTTTGGAATTTCCCATGTGGTATACAACCAGTGGCCACAGATGTTTTGAGGGTTAATGTCCAACAAAGGCGGAGAAAGGTTTCTTTTTTTTTTTTTTTTTTTGGACACTGGACGGTCCTGCCCCCTCCCTCTGGGGGGAGGTGGAGGAATTTGAAGCTACTATATTTATTCTAATCTGCTACTGTTATGACAAGCTCTGAGGAAGGGAGCTTGACTCCCGAAACGAGTTAGCGGTCCTATCTTCAAGGACATGTTCCAGTTCATGTGTGATGGGAATTTGTAACACGATTTTAATATCTTCATGTCTGTGAGTATGCATTTGGCATTTTATTAAAAATTTTAAAACAGTGACCACGGGTAATGCACTAGGTGTGTGTGCCTCCTTTTTCTTTTCTTTTACCATAAAGGGAATAACGTGAGCCTAGAGAAAGGGGGTGACAATGAAGGACAAGAAACCAGCAGTGATGTTGCCACAGCTGAAGCATATTGCCAAGTTTGCTTCAATGATGAGGCGGGAGGGGATGATGAGGTCACTGACTGTACTTGAGTACCTGACAGGATAGAGGAGGAGGAGGACGCACAACTCCAATGAGGCAGGATGTGCTCCAAGGGCTGCCATAGCAGTAGCCAACCTATTGTGTCACAGCACAGAGCTCCACAGGTGCAGGGTGCTGCAAAATCCCTGCGCACTCTAAAAAGTTCATTAGTGTTGGCTTTTTTCAGTATCTGTGCAGTAGACCGCAGCGTTGCTGTTTGCAACATCTGTCTAAAGCGGATCAAGCGCGGCCAGAACACCAGCAGCTTGGGCACCACATGCTTGACAAGGCTTATGACAACCTGCCATGCAGTCCGTTGGCAACAGCACCTGAAAGAGGCACAAGATCAAAACAAGCATACATCACCTTGCTCCTCATCTGTGATCTGTAACCCTACTATACCTCATGCCTTCTCAAATACCAGCATTGAGAGGGATGATGGTATAGCAATGAGTGGTACAGATGCTTGCACCCAATCTGCTAGCAGTACAACACCGCTTGATTTGAGCAGCAGGCAAATATCACTACCCCAGTATTTGAACCACAGAAAGAAATACTGTCCCAGAAATCCACATGCTCAGTGTCTTAATGCTAGCTTGGCCAAATTGCTAGCATTACAGTTGCTGCCTTTTCATCTGGTAGACTCGGCTCCCTTTTCGCAAATTTGTGGAATGTGCTGCACCACAGTGGCAGGTCCCAAAAAGGCATTTCTTTTTCACGTAAGGCCTTCTTCGCGTAATGCCATTCCGGCTCTCTACCGTCATGTGGAAGGTAGTGTTTTGGCCTCGTTGGACAAAGCGGTCAGCAGGAAGGTGCACATTACTGCTGACTCTTGGTCCAGCAGGCGTGGTACAGGGACGTTACATTTCTTTGACGGAGCACTGGGTAACTCTGCTGGCAGCTGGGAAGGATGCAGGACAGGGTTCAATGTTGCAGCTTGTTTTGCCACCACGTCACCAAAAATCTGGTGCTGGTTCTACCACATCTGGCTACTCCCCCACCTCCTCCTCCTCCATGTCCTCTTCTGCTCAATTCTCTGCAACAGCAGTGCTCCCTAAGCGTTCAAGGGGCTACGCAAGCTGTCAGGCTAAAAGATGCCATGCTGTGCTTCAGTTGGGCTGTCTAGGGGATAGGAGTCACACCGGTGCAGAGATTCTGTCAGCTCTGCAGGGGCAGGCTCAGAGATGGTTGACGCCACGACAGCTTGAGCCAGGAACGGTTGTATGCGATAATGGCACCAACCTTCTCTCCGCCCTCTGACAGGGACACTTGACACATGTTTCAAGCTTGGCACATGTTATGAATCTGGTGGTGCAGCGTTTCTTGAGTAGATACCCGGGCTTCCAAGATCTCCTGAGGCAGGCCAGGAAAGTCTGTGGCCATTTCCGCCATTCGTTCAATGCCAGTGCTCGCTTATTTGACATTCAACAGGAATTCAACCTGCCCACCAACCACCTCATTTGTGACATGCCCACCAGGTGGAACTCAACATTGGCAATGCTGCAGCGGCTGCACATGCAGCAGAGGGCCATCAATGAGTACCTGTGTGAGTATGGCACAAGGACAGGGTCAGGGGAGCTTGTTTTTTTTCCGCCACACCAGTGGCTTTTGATTAAGGATGCATGCATCATCCTGTCACCATTTGAGGATGCCACAAGGATGGTGAGCCGGGACAATGCATGCATCAGTGACACTATCCTGCTAGTCTACCTGCTGGAACACACGCTGCATGGAATCATGGACAGGGCATTTGACGTCCTCAGCAGCGTGTCTATGACAAAATGCGTACAGCGTAGCTGCGTCACTTCCTGATCCGGGACCTTCACGGAACGCACTGCGTTCTGGAGCTACGAACTCTTTGGCGTGTGCTGACACGGTCCCCCATATTTGGATGTTTTTATGCGCAGTACCTACTACCGTATTGTGAGTACCCTACTTTATGATATTTCAAATAAATTTATAATAAGGTATCACACTATGTGTGCCCCCTTTGTTCATTTACATACACACCACTGCTGGAGTACCAACCAGGAAATAAATTGAATGCTGTGGAACAGTACTTACTCCCCTACCCCCTTTAGTACTGAGATGTACAGACGTGGGAACAGTGTCTAGGGCCCCCAGGACCAGCCATCTATACGCTAAGGTATACAGCTTATATATACCCCTGCCTAATACTCCTGTGTGGGGTTAGGCACTCTGGTGAGTGCAATCTATTTTATAACCACCCTGGGCACCCTCCTATAATAAGAAAATCTTTGGGATTGCCATATGAAGATTGAGCACCACCACCTATGGACATTGATTTTATATAGTCCACCTTGCACTTCACCTTAATAATTTTTTAATAATTATCTCCACTACATCACCGCACTTTTCACTTTATATTATTCACTACTGCATATATTTTAGATAATTACAGCTGTGTCTCCAATTTTTGATTATCAACATTTAACCTGTTTATACATATATATATATATACTGTATATATACAGTATATATATATATATATATATATATATATATATATATATATATATTTTTGTATATTTACATTCTTTAGCCACTATAGTCACTTTTATATATGTCTTCACCTTATGCCACTGGATCACCTTATTGAGAGATTTATTTATTAGGTTATAGCACCAAGCACTGTATGATTATATCACTGCTTTATTTATTTATATCATATTTATGCTAGCGTGTCATTGGATGTATATACATTTTTAATTAGCAATCTTCTTCACTTATTATTTATTATTGGCTGAATGCATACTTTCTTATCTAATTTATTTGTGGGCATACAGTAGACTATTTTACCTATACACCATTCCCTGGCTATACTTGAATCCATTTGTTTTATTATTCAATACCCATCTGGCAGCGCCATATTCCCTACCCCTATTTATTTTTACTTTAGATATAGCCCTTCTGCTTTATTTCAGGGAGGCTGAAGCCTTTCTCCCCCTTCCCCCGATTTCCATAGCGCGGGATCTTCCTACAAGTCTCCTGTAGCATATCTGCAGTCTTTGACCATCTCCTGTAGCATGTCTGCAGTCTTTGACCATGTCCTGTACCCTGTCTGCAGTCTCTGACAATTTTCTATACCTTGTCTGCAGTCTCTGACCATCTCCTGTACCTTGTCTGCCGTCTCTGACCATCTCCTGTACCATTTCTGCAGTCTCTGACCATCTCTTGTACCTTGTCTGCAGTCTCTGATCATTTACTATACCTTGCCTGCAGTGTCTGTCTCCTGTAGTGTGTCTGCAGTCACTGACTGTCTCCTGTAGTGTGTCTGCAGTCTCTGACCATCTCATGTACCTTGTCTGCAGTCTCTGACCATCTCTTGTACCTTGTCTGCAGTCTCTGATCATTTCCTGTACCTTGCCTGCAGTGTCTGACTGTCTCTTGTAGTATGTCTGCAGTCACTGACTGTCTCCTGTAGTAGGTTCACAGCCTCTGATCCTCTCCTGTAGTAGGTTCGCAGTCTCTGTCTCCTGTAGTATGTCTGCGGTCATCGACCGTCTCCAGAAGTATGTCCGCAGTCTCTGATCGTCTCCTGTGTAGGTCCGCAGTCTCTGATTGTCTCCTGTGTAGGTCCACAGTCTCTGACCATCTTCTGTAGTAATTCTGCAGTCTCTGGCTGTCTCGTGTATCAGGTCTGCTGTCTCAGACCATCTCCCGTTGTAGGTCCTCAGTCTCTGACCGTCTCCTGTGGTAGGTCAGCAGTCTCTGACCATCTCCTGTGGTAGATCAGCAGTCTCTGACCATCTTCTGTAGTAATTCTGCAGTCTCTGGCTGTCTCGTGTATCAGGTCTGCTGTCTCAGACCATCTCCCGTAGTAGGTCCTCAGTCTCTGACCATCTCCTGTGGTAGGTCAGCAGTCTCTGACCATCTCCTGTGGTAGGTCAGCAGTCTCTGACCATCTCCTGTGGTAGGTCAGCAGTCACAGACCGTCTCCTGTGGTAGGTCGGCAGTCTCAGACTGTCTCCTGCAGTATATCTAGCACTAAATATTATGCACATCCTTTTGGTGTGTCAGGGGTTGCAGTTGAGGCCCCCAAAATCTCATCAATTGACCATCACAGCAAAATATACACACCCAAGCAGCTGCTCTGTTCATTTAGAGGTAGATGGCCAAGAGGCAGTTCTCTTTTGAGCCACTTTTAGACCCCTTTCCCACTGGCTGTCCCATCAGGTCTGCCTGTAAGTTTTTCAGGCGGACCTAATCGGACATTGCACTCTTCGCTTTGTAACGACAGGTCTGTCTCTGCACAGTGAGCGAAGAGAGACCTGTTATCTGCCCTGCTCAGTGGGGATCAGTGGAGTCCGTCAAACTAAGGCACCCCTGTGAAAGGGGACATAAACGTAATCTGTTCATGCCCATTGCTCTCTGCGATTTCCATAGCAGTACTTTTTAGCTGATTTCAGGGTGGCTGAAAGTTTGTCATGCTGTGTTGATTTTTAATTGTAAATTAGGCAAATTACTTGTTACGGGTGTTGTCAGTGTTTACATATTGTTTTTATACTGTTTAAATAACAAAGTTGTCTTCATTTCAAATAGAAGTTCTGTCATTTATCAGGTTGTCAGTAAACACTTAGCTCTTTCAGCAAATTTTCCATGTTTTGTCAGAGAACATGGTTGATGTTCCTCTTGCACAGTCCCTGGGTGAGGAGGTAGTTGGCATTCCTGAGGACTGGCTCAAGGGAGTCCTGCCTCATCATCTGGTTCAGCCGGTCTGGGCCCTCCAGCACCACCAGCTGATCCCTCAGGGCTCGGAAATGGCTGGCAGTGGTGGTCAGGCTGGCCAGGTTGTTGTTGTCCTCCACCAGCGGCTCTGCCCGAGGTCCAGGCAGCAGCTGGAGCAGTCTAGGGCAGCCGAGCCACCTTGCCGCAGTAAATCTGTGACGGACGGTCGGCAACTAGTTAAAGTGGAATTCTAGGCAAAATTGAACTTTTGCCCACGATTAGTATATTAAATTTGTTTAAATTTGATATTATTAATTTTCAGGTTTGTCTAGCTTAGAAAGTCTAATCTGAGCCAGACAATCAGATACTTCCTGTTCTTCACTGACACCAGTTTGCCTGCTGAGCTGAATTTGGCAGTTCTCAGGCATATCCTGAGAGAGATAGAGGAGTCATTGTAAGGCTGGAATGCCCACTGCAGTGTATACACCAAGACATGACACAAATACACTGCAGTGTATACACCAAGACATGACACAAATACCCTGCAGTGTATACACCAACACATGACACACACAGAGCAATGTATACACCAACACATAACACACACTGTAGTGTATACATCAACACATGACACACACTGCAGTGTATACACCAACATATGACAAACACTGCAGTGTATACACCAACGTATGACACACACTGCAGTGTATATCCCAACACGTGACACACACACTGTGGTGTATACACCAACACATGAAACGCACTGCAGTGTATACACCAACACATGACACACACTGCAGTACTTATACCAACATATGACACACACACTACAGGGAGGAACCCAGAGCATTATATTGCAGCCTTTTGTGTTACACACTACAAGGCAGAATCATATGGAGTTCTCTGCTTGTCATGCGTTATACTCACACTACAATGTTGGATCATGTCCCGTTCTCTGCTTGCCATGCGTTGCACTCACACCACAAGGTGGTATCATGTGGCGTTAATGTAATGTGATCTTTGTAGACTGTGAGCTGAGACCCCAGTTCACTTCCAGCTACACTGACAGTTCCTCCTGCATCCACAGACTTTCTCCTGTGGTAGTCTTGGTTCAAAGCCCTGCACAGCTATATTGTATATGTGCACTGGACCTCCCAGCCCTTCTGTGTGAATGGTTCTTTTTTTATTTCTTCATTTTCTCAAGAATGAGGATGCACAATGCATCATTATTGATGAGAAGCACTAAGCAGGAACCTATGGTCAGCTCCTCCCATCCTGTACAGTATATGCCCACTGGCTACATAGGAACAGTGTTCTCTGTAAGTGATGTCACTAGCCTTCAGTAACCAGGCTTACTGGCTGCTCTTAGACGGCAGAGGGATTGAAGCCATGTGACAGGCACTGGATACTGCAAAATAAAGGTAGAAAAACTGGAATTTTTTCATTTTGACACATAAGGCAGAACTTAGCCTACATTGGGAGAATTTACGTATCAGACTTTCCTTCCACTTTAATTTTGTAGATCTAGTAGAAATGTTGTACATTATGTTGTTTTTGTGTGTGATAATAATGAATATAGTGTATTTTTATTGAAAATATTGGTTTGATAAACTGTTGCACAACTATCACATGACCTTAAAAATCAGTAGCACCATCTTTTTATTCCACTGGTCATATGTTTTCATATAATGTATGAAGAGAGTCTTTTACAAACTCTGAAAGCTGTAAGTGAAAAAAAAGTGAAACATTGCAAAAATGGCCTGGCCACCTGAGGTTAAGAGTAGAGTGCAGGGCTTGGCAGTGAAATGGATATAGTATCTATGCAGCATAAAATGAAAAAATGTCCTTTGAAAGTTTCCCTTAACATATGCTCATTGAGACTATTTCTAGTTTTCACAGCCTTACATTATAGAGATTTTATACCTGCTGATCCCGCTGTTCACATGAATAACTCCTTATTTCCTGTGCCAGGCTGACAATTTGGATCAGCTGCTAGAACTCCCTCTCATCAGTTTGATATTGTAGCGTTTCTTTACATAATCAGTTTTTTTTTTTCACTTCATATGAGATCTTTAAAGATACAATGAATTAGTCTAAATGTATCATTTGCAGTCCAGCCTGTTGAATTATGAATACATATAATTAAAGCGTCCAAAACATCTTTATAAGGTTGGTTCTGCCAGCTATAGATGAAGGAAGTTTACATCATGAATTACACTGTACCTGAAAATGAACAATTATAACTAATAATAATATATATATTAACAATATATTTGATGTACATTTTAGAATTGGAAGAAATGATCACACGTAAATATGCACAGCTAGGTAGTGTAGATTGCAATTCATCAATAGGTAATAATACACACTTAATTTAGATATTTAATAATCCTGAAAAGGGATTGAATCAAATCTATAATAATAACACTTTCTAAAGAATGTCTTGTGTCACCTAAAAATAAGAGAATTAATGAATGCAAGTTACTCGCTAGGGAGAGAATCTTTAGAGGAATCCAGAATTCGAAAAGGATCTAGGTCCCCTAGTAGATGACAGGTTCAGCAATGGCATGTGATGTTAAACTGCAGCAAACAGAGCTATTAGACTATTAGCATGCATTGAAAAGGGAATTTACTCAAAAGGTAAGACTGTAATTCTACCACTTTAAAAAACTCTGGTCCGGCCACATCTTGAGTATACTGTCCAGCTATACTCCAGAGGAGGGAATCAAAGCTAATAAGGGGATTGGAGGACCTCGGTTTTGAGAAACTACAAGCATTAAATGTACTCTAACTGGAGAAAAGATGCTTAAGGTAGTTCTAAAGGCTGAAAGTTTTTTTTTACCTTTAGTATGCAGTCACCGCCAGCCTGGCAAATACATACCTACATACATGAGCCTGATCTCGATCCAGCGATGTGCATGAGAGCAGCTGCTGTCCTGGCTCTCTGCCTCCTCATTTGCTCAGAGACAGCAGCAGAAGCCAATGGCTCCTGCAGCTGTCAATCACAGCCAGTGAAGAGGTAGCAAATAGGGGCAAAGCCCAGTTCTGTGTGTCTTATGTGTGCAGCTTGCTAGGGAGGCCCTCAGAAGGAGGGAGGAGCCAGGAGCGCTGGCAGGGGACCCCAGAAGAGTAGGATTGGGGCTGCTCTGTGCAAAACCATTGCGCAGAGCAGGAAAGTATAACATGTTTGTTATTTACTTTTAACATTTTTACCTTTAATTTCTTCCCACCCAGCCCCTGCATATAAACGGCCAGGTGGGCACTTCCTCCCTCTGAGTGGACATTCCTGAACCTCCTACAGAAGGAGCACAATCGTGCAGCCGTGTGATCCCAGTGTGCCTGTATCCCCAGGACATAGCGCACCACAGCTCGGCAGGAGGGCTCTGTGATTGGCACTCCTGATCACATGATGGCTGTTTTCAATCACAGCCATTGTGTAATGTAAACAGAGCCTTTGTGAGGCGATGGGCTCTGCTTCTTCTCACACAGAGCCTTTCAGAGACAATCTGGGCTGCCAGCCAGGGATCAGTGAGTTTTGAGCTGATTAAAGCTGTGTTAAACAGCTGTTTACACTTTGATCACCCAGCTAGTGTCCCCAAACAGTGTCCTCAAACAGTGATCATATGGCACACATCTGTCCATGATCATCGGCCACATATGTCCGTGATCATTGGTGCACATCTGTCCATGATCATTTTCCACATCTGTCCCAGTGATAATCTGCCACATCTGTCTGTGGTCATCTGTGTACATCTGTCCTAGTGAACATCTGCCAACTCTGTCCCAGTGAACATCTGCCAACTCTGTCCCAGTGAACATCTGCCACATCTGTCCCAGTGAACATCTGTGCACATTTGGCCGTGATTATCTGCCACATTTGTCCCAGTGATCAACATCTGTCACACATCTGTCAAATCTGTCACATCTGTCCCAGTGATCATCTGCGCATATCTGTCACACATCTGTCAACATGGCTAAAAAATTGTGCAGCAGCAAGGAGGCTTTCCATATACTCCAGAGTATGTCAGATGAGCGTAGCGGGGAACTATCTTCGTCAGACTCGGATAGCGTGTATGAGCCAGTAGAAAGCAGTGGCTCTGAAATGGAAACTGAGGACAGAATCCAAACAAAGAGGCTCAGGAGATTTGAGGAGTGTGAAGGAGAACCCTATCACTCTGGACTCATTTCATACACTTGGTTTAACTTACTCAAATGGGACAGTAATGTTTGTCAGGAATGTGTATCGAGAAAGATGTGAAGACTCTCTCTGGCCTGTTTGATTCTGAATATGTTTATTGAAAGAGCTATACACCTTGGCCTCTGTTCCATGTTCTTTGGTATCCAAGACGGGCAGTCTGTCCCTGGTGGTCTTCCTATTGTTTGTATATTAAGGTGTGCTGTGTGTCTCCTTGTTAATTGCTAATGAACTTCTGTCCAGATGGCTAGGTAATTGGTTCAGATTGATTCTCTTTCTGTACACAATCTCATCTACATGATAATGTAATCAGGACCTGGTCAGGAGGGGGGAAGGGTATGTCCTGTGTTGTATATATAGTGTATGAGACTGGTTAATAAAGTATATTTTACCCAGCATTAAGCCTTAGCTCATGTATGGGGGGTGTTATCTGTTATGCTATGCCAGTGTTGTTTCACCTAGATGGATTATTTGCTGTTCTGAAAAAGGGGAACATTGCATGGCAGCGGCGGGACGATCCCTTTTTCATGGATTTATAATTTAAGGCTGGAACTGGAGCAGCATGCATGGAAGGTTGCTACACTCAACTCAAGCACAACACTTTGAAGGAAATATTGGAGGTTCATGGGGGTATTGCCAGCAATAAAGCCAAGCGTCTTATCATAAGCGAGCTAATGGAGCTGAATTGGGAGAACTTGGTCGCGGCAAACCCAGCTGTTTGTGCAGAAGAAAGTGAAGTGGACAGAGAAATAAGGGAACGGCTGGCGCCTTAAATGTGAATAAACAACGGAAATTACAAATCACAGCGAACCACAGCAGTTGTACCGAACGGTTCCAGCTCTAAAACCAAACCGCGAAAAAAATTCCATTCAGCGCATTTAAGGTATTTGAAGAGAATACAGGCTAGATTGACAGGTATTTGGCGGATTTTGAGAGACAATGTGCCTTGCATAAAGTAGCAGAAGGGGAATGGGTTCCAATTTTGGCTGGAAAACTATCTGGCAAAGCAGCTGATGCCTTCAGAGCCATCCCTGATCAGGACATAAACAGCTAGGAGCAGGTGAAGGAAGCTCTCCTAGCCAGGTATGCAGTAACCCCGGAGGTGTACCGGAGGAAATTTCAGAAATTCCAGGAAAACAGAGTCAGGCTCCTACACAGAGTGGGCTTGCCAGCTGCATAGGGCAGCCACACACTGGGTGAATGGATGTCAGATTACCACCCTGGAGGAATTGTTACATCTGGTACTACTTGAACAGTTCTTCATGTTGCTTCAACCAGATGTAAGGTATTGGGTGAGGGACCGTAACCCTCTCACCTTGTAAGAGGCAGCCCAGCTTGCAGATGAACACACGGATGCCCGTAAGCCAGAACGATCCTCCCTCAAACCACAACAACTTCAGGTCAAGCCACCAGAACAACAACCTGGGGGGAGCTATCAATCACCTCAGCGACCTGCGGCCGAAGTAAGTCGACCTCCACAGACCATAGGAGCTCATTGTTTCTGGTGCAAGCAGGTGGGACACTACCACAGGGATTGTCCAATGGAACAACCCTGATCTAATAAGAATCATCTCTCAGGTACCAACGCAATGGCAGCAGTTCACTCCATCGATTACCCGGGCCCCATTACCTGGGAGGCCCGAGAGTTAACCAGGGAAGAATCCCTGGAGTTCCTCCATGAAGCAAATCTGGTGCAGGCAGCCAGTGGGGACAACCAGCAACACCACCGTCAACTGGTGATGGTTAATGGCCAGACTGTTCAAGGCCTTCGGGATACAGGGGTCACCATCAGACTGGTTCAGAGACATTTGCTCAACAACCACGAGCAGCCAGGCAAATCCATTGCTGTTCGGAGCTGTCTATTGAATCCCTACTGCTCAGGTTCATTTGGATTGGGGTGTGGGGTCTGAAACTGTAAAGGTGGGGGTCATGAAGGATTTGCCCGTGGATGTGATACTCGGCAATGATCTGGGTCCCCTTACGTCTGCATTTACGTCTGCACCCAACCAGGAGGTTCAAGCTGTCACTACCAGAGCCCAAAGCTGCGCTACAAAAAAACACTCCCAAACTCCAGAGACTCAGGTAAGACATACTTCCCCCAACCGTGACGGTAGAGCCCCTACCCTAGGATACCCCTGAGGGTTTTGGGAAAGAGGTAGCGGGAGACCCCTCCTTACTAAAGTACAAGGAAAAAGCTGTATCGGATCAAGGGGGACTGGAGGGGGAGCAGTATGTGTGGGATGGTAGCAGGTTGTACAGGCTCACTGACTCAAGGACAAATGGACCGGGGCCAAAACAGAAACTCCAGCTAGTAGTTCCTCAAAAATATACAGTAGGCAGGAACTGATGGAGATTGGGCACGATATTCCATTATCCAGACATTTAGGAATACGGCGGACCTCATACCAGTTAACCCAAATTTTTTACTGGCTGGGAATCTTCAATGATGTCCGATGATATTGTCAAACGTGTGAAGTATGCCAACGGGTGGGTAAGAGGGGCGACCATCCTATAGCTAAGATGGTTTCCATGCCCATCATTGAAGAGCCCTTTAGTCGGGTAAAGGTAGATTTAATAGGACCCCTAGCACAACCTAGTCACTCCAGTAAACGTTATATTATCACCATAGTAGATTATACCACTAGATACCCTGAAGCAGTAGCGCTACCCAATATTGAAGCCGAGACAGTGGCAGATGCACTGGTCAAGGTATTCTCAAGAGTCGGATTTCCTCGAGAGATCCTATCTGACCAGGGTACTGGACTGCAACTCATCAGTTATGGAAGGTCTGCAGGATAAAACCCCTCATGAGCTCCCCATATTATCCCCAGACTAACGGTCTTTGTGAGCGGTTCAATGAAACTCTGAAGCAGATGTTGAAGACGTTCACGGCAGCTTGTAGAGACTGGGAGCGATTCCTGCCTCACCTTCTCTTTGCTTACCGAGAGGTGCCGCAGGAATCAATGGGGTTCTCACCTTTTGAGCTGTTATACGGGAGGCGAGTGAGGGGGCCCCTAGACCTTATTCGAGAACACTGGGAGGGGGGCCACAGAGTCAGCAGGGACCCCGGTGGTACCATACGTACTGGAGTTGAGAGACAGTATAGAGGCGTTGACTCAGACGGTGCACGAGAACCTTCAGGCAGCTCAGCGACGCCAGCGGGTATGGCACGAACGGAGGGCAAGACACCATAGTTTTCAGGTTAGACAGAGGGTTATGGTACCTAAACAAGTTCGACAAGACAAACTGCAGGCTGCCTGGCAGGGACCCTACAAGATTATTGGGAAAGTATGTGACACTACTTACACAGTAGCCAGTTGTGAGAAGGAGAATGTGAAGTGCACATTTCACATCAACATGCTCAAGGAATACAAAGGTAGAGAGGAAGACATGGCGGCCGTGTGTGCCCAGCATCCGAGGATCCAGATACCCTACCTTTACCTGATTTGCTAGGGAGTGACCAAAGAGAAAGGGCCATAGAGTTGGTACACTTGGGGGAATGACTGGGACCGCAGGAGCGGACCCAAGCGTGCGCCCACCTGCAAGTCATACAGGCCATGATCTCCCAGGAACCTGGGTATACTAGACTAGCAACCCACTGGGTAGAGACCCCAGGCCAGGCTCCTTTGAGGCAGCCCCCCTACCGCCTCCCCAAGGCAGTCCGGGAAGCAATGCGGAAATAAATAAATGAAATCCTTCGCTTAGGGCTCATTGAACCCTCCATAAGCCCTTGGGCTTCGCCGGTGGAACTTGTGCCGAAGCGGGATGGTACTGTTGGAGATACAACAGCTTTTAGCTTATCCGATAAACTGCAGTTCACAAATAGGACAGTAGATGTCGCTAATGCTAAGTGATATGCTATGCATTTTCTATGATGTGTATTTCCTGTACACTGTACTGTACTTGTTGGTTATCTCTTCCTGTCTGTGTTCTTATTATTAGAATGAGGTGACATCTTTTCTTTCTGTGTTATGTTCCAATAAAGAAGCCAGTTCCTGTTTACTCCACAATGTCTGATCTGAATGGACTCTGCTGCACCCAGTGATCGCACTCTGCAACAGGTTATGGGCCCAGGATCCGGATAAAGATCGACATAAGGAAGGTTTCCAGTGACATCTCCTATAGACAAGTAAGACTGTTTATATATAAAGGAGGGAAAATGTCTGGAAACTCAGAACTTAAACTCTCAGTGGCCAAGCTGAACAATGACGATTATCAGCTATGGAAGTTTAAAGTGGAAATGCTATTATCTAGAGATGACTTGTGGGAGGTTACCACTACAGAGAGGCCACATGACAGTAATCAGGACTGGGACAAGAAAAACAGACAGGCACGGGCCACCATAAGCTTACTAGTGGAGGATGATCAGCTCATACATATACGCCATGAGGACACAGCGAAAGGCATGTGGGATGTACTAAAAAGACTGCATGAAAGATCCAGTTTAAACAGCAAGCTGCTTCTACTGCGGAAACTTTACAGAATGAGACTTAGCAGAGAACAGGACATGCAGGAGCACATAAACGCAATGCTGGAAGTGATTGCGCAACTCTGATCAATCAGGGAGAATATAACAGACAGCCACGCTGCAGCCATGTTGTTATGCAGTTTGCCCGATACATATACTGCACTGATCAATGCACTGGAGAAATGACCTGAGACAGATCTGACGCTAACATTTGTTAAAACCAGGCTCATAGATAAGTATCAGAGAAGAAAGGAATTAGTGCATAACTCCACAGAAACCGACACCAGAACCGCTGTTAAAGCTACAGACGCAAGGTTACACAGGAAAGAGACCAGAGTGTGTTTCAGATGTCACAAACAGGGACACATAAAGAAGGACTGTACGATATGGAAAGCAGAGCAAAGAAGACAGCGTCCATCTTATGCTAAACAAAAGGTCAAAGCCACAATCAATGATCCATGGGAAGGAAACTGGAATGCCACATTTAAAGTGACAGGCAACAATAAATGTCAAGGCTGGTGCATCGATTCGGGGGCAACTAGTCACATGACAAGTGATACAAGTTTTTTCCCAGAACTTGATCTGAACAACAAAGAAACTATTTATCTTGCAGATGGAAGCAAAATACATGCAGAAGGATATGGGCATGGAACCCTTGTATGCCCTGATGATGAGGGACACAACCTAGCCATACCAGTGAAAGATGTGCTTTATGTTCCTAATCTAGAAGTAGGACTCTTATCTGTGAAGCGTCTGACAGCCAGAGGACTCACTGTAAAATTCAAAGGTGACAAGTGTTCAATCCTAAACGGCAACCAGACAATAGCAAGTGCCAAGCTGGATGATCATCTATATCACCTCGACACAGTGAAGGAAAAGGTGAGACTATGTACACACAAGCACAATGACTGTATACATATATGGCACAGACGTCTAGGTCACAGACACCCAGAATGCATACAGGAACTACAGAGGAAGAATCTGACAAGGGATCTAACAATATCCCCTTGTTCAGTTACTGTTAAGTGTGAATGTTGTATTAAATCCAAAGCTACAAGAGCAACACTTCCCAAAGTCAGTCAGAAGAGAGCTTCAAGACCACTTGACTTTGTTCACAGTGACGTGTGTGGTCCCCTAAACCCACCTACACCTGGAGGCAAAAGGTACATAGTGACTTTCATAGACGACTATTCAAGATACACAGTCACCTACCTAATGCAACACAAGAGTGAAGTTTTTGACAAATTAAAAGACTATATAATAAAGACCAGTAACAAGTTTCAGAGGAAGCCTCTCATACTTCGGAGTGACAATGGAGGTGAATTCACAGGATATAAGATACAAGAGTACTTAAAACAGAATGGAATAGAACATCAAAATACAGTACCATATACACCAGAACAAAATGGAGTAGCTGAAAGAAAGAACAGAACTCTGACTGAAATGATCAGATGTATGCTGACAAACTCTGGACTACCACAAAAATACTGGGGTGAAGCAGCTATGACAGCTACATATTTGCAGAACAGACTTCTTTCCAGAACAATAGACAAAACTCCATATGAACTATGGCACAATGAGAAGCCGAATGTAAAACACCTAAGAGTTTTTGGATGCAAAGCATTCATCTACATACCTGAAGAAAAATGCACCAAACTCCAAAACAGAGCATTTGAAGGTATCTTCGTTGGATACAGTGACAATGTCAAAGGTTACAGAATCTTAAATCCCAAAACAGACAAGGTTACCATTAGCAACAGCATAACTTTTGTTGAAGATTTCAGAGACAATGTAATGACAACAGTAGAAGCAAGAATAGAGGAGAAAACTGACATTGACCAGCCTATCTCCATAACTTCTGAACAAACAGTTGAAGTGAGTGCAGACTCTACCAGTACTGAAGAGCAGACACAAGAAGGCTCAGACACAAAACCGAGATGTTCAACAAGAGAAAACAAAGGTAAACCACCTGTACGTCTCTCATACAAAGCAAGTACTGCCAGTATCAACGAACCTGCAACCTGGGAAGACATATCTCAGCTTTCAGAACAAGAAGCAAGTAAATGGATAAAGGCTGCTGATGAAGAGATAAAATCCATGCATGACACTAAAACATGGACACTTACAGAACTACCACCCGGAAGGAAAGCCATAGGCTGTAAATTGACTTTTAAAGTGAAATACAATGCAGATGGCAGAATTGAGCGATACAAAGCAAGGCTAGTAGCCAAGGGCTATTCTCGAAAATACGGAGAGGACTATGACGAGACATTTGCACCAGTAGTCAAGCACACTACAATTCGGACTTTACTGACAGTAGCCATCACAAGGAAAATGCAAGTGAAATATTTTGATGTGAAAACCGCGTTTCTACATGGCGAGCTAACAGAAGAAATTTACATGGAACGGCCGCCAGGGTTCAAAGATGAACAAAGGCCAGACCTAGTATGCAAACTTCGCAGGAGTATATATGGTCTAAAGCAAGCAGCCAGAGCGTGGAATATAAAAATAAATGAAGTGCTTACACATCAAAACTTTCTGAGGAGTAAAGCAGACCCCTGCTTATACACAAAGAAATTGGCAAACAGATGGGTCTATATGCTTATTTATGTGGATGATATCCTGATTTGCTTTGAGCAAGAAGGGGATGAAGCAGAAATACTAGAAAAACTAAATGAGAACTTCAACACCAAAGATCTTGGCAACATAAAGAATTACCTCGGCACCCAGATTGAGAGAGAGGAAGATGGCAGCTTTCTTCTGAACCAAAGACATAAAATACAAGAAATAATTGAAACATTTGGAATGGAAGACGCCAAACCAGTAAAGTCTCCTATGGAAACCAACTACCTAAAGGAGATGAATTGCCAAGATAACCCATTACCTACTAATACTCAGTACAGGAAGGCAATAGGGAAATTGCTATATCTTACCACTGCTACAAGGCCAGACATTGCAGCAACTGTTGGAATCCTATGCAAAAAGGTTTCAATGCCAAGTCAAAAGGACTGGAATGCTGTAAAGCGAATCATTCGCTATCTAAAAGGGACTTTGCACTACAAGTTAAAGTTACCAGCAAGTGATGAGAGCACCTTAACAGGATAGGTGGATGCTGACTGGGCAGGAGACACCAGCAACAGGAAATCTACCAGTGGCTACTTATTTTTTCTGTCAGGAGGTGCCATCAGTTGGACTAGTAAAAAGCAACTCTCTGTTTCACTGTCGTCTACTGAAGCAGAATACGTTGCTGCAGCACAAGCAAGCCAAGAAGTTATATGGCTGAGACAGCTATTAACAGACATGGGTCTACCACAGTTGGGACCAACAGAAATCTATGAGGACAATCAAGGATGCCTCGCACTTGCGCGAATGGAATGAGTTAATTCAAGAACCAAGCACATTTATGTGAAGTTCCACTTTCTTAGGGATCTTCAAGAGCAAGGTCTTCTTGAGTTACTTTATTGCCCAACCGAGGATATGACAGCAGATATCCTTACAAAGCCTCTGCCCGCTGAAAGACACTCAAGGCTTACAAAGAAGATGGGTTTAATAGACTAAGCCTTAGCTGTTGAGAAGGGGTGTTGGAGATACAACAGCTTTTAGCTTATCCGATAAACTGCAGTTCACAAATAGGACAGTAGATGTCGCTAATGCTAAGTGATATGCTATGCATTTTCTATGATGTGTATTTCCTGTACACTGTACTGTACTTGTTGGTTATCTCTTCCTGTCTGTGTTCTTATTATTAGAATGAGGTGACATCTTTGCTTTCTGTGTTATGTTCCAATAAAGAAGCCAGTTCCTGTTTACTCCACAATGAATGATCTGAATGGACTCCGCTGCACCCAGTGATCGCACTCTGCAACAGGTACGACCCACATTTGCGTACATTACCGGTGACTTAATGATAAGATGGTCACAGACGCCTATCCGCCCGAGCAGACAAACTATTGGACCGGATAGCTAGAGGGAAGTATCTAACCACTATTGATTTATGCAAGGGCTACTGGCAAATTCCCCTAGCCGAGGATGCCATTCTGAAATCACCCCATTCATAGTTACATAGTTACATAGTTACATAGTAGGTGAGGTTGAATAAAGACAATAGTCCATCCAGTTCAACCTGTGTAGGTGTGTGTGACTGTAATCATCTAACATAGCCCTCAATCTCCTGATCCTTGAGATGTAAGTCTAAGAGTCTTTTGAAAGTCACCATACTACCCGCAGAAACCACCTCTTGTGGTAGACAATTCCACAATCTTGTAGCCCTAACAGTAAAGAACCCCCCACGTTGCCTGAGGTTAAAACGCTTCTCCTCTAATCGCATTGTATGTCCTCGAGTCCTCATGCAATTCCTTCGAATGAACAGCTTTTCTTCTAAGCTGAGATCCCCATTAAGATATTTATAAATTGCTATCATGTCCCCTCTCAGACGTCTTTTCTCCAGGGAAAATAAATCGAGCGATTGCAGCCGCTCTTCATAGGTAAGGTCCTCCAACCCCCTAATCAGTTTAGTTGCCCTTCTCTGGACTTTCTCCAGCTCCAACACATCCCTCCTGAGGACTGGCGACCAGAACTGGACAGAATACTCCAGATGCGGTCGGACCAGAGTTTTATAAAGTGGAAGGATTATAGTCTTATCTCTGGAATACATCCCTTTCTTTATGCATGCTAATATTCTGTTGGCTTTGGAAGCTGCCGCTTGGCATTGCATGCTGTTGCCTAATCTATCATCAACTAAGACTCCCAGATCCTTCTCCATTTTTGATTCCCCCAAGGGTTCCCCTCCTAACGTGTATTGTGTTTTTATGTTTTTGGTCCCCAAGTGCAAAACCTTACACTTCTCCACATTAAACCTCATTTGCCATGTCGTTGCCCACTCCGTAATTTTGTCCAGGTCATTCTGTAGGATATCTGCTTCATGCTGTGCAGTTATTGCCCTGGCCAATTTTGTGTCATCTGCAAAAACTGATAACGAACTACTGATCCCGTCCTCAATGCTGTTTATGAATAAATTGAACAAGGTTGGTCCCAGGACTGAGCCCTGGGGCACCCCGCTTACTACCTCAGACCAGTCTGAGTATGCGCTGTTTATTACTACCCTTTGGACACGGCCTTTTAGCCAATTCCGTATCCAAGAGCAAACCCTGCTGTCGATACCTGCAGACCTTATTTTATAAATTAAGCGCTTGTGGGGAACTGTATCAAACGCCTTAGCGAAATCCAAGTACACCACATCCACTGGTCTCCCCCTATCTAGCTCACAGCTCACTTCCTCGTAGAATGCTAAGAGATTGGTTTGACAAGATCGCCCATTTGTAAACCCGTGCTGGTTACTACTGATGATGTTGTTATCTTTAGCATACTCTACGATATAGTCCCTTATCATCCCCTCCAAAAGTTTACATATTATTGATGTCAGACTGACAGGCCTATAATTTCCCGGGATATGTCTCTGGCCCTTTTTGAATATCGGAATCACGTTAGCCTTCCTCCAATCCCCTGGTACATCTCCTGTCCTAATACTGTCAGCAAAGATCAGGAACAGTGGTCTAGATATAACCATACTGAGTTCCTTGAGCACTCTCGGATGTACGCCATCCGGGCCTGGTGATTTGTTTGTGTTAAGTTTATCCAGTCTTTCCCTGATTTCCCCCTCTGTTAGCCATAGTGGCAAGTCCTGTGTATTACTACTAACCATACAGTCATGGTCAGTGTACCCTTCCTTTTCCTGCGTAAAGACTGACGAGAAAAAAGAATTCAGCACGGTTGCTTTTTCAGTGTCCTCTGTAACCATCCTCCCATCATCGCTAATTATGTGTGCAATATGCTCTGCCCTAGTTTTTTTGCTGTTGATATATTTAAAGAATTTCTTTGGGTTTTTTTTACTATCCTCCGCTATTTGTCTCTCAAAGTTGATTTTAGCCATCTTGATTTCGTGTTTACACTTCTTATTTTCCTCCTTGTATTGCTGGAAGGCCGATACAGTGCCCTCTGATTTATATTTCTTGAAGGCCAATTTTTTTCACCTAATAAGTTTTTTAACGCTACGGTTTAGCCAGCCAGGTTTGGCTTTGTCTCTTCTAAATTTATTCCCCATAGGAATGCACTGCAAGATGCCTTTGCTTAATATTGTTCTAAAGCATTCCCATTTTTCCTCTGTGGTCAGTGATCCCAGGGTTTGGTCCCAGTTTACCCTTTCCATCAATGAGTACAATTTTGGAAAGTCTGCCCTTCTGAAGTTTAGGGTTCTTATGTTCCCCATTCAGCTTATACCAGTTTACCGTTATGCTATTTGGGATGAATAATGCCCCAGCTACATTCCAGAGGATGGTAGATCGCCTCCTAGATGGTCTCCAGGATTATGAGTGCGCATATCTTGATGACATATCGGTTTTTAGCGACTCCTGGGAGGCTCACTTAGAACATGTAGGGACTGTACTAGATAGGATCAGGGCAGCCGGCTTGACCTGGAAGCCAGACAAGTGTCACATTGGTATGGCGGAAGTTCAGTATCTGGGCCATCGGGTAGGATATAGGAAGCAACGGCCAGAACCCGCTAAGATCGAGGCTGTTGCAAACTGGCCCACTCCCCATACCAAGCCACAAGTTATGGCTTTCTTAGGGACAGTCGGTTACTATAGACGCTTCGTCCCTGAATATAGCGCACTGGCCCAAACCCTGACAGACCTGACGAAGAAAAACTTACCCTGACAGGTCCTGTGGTGCTCGGAGTGTGAGACAGCCTTCCAAGCCTTGAAACAAGCTCTTGTAAATGCACCAGTTCTCGTTGCCCCTGATCCTAACAAACATTTTATCGTCCATACAGATGCTTCCATGTTTGACTGGGGGCAGTTTTATGCCAGGTTGGAGAGGATGGGGGGGAGCACCAAGTCGCCTATTTGAGTCGAAAACTACTAAGTAGCCCAGGGAGGTCAGTTATGCCTAGCTCTCATGTGGGAACTGAAGAAATTAACACCCTATCTCTATGGCCGTGCATTCACTCTAATCACAGACCACAATCCTCTAGTTTGGCTCAATCGGGCTGCCGGGGATAATGCCTGTCTTCTCCGGTGGAGTCTCGCATTGCAACCCTATGACTTCACCATACATTATTGACCGGGCAAGCTGAACGGGAATGCTGATGGCCTATCTAGACAGACTGAGCTGGTGGCCTTAGTTCTACAAGGTACGACCCGGACAGCCCCAAGTTGACCTGAAAAGGGTCCAACTGTGTCTGCCGAAGCTGTAAGCAAGGGGGAGCAGTGTGAAGGAGAACCCTATCACTCTGGACTCATTTTGTTTGTTTGTTGGTTTGGATTACTCAAATGGGACAGTAATGTTTGTCAGGAATGTGTCTTGAGAAAGATGTGAAGACTGTCCCTGGCCTGTTTGATTCTGAATATGTTCATTGAAAGAGCTATTCACCTTGGCCTCTGTTCCATGTCCTATAGTATCGGAGACAGGTAATCTATCCCTGGTGGTCTTCCTATTGTTTGTATATTAAGCTGTGCTGTGTGTCTCCTTGTTAATTGCTAATGAACTTCTGTCCAGATGGCTAGATAATTGGTTCAGATTGATTCTCTTTCTGTACACAATCTCATCTACATGATAATGTAATTGGGGCCCTGACCTGGTCAGGAGGGGGGATGTGTCCCTGTGTTGTGTATATATAGTGTGTGAGACTGGTTAATAAAGTATCTTTTACCCAGCATTAAGCCTTTGCTAATGTATGGGGGGTGTTATGCTATGCCAGTGTTATTTCGCCTACATGGATTATTTGCTGTTCTGAAAAAGGGGAACCTGTGACGGTGAGAGGGGGTCCGACCATCAAAAGGAGGTTCGGGCATCAACCAGCAGCACAACAAATCCTGAGGCATCCACCAGCAGTACAATAAATCCTGTGGCAAGTACCAGCAGCGCAGCACTCCCAGATAATAGGCAGACATCCACCAGTTGTTCTGCAACTCCTTGTGCAGTGGCAAGCACAATCAAGGCAACATTGCCAGATACTAATAACAGGGCGTCCCATCCATAACAACGAGGCAGGGCCCAAACTAGCCTCCCAGATGTACTATTGTATCCTACATGGCTGCCCGCTACTTCGGCAGAACCAGTAATTCCCTCTTTTACAGTGAAGCCAGGCCCTCAGATACAAATGTAACCCCAATTTATTATTTCCATTTATTTTTCACAGATGATCTGCTGAATTACATTGTGGAGCAGTGTAATCTGTAGGGCAGCCAACATATTGCCAGCAATCCCGATTCTTTGTATGCCAGCCCATTTGTGTGGAAAAAAGGAATTAGAGACATTGGGGTTTATTTACTAAAGTTAAAGCCATTTTGCACTACATGTGCACTGCAAATGCACTTGGAAGTGCAGTCACTGTAGTTCTGAGGGGGGCATATGAGGACAATAAAAAATAGCATTTTTGCTTACACATGTTTGGATGATCGAAATCAGCTGAGATTCCCCTAATTTCAGATCTTCCCCTCAGATCTACAGCGACTGCACTTTCAAGTGCACTTCCAAGTGCACATGCAGTGCACATGTAGTGCAAAGTGGATTTGCCTTCAGTAAATAAACCCCAATACATGCAATATTGTCTATGCCATTTGAAAAGCGGCAGCCTGGTCATCGCAACACACTTTGCTTAGGCAATACCTGGACTTTGGCAGAAAGACAATTCAGGTTGTCTATGTCCAATGTTAATAAAGTTTGACTATGCATTATAGCCCTCCCTGGTGGCTAAGAAAGAAATCTGAGTGCCCTTCCAAGATCTTCTGTTAGGCTCCATGTACACGGGATGTTGTAAATGGCCGTTTAGGAGCAGTTGGGCGTCTTTTTCAGAAGCCCCTGAACCCATCTACATTTTATCTTATCTCTCCATGTACACAGGGTCGTTTACAGTCATTTGCAGGCAGTTGAGTTCAGGGACGTTTTTTGGAACGCAATTATTTGCGTTCGAACGTGTGTTTCCCGGCGTTTCAAACGCAGAAACGCGGCTGAACGTGACCAAACGTGACCGAACGTGATGAACGTTAGAGATGTACAGAACTGTTCGCCGGCGAACAGTTCCCGGCGAACTTCGCATGTTCGCGTTCGCCGCTGCGGGCGAACATATGCGATGTTCGGTCCGCCTCCTATACATCATCATTGAGGCAAACTTTGACCCTGAACATCACAGTCAGCAGACACATTCCAGGCCAATCAGCATACCTCCCTCCCACACCCTCCCACCTCCTATAAATAAGCAAGGGCAGCATCCATCTTAGATCATTTCTGTGTTACTGAGAGCAGGGAAAGTGCTGCTGCTGCTGCTGCTGTTATAGCTGGGGACAGTTCCCGGTCTTGTTAGCCAGTGTTCTTGGTACACTCCTGCTGTAAGGACAGCACCCCAAAAAGCCCTTCCTAGGGCTGGTATTTGAGGTTTTTTTTGGATATATATATATATATATATATATATATATATATATATATATATATATATATATATCTATCTATTGTCCCCAAAAGCCCTTTTGAGGGCTGGTATTTGTGTAATTTTTTTTGTTCTGTGATATATATATATATATATATATATATATATATATATATATATATATTGTCCCCAAAAGCCCCTTTGAGGGCTGGTATTTGAGTATTTTTTTAATATATATATATATATATGTAGCATGTCCAGAACCAGAAAAAAAAGATCATATAGGTGTAAAAGGGGTTCCCACCATCCCTGCTCTACTGAAAAATTATCTTTTTTTTTCTGGTTCTGGACATGCTACAGAGCTGAAACTTCACAGGTACACTTTTTAGACCCCCTAGACACTAAATCACACAAAAAAAGTTCTTAAAAATTGTCATTTTTGATAGAGAGCCAATTATTGGAAAAAAAAAAAAACTTAACAAAAAAAAAATTTCTTTGGATTTATTGTTTGGGGGGTCTAAAAAGTGTACCTGTGAAGTTTCAGCTCTGCAGCATGTCCAGAACCAGGAAAAAAAGATCATATAGGTGTAAAAGGGGTTCCCACCATCCCTGCTATACTGAAAAATTATCTTTTTTTTTCTGGTTCTGGACATGCTACAGAGCTGAATCTTCACAAGTACACTTTTTAGACCCCCTAGACACTAAATCACACAAAAAAAGTTCTTAAAAATTGTCATTTTTGATAGAGAGCCAATTATTGGAAAACTTAAAAAAAAAAAAAAAAAAAAAAAAAAAACTTAAAAAAAAAAAATTTCTTTGGATTTATTGTCTGGGGGGTATAAAAAGTGTACCTGTGAAGTTTCAGCTCTGTAGCATGTCCAGAACCAGAAAAAAAATAGAATCAGGGTTAGGGCTAGGGTTAGGGTTAGGGCTAGGGTTAGGGTTAGGGCTAGGGTTAGGGTCAGGGCTAAGGTTAGGGTTATTTTTAGTGCTTAGGGTTAGAGTTAGAGGGGTAGGGCTACTAACTCTAACTCTAAGTATCTCACCGTAACCCTAACCCTAGCCCCTAACACTAAACCTAACCCTAACCCTCTAACCATAACCCTAACCCTCTAACCTTAACCCTAACCCTCTAAGCCTAGCCATAAAAATAACCCTAACCCTAACCCTAACCCTAACCCTAACCCTAGCCCTAACCCTAACCCTAACCCTAGCCCTAACCCTAGCCCTAACCCTAATTCATATTTTTTTCTGGTTCCGGACATGCTACAGAGCTGAAACTTCACAGGTACACTTTTTAGACCCCCCCAGATGCTAAATCCAAAGAATTTTTTTATTTTTATTTTTTTTTAATTTTTCCAATAATTGGCTCTCTATCAAAAAATTACAATTTTTAAGAACTTTTTTTTGTGTGATCCCTCTCCGGCATGCCACAGTCCAGGTGTTTGTCCCCTTGAAACAACTTTTCCATTACTATTGTGGCCAGAAAGAGTCCCTGTGGGTTTTAAAATTCGCCTGCCTATTAAAGTCTATGGCGGTTCGCAATGTTCGCCGGTTCGTGAACATTCGCCGATGTTCGCGTTCGCCGTTCGCGAACAGCGAATTTTATGTTCACGACATCACTAATGAACGTACGTTCAGCTACATTATAAGTTTTTTTTCTTCCATTCAAAATCAATGGTTCCCTATGGGAGCCTATTGATTTGAATGGAAGTCGCACCGCAAGTCGGATCAGGATGATCCGACTTGCGGTGTGACTTGCGCTGTGAGAATCTTGAGGGGGAACTCCACGCCAAAAATGGAAAAAAAACTGCGTGGGGGTCCCCCCCAGGTTAGAAACCAGGCCCTTCGGGTCTGGTATGGAATTTGAGGGTAGCCCCACGCTGAAAAAATGGCGTGGGGCCCCCCCAAAATCCATACCAGACCCTTATCCGAGCATGCAGCCCGGCAGGGCAGGAAGGGGGAGGGGAAGAGTAACATGAGGGGGTGGGGCCTCCCAATGACATCATCTGGCGGCCACGCCCACAATGGCTATATAACAAGCTGCAGAGACCGGAGGCTGGCATAATCACCGGAGACATCGTCGGAGGAGGACCGGAGGAAGAAGAAGAGAAGAGCCGAGGGCAAAAAAGCAGAAGAGCGGACAGCAAAGGAGCAGAAGACCAGAAGACCAGGAGAGGGAGAAGACCAGAGCAGAGAAGAACAGATGAAGATTTTTAATAAACTTTCCAAAATGTCTCCTGTCATTATTTACATACACTGCCTTTTATGGGGTGAATGGGTAGGGGTACAGTGTACCCCATACCCATTCACATAGGGAGGGGGTCCGGGATCTGGGGGGCCCCAGATTCCGAGGAGCCCCCTGCCTGCAGACCCCCACAACCACCGGCCAGGGTTGTGGGGATGAGGCCCATGTCCTCATCAACATGGGGGCAAGGTGCTTTGGGGTGGGGGGTGCAGAGCTCCCCCTGCCCCAAAGCACCAACACCCCCCCCATGTTGAGGGCATGTGGCCTGGTATGGTCCAGGGGGGGTGGGGCCGCTCGCTCGTCCCCTCCCCCTTCCTGCCATACCGGGCTGCATGCTCGGATAAGGGTCTGGTATGGATTTTGGGGGGGACCCCACGCCGTTTTTTCAGCGTGGGGCTACCCTCAAATTCCATACCAGACCCAAAGGGCCACAGTTTTTTTCCCATTTTTGGCGTGGAGTTCCCCCTCAAGATTCTCACAGCGCAAGTCGCGCCGCAAGTCGGATCATCCTGATCTGACTTGCGGTGAGACTTCCATTCAAATCAATAGGCTCCCATAGGGAACGATTGATTTTGAATGGAGGCAGAAAAAACGCTGCTAAAAGCAACGTGGCCAAACGTGCAATAACGCAAATGGAAAAAGCTACTGAAAGCATGTTTAACAGCTGCTGTTTCCCGGCGTCAGAACTAGCTTTGCAGCACGTTTTTTCTAACGTCCCGTGTACATGGAGCCTTATACTTGAACTGAAGAGATTGCCTGAAATCCAGAATTTTGACAAATAGACTCTGGATCTTCGCATCTTTCTATCTTGTGGAAGCAAGCCAGACTTGCCCCCCGTCACTCTGGAAATAGCCTTGTCGAGTTTATCGCCAAACAGCACCTGGCCACCGAAAAAAACGTTGCACCCGTTTTGCCAGGGTTTCAGTCACAAGGCTCGTTTTGCCATAACACATGTAGAATAGATCTAGCTGAACAGCGAATAGTACCAACAGCTGCTTTACCCACAAAGTCTACTGATAACTTAAGCTCCTCCAAGGCCTTGATTACATAATCTCAGGAAAAATCTTTGCGTAGGGGCATCCCAACATTTTTTTGTGTCCAGGATCTAATGGCATTGGAGAAAGAGGTAAGGGCAATGGCAGAGGCATAACTAGAACCTTCAGGGCCCCGGTGCAAGAAACCATGAAGAGCCCCCCGGACCCCTGGCCGGGGCCCTTCCCTTCAAGCCTGGGGCTCTTCCCACTGATCCTGGGGCCCTTTACTCTCATTAAGGGGGCCCTTTATTACAATCATTGACCTTTTCACAAGTTCTGCAATGTGCCCCCTTCCTGCCATCTTGGGGCTTCCCCCACGGTGGTGGAACGCCAGGACCAGGATGCAAGTGTGACCTTGGAATCCTGGAAGTTCACCCACTGGTGTCAGTAGTTTTTATTTTTTGCCATTTTAATTGTATTATTTTTTTATCATTTTATTTTACTTTTTTACAATGTCACTGACTATGACTCTGTCCATTCAGAAAAGGAAGGAGCTGGTAAATTAAATATTTACCGACCCCTTCCTGGTTCTCTATTGTGACACATCCCCTGCAGCAGCCGGCAGGAGAGGGGAGGGAGCACAGTGAGGGGGGGGGCAGCACAGTAGGGGGGGGACCAGGGGAGCACACAGGGGCCCAGAGACAGCAGAACAGAAGTGAACTGGATAGGAGTAATGGCGGGGGCAGCATACAGAGGAACCAATCTCCTCCATTTTCCTCCTGCAGCTACAGGAGGAAAAAGGAGGACAGTGATTTCTCTACATGCTGCCCCCACCGCCCCTCCTATCCAGATGTAAAGGGGAGCCGCACAGGCCCCCTGGAGCATGGGGCCCGGTTGCAATTGCAACCCCTGTAGTTACGCCCCTGGGCAATGGCAGGTTTACAAGCTGCCCCTGAGGCCGCCAAGTAACTTTTTTTTTTAGGTCTAGATCAATTTATCTAGAGGGTCCTCGAAGAAAGTAGAGTCTTCCATAGGAAGGGTGATGTTTTCACAACTGGCATCAAGCTTAAAGCTTGTGTATCTGATTCTGCTAGAGGATATAATTTGCAGAGACACCCTAGAGTGAACTTCTTATCCGTCTTTTTCCATTTGTCCTCAATAATTTCCTAAATTTCTCCCATTAAGGGACAGACAGCCTGCTTCTTCTTTAGAAAAGGAAAATATTTTTTAGATTTTTTGGTGGGCTACTCGGGGTCCTCCCATGCAGTGTCACTCTTATCTGCTAGAATGAAAGGTTGCATGAGGGAAAACCTGAACCCAGAGGATTCTGAATCTTCTGAAGAATCCTTTGTGCGGTCTTGTGGCAGTGACTCTCTAGTCGTGTGCCCTGATGGTGGCAGAGGAGCACTGACTTCTGATGGGCCAGGAATGTTAGGGTCAGGAGCCTGAGTCATCTGAGGAGCTGATTGAGCAAGAATCAATGCTGCCAGTTAAGAGAAGGAATCCTGCATGGTTTGCTTGAGTAAGTCTGCAACCTGCTGGCTTTTGAGTTTACGGTTTGCCACATAATCCCTGAGACAGTCCTTAAAGACTAACTCATCAGGCAGTGGGACAGCGCCACATGCCCACCACCTTTTCCTTGAAGAGTGAGCAGGAGAAGGTGAATGATAGTGTCTTTGAGATCTTGATCTTTCAGAAGATTTATGATGTGAGGAGTAAAGCCCATGCTCTGGACTGTAATCATGTGAATTGTCATGGCGTCTAGAAAATTAACTGGATCTTATGGAGTTACCAGGGCTGTAATGAAAATAAACTTTGTTATTAAACACCAGCACACCCTTTTTAAATACACACTGATGGTCCCGTGCCAATTAAAAACGTTAGGATCTTGAATATGTGGTGAATGACCCATGAGAGATCGAGCAGGATTGGCTGTAAGAAAAATGGGGAGAGAAAACTAGACCATAAATTTTAAAATGACAAACTAAATAGAAGGGACAGAACCAGGACTGCAAAATACCAATCAAAATGAAAAGTCAAGGGAACCTACAGGGCAAGGCTGAGCAACTGACAGCAAGGAATAAAGTCAGAATACCAATTTAAATGGACTTTGGGCAGGTTTTGGCCAGCCTTCCCATCTCCTGGCAAGACTATAGGTAAGGGAAACTATCTTTGCACCAAAAATCTAGCTGCAGCGTCAGAAACCATCTGCACATGTGCATGCACAGATTATCCCTGACCAGCGGAGCCACCGAAGCCCCAGCCATGCCAGGCACTGTCACCCAGCTGCCTGCTAGAGGCTAGCGGTAGCACACCGGAGAGCCGATGTGCTGCCGGATATCCCCACAAAGTACCATACTTGTGAGACCCCAATCGCACATGCACACGCCTCAGTACCCCAGAAGACAGCCACACGACATGCACAGGATCAAAATGCAGAGAAATGGAGGGAAAAAAAGAAAGTTATATACTGTAAAGGGGCAGAGAAAGCTGTCAAAAGAAAGCCAATCCTTCTGCACAATCAATAGTGCACACCAAATCACCTGTAAGGAAACTCTGCAGGACCCAAAAATATCCACAGAAGGAGTTCCCAATCTTTTTAGCTCTGTTAGTGGCCCAAGACCAGGGAGTATGCACAGGTGAGACTGAACCTGGTGGTGTAATGGATGTAATACTGGTTATATTACTGAAATGCCTATTTCACCTTATGGTGCGTACCTTATGTATATATGTATATATGTATGAGATGTACTACCTTACTCAAAATGCAATTAGATCACCCCCATACCTCCCAACTTTTGAACTTTGCATTGAGGGACACTAAAAGAGAACAAAAACCTGCGGCGCGCGTAGCGCGCGCGGCGGAAAATTGTGGGTGTGGCCAATTGCTTAGCAGTGGGAGGGGCTTAAGGGATAGGGTAAAGAAAGCCCAGACTTCCTAGTACTCATAAAATATGCTTTGATTGCTCAGCCTACCTTAAAGAAGAACTTAATTAAAATAGTCAGAGACTGCATAGCAACCAGCAACTGTTGGGACAATGAAGACTTTGGTGAGAAGTATATAATGTACAGTATTGTGTATATAGTGCAGGAGTGTGTAATGTACAGAATGCAGGAGACAGGAGTATGTAATGTACAGAATGCAGGAGACAGGAGTGTGTAATGTACAGAATGCAGGAGACAGGAGTATGTAATGTACAGAATGCAGGAGACAGGAGTATGTAATGTACAGAATGCAGGAGACAGGAGTGTGTAATGTACAGAATGCAGGAGACAGGAGTATGTAATGTACAGAATGCAGGGGACGGACTCTGCACCATCCACCCCCCCAGCTCTATACACCCTAAATGCCCACCCAGCTCCATCCACCCCCCCCCCATCCACCCCAAATGCCCCCAGCAGCTCTATCCACCTCAAATGCCCACCCTAGCTCCATCCACCCCAAATGCCCACCCTAGCACTATCTATCCCAAACACCCATCCAACCTCCAAACACTCCAAATGCCCACCCCAGCTCCATAAACCCCCCCATCCAGCTCCATTCACCCCATATGCCCACCCCAGCTCCATCCAACCCAAATGCCCCCTTTTGTGGGGCGCAAACAGAAAAATGTAATAGGCATTGCTTTGTGGCAAAAAACGCTGTAAAAAATTGCGTAACTTTGAGGTCACAAAAGTGTGAAAGGGGCCTTCAGTAATCAAGGTAGAGTGTGCCCCCTTCAATACAGAGAGACCAGTGTGCCCCCTTCAATGCAGAGTGACCAGCGTGCCCCCTTTCAATACAGAGAGACCAGCGTGCCCCCTTTCAATACAGAGAGACCAGTGTGCCCCCTTTCAATGCAGAGAGACCAGTGTGCCCCCTTTCAATGCAGAGAGACCAGTGTGCCCCCTTTCAATGCAGAGAGACCAGCGTGCCCCCTTTCAATGCAGAATGACCAGCGTGCCCCCTTTCAATACAGAATGACCAGCGTACCCCCTCCAATGCAGAATGACCAGTGTGACCCCATTAATGTAGAATGACCAGTGTGACCCCTTAATGCAGATGACAAGTGTGACCCCTTAATGTAGAATGACCAGTGTGACCCCTTAATGCAGATGACAAGTGTGACCCCTTAATGTAGAATGACCAGTGTGACCCCTTAATGCAGATGACCAGTGTGACCCCTTAATGTAGAATGACCAGTGTGACCCCTTAATGTAGAATGACCAGTGTGACCCCTTAATGCAGATGACAAGTGTGACCCCTTAATGCAGAATGACCAGTGTGACCCCTTAATGCAGAATGACCAGTGTGACCCCTTAATGCATAATGACCAGTGTGACCCCTTAATGCAGATGACAAGTGTGACCCCTTAATGCAGAATGACCAGTGTGACCCCTTAATGCAGAATGACCAGTGTGACCCCTTAATGCAGATGACAAGTGTGACCCCTTAATGCAGATGACAAGTGTGACCCCTTAATGTATAATGACCAGTGTGACCCCTTAATGCAGAATGACCAGTGTGACCCCTTAATGTAGAATGACCAGCCTGACCCCTTAATGCATAATGACCAGTGTGACCCCTTAATGCAGATGACAAGTGTGACCCCTTAATGCAGAATGACCAGTGTGACCCCTTAATGCATAATGACCAGTGTGACCCCTTAATGCAGATGACAAGTGTGACCCCTTAATGCAGAATGACCAGTGTGACCCCTTAATGCAGATGACAAGTGTGACCCCTTAATGCAGATGACAAGTGTGACCCCTTAATGCAGAATGACCAGTGTGACCCCTTAATGCAGATGACAAGTGTGACCCCTTAATGCAGATGACAAGTGTGACCCCTTAATGCAGATGACCATTGTGACCCCTTAATGCAGATGACAAGTGTGACCCCCTTAATGCAGATGACAAGTGTGACCCCTTAATGCAGAATGACAAGTGTGCTGTTCCCCCCCACCCGAGACCGGTGTACTTACCTGCAGAGGGGGAGGGGGGAAGTAGTGAGAGAGGGGGGGTAGTGAAAGGGAGGGGGGTAGTAGTTAGAGAGGGGGAGGGGGCAAGTAGTGAGAGAGGGGGGGTACTGGTGAGAGAGAGAGGGGGGGGGTGGTGAGGGAGGGGGGGGTAGTGAGAGAGAGGGGGGAGGGGGGATAGTGAGAGAGAGAGGGGGGTAGTGGGGGGAGGGGGTGGTAGTGAGAGAGAGGGGAAGAGCCAGTAAACTTACCAAGTCCAGGAACCGGCGCTGACACCATCCATCCCGCGGCTGAATCCTTCCTGCCCCATCCAGCTTCAGACAGTTTCTCTGATGGCAGGGAGGTGGGTGGAGCCAATTTCAGGCACGGAGGATGAAAGCTCTGAATGCTGGGGAGGAGGGGAAGCTGTGTGTGCACATACACAGCAGTTACAATTGGTCCCGCCCCCTGCCACCTTCCTCCCCCTGCCACCTTCCTCCCCAGCCAGCGTCTCTTTCTCCAAGAACAGAACAAGGGGGCGGAGACCCGCATACGGCCCCGCCCACACCCGACATCAATGGTAAAATTTGACAGCTGCAATCACTCTCCTTGCAGCTGCCCCTCCCCAATTGCGCACATATCACTGCCACTGTTACAATGAATGCTGACATGTAGCACCGAGTTCCCGGCCAAACCCGGCGGCCATTTTCCGGGACTTCAGCCCAGCTCCGCGGGACCCCGGGACCCCCCTCAAATTGCGGGACAGTCCCGCGGATTCTGGGACGGTTGGGAGGTATGCACCCCTCCTTTCGTTGAAGCAAGATGGCACTTGAACAGGGAGACTACACCCAAAATAAGACCTCGTCATGTCCTGGAAGGAAGACATAGACACATAGATACTCCAATCATCCAATCACCACCTTATACGTATTATATATGACTATTTCCTGGAAATGACTTTCCTCAGTCTTTATAAATATAAAAGAGGAACTAATAAAATCAGAACAAACTATTTGACTGAACTGTCTGTGTCAGTTTTTGGTTTATTCTCTGTGCGCACATTAATCTCAAATTAGGAAAGGCAGCAGATATAATCTCGGACTGTTCTGGTCCTAATATAAAACATTTTGGCACCCCAGATGACACTTTGGGTTCTGAACCAAAGGTAGCTGATCGACAGGAAACAGAGGAATCAACACAGATGAGGGCAGAGACTGATCACCTCTGAATATACGGTAAGACATATTTCAAAATCTTGCCTGTATACCCTGCCTCTGTGATTGATTATCTTTGTGTCCATATCAGCTGCCTGCGGTCAGCAAAGACATTTAACATAACTTGCCCAAAGTCTATTAACAGGGAACCTGCATCATTTATTTCTGCTGCCTGTTTTGTTATACGTATGTGTACTACTGGCTTGTGGTGGGGTGACTAGAGGGTCAGAAGGGAAAGAGTCACAGGCGAAATAAGTGGCTGGTCTTGATGCAGTGGTTACAATTGAAAAAACAAACTTATAACAGCGCTCAACACCTATGAGTAAGGTATTTTGGTGTAATATAATAAATATGTGTATAAATTAATGTGCAGCTGCTGTGCATCCAAGACAATTATTGGAAAACGTGTATAAAAGTATATTAAAACAGCGCTAGCAAAAAGACATATAATAAATACATTTGGTGTAAACAAAGTTAAATTTTCTATACCATATAAAGTCTCTTAATAAATATAATTAAAGTGCTCAAGTGCAAATCTTTGTTCTTCAGTGTAAATAAATAAAGGTGCTCGGGTGCAGATCCATCCAGGTATACTAAAGTGCTCTCATGAGTGACCCTCCCCTACTCACCACACTGTAGATATATCAGCGTTTTTGGGATAAACTTATGGGACTGTGATGTCCGAGCTCCAATATTTCCTCCAATGTAGGGAGTGCCTTTTGATGGGATCGCTCCGTTGGGATAAGGATCGTGTATCCCAAAATATGTGAATAAAAAGAGGGGCCAATAGTGTAATACGTTCAAAGGTAGTTTATTGTCCCCCAAAATTAAGTTATACTCAAAATAAGAAAGGTTTAAAATGGCAATGGTAACAAACAGGAACGACGCAATTGGCGTGCGTTCCACCGAAACCAGGAAGCCCGACCGGAAGTGACGTTGCGTGGCTCCACGCCGGAAATACGTCAACGTGTTTCACCCTGAATGTGGGCGTTTTCAAAAAGACATCATTTCTGGGCACGGACGGCCTATTTATATCCCGCTTTGGTGATAGTCATATCCGGGATATTAAGTACATTCGGTATCTATTTTAGCTCGCATAAGGAAATACAAAAAAGGAGCTGTATAATCGGGCATCTTTTAAATATATGTTACGTTTTATTATGTTGCCGAATTAAAAATAATATTAAAACAAGCGTTGTGATCGCATTGTGACCTCGGTACTGCTTCCTGTTTACATTACTGTCATCACAAAAAACGTTCCATGGCATGTTAAACACAGCAAATTAATATATCATCTCATTACCTAATTACAAACATATCTATATGATGATGGCATAAAATTATAATGCAAATAAATGGTGATGTCGTAAATTTAAGTGAAGTATTTTATGTTATACCTAAAGGACGAAAGTAAATGGTGATTGTAGTGCAAACATTAATACTTTTTGGTGATGATGATGAGTCTATTACTATAATTTGATCATGATGAATAATAAATAATAATTAATTATACATTGGTGAATAAATAAATGGGTTATACAGCTCCTTTTTTGTATTTCCTTATGCGAGCTAAAATAGATACTTTATATGGTATAGAAAATTTAACTTTGTTTACACCAAATTTATTTATTATATGTCTTTTTGCTAGCGCTGTTTTAATATACTTTTATAGTGGTTACAATTAATTGATCACAGACCCCCTTCGTCAGTGCGGTAAAGCACGCTCCTCAGTGTGGTAAAGCACGAGGATAAGAGGAGAGGAACACGCTCAGCGTGGGTATCCTGTGAAACATAGTTTATTCTGACAGTTTAAGTCCCACCTATAATCAGTCAGTAATGTCATGTGTGTCATGTCTTGAGTACCTATGTGTTCCTATGTGTTCTGTTATTTAGAGGTCCTTAGTTAGAAAAGCATTTATTTTGCTGCATGCAAAAATTAAGTGGGATTGAGAAATGGCACCTGAAATGATATATTGAATTTAAGCTGTCTTGCTAGACAGATTAGTAGTAGCATTCTCCGCAGCTATCAGCCCCTCCACTCTCCTTACCACTTCCTCTTTTTCCTGTGTAGTGTGACGTACAGTGGAACTAAGAATCCCAGCATTCACACACATATGCAGTTATTTCTGTAAAGTTCAAGTGTTTTGTCATTTATTGATATTGAGCGTAATAATGGTGTATAAGAACACTGTTTTATCAGGAAAAACATTTGTCTGTAGTTCCCTATGTGTAGGGGAGACTCGGTACAAAAGTTTGAGAATTGGCTACTTGCCAGGGGGGGGGGGGGATTCTAGTGTAAATATCTTTGTTCCTATGACAGTTATAGAATGTATTTTTGGACATTAAGGGTTACAGCAATTAACGTGACCATTGAACCCTATTGGCACTGAGCCAAAAGATTTAAAGTAGATTCATTTTTTATCTGATTCATTTTATCTGATATCATTTAAGTGGTATTTTAGGGGCACCCTCCATAACCGAAGGGGAACCTCTGGTAAGGTTTTTGTAAAATTGGCAAGAAGCCAAAAGTTTCAAATTAAGTTAACCCTTTATCTAACCATAGCATTCAAATGATATTTTAAGGGCACCCTCCATAACAGAAGGGGAACCTCTGGTCAGAATTTTGAAATTTGGCACTTTGCCAAAAGAGGGAAATCAGTATCAATCTGGAGAAACTACAAAATTGTTTACAAATTGATTGCCCGGATAGCTCAGCTGTGATGTCTTGTTCTGATTGTGTGTGTGTGGTCTTTTGTTTGCTATACATCAAAGAGGTTGGGGATTAGTGAAAGTCAAGGAAGGCGGCTATTTGAAGAATCAGTTGGGCCACAAGCCGCTGCTCCCCAGCACTCCTGAGCTGCGTGTTGTGAGATTGAACGTACATTACCCGGTGAAACGAGGGTTTGGGTTACCCCTTGAGCAGATTGAGCAGAGAGCAGGAAGAGAGGGTTATCAACCCATTAGTTGCCAGTACTGCCCCTTCCGGCCGTTAGCCAAGAGGGCGGCAGAAGAACAGAAAAGAGTGAGGGACCTTGGATTTGAGCTGGGTGGCCCAGAGGGGGGAGAGGAAAGTCAGAGAAGAAAAGTGAAAAGTTATACCCCCATTACAGCCCTTCCATGCAAGACATTGTTTTTCTCATAGGGACAGCATCTGACTTCCTCATGTGCAAAGCCTGTGGCAAGGGGAGCGATGGAATATCCATCTCTTGTCTAACGTACAGCACAAAAAGAGTTCCAAGGCACATACTGTATGGACAGATGAGTTGGGGGGGGACCCACTATGACAACTTTCTGTTGGCGGCCATCTTAGTACACCCATGTCTCCACTTCTTGCCCAACCTAGTACACTTCCTGTTGACGGCCATCTTGGTACACCAGGAAGGTCTAACAAAGGCCTATACCCTCCTCTGCCTATATTAAGTTCTCCTTGTTCTAAACCAGGATGGATGGTTCCTACCACACTCCCATCCTCCCCAGATTACAGGTCCAATATACTAGTGATGGAGAAGCATCCAACCGGGACGACTAACTGCAGAGGACAAGGGCACCCACTGATTTAACCCCTAATCCAAAACATTTTGGCACTCCAGACTCACAGTTCTGAGGACTTCATCTGCTCTTGCCCCAACTCCAGTCCCGGTTACCAGCCCGGTTACCAGAAGGGGCGCCGACAATATAAAAAAACAAAAAAAAACAGCCAATGCCTTCTACCACAGGATAGTGCGGATACAACAAACTTGTTCAACTACCAGGAAAGACTTGAACAGCCTATGTCAAATTAAAGCAGGATCTACACTCCACCACCCCTGCCCAGTACCAAGGAAAGGATCACCAGTTATAACTGTGGGAAACAAGGACACTTTAGAAGAGAACACAGGGCCCCAAGGTGTCCCAGACAAGACATGGATCCCCGTGACGGACAACAACAACAACCACCATGCCCCAACTCCCACTAGGAAATGGGCAAATCTGTGTCACCCCTTATGACAGTGTGCTCACATGGTACTAATATTAACAGTGTTTCTAAGCAACAAGGAACCAATATTAACCGAAGTCCCAATAACCCCGGAGACAACATGCAGAGATCTGGCAGAAATTTGGAGCGGCAATAAACGACACCTGCCCTTTGATCACCTGATGTGTGATCACTTGCAGAAGTGGGGCTCACACAGAGAAGAGGTGAAGTTCTTTCTGGGTCATGAGGTATTCGAGGGCAATGATCAGACGGCCTGTCAAGCCCCAAACCAGAGAAATGGTCTAATACTTTCCTTTCCACTGTTGATGTTTCCTGTGGGCTCGTCTCCGTTAATGAGCCACTCTAACTGGGAACATACCCTAACTTGCTTGCCAGAGTTGTGGTGTCTTCTACATGCCCCTTGAATCTGCTAGGAGCTGATGTGCAGTCCAGACTACAGGCCTCGATCATTTTCACACCTGAACTAGGAGTGCAGCTACATACTTCTCTATCCTTAGAAGACTCATCTGCTTTGTGTTATCTTCCTCTCGTGATGACACTTCATGAAGGGACAACTCCAGGTTCAATACCACAGGACCCGAAAGACATCAGTCACTTAAAAGTACCACCTGTCAAGATGCAACTGAAACCTGAGGCACTCCTGCCCAGTAAACCACAATACCCTTTGAAGCCAGCTCAATTTGTAGCTATCTCAGCATAGGTCAAGACCCTTTGTCTAATGAAGCTCTGATACCCTGTACTTCCGAATGTAGTGCCTCAAAGAGCCCAAAATTCCCCATCCTGATTTGCCAAGGCAATGACATCCATTTGAGACACATGGATCCAACTCCACCCAGAGGTTGTGCTCCTACAGTATGTGGATGATCTCTTGCTTTGTGTGGACTCCCTAGAAGAGGCATTGACTTGCTCTGAGATCCTCCTTTGCTACTCGGCTGAACAAGGCTGTAAAGCCTCAAAACACAAAATCCAGTGGTGCAAAGGTACAGTGGTCTTTCTTGGTCACTTCCATGGCAACAGGCTCAGACCGATTGGGTACTATTCTTGCCGCTTGGACCCTGTGGCTAGGGGTGGCCCTTCCTGTTTAAGCTGTTTTCACTGTCCATATGCTGCTGGACAAAACTTCAGACCTCGTTTTAAGCACACCCCCAGCTTTTTCTGGCTTCACAAAACCTTGCTGTATCCCGACATGTGCTCTACTCATCCCGAATGATGTGTCTCTCAAAAGGTGTCACTCTCAACCCAGCCACACTTCTGCCATTTTTTCGAGGTGGGACAAAAAGGAGAAGAAGGACAAGAAGGAGAAGGTGAAGAAGACCCCTATAATACTCCAGATATGCAGACAAAGGAGGCAAGTGCCACACTGGTGGCTAGAGGGTTCCTGACAGCGGCCAGAACACCGGTGAAACATGGCCCAGCCATCAAGGATTTAATGGATGCACTATTCCTGCCTGAACAAGTGGCTGTCTTGAAGGTTAAAGCACATGGCAGACTGAATTCTCAAGAAGCCAGAGGGAACCACTTGCCGGATATAGCGGCTAAGCAAGCAGCAACAAACCAACGAAAAATGGCGAAGTGGCCGAAGAAGAGAGTTAATTCCCAGTGCAGATGCCATCTGACAGGCTCTATGCAAGGGGCGGCTCACACAGATGAAAGGAAAAACCCGTTTACCAAAATATATGTACTCAGCAGTCGTCCAATGGGAGCATGGATCTGCACATCTCTCTAAGAACTTAATGAATTCACTGATCAGCAAATATTACTGTGCCCCAGGAATAACCACCTTAACCAGAAATGACTGCACCTCATGTGCAGTATGTGCAAAATGCAATCCGGTGAGGACAGAAGAGACACCGCAGAAACATTGGGCGAAACCCCTGTATTCATTCCATGGCATCACGAACAGGATACAAATTGATCATATACAGATGCCAAAAAGCCCTAGTGGTGGTAGACATGTCCTCCGGTTGGCCAAAAGCATACACCGTTACATACATAACAGCCAAGGCCACAGCTCTACACACCCCATACCACCCTCGAAGTAGTGGGAAGGTAGAAAGGAGGAATGGTACAATAAAGTCTAGGATGTTACAAATGTCCCAGGAAACGGGGATGAGTTGGCCAGACAGTTTGCCCATTGCCCTGTTCAGTGTCAGACACATCCCCCAGGGGAAACATGCCCTGTCTCCTTATGAAATTTTGATTGGTTCAGCCCCCAGACTCAGCTGTTACTTCCCACAGCAGTTGCAGTTACAATCTGATGTGTTAGCTAGTTATGGTACACGTTTGTCTAAAGCATCAACTAATATCCGTTCTCGAGTATTTTCCTCCATTCCAGATCCAGAAACAGACCCGGGAACGCACAGAAGACAAAATTCTGCCGGCAGCACAATGATTGTGCTATATATCCTTTTCTTTAAAAGTCTGATAAAAGCTCAGCAGGTGATAATCACCAAACCAGGTATGCAACAGGCGGCCACCACTAGGACAAATAGTATCACTACATTTTGGTACAATTGATCTAGAACACAAGCAGTTGCATTTACTTTTAGATTTTTTGTAGTATAATACTTCTGATAAATACACTGACCTAGCACCCAACCGCAGGAGGAAGCGAACAGCTCCCTCCAGAAGCTTTGACCCTCATATGTACATGAATAGGGGTCCCAAGGGGGGTCCCTGATGAATTTGAAGCCAGGGATCAGGTGGTTTTGAGTCTCTTAAGTTGAATAAGAACTCAGGTATTACAGACCCTTGATCTCAGTATTGTAGCTGGATAAGTGGGTGGCAGAAGGTGCTCGCCCAGGTAGGTGTAACAGTACTAATAGAAGAAGACCGCCTTATGATGGAAGAGGACAAACCCTTCATTCCTCTATAGTCACCCCTATTCATTATTTCACAGTTCTATAGGGTTATAGGGATAGATAGCACCTGACTGCCCTCTCAAAACTGTATTGAGGGGGGTAGTGAGCTAGTTACCGCTCTTCTCTATATATGGCCTCCAAAAAAGTTCCGGTGGAGTATGGGCCAGGTGAGTAGGCGCTCTAGTAGTAATAGGGACAGATTGAAATAGACATTTCAAGGGGGGAATCTGTAATGGATGTAATACTGGTTATATTAGTAAAATGCCTATTTCACCGTATGGTGCATACCTTATGTATATATGTATATATGTATATATGTTACTGCTGAGATTTACTACCTTACTCAAAATACCATTAGATCACCCCTCCTTTCGTTGAAGCAAGATGGCGCTTGAACAGGGAGACTACACCCAAAATAAGACCTCGTCATGTCCTGGAAGACATAGACACATAGATAGTCCAATCATTCAATAACCACCTTATACATATTATATATGACAATTTCCTGGAAATGACTTTCCTCAGTCTTTATAAAGATAAAAGAGGAACTAATAAAATCAGAACGAACTATTTGACTGAACTGCCTGTGTCAGTTTTTGGGTTATTCTCTGTGAGCACATTAATCTCAAGTTAGGAAAAGCAGCAGATACCGAGACCGGAACTGTGCCTCATCATCAGCCGGAAGCCGGAAGCTGCGAGTGATCCACAGCACACACACAGCGAGGGGAGCTGTGTGTGTGTGGAGGAGGAGCGGAGGAGGAGCCGCGAGCCGCACGAGCGGAGGAAGCCGCACTAGGAAGCCGGGGGCCAGGTGCAGGAGTGCAGGAGCCTCGGACCTCGGACCAGGGAGACAGTGCGGGGATAGAGCAGCAGCGGCGACAGAGCGGACCAAGGAGACAGTGCGGGGACAGAGCAGCAGCGGCGACAGAGCGGACCAGGGAGACAGTGCGGGGACAGAGCAGCAGCGGCGACAGAGCGGGGACAGAGCAGCAGCGGCGGAGACAAGGACCTGACAGGACCTGGACCTGACCGAGACCGAGGGACGTAAGTAGGAAGCAACTGATCTACTGGTAGGGGGGTGGGCTGGTGGGGGACTACAAGTACAAACTACATACAAGTACAAAAACTACAAGCAATACAGGTTACTAAGGGGCTATTATAGACTGAGAGGTGCTCTGCGACTGACCGACGGTGCGGAGTATCTTGCGACTGGTGGGTATCTTGCGACTGGTGAGTATCTTGCGACTGGTGAGTATCTGCGACTGGGGAGCATCTGCGACTGGTGAGTATCTTTGCGACTGGTGAGTATCTTTGCGACTGGTGGGTGAGCATCTTTGCGACTGGTGAGCATCTTTGCGACTGGTAAGTATCCGGGCGACTGGTGAGTATCTTTGCGACTAGTAAGTATCTTGCGACTGGTGAGTATCTTTGCGACTGGTGAGTATCTTTGCGACTGGAGAGTATCTTGTGACTGGTGAGGATCTTCACGACTGGTGAGGATCTTCGCGACTGGTGAGGATCTTTGCGACTGTTAGTATCTTTGCGACTGGTAAGTATCTGTGCGACTGGTAAGTATCTTAGCGACTGGTTAGTATATTAGCGACTGGTGAGTACCCCAGGTTTAGTACCAGGGGAGTTAGAGGTAGTGTAGGTAAGGAAGAGCAGGTCATTAACATTATCCCCATAGAGTAGTGGGTAATAATGCCCGACAGGATTGCGGATGCCACTCTTGCTGCATGTATGCGTTCCTTGATGAACCAATCGAGGGCGAATACTGCTGTGCAAGATGTGAGCGACTTGTTGCTCTGGAAGACCAGATCCTGGATCTAGAGAACACAGTAGCAAGATTGCGTAGCATCAACAACCTGGAAAGGAGCTTGGACATTACCCATCAGGCGCTGGCAGGGGCCAGCATAGAGGAGGATGGAGTAGAGGAGACGCAAGCAGCAGAGGTACGCAGCTGGGTGACCGTTAGGAAGGTTAGTGGGAAGAGTGTCAGGGAGGCCAGCACTGAGTTGGTACACCCTAACAACTTTGCCGACTTGCAGGTTGAGGGGGATATCAGCTTAGTGGTGGCAGGGCTGGAGCAGGCGCCCCCCCCCCAGGCTACCAGGGGAGGGGCGGCTCCAGGAAGAAGGGGGGTGCGTGACTCAGGAAAGGTTAGACAGGTTGTGGTAGTTGGGGACTCAATTATCAAGAGGACAGAGAGGGCAATCTGTAAAAAAGATCTCAGTAGCCGAACAGTATGTTGTTTACCGGGCGCCCGAGTTCGGCACATCGCAGATCTGGCAGACAGATTATTGTGCGGGGCTGGGGATGACCCAGCGGTCATGGTGCATGTGGGCACTAATGACAAAGTAAAAGGAAGGTGGAGGTTCCTAAAGAACGATTTCAGAGACTTAGGTAATACAGTGCCTTGCGAAAGTATTCGGCCCCCTTGAACTTTGCGACCTTTTGCCACATTTCAGGCTTCAAACATAAAGATATAAAACTGTAATTTTTTGTGAAGAATCAACAAGTGGGACACAATCATGAAGTGGAACGAAATTTATTGGATATTTCAAACTTTTTTAACAAGTAAAAAACGGAAAAATTGGGCGTGCAAAATTACTCAGCCCCCTTAAGTTGATACTTTGTAGCGCCACCTTTTGCTGCGATTGCAGCTGTAAGTCGCTTGGGGTATGTCTCTATCAGTTTTGCACATCGAGAGACTGAAATTTTTGCCCATTCCTCCTTGCACAACAGCTCGAGCTCAGTGAGGTTGGATTGAGAGCGTTTGTGAACAGCAGTTTTCAGTTCTTTCCACAGATTCTCGATTGGATTCAGGTCTGGACTTTGGCTTGGCCATTCTAACATCTGGATATGTTTATTTGTGAACCATTCCATTGTAGATTTTGCTTTATGTTTTGGATAATTGTCTTGTTGGAAGACAAATCTCCGTCCCGTTTGCAGACTCCATCAGGGAATGGGGGGGAGGGTACAGATGTAGAATTAACCAGTGGAAAGCAAGTTCCAGAGGGCAGAAATGGGGACATTAGCGGTAGGGTGTTCGGAGCTCCTATACCCAGGGTGGGTACGGGGAAAAATCAAGAGAGCAGCCTAAAAACATCAAAATTACGAGGCTTGTATACCAATGCCAGAAGCCTGGCCAACAAGATGGGAGAGCTGGAGCTGCTGATGTTTGAGGAGGACTTAGATTTTGTGGGGATAACTGAGACTTGGTTTGACAGCTCTCATGACTGGATGGCGACTATTCAGGGGTATTCCCTTTATCGCAGAGATAGAGAGGGTAAAAAAGGGGGAGGGGTATGTTTGTATATAGAGGGGACATGATAGCAATTTATAAATATCTTAATGGGGATCTCAGCTTAGAAGAAAAGCTGTTCATTCGAAGGAATTGCATGAGGACTCGAGGACATACAATGCGATTAGAGGAGAAGCGTTTTAACCTCAGGCAACGTGGGGGGTTCTTTACTGTTAGGGCTACAAGATTGTGGAATTGTCTACCACAAGAGGTGGTTTCTGCGGGTAGTATGGTGACTTTCAAAAGACTCTTAGACTTACATCTCAAGGATCAGGAGATTGAGGGCTATGTTAGATGATTACAGTCACACACACCTACACAGGTTGAACTGGATGGACTATTGTCTTTATTCAACCTCGCCTACTATGTAACTATGTAACTATGTATATTAAGAACAGTATACAGGTAAATATGAGGGATGATATTAATAATGGAGCTATGGACGAGGCAGAATCCCTATGGGTAGAGCTTCAAAGGAAAGGCACGGTGGGGAAGGTAATATTGGGCGTATGCTATAGGCCCCCCAACCAGAGGGAGGAGGGCGAGGCGGACCTCATGTTACAGATAGGATTGGCAGCAAGGATGGGGAATGTCATTATAATGGGGGACTTTAATTATCCTGATATAGACTGGGCAGAAGGAACCGCGCATTCAGCCAAGGCTCGGCAGTTCCTAAATGTTTTGCAGGACAATTTCATGGGTCAGATGGTGAATGCACCGACAAGAAACAATGCGGTACTTGACCTACTGATTACCAACAATACAGACCTGCTCACGGATATAGAAATACGGGACAACTTAGGGAACAGTGACCATAGGTCAATTGGTTTCAGTATTAATTACAGTAATAGGAAACACAAGGGTAATATAAGGACACTGAATTTCAAAAGAGCAATTTCCCTAAACTGCGCTCGCTGCTAGAAAATATCAAATGGGATAGAACCCTGGGAACAAAGAACACGGAGGAAAAATGGGAGTGCTTCAAGAGCATACTTAACAAGGGGGTGGGCCAGTGCATTCCACAGGGAAATAAATTTAAAAGAGCAAAACTAAACCCTGGGTGGCTAAACTCCAACATAAAAATGTATATTAGAGCTAAAAAAAAGGCCTTCAAAAAATACAAGACTGAGTGGTCATTGGCAGCATTTAAGCACTACAAAGAGTGTAATAAGAAATGTAAAGACGAAATCAGGGCGGCTAAAATAGAACACGAGAGACATATAGCGGAGGAGAGTAAATAGAACCCCAAGAAGTTCTTTAAGTATATAAACAGTAGGAAAGCGAGGCCAGAGCACATTGGCCCCATAAAAGATGATAAAGGAAAAATGGCCACAGAGGACAGAGAAAAGGCGGAAGTGTTAAATAATTTATTTTCTTCAGTCTTCACAAAGGAATCGGGGGGCTACACGAACCCCGCTTGTAAGGCCGAACTAAATAATACACCTCAGGAAGTGCCGCCATGGCTAACAGAGGATAGACTTAGAGCTAAACTACAGAAACTTAACATAAATAAATCCCCGGGACCGGATGGCTTGCACCCAAGGGTTCTTAATGAGCTCAGCCAGGTGATTGCCAGACCATTATTCTTGATCTTTAAGGATAGTTTACAGACGGGTATGGTGCCAGCTGATTGGAAAAAAGCCAACGTGGTACCAATATTTAAAAAGGGGCCGAGATATATCCCGGGTAACTATAGGCCGGTCAGCCTAACATCAGTAGTCTGCAAAATTTTGGAGGGGATGATAAGGGACCACATACAAGACTTTAGTAATGAAAACGGTATTATAAGTAGTAATCAGCATGGATTCATGAAAAATCGTTCATGCCAAACCAATCTATTAACCTTCTACGATGAAGTGAGCTGCCACTTAGATAAAGGTAAGCCTGTGGATGTGGTGTATCTGGACTTTGCAAAGGCCTTTGACACCGTTCCCCACAAACGCTTACTGTACAAACTAAGGAAGGTAGGTATGGACCATAAGGTGAGTACCTGGATAGAGAACTGGCTCCAGGGGAGAGTACAGAGGGTGGTGATTAATGGGGAGTACTCGGATTGGGTGGGTGTGGAAAGTGGGGTCCCCCAGGGTTCTGTCCTGGGACCAATCCTTTTTAATTTATTCATAAATGATCTAGAGGAGGGGATATCTAGTACAATCTCAGTATTTGCAGATGATACTAAATTAGGCATGCCAATATCTTCTATGCAGGATGTGGAAATCTTGCAAGCAGACCTGAACAAAATAACGGGGTGGGCAACTACATGGCAGATGAGATTTAATGTAGAAAAATGTAAAGTAATGCACTTGGGGGCCAGAAACCAGAAAGCAAGCTACTCACTAGGGGGGGAACCTCTGGGTGAGTCTAGGATGGAAAGGGACCTGGGGGTACTGGTAGACAACAGGCTTGGCAGTGGCATGCAATGCCAAGCCGCCGCAAGCAAAGCCAACAGAATACTGGGTTGTATAAAAAAGGGGATTCACTCCAGAAATAAAGAGATTATTCTTCCACTCTACAAGACTCTGGTCCGGCCACATCTGGAGTATGCTGTCCAGTTCTGGGCACCTGTCCTCAGGAAGGATGTGCTGGAACTGGAGAAAGTCCAGAGAAGGGCAACAAAAATAATTAGGGGAATGGAGGACATCAGCTATGAGGAAAGACTACAAGCACTGAACCTATTCTCTCTGGAGAAGAGACGATTGAGGGGGGATATGATATCAATGTACAAATACTGTACTGGCGACCCTAGCATAAGGAACAAACTATTCAGAGAAAGGAGATACAATAAGACACGTGGCCACTCACTAAAACTTGAGGAAAGGCGGTTTAACCTTAAAGTGCGTAAGGGGTTCTTCACTGTAAGAGCGGTAAGGATGTGGAATTCTCTTCCACAAGCAGTCGTATCAGCGGGGAGCATTGATAGTTTCAAAAAACTATTGGATGGACACCTTGAAGACCACAACATACAGGGGTATACAATGTACGGTTAAAAGCAAACACACACACACATCATAGGTTGAACTGGATGGACTTGTGTCTTTTTTCAGCCTCACTAACTATGTAACTATGTAACTATGTATCAGGTTTTCTTCCAGAATGGTTCTGTATTTGGCTCCATCCATCTTCCCATCAATTTTAACCATCTTCCCTGTCCCTGCTGAAGAAAAGCAGGCCCAAACCATGATTCTGCCACCACCATGTTTGACAGTGGGGATGGTGTGTAATGAGCTGTGTTGCTTTTACACCAAACATAACTTTTTCCATTGTTGCCAAAAAGTTCGATTTTGGTTTCATCTGACCAGAGCACCTTCTTCAACATGTTTGGTGTGTCTCCCAGGTGGCTTGTGGCAAACTTTAAACAACACTTTTTATGGATATCTTTAAGAAATGGCTTTCTTCTTGCCACTCTTCCATAAAGGCCAGATTTGTGCAGTATACAACTGAATGTTGTCCTATGGACAGAGTCTCCCACCTCGGCTGTAGATCTCTGCAGTTCATTCAGAGTGATCATGGGCCTCTTGGCTGCATCTCTGATCAGTCTTCTCCTTGTATGAGCTGAAAGTTTAGAGGGACGGCCAGGTCTTCGTAGATTTGCAGTGGTCTGATACTCCTTCCATTTCAATATTATCGCTTGCACAGTGCTCCTTGGGATGTTTAAAGCTTGGGAAATCTTTTTGTATCCAAATCCGGCTTTAAACTTCTCCACAACAGTATCTCGGACCTGCCTGGTGTGTTCCTTGTCCTTCATGATGCTCTCTGCACTTTAAACTGACCTCTGAGACTATCACAGTGCAGGTGCATTTATACGGAGACTTGATTACACACAGGTGGATTCTATTTATCATCATTAGTCATTTAGGTCAACATTGGATCATTCAGAGATCCTCACTGAACTTCTGGAGAGAGTTTGCTGCACTGAAAGTAAAGGGGCTGAATAATTTTGGACGCCCAATTTTTCAGTTTTTTATTTGTTAACAAAGTTTGAAATATCCAATAAATTCCGTTCCACTTCATGATTGTGTCCCACTTGTTGTTGATTCTTCACAAAAAATTACAGCTTTATATCTTTATGTTTGAAGCCTGAAATGTAGCAAAAGGTAGCAAAGTTCAAGGGGGCCGAATACTTTCGCAAGGCACTGTAGATTGAGGAATAGGACATCCAAGGTGGTTTTCTCTGAAATACTGCCTGTACCTCGAGCCACACAAGAGAGGCAGAAGGAGATTAGGGAACTTAACAAGTGGCTGAGGAATTGGTGTAGGAAGGAGGGGTTTGGGTTCCTGGAGAACTGGGCTGACTTCTCAGTCGGCTACCGGCTCTTTAGTAAGGATGGGCTGCACCTTAATGGGGACGGTACAGCTCTTTTGGGGAGAAAGATGGCCACCAAGTTGGAGGGGCTTTTAAACTAGGAGACAGGGGGGGGAGGGCTCAGAAGTAGAGTCAGTCAGGAGGGAGCAAAGGACAGAAGGTAATATTAGAGTCAGCAGTGACAGTAGGGCCATAACGTCAATTGGTAGGTCTGTGTGGGAAAACCTCAGACCAAACAAGAATAAACATAACCACCAATCACGTTTAACTTCCGTAAAACTAAGAGGGGTATATGCTAATGCCAGGAGCCTAGCTAATAAAATGGATGAGTTGGAAATGTTAGTACATGAGGAGGACATGGACCTTGTGGGAATAACGGAGACTTGGTTTGACACCTCACATGACTGGCTGGCCAATATCCAAGGGTATTCAGTGTACCGGAAGGACAGGGTAGGAAAAAGAGGGGGAGGGGTATGTCTCTACGTCAAGAACAATGTAAGGGTGATAGAGAGGAGTGACATTACGGAAGGGATGAATATGGAGTTAGAATCCGTGTGGGTAGAACTCCATAGGGAAGGAGAAAAGGGAAAAGTAATTGTGGGGGTTTGCTATAGGCCACCGAGACAAGGGGAGGAGGTAGAGCTGGAACTTTTAGCACTATTGGGTAAAGTGGCAAAACTAGGATCAGTCATCATATTGGGGGACTTCAATTATCCCGACATTGACTGGGTAGAGGGGACTACACACTCACAGAAGGCCCGTCTATTCATGGAAACCTTACAGGATAATTACATGTCACAGTTGGTGGATTCGACGACTAGAGAAAATGCAGTCCTGGATCTATTGATCACTAATGACCTAGACCTAATCTCGGAGGTAGGAGTCCAGGACAACCTGGGCTCTAGCGATCACAGGATGATCACATTTAGTGTAAATAACAATATAACATGGCAAGTGGGGAACATAAGAACCCTAAACTTCAGAAGGGCAAACTTTCCAAAATTATACTCCTTGATGGAAAGGGTAAACTTGGACCAAACCCTGGGGTTCCTGACCACAGAGGAAAAATGGGAATGCTTTAGGAACATAGGCAAAGGCATCTTGCAGTGCATTCCTATGGGAAATAAATTTAGAAGAGACAAAGCCAAGCCTGGCTGGCTAAACCGTAGCGTCAAAAACTTATTAGGGGAAAAAAATTGGCCTTCAAGAAGTATAAATCAGAGGGCACAGTATCGGCTTTCAATACAAGGAGGCAAATAAGAAATGTAAACACGAAATCAAGATGGCTAAAATAAACTTTGAGAGACAAATAGCGGAGGATAGTAAAAAAAAACCCAAAGAAATTCCTTAAATATATCAACAGCACACATAATCAACGATGATGGGAGGATGGTTACAGAGGACACTGAAAAAGCAACCTTGCTGAATGCTTTTTTCTCGTCAGTATTTACACAGGAAACGGAGGGGTACACTGACCATGACTGTATGGTTAGTAGTAATACACAGGACTTGCCACTATGGCTTACAGAGGGTGAAATCAGGGAAAGGCTGGATAAACTTAACACAAACAAATCACCAGGCCCGGATGGCGTACATCCGAGAGTACTCAAGGAACTCAGTAAGGTTATATCTAGACCCTTGTTCCTGATCTTTGCTGACAGTATTAGGACAGGAGATGTACCAGGGGAGTGGAGGAAAGCAAACGTGATTCCGATATTCAAAAAGGGTCAAAGGCATATACCGGGAAATTATAGGCCTGTCAGTTTGACATCAATAATATGTAAACTTCTGGAGGGGATGATAAGGGACTATATCGTAGAGTTTGCTAAAGACAACAACATCATCAGCAGTAACCAGCACGGGTTTACAAATGGGCGTTCTTGTCAAACCAATCTCCTAACATTCTACGAGGAGGTGAGCTGTGAGCTAGATAGGGGCAGACCAGTAGATGTGGTGGACTTAGATTTCGCTAAGGCGTTTGATACAGTTCCCCATAAGCGCTTAATTTATAAAATAAGATCTGCAGGTATCGACAGCAGGGTTTGCTCTTGGATACGGAACTGGCTAAAAGGGCGTGTCCAAAGGGTGGTAATAAACAGCGCATACTCAGACTGGTCTGAGGTGGCAAGCGGGGTGCCCCAAGGCTTAGTCCTGGGACCAACCTTGTTCAATTTATTCATTAACAGCATTGAGGACGGGATCAGTAGTTCAATATCAGTCTTTGCAGATGACACAAAATTAGGCAGGGCAATAACTGCACAGCATGAAGCAGATATCCTATAGGATGACCTGGACAAAATAACGGAATGGGCAACGACTTGGCAAATGAGGTTTAATGTGGAGAAGTGTAAGGTTTTGCACTTGGGGACTGGAAACATAAAAGCACAATACACGTTAGGAGGGGAACCCTTGGGGGAATCAAAAATTGAGAAAGATCTGGGAGTCTTGGTTGATGATAGACTAGGCAATAGCATGCAATGTCAAGCGGCAGCTGCCAAAGCCGGCAGAATATTAGCATGCATAAAGAAAGGTATGTATTCCAGAGATAAGTCTATAATCCTTCCATTTTATAAAACTCTGGTCCGACCGCATCTGGAGTATTCTGTCCAGTTCTGGTCGCCAGTCCTCAGGAGGGATGTGTTGGAGCTGGAGAGAGTCCAGAGAAGGGCAACTAAACTAATTAGGGGATTGGAGGACCTTAATTATGAAGAGCGTCTGCAATCGCTTGATTTATTCTCCCTGGAGAAGAGACGCCTGAGGGGGGACATGATAGCAATTTTTAAATATCTCAATGGGGATCTCAGCTTAGAAAATAAGCTGTTCAGTCGAAGGGATTGCATGAGGACTCGAGGGCATACAATGTGATTAGAGGAGAAGCGTTTTAACCTCAGGCAACGTGGGAGGTTCTTTACTGTTAGGGCTACAAGATTGTGGAATTCTCTACCACAAGAGGTGGTTTCTGCGGGTAGTATGGTGGCTTTCAAAAGACTCTTAGACGTACATCTCAAGGATCAGAACATTCAGGGCTATGTGAGATGATTACAGCTACACACACCTAAACAGGTTGAACTGGATGGACTATTGTCTTTATTCAACCTCACCTACTATGTAACTATATAATCTCAGACTGTTCTGGTCCAAATCCAAAACAGTGGAAGCTGCTGAAGGCAGAGGTAGGGACATACTGCTACTTTTCACCAATCAAGAGGAAATGAGGGGAAAAAAAGAATGCTGGGGGAGGGGTTATGTCTTGCTTGTATACTATTCACTAGTCCCGAGGGAGGAGTTGAGGTGAAGCTCTGTCATCTGTATGCTGCCATGGAAGTGCCAGGAACCATAACCATACAATGTATACAAGTTCTGATGCACTAACTCAATAATGCAGGCAAAAACTAGAGCTAATATGAAAGGTATTGTGTTCATGTCAACCATTCAGATTTCACCTTTAACAATTACAGCAATTTAAACAATAAAAGAAAAAAAAAATGTTGTTGCTATGCTGTGGGTCTTAGTAATCTGCCGTTTTTCAAAGAAAAAGAGACAGCATATTTCCATTAAGTTCATTTCAAATGAAGATCTCTCATAATGCAGTATTAGAAACAGGGTATTGGAGACTGCTGCTCAAGCTTTAGGGTGCTTTACTCTCACAAAAAAACTGTATAAAAATCCATAATAAAATACAAATTTTGGGCGATATTCTTATTTTAAAATAAAAAGTAAAGAGATTTCTTTTGTCTAAAAAAAATGTAATTGTGATTAATAAACTGTTTTTAATTATCTTTTGTTGGTTTGGGTTAAGAGATGAGCTACAGAACTATCTTAGAATAACTGCTCAAATATTTCAAATATAAGATTTCAAAAGCACCTTTGGGTGCTTTGGGTAATTCACACACTAAAGCAGTTTCTTCATCAAAAATATAATAATATCCACGTTTTTCCTGCCCTAAATCTGAGCAGTGTGATAAATGATGATCACTGCAATTTGGCAGATGATGATGGCTGTAATTCATTCAGGAAATAGCAATGGTTAGGCCTAGCATACTCCTTCTATGTATTATATCCCCTGCATAAATTCATTCATTTTCCCATTTCTATACATATAAAGTACTATCAATTTCACTGTGGAGCTCCCATTTTTTTAACAAATAAGTCCTCTGTATCTTTGTATGTTGGTTAGAAAATCCGAACTTTGACTAAGACACTGCAAAATCTGGAATAAGTACATGCAATCCTTATGGAGCCTAATGCAAGCAAACATGGATGTATAAGGCGGGAAAGAATTGACTATATTTTGTTTATTATATATATATATATATATATATATATATATATATATATATATATATATATATACAGAACTGAGCCAAAGGGCAAATTTACAGCATGGCTTTTTGGTCTGGTTGATCAAATCTCCAGAGGTTCTCTAAAGGATCCAGTACTAGAATGGACATGCTTTCCAGAAAACTGGTCTAGTCTATTTTTGATTGTGCAACCATATCAAAGTGTGTTTTTTTCCAGATTGCTATTGATCAGTAGCACTGCATTTAAAAGGCTGCAAGAAAATGAATGAGAGGTATGACGGTGCAGATAAAAGTACACCTTAAAAACAGCTAGTAAAGTTGCAGCTTGTATGCAATGCTGGTATTCTTGGATGCCAGGATATATCCCTTATCTACAGTATCTCACAGTGAGTACACCCCTCACATTTTTTAAAATATTTTATTATACCTTTTCATGTGACAACACTGAAGAAATTACACTTTGCTACAATGTAAAGTAGTGTAAAGTAGTGAGTGTACAGCTTGTATGACAGTGTAAATTTTCTGTCCCCTCAAAATAACTCAACACGCAGCTATTAATGTCCTCTGGATCAACTGCGGATATAGGGTTGTTTATATGGAATTGTATGGTTGGGATTTCTTTACTGTTTTTTGTTTTTTATTGGTTGAGCCAGATGTGCTTGTGTCTTTTTTCAACCTGACTAACTATGAACCGCTGGCAAAAAAAGTGAGTATACCCCTAAGTGGAAATGTCCAAGTTGGACCCAAAGGGTCAATATTTTGTGTGGCCACCATTTTTTTTTCAGCACTTCCTTAACCCTCTTGGGCATGGAGTTCATCAGAGCTTCACAGGTTGCCACTGGAGTCCTCTCCCACTCCTCCATGATGACATCACGAAGCTGGTCACGGAGCTGGTGGATGTTAGAGACCTTGTAATCCTCCCCCTTCTGTTTGAGGATGTCCCACAGATGCTCAATAGGCTTTAGGTCTGGAGACATGCTTGGCCAGTCCATCACCTTTACCCTCAGCTTCTTTAGCAAGGCAGTGGTCATCTTGGAGGTGTGTTTGGGGTCATTATTGTGACGGAAGTCACTTTGGTTGGGGGGCCCGTGGAGGTTGAGAAATCCCTCTCTCAGCTCCCTAGGCCCCTCTTATGTGTAAGTCACCCTGTGTCTATTAGGGGCACAGGGTGACCAAGGTAATGATGGACAGCTACTTAATAGACACTGAGAATATGGTTTGGACAACTTCAAATGAGACAGTAATATTTATCAACCCTATATCTCAAGAAAAATATGTGGACTATTCCTGGCCTGTTTGACTCTGAACATGCTCATTGAAAGAGCTGGTCACATTGGCCTCTGTTCCATGTTATTCAATGTAAGAGACGGACAGTCTGTTACTGGTGTTCTCCTGCTATTTTCTGTTTAATAACGTGTTCTGTGTTTATACCTAGGATAATGTGTAATGCATTTTGTTGTAGCCTTGTTGCAGTGCTGAGTTTATTAACATGTTAATTATAACATTGTCTAGATGTGGATTCCCATTTACCTATTGTTTCTGTTAAGATGGCTAGATAATTAGTTCAGGTTAATTATATTTCTATACACAATTTCATCTGCATAGGATAATGTAACCTGGCCTGGCCTGGTGGGGTAATCTGATCAGGAGGGGGATGTCCTCCTGTGTGGTATATATTGTGTGGGTTTGTTCAATAAAGGTTCCAGATTTATACAAGCTAAGTTCTCGGCTAGGTTTGTATGGGGCGGAGACAATATCTAATATCTATGTTCAGACTGGAGGAATCGGTATGCTGACAGAAGCACACAAGCATATTGTGGGTCGCGGTTGCATTACATACAGTAGGTGGCAGCAGTGGGATGCTTCCTGCAGTCTGGGACATCCAAACCCCCACTCGGATACAAGGTCTGGATAGCAGAAGTGGAGAGGTACAGATATCAGCTGTCATGGAAGAGGAATTCGGAAGGAGGTGCGGATACAGCACAGGAGACCAGTGTCAGAGCAGGTCCTGCTAGGATGGTATAATTTAATCCGCTTGGAACTCTGGAAGGAAACGCTAGCCCATGAGCAACGACACCAGGGAAAAATCCTCCCCACTGGTCGCAGTGCGAAGTGCGAATGGTGTTTTTGGGGAGACAACTGCACAAGGAATGGAAAGCGGAGTTAAGCAGGCTGGTTCAGGCAGAGATGCGGTTGGACAACAGCTACAGAGCCCTCTGCTGGTATGTAAACCAAGTGTGCCCATGGACAGCGGATGAAAGCCCAATGGAAGGCTTTTTCTTATATAGCGGCCTGGGGCTGTTATTAAAGAGGCTGTCTGAAGACCCCGACTTTGAAAGCAATTTTCAGTAGCGTTTGGAGGAAATCTTGGAATACAGAGAACAGATGCTGAATGTCTTGGAAGTGCACTGCACACTGGAAGATTTAGAGTTTCTAGCCAATCAGTAATGGGAGCTGGAGATCGCCTACAGATGGCTGCTAGACCTTGCTCAGCACCAGGTCTGGGTTCCCTTTGCCTGGAGCTATCAGGAAATACCAGCTGACAGCTCTCAAATCCTGGCTGAAGTGTTAGCAATGGGGAAGAGTAACAGTGTGCTTTGCCCATCTCCGCCCACAGCTTTGGATGCGGAGGTCTTATGGTGGATGCAGCAAGTGTTGACTGACCTTGACGATCCTCTTTTTGCACAGGATGATCTTGGATGGAGAGATGCATCTGTCCAGCAGCTGGATAAAGGTATGGGAGATGGAGCAGCCAGCTCATCTTCCCAGCTGCAGTTCAAGGGCTCAGGAGAAGAGGAAGTTGTCCTCATTCCCCAGCCACGGATCACAGATTTCATTCAATTTTCATCAGAGGATGAAAGGTCACCTGCCAAAGTGTTGGCACTGGGCCCAAGAGTCACCTGCCCGTTCCCTGGACTTTCAGCAATTCCAGAGACTGGGGATTTAATATACTCTTCTGCTGAGAAAAGAATAACCTGTGAGCCTCCAGCAGAAGAGCTGGCATCAGGGCCAAACATCACTGAGCTCTGCTCAACACCAACAGCAGCTTCAGCCTCCCTGACAGAAGAGGCAGCTGGCCTTTCTCCTACACCACTGACAGGGACATGGGATTTTCTGCCAGCAGCATCTGTGGAGTTACAAGAAACTTTTCCAGCTGAAGCGCTGACAACTGGACAGGGGGTACAAGACATCTGCCCCACACCTGTGTCAGTTCCAGAGGCCCAGGGTGGGAAGGTGGTGATCACTCCCCGGCGGCAGATCAGGATCCAGGGAAGGGAAGAGGAGGTTGTTGTCCTCAATTCCAAACAGTCAGTCAGAGCAGAGGAAATGGTCACTCCCCAACGGCAGCTACACAGTTCGGAGAAGAAGGTGGTCATCCTTCCTCCCCAGCGAGAGATCCACAGTCTGGGAGCGGAGGAAGCGGGTCTCCCTCCCCAACAGTTAGCTGGAGCAGATTATGTGGAGTCCCCACTCCTTCACTCTCTATGTTTCTTCACATCCTTGACAATTGGGTTTGGTTCTCCCTTTCTTTTTGGTGTTTTTTCTTTCATATTTGCTCCATGTCACACTTTCCCTTGTGTGTCTCATGTTCGGGGCTTTTCATCCCTTATTACCTGGCTTGATTCATACTTGGGCTTATGAGCCCCAGACACCCTATTCTTAATTTATTATTCTCTTGTGTTTTCACTCCTTAATTACTATATCCCTTCTTTCTTATACCTGCATTTGGCAAGCAGTACGATAATATATCCTTAATCCACTATTTTACATTATCAATGTAAATTTTTTCTGCTGTTTACATGCACCATTTATACTTTACCCAGTCTAGCCCAAACTCTTTGGTGTGTGCTGTCTTTGCCCCTGCCCTTTTGCCCTGTGTGCCCTCAGCTCCCGTGGGAGACACCTGGTGCCGTGTCCCGCCTTCTATGTCAGCACCTACTCTATTTGCAACGTGAGTTTTGGTAAATTGTGGGACTCAGTCTCCCCCTTCCTCCCTTGTCCAGTCTTCATTTAACATCATTGTTACTGTTGCCTTACACATATCACTTATATATATTTTTTAGCTATGAAACCAACATCTACTCCTGATGAAGTGGTACAATCGATCCACAAAACGCATAGAGTTATTGATGTTATGATCATACCATACTATTCCAACATTGTTGCAGCTTTGAGTTTATTATTATTTTTGTTGTGATTTTATCAAACTATTTTATTACTCTTGCCCAAACATCTATACTCGGTTTTATGAATACTGGATTCTAGGATCTTTTACCAGTTTTTGTAATACCCGTAAGGGAATTTTTGATCTATTACTCTGTATACTCTTCATGATCATGTTCATATTTGCTGACATCATTAAATGTATTTTGCCAATCCTGATAGCCTAGTCATGCCTTTCATTTAAAGTCCCGACCCTCCTATTTTTAACCATTGAATAGGGATTGAGACGTGCTGCACATCCCACCGTCATCTCATTTAAAGTCCCAAACTCTCCCTCTTTTTCTCTGAGTCCCCAGTAGAAGGGCTGGCAACAGGGCAGACTGCTACCAACCTAGCACCCAAAACAGCTACAGAGTTCCAGGAAGCTGGGGCAATCGGCCCCTCTCTCCAGCGGCAAGCTGATGAAGTGAAGCTTCTACACCCAGCTGAAGCGCTGGCAGCCGGACAGAGAGTCAACGACCTCTGCCCCACACCTACTGATGACAACCATTTCCTGCAGCCAAGAATGGAAATCAGGTTGAATACCTATGTGAGTTCACTCTACCCTCAACTAACAAAAGATGGAGTTCCTGTGGTAGTGGATGGGACTGCAATCTTCACATCTATATCCCAGGGATGTTGGGCAGTCAGCCCAGATCCCCAACAGCATGAGGGAGTGAGCCCAGCCACCCTGTCTTCTCTCCAAAGGCTGAAAGGACTCCAGGGGGAAGGGCCAGTCCACGTTAGTCTCCTTCCGAAAGGGGAGATATGTGACGGAAGTCACTTTGGTTTGGTGGCCCGTGGAACCCAGCTTACCTTAGAGGGGTTGAGAAATCCCTCTCTCAGCTCCCTAGGCCCCTCATGTGTAAGTCACCCTGTGTCTATTAGGGGCACAGGGTGACCGAGAATATGGACAACTACTTAACTGGTTGCTGACCGCCCCCCGCCCGCTGCAGTTATACAGTGGCAGGCAGCTGATCCCAGGCAAATTGCCGTAGGTGTACGCCTCTTGCGTACACGAGGCTAGGAGGCGAGTGCGCATTCCCACCCCCGCTCGTCAGTGGGGAAGCTGATCAGCGGGCAGGTGGCTCCAATTGCCACCTGACACCCGCGATCGTTCCCCGCTGAGAGAGAAGAACGGTCAGCTGTTGTAAACACAGCTGACTGTTCTTCTCCCTGCAATGATCATAGAGCCCATGTGATCCTTCTATATAGGATCACATGTCTCTATGGTCATTTCAGAAGCCACACCCCCCACAGTTAGAATCACTCCCCTAGGCTCACATTTAACCCCTTGATCACCCATAATGTTAACCCCTTCCCTGCCAGTGTCATTATTACAGTAACAGTGCATATTTTTAGCACTGATTAGTGTAGTAATGTCACTGGTCCCCCCAAAAGTGTAAAAAATGTCAGGGGTCCGATCTGTTCGCTGCAATGTCGCAGTCCCGGAAAAAATCGCGGATTGCCGCCATTACTATAAAAAAAATGACATAAATCTTTCCCGTAGTTATTAGAAGCGATAACTTTTGCGCAAACCAATCAAAATACGCTTATTGCGATTTTTTTTACCAAAAATATGTAGCAGAAAACAAATTGGCCTAAAATGTTAAAAGATTTTGATTTTTACATTTTTTTTTTGAGAATGTCATCTAGCAGAATGTGAAAAATATTGTTTTTTTTCAAAATTGTCGCTCTTTTTATGTTTATAGCGCAAAAAATAAAAATTGCACAGGTGATCAAATACCCCCAAAAGAAAGCTCTATTTGTGGGAAAAAAAGGACATCAATTTTATTTGGGTACAGCATTGCATGACTGCGCAATTGTCCGTTAAATGAATGCAGTGCCGAATCGCAAAATAGGGCCTGGTCAGGAAGGGGGCAAATCCTTCCGGTCTTAAAGTGGTTAATGGAATATGGTTTGGATTACTTCAAATGGGGCAGTAATATTTATCAACAATATACCTGAAGAATTATATGAAGATTCAATCCCACTTTACACTGTGAGACCTATAGCTTGTTGCCATGAAGTCTGTAACTCCTAAATAATCAAACATTGTTTAGATGTGGATTCCATGTAATCCACCTAGGCTAGTTTAAAGGGTAAGTTATTTAGCATGTTAATGATATCCTTGTCAGCTAAAGTAGTTGCTAGAGGGGGATAAGCCAAGAGTCAGCCCTACTTCATTATCTAAACCACTCCAAAGAACCCAAAAAAATGCCCAAAAAAACGTTAGCGCAAAAAAAAAAAAAAAAAAAACGACCAGGTGTGTTGTTGCAGGCATTTTTTTGGGGTTTTTGGAGGCAGGCAAAACATCTGAACTTGTGTATATGGGTATATATACACACATACTTATATGTCTATATACACCTAGACATATATAGGTGTGATAGTAGCAGAAATATATGCTTGCACTAATGAAATCATTTACACTAATATGGCTCCGCTCCTATAACACCTATATATGTGTAAGTGTAAAATACATATAAGTATGTGTGTATATATACCACTATACACAAGTTCAGATGTTTTGCCTGCCTCCAAAAACCCCAAAAAAATGCCTGCAACAACACACCTGGGCATTTTTTTTTTTACACTAGCGTTTTTTTGGGCATTTTTTTGGGTTCTTTGGAGGCAGACAAAACATCTGAACTTGTGTATACGGGTATATATACACACATACTTATATGTATATATACACCTCGACATATATAGGTGTGATAGTAGCAGAAATATATGCTTGCGCTAATGAAATCATTTACACTAATATGGCTCCGCTCCTATAACACCTATATATGTGTAAGTTTAAAATACATATAAGTATGTGTGTATATATACCACTATACACAAGTTCAGATGTTTTGCCTGCCTCCAAAAACCCCCAAAAAATGCCTGCAACAACACACCTGGGCGTTTTTTTGGGCATTTTTTTGGGTTCTTTGGAGGCAGGCAAAACATCAGAACTTGTGTATAGTGGTATATATACACACATACTTATATGTATTTTACACTTAGACATATATAGGTGTTATAGGAGCGGAGCCATATTAGTGTAAATGATTTCATTAGCGCAAGCATATATTTCTGCTACTATCACACCTATATATGTCTAGGTGTATATATACATATAAGTATGTGTGTATATATACCCGTATACACAAGTTCAGATGTTTTGCCTGCCTGAAAAGACCCCAAAAAATGCCCAAAAAAACGCTTGCTACTAAACCGGCAAGGTGTGAAAAGAGAGAAGCCACTATCCTGTTCTATAAGTGACCTAATACAAACAATCTTTTTTTATGGTTCTGGACATGCTACAGAGCTGAAACTTCACAGGTACACTTTTTAGACCCCCCCAGATACTAAATCCAAAGAAATGTTTTTTTTAATTTTTTCAATAATTGGCTCTCTATCAAAAATGACAATTTTTAAGAACTTTTTTTGTGTGATTAATAGTCCCTGGGGTATGACCCAGAACCCTAGGCACTTTTTAGGGGCACTTTTTAGGGGCACTTTTTAGGGACATTTATTGGGTTTTAGGGCTTCAAAATGGTGTTTTTTGATTACCGAAGTTCGGGTCCCATTGATTTCACTGGGGTTCTGAAATCCGGGCCGAACTTTCGGGAAGTTTGGATGTTCTGGCCGAACCGAACTTTTGAAAAGTTCGATCATCCCTAATGTTGTCATTTCTGCACCTGGTCTGGCCAATCTATACGCATGGATGTACAAGCTTGATCCACCTTAGCTTGAAAAGCAAGTAGAACTCACATATAGGATGTAAAAACAGGCACATAGAAAATGGTGGCTGGGAATCCAATCGCGGCGTCAGCATGAAACAATAATAGCCGGCTCGTAGAAGGGGCATGTGGACGTTTGCAGACATGGCGACTCCAGACGCAAACGTCCACACGCCCCTTCTACGAGCTGGCTATTTTTGTTTCATGCTGACTGGATACATGCGGGATGCCGCGATTGGATCCCCAGCCACCATTTTCTATGTGCCTGTTTTTACATCCTATATGTGAGTAGTTCTTTTAATAAATTGTACTATTACTACCTTACGGGATTACGCTATGGTCTTCTGTATAATTTTTTTCCATACTCCCATCTGATTTTTATGGAGCTACCCTGAGGAATCTACCATCTCTCGGCACTACCTATGATTTCTTGGAGTCCCTGAGATTTATGCTGTATCTGTATCTGTATTCTGTCTCGTTCATTTGAGTAGCCATGGCTGTTTGGTAAGCTGCTTCTCACATTAGTGCACTTAGGTGTCCCCTCTCTACACATTCCCTGGGTGTCACAAGGAGGAAGGATTGTTATTATATCTACACTCCCGGATTTGTTTAAAAACTGGACTTTTCTTTGGGTTCTTTTAGTCACCCCTACCTTTTTATGTTTCTTGAATGAACTTTAAGTCATTATTTGCGTCATTTATATTTTAGCGCTGCACTTTTTGATTATATAGTCTTCACCACGTGACTGTTCCATATTCCAGGACACGATTTTCTTACCGACCACCAACATGATACTATCTGCCTATTACATTGGTGGTCAGGAGAAAAATACTGTCCATTCTTCCGCTTACCACCAATACAAGGGGCTGTTGTTCTCTCACTGTCTGACATTGAAATAGTGGCATTATTCCTCCACTAACCACCAATTAAATAGGATGCATTCTTCCTGCCCAATCAATGTAATGGACCATTTTTCTTTTGAATGATCACCAGGGTTAAGGGATAATTGTTCCTCCCACTGACCATCAATGTAAGGGGGTGCGGACCACCACCCATCTAAAAAGGTTTTTCTCACTGATCATCAATGTACTGTAAATAGGCACCTAGTACACTAACCACAAATGTAAAAGTGCTCTACACTTTCCATCAATAGGACAGAATGAGCACCAATGTACAGGGGACATTTACAGTACTTTGACCACTAACGCAATTGAGGACACTTTACTCATCACCAATGTAATCAATGAACTTATGCTGATCAGTGTAAAGGGTAGGGAACCAAACAGTCTGAGCCACCATCAACATTTTGTCATAGGCCCTAGATATTTTCAGTTATGCCACTGACTATATATATTTCTTTCTATTATTATTATTATTCCTTTAAAAACTTTTATGACTTTCTGGCTTTGACTTTTTTCATAGCACTATACCCAGTTTTGGTGGGGAGGGTGGGGGGGCTCTTTTTTTTTGTACAGGAGTCTCTGTTAAACTGTGTCTGCCACTGAGTGGAAACTTACACTTTTTTTCCTGTTTATTTTTCATAAAAAATTGCGCAAATCTGAAAAAAAGCATAGTTGATTATTTGTAGTAAATATAAATTAACATTGTATTTTAAATAACTTTTTATTTAACTGGATTTTTATTGAACTGGATCCAAAGAAACTTTCTATTTTCCTCTTTCAAATATTAATTTTCCATCCACATATTGACCCAGGTGGGACTCAACAGATGAGCTTTTACAGAAGGAATAGAATGTTTCCAGAACACATAACATGGAACCGAGTATGGTGGAAATTATTTTATGCGAGTAAGGTTTCTTACACTTAATAGTGACATCGGTGGATGAAATTAGTTCTTTTAAAAGTCACAGTAGTAAGCAGAGAAAAAGCTGTCCCAGTTCTACACTGAGTGGCACCGCTCACTTTTAAATCTTATTTGATCTAATAATGCACAAATAAAAAAGTGTAATTACAAATGAACATTTACATATGCAAATAGAATTCACTTTTTTTTTTTTTTTTTTTTTAATTAGAGCAAGCCAAATAATTAACACTGGGTTGATTTACTAAAACTGGAGAGTGCAAAATCTGGCGCTGCCTTGCATGGTAGCCAATCAGCTTCTAATGTCAGCTTGTTCAATTAAGCTTTGACAAAAAAAAAAAAAAAAACTGAAAGCTGATTGGTTTCTATGCAGAGCTGCACCAGATTTTGCACACCATTGTTTTTTTTTAAATCAACCAGAATGCATTGTAAGTGTTTGGTGTAGTAAGTACAAAAGAAAATTGATAACTGAAAGAGGGGAATTTACTAAGACCAGCGCAGCCAAAATCTGAAGCAGCTGTGTGCTGCAATTTTTCAGCTCCTAGCTTTAATTTTTATAGCTGAACTGAACAAGCTGAAGCTAAAAGTTGATTGGTTGCTATGCACAACTGCTCCAGTTTTGGTAAATTCCCTCCCGCAGTATGTCCCTTCTGCAAAATAAGCTTCTCACTTTTAATTTTTTTTTTTTATAAAGGACAAAGATTCCATCATATTGCTATTGGTGAATTTCTGTACTTTTGCCAGCTCCTTTTTATAGTGCTAAAAGGAATAGCGTTTTAATCAGTGTTCTCCTTTTATGCATAGCTTGAAACTTTCTTAAGTTCTGTAGTACCCAGTGGCGGCCATTAACTGCTGAACTCTTATGTATTTTAATTGGTAGATCATTTGTATTGCTGTGGAAACAAGCTCCTCTTTATGAATACTAAAGTATGAGCCTCAAATAGACTGTTAGCGCAGCCAGGGTTACATCTAAAGAAATCAAGTGGTATAGAGTCAGCCAAAGTCAGGAAGGAAGTAGCAAAATACATCTGTGCACCACTGCGTTGGCTTCTACAACTGAGCTATAGCTACTGCTGGCAGAAAGTTTTAGAGTGTGAGCCTGAATAGTATTACAGTTACAGGTCTCGCTGGAGCTCTTAGTGCCGCACAGCCTTAATTCCCATTTTATACTGAGAGCAAAGAGACAGAACGCCATTGAAGAGAGTGGTCAGAAGCCCGCAGGCAGAATCAAGGCGTCAGAATAATGAATTTCTAAACGGCTGGTGGAATTTTAGTCTCTTCAATGGAAAGGCAGAGCCACAGCACAGGCATTTTTAAGTTGGATACAAGAAAAAATAGCTGACACAGGACATCAGTAGAAATCAGATCCCTCCGACCCCAAATCTACATTTTCATAGAAGTTGTTATTCCAACTGAAACAGAGAAGTATTTCTTGGAAAGAAACTTCAGAGGTCTTGTGGATTCTGAAAAAAAAATGTGTCTGTCTGTGCATTTAACTCTTTGTAGAATTAATAAACATGACACGTTTAAAAAAAAAAAAATTAAAGGATATTTATAGATTTATAGAGAAAAAGTTGCATTTTTTGATTATTAAGTTTTGAATATAATAGGGGAGGATTAGAACTACTGTTCCATTAAAAACTGGAAAGTGCTGTCCAATAATACTCCCAGCAGGCAATGTACCTAATTTCAACCTACACTTGGATATATGCCTGCTTTATATAGTACAAATAAAAACCCATGAACCAAAGCACATATGCCATAACCCATATAGAAAAGGATGGTATTTTATACATATAGAAAAGGATGGTGCTAGGGATTACACATATGAATGTGGTTAAATTGTATTTGACTGTATTAGTCTTTCACTTTTTGTCCAAACGTGTTCACTTCACCACAATTATGACATTCAACAAGCTGCATCTCTCATACAAGTGGTAAAGTGCCACAATTTGCACACGCTTACAAAAAGTGATTGTGTAAGGCACTATAACCTTCATATTAAATCCTGGAACAGTATATATGTAGGCTATCAAAGGATTGTACTTCAGCGGTGGGAGTTGAACTTATAAATGTACATTGTTTTTACTTACAGAAATCTTGCAGTTTATGTAAAAAAAATGCATGCACTCTCCCTTAATAAAGCTATTCAGCAGGCTGGATTTCCGATAGCAACCAGCTCCACAAATTACACATACTTGTGACCCAATTGGAGGGATTACTTACATGATTATTCCGTTTTTTTCTCAGAGAATAGGTGCTGGAACTCACCTTCCCCGCCCACAACTCCGCCCACAACTCCACCCCAACTCTGCCCACACCCCTACCCCCAGTCACGCCTTCCTCAGAGGTAAAAATTATACGTTTGCCAAAAGTGGGTGTGATCGAGGCTTAGAACTGCGTATCGCAGAAGGCGCAAGGTTCAGAAAAGAGAAGCACACAGAGTACAGGACTCAGGAGTATGTATTGTGCAGTGCTGAGGAGTGCATATCATACAGGGTGCAGCAGCCATAAACATGTACAGTACAGAACATTAAAAGGTACAGTATGTACCATACAGTACAGCATCAAGGCTATGATCAGGCGCATGTAAGGTACACTGTATGATACACACTCCTAACCACTACCCCTGTATACTGTGCTATACATTCTATAATCATGACCCCAGCTCTCACCTGTTCACAAATCCTCCCCTCCCCCCCAGCTCTCTCACCTGTTCACAAATCCACCCCTCCCCCTCAGCTCTCTCACCTGTTCACAAATCATCCCCTCCCCCCAGCTCTCTCACCTGTTCACAAATCCTCCCCTCCCCCTCAGCTCTCTCACCTGTTCACAAATCCTTCCCTCCCCCACAGCTCTCTCACCTGTTTACAAATCACCTCCTATCCCCCAGCTCTCACCTGTTCACAAATCCCCCCCCCAGCTCTCACCTGTTCACAACCCCCCCCCCCAGCTCTCACCTGTTCACATATCATCCCCTCCCCCCCACACACAAAAGGCTTTTTCACCTGGTTACAATAATCACCTCCCTCACACCCACACACACACAAAGAGCTCTCTAACATATTGACATATTCTAGTCCTCCCCCACAGCTCTCTCACCTCTCTCAGAATGCAGCCGGAACAGCTGACCGCTCTGTTAGCTCTGCCTGGGCTTTTTTTTAAAAGCTAGTGACGTTTCCTGCAGCTCTGCTCCTCTCCACCTATTAGGAATGTAGCAGAGAGCTGGAGGAGGAGTTTCACAGCACTTCAGTGAACCCTGACTCCGTGCTACACAGTGGGGACAGGCGGCGGGTGGAGTAAGAAGCCGCCGCCTCCCTAAGCCCCAAAGACAATAAAAAAATGTTACATTTGCAGCGTCCAGACCCGGGACAGTCACATCCCTATTCATGTGCCCTGGATGCAGCGCCGTCACTACCACACAGAAGCTGGTGGAGGAAGTGAGTCCTCTACCAGCTTCAGTGTTACATGACAAGTGGAAGAGAACAGGGCTTGCTGCCAAAGGTTCCGGAACGCCGTCCCGGTGCGTTCCGGCAGAAAAAAAGCCCTGTATATATATATATATATATATATATATATATATATATATATATATATATATATATACAGTATCTCACAAAAGTGAGTACACTCCTCACATTTTTGTAAACATTTTATTATATCTTTTCATGTGACAACACTGAAGAAATGACACTTTGCTACAATGTAAAGTAGTGAGTGTACAGCTTGTATAACAGTGTAAATTTGCTGTACCCTCAAAATAACTCAACAAACAGCCATTGATGTCTAAACCGCTGGCAACAAAAGTGAGTACAATCCTAAGTGAAAATGTCCAAATTGGGCCCAATTACCCATTTTCCCTCCCCGGTGTCATGTGACTCATTACAAGGTCTCAGGTGTGAATGGCGAACAGGTGTGTTAAATTTTGTATTATCGCTCTTACTCTCATACTGATCACTGGAAGTTCAGCATGGCACCTCATGGCAAAGAACTCTCTGAGGATCTGAAAAAAAAAAATTGTTGCTCTACATAAGAAGATTGCCAAGACCCTAAAACTGAGCTTCAGCACAATGGCCAAGACCATATAGTGGTTTAACAGGACAGGTTCCACTCAGAACAGGCCTCGCCATGGTCGACCAAAGATGTTGAGTGCACATGCTCATTGTCATATCCAGAGGTTGTCTTTGGGAAGCCGTATGAGTGCTGACAGCATTGCTGCAGAGGTTAAAGGGGTGGGGGATCAGCCTGTCAGTGCTCAGACCATACGCCACACACTGCATCAAATTTATCTGCATGGCTGTCATCCCAGAAAGAAGCCTCTTCTAAAGATGATGCACAAGAAAGCCCGCAAACAGTTTGCTGAAGACAAGCAGACTAAGGACATGGATTACTGGAACCATGTTCTGTGATCTGATGAGACCAAGATAAACTTATTTGGTTCAGATGGTGTCAAGCGTGTCTGGCGGCAACCAGGTGAGGAGTACAAAGAAAAGTGTGTCTTGCCTACAGTCAAGCATGGTAGTGTGAGTGTCATGGTCTGGGGCTGCATGAGTGCTGCTCTCCCCGGGAGCTACAGTTCATCGAGGGAACCATGAATGACAACATGTACTGTGACATACTGAAGCAGATCATGACCCCCTCCCTTTGGAGACTGGGCCGCAGGGCAGTATTCCACCATGATAATGACCTTAAACACACCTCCAAGACACTGCCTTGCTAAAGAAGCTAAGGGTAAAGGTGATGGACTGGTCAAGCATGTCTCCAGACCTAAACCCTATTGAGCATCTGTGGGGCATCCTCAAACGGTGGGCGGAGGAGCGCAAGGTCTCTAACATCTACCAGCTCCGTGATGTCGTAATTGAAGAGTGGAAGAGGACTCCAGTGGCAACCTGTGAAGCTTTGGTGAACTCCTTGCCCAAGAGTATTAAGGCAGTGCTGAAAATAATGGTGGCCACACAAAATATTGATACTTTGGGCCCAATTTTGACATTTCCACTTAGGGGTGTACTCACTTTTGTTGCCTGAGGTTTAGACTTTATTGGCTGTGTGTTGAGTTATTTTGAGGGGACAGCAAATTTACACTGTTATACAAGCTGTACACTCACTACTTTACATTGCAGCAAAGTGTCATTTCTTCAGTGTTGTCACATTAAAAGATATGATAAAATATTTACAAAATGTGAGGAGTGTACTCAATTTTGTGAGATACTGTGTGTATGTATATATATATATATATATATATATATATATATATATATATATATATATATACAGTATATATATATATATATATATATATATATATATTGAGAGAGAGATATAGATACTCTTTTGACTTCTTTGATTGTTTAATATGTTTTGCATTCAATAAATTAATATTTTTGTTATGAAAAAAGTGGTGCCTGTATCATGTTATCTCCTTTTTTGTTCTATTTAACATTTAGTTATGTGAAGGTACCTGGTTTTCTCATTAATTAAAAACTTGCAAGTTTAGTTATGGAAATGTCTACAATATTTTAATAAATGTAAGTATGTATGTGCTAAACTAGTCGGTGACTTGTAAAAATACACCAATCCTTTAATTCACATGCTTGCAAGATGCCTTTAGGCCTTATGTAGTGTTACAGTTCAGTATAGTTTTCATTGACAGCATCACTGACATCATATTCTGGCATTACATATTTTGGATGTGTAATTGCTGTTGTTTTCACAATTTGTTAATTTTCACTTTATATACTGTATACAATAAATCAGTAAGACATACTGTAGGTACATAAGTGCATTTATGTGGGAGTTTAAGTAGTGCAGCGAGGGGGAGGGGGGGGGGGCAGCCGGTGTGGTTGCCCCAGGGGCAATATTTAGAGAGGCAAAGACAGGGCCAGTGTTGAACACAGGATGCAGTGCCGCTTGGGCACTCTGATCGCTGATGTTGCAAAGTTGCTAGGAGTGGGATCAGTAAAGACTGGAACAGCCAAAGGCTGATAAAGTAGATTACTTTTCTGAAACATTGTCCTAGTTTCCAAGCCTCAGGGTGGTGCATCCAGGTGGGGAAACCTCTCTCTGATGAGGGGTTCCAGTTATCACTGATATCGATTCCAATGGCTCTACAGCATGAGCAGTCACAGTTTCCAAGCAGCTTTGCACCCTTTATTCATACAGCTGCCCCATCCATGCATTTCGGCCCTGGAGTTTTCATTATAGAGACTAGCCTAGCCTAGTTCCACATCTGCAACTTAAGTTTCTTTTACATCTATCTTTGGAAACCCCACTTGCTACATTAGGCTTCTTGGCTCCTTTCTGCTATGTTCTATCTATTGTCTTCCAGGCTGATTCCCCTAGCCAGTTTGGAAGAAGGCAGTCTAGTGTCAGCCAGCATTGATGTGACCAGCTTGAGACCCGGTTCACACAATCAGGGTGTAATCTGGGTGGGGGTATCCGTGGGGTGTGATCAGGGTTGGGGTATCTGGGGGGTGTGATCAGGGCGAGGGTATCTGGGGGTGTGATCAGGGCGAGGGTATCTGGGGGTGTGATCAGGGTGGGGGTATCTGGGGGGTGTGATCAGGGCGAGGGTATCTGGGGGGTGTAATCAGGGTGGGGGTATCTGGGGGTGTGATCAGGGTGGGGGTATCTGGGGTGTGTGATCAGGGTTGGGGTATCTGGGGTGTGTGATCAGGGAGCGGGTATCTGGGGGTGTGATCAGGGTGAGGGTATCTGGGGGTGTGATCAGAGTGTGGGGGTATATGGGGGTATGCTCAGGGTAGGGGTATCTAAAAGTTCACAGATTATGGGGAGCAAATTGCTTGCCTTGCCCGGGCACTGAAAACTCACGCTATGAAACTAGGGAGTTCAACTGTGAAGTAGAATTCAGGGGATTGCATTTAGCTTGGCTTAAATACAGAAACAGCACCCTAATCTGATTTTATTCCAACTTAAAATGTATATGTAGTTTTGCTGCAACACCCATTTTTTAAGCAGTTAATGGCCTAAACTGACTGTGGAAGCAACGGCCACAACAGATCCAAAAGCTTGAAGTTCCAGGCTAAGCCCTCAACTTCATACAAATTGTCCAGTGGCAAAACAGTTTATCAGTATAGTTTGTGAGCATTTTTTTCGCAGTAGCACACTGCATCGTCTTAAAAGTTAAAAAGCCTGTTACCTCAATATTTCATATTCCCCATGTTGCTGCTGTACCATGTACTTGTATTAAAAAGTTTCCTGTTATCTTTTTATTGCTTCCTTTGTGTGAAATCCCTGGTGTCCCTGCCAGTCCCTCTGCTTTCCTATTAAAAACTGACCACACTAAGCAGGAGAACACAACGTGGTCAGATCTCTACGTGTGCTGGGAACTTAGGCTGCCCTCTTCCAATGACCAGACCTGTCCTGACATCGCACCCCCCCCCCCCCCACACACACACAGCCTTTCATTTGGAAGCTCAGTGTCCTGCTGCTTCTTCTCCCCAGCTCTTATGCAGCTGAGAACAGAGGTAATGTGATCACTTCTAAAAAACTGGGAAAAAAGTACTTATATTTTTTTTTTAATCTATACACATATGTTTTGCCTTTCACTTCTAGTTCTAACTCAATTTCAAACTGAATGGGTTGTTTTTCCAGGTGATAGTTTACAACCACTTTAAATAAAATGTTTAAAACAGACTACAGAAATCACTTAAAAATCACACACACTTCATTTATGTGCTTGGTAGCATCAAGACAGTACACAAGTACATGAATAGAAAGCAAATAGATGAGACAAGGCAAACTTTATGTTGTATTAAAAATTTGAATTTATTATCTTGGAAATGATAGACAGAAATATTGTCCTTTTATTGCATCAATCCCAATGCATTTTTGAGCAGGGGAGAAGAATGGCCACGTGTTAGCATGGCTGGCTAGGGAACAATCCTAACCGGTGTCTATTTCCTGTACACAAGCTCCTACTGGAAATATGTCAACTGACCCAGCTTACATATATGCTTGAAATTTAAGAAACCTTATATTATTTTCTCCATTTTTTTTTTAACTTCTTCTTTCCTCCCCCCCCCCCCCTTTCAATCTACCTGACAGTGGGGAGATAGGTAGAAAAAAGAAAATATAGCATGATGTATGGCCATCCTAGGTTGCTGTTTGTTTTTAGTTTTTTGTCTTGTTTATGTTCTTTTGATTAAACATATGTGTAATGCAATGTATGCTGCGATTTAGGCAAGCTTCCCTTGACCCCGTTTTCCAAAAGCACTGTTGTAATTTTTATGACCATGCCCAGCACAGAAAGGCCTTCTCATTTTATATGGGAGGGGGGCTGCTAATACCCCAGTGCAAGCACTGAGGGTCTTGGGGTGACATCCCATGTCTCAGCCACTAGATGCCTTCTGTGTCGGCATTGTCTCCAACATGGCACTCGCTGGTCTCCGGATGTGATCATCCAGGGGACCGCAAGTGACGCAACCACATGCTTGTGCGGCGGGAATGCATGACGTTATTATTACGCGCATTCGCTACATGTGTGGGACGCCAGGGACCTCATTTGACGCCATTTTCTTCATGTGGCTGGGAGAAGACAGATATAGCTTGTTGAGAGTCCTTTTACCACTATTGTGGGGAATTACATGGAGGAATGAATTTCTTCTCTCTTCACTAATAGGCTGGTAATGCGCAGGTAAGTTTGTTTATTATCTTCCATTTTTTTTAGATGCTTTTTTATAAGGGTAATGTTGATTAGGAAATCTATTTTCCCCTAAAAGTAGTCAATTTTATTTTTCTTTAGTTGAGGTGTCAACACTTTTTTGACTAATATCCAGCGGTCCTGTATGGCGTAAATATGATTATGCAATGAGAACTTGGCAATTTTTCAAGGCCTTGGGAGTAGAGTTGAGCGGACACCTGGATGTTCGGGTTCGATGGGTTCGGCCGAACTTCGGAAAAAAGTTTGAGTTTGTGACCCGAACTTGACCCGAACTTGACCTCGATCCCGAACCCCATTGAAGTCAATGGGGACCCAAACTTTTGAGCACTAAAATGGCTCTAAAAAAGTAATGGAAAGGGCTAGAGGGCTGCAAATGGCAGCAAAATGTTGTTAAGACCATGGTAAGTGTTCTGCAAACAAATGTGGATAAGGAAATAACTTAAAATAACATAAAATACATAAAAATAAAAAATAATAATCTTGATGTAGGAGGAGAAGGTCCATATGGAGTAGGAGGTTGAGGTGGCGGTGGATGTGGCAGGGTAGGCGGAAGTGGCGGCGGTGGAGGAGGACGAGGTCCATATGGAGTAGGAGATTGAGGTGGCGGTGGATGTGACAGTGTAGGTGGAAGCGGCGGTGGTGGAGGAGGACGAGGTAGCCAACACTGGTTTTGGTTTTAATTTAATTTTTTTTAATTAGGATACACCCCAAAAGAGTAAGAAAGATCAAAAATACAACAATGGCTGGGTAAGGCCGGTATACATGTCTATTCTGCACAAGGTACAGACAAGTCCTGTGGGATCCATGCCTGGTTCATTTTAATGACCGTGAGCTTGTCCACATTTGCTCTGGACAGGCAGCTGCGCTTGTCTGCGGTAAAGCCCCCTGCCGTGCTAAATACACGTTCAGATAATACACTGGCTGCAGAGCAGGCCAGCACCTCCAAGGCATAAAGGGCAAGCTCAGGCCATATGCCCAATTTGGAGACCCAGAAGTTGAAGGGGGCAGACCCATCATTCAGTAGGTCTAGGCGTGTGCACACATACTGCTCCACCATGTTGGTGAAATGCTGCCTCCTGCTAAGACGTTCCATATCAGCTGGTGGTGCTGGTTTTGCGGTGTGTTGACAAAGCTTTTCTACATTTCAGCCATGCTAACCCTGCCTTCTGAGGTGCTGGCCGTGCCCCGGATGTGTTGGCTACCTCTTCCTCCTCCTCTGCCTTTGCCTTGTGCTTCCACTGTGCCCCCGCTGTCAGGTGGGAATGCCACCAGCAGCGTGTCTACCAGCGTGTGCTTGCATTTTACGATCACGCTCCAGTGAGGGAGTTAAGGATGGTACGTTGTCCTAGTAATGGGGATCCAGCAGCGTGGCCACCCAGTAATCAGCACAAGTTATAATGTGGGAAACTTGGCGGTCGTTGCGTAGACACTGCAGCATGTAATCGCTCATGTGTGCCAGGCTACCCAGAGGCAAAGAAAAGCTGTCCTCTGTGGGAGGTGTATTGACTGTGTCCTGGGAAACCCCCCCAGTGATGGTAGTAACTGCGTTTAAGTAAACGGCATTACTTAACTCAGTTACTTTTAAAGGGTAACGAGTAATCTAACTGATTACCCGTGCTCTCCCTGTAACGCTGTTGCCGCTACTTTCGGCTGCGTTACCGCAATTACATCTACTGCCACTAGATGGAAGTAGATGTCATTGTAATTCCCCATCTCCTCTATGACCGCTGTCCGCGGTACTGAATAGAGAGGAGGAGGAGACTCAGATGACTCAGACTGTGAGAGAGCACAGCGCGCCAGGCCCAGGAGGAGGGCATAGAGCTTGCGGCGGGGACCCATTGCCACTTTGCCAGCCTGGCCGGTCATATAGATATATTAAATAATATCAAAAAATATAGTCTAGGACCAGGACTCCACCAGGGCAGCAGGAAGTCCACCACCAGTCCACCACCGCACACAGCCAGCCCAGAAGAGAAGAGAGAGGCGCAGACAGACAGGCCTGAGGCCTGGAGGAGGACGGAGCCAGACAGATCCGGACCACAGTGTGCCAGTGCCTGCAAGGCCACACCACCACCAGCAGCCAGCACAGCAGGTACCAAAAAAAAAAAAACTCACAGACTCAGTCAGTCACAGACAGTCAGGACTCAGACCCCCACCACCGCCACCACCAGTGTGCCAGTCCGCCACCACCACCACCAGTGTGACACACCGCCACCACCACCACCAGTGTGCCACACCACCAGTGTGCCACACTGCCACCACCACCACCAGTGTGCCACACCGCCACCACCACCACCAGTGTGCCACACCACCACATAGTTAGATAGTTAGTGAGGTTGAAAAAAGACATCAGTCCATCCAGTTCAACCTATGATGTGTGTGTGTGTTTGCTGTTAACCGTACATTGTATACCTCTGTATGTTGTGGTCTTTAAGGTACCCATCTAAACGTTTTTTGAAACTATCGATGCTCCCTGCTGATACAATTGTTTGCGGAAGAGAATTCCACATCTTTACCACCACCAGTGTGCCACACCGCCACCACCACCACCAGTGTGCCACACCGCCACCAACAGTGTGCAACACCACCAGTGTGCCACACCGCCACCACCACCAGTGTGCCACACCGCCACCACCAGTGTTCCACACTGCTACCACCAGTGTGCCACACCGCCACCACCACCACCAGTGTGCCACACCACCACCACCAGTGTGCCACACCGCCACCACCACCAGTGTGCCGCACCGCCACCACCAGTGTGCCACACCGCCACCAACAGCCAGCCACTCCAGGCAGCAGGTACCAAAAAAAAAAATACAGTTACTCACAAATTTAGGAGGACTCAGGACTCAGACCCCAACAGTGCGCCACACCACCACCACTATTAAAGATCTTATAGATAATAATTGCATTATAGAATAGTAAAAAAAAGTCACAGTTACTTTGCTGAGTAACTAATTACTGTTTCAATGTGGTAACTGAGTCACTAACTCAATTACTTTTTGGGAGAAGTAATTTGTAACTGTAACTAATTACTTTTTTAAAGTAAGATGACAACTGATCCCCCCCAGCCATGCACCAGTGATGGCCATGAGCTGGTCTGGGTGCCACCCTGCTGTGAACATGGTTCCTCCTCCTCCATCTCCTCCTCCTCATCCTCCACCTCGGCATCCTCCATAACTGTGTCCTTGCTGGACAATTGTGTACCTGGCGTTTGTGGGTGCAGGAACCCACCCTCGGAGCCACTTGTGAATGACTGCCCTGAAAGGCTTGGAATTATCCCTTTTCCTCCTCCTCTCCTGTGCCACATTCTCCTGGCCATGTTGGTGGAGTACTCTAAACAGTGCAACAAGGCACACAGGTCTTGCATGGAGGCCCGGTTATTGGTGGTGGAGTGGTGCTGTTCTGCAGAGCGGCTCACACGTGCGTGCTGTAGCTGAAACTCCACTATCGCCTGCTGCTGCTCGCACAGTCTGGTCAGCATGTGCAAGGTGGAGTTCCACCTTGTGAGTACGTCACATATGAGGTGGTGAGCGGGAAGGCTGAAGTTACGCTGCAGCGCTGACAGGCGAGCAGCAGCAGGGTGAGAACGCCGAAAGAGCGCACAGACGGCCTGCATTTTCTGCAGCAGCTCTGACATATCGGGGTAATTTTTAAGGAACCTCTGCACCACCAAATTCGGCACATGCACCAGGCAAGGGATGTGCGTCAAACCGGCTATGCCCAGAGCTGCTACGAGATTTCGCCCATTATCGCACACCACCATGCCGGGCTTGAGGCTCACTGGCACCAACCACTCATCGGTCTGTTGTTCAATGCCCCTCCACAACCCCTGCGTGCTGTGGGTTTTTTTCCCCAAACAGGCAAGTTTTAAAACTGCCTGCTGTCGTTTACCCCTGGCTATGCTGAAGTTGGTGGTAAAGGTGTTACGCTGACCGGATGAGGAGGGGGTAGAGGATGAGGAAGCGGAGTAGGAGAAGTTAGCAACAGGAGGCAAACTGAAGTGCCCTGCAATCCTCGGTGGAGGAAGGACATGCGCCAAACTGCTATCCGCCTCAGGCCCAGCCGCCACTGCATTTACCCAGTGTGCTGTTAGGGAGATATAACGTCCCTGACCGTGCTTACTGGTCCACGTATCCGTAGTTAGGTGGACCTTGCCACAGATGGCGTTGTGCAGTGCACACCTAATTTTGTCCCCCACTTGGTTGTGCAGGGAAGGGATGGCTCGCCTGGAAAAGTAGTGGCAGATGGGCATGACGTACTGTGGGACAGCCACTGACATAAGGCTTTTAAAACTGTGCGTCTCCACCAGACGGAGTGACAGCATTTCAAAGGCCAGGAATTTTGAAATGCTGGCATTCAGGGCCAGGGATCGCGGGTGGGTAGGGGGGGACTTCCTCTTCCGCTCCAGTGTTTGGGAGATAGAGAGCTGAACGCTTCCATGGGACATTGTGGAGATGGTTGGTGACCCAGGTGGTGGTGTTGCTGGCTGACCCTCTGTTTGGGGGGTGGCAGGTGTCACTGTCACTACAGAGGTGGATGAAGAGGCCGAGACTGCAGCAGAAGAGGAAGCAGGAGGAGCCAGAGACCTTTCTTGGTTTTTGAGGTGTCTACGCCACTGCAGCTCGTGCTTTGTACTTAGATGCCTGGTCATGCAGGTTGTGCTCAGGTTGAGAACGTTTATGCCTCGCTTCAGGCTCTGATTGCACAGCGTGCAAACCATTCGTGTCCTGTCATCAGCACATTGTCTGAAGAGCTGTCACGCTAGACAACTCCTTGGAGCTGGCTTTTGTGTAACCAGTCCCTTGAATCTCTGTTGTATTGGATGTTACATATGTCTGCTGTATACGAAAGAAGTCTGAGTTCCATCCAGAGACTGTCAGTTTCATATGTTCATATGTTTGGATATTCTACCCACTCCTGTTCCTAGAAGTCTGCCCTGTAAAGAGGCATGAAGAAAAAGTCCATTCTGTCTTCTGAAAGTACCTTCTGACTACTAGCAGAAGAAGCAAATGATCAAGTTGAGGAATATGGCACATTCTAAGACAGTGAGAATGGCCTTTTGGCTGAAACAATGAGCAGCCGATGCAGCTTCCAAACAATTCTTTGTGTCAATTCCTTTTTCAGGCAGGATGCATTTTAGGAAAACCTTAGATTATGCCATATATTGTCTTTCTTGTGGGAAATCTGGACTGATCTTTAAGGAAATAAAATATTGACAGCAGACTTTTATCCTTTAGCAAGAGTTAGAGGTAGCAGTACACAAATGCAAAGTAATCTAGGTCCTGCTGAAAGTATTACAGGCCCTCATGGAGATGAACTCAGGGTGGCAGGGTCCATAAGGGTCAGCTGACCCTTATGGCCTGGATGTTAATAGGCACCACTTGCATCAACCATGGAACTGATTATCAGTACACTGTTGAGGTTTAGGAAATTATCAATAAATACCTCCTATGTGCAGGTGAGAAAAGGTTTTTAAATTTAAGAGCAGCCTAGGGGCATACCTTCTTTTTTCAGATGTGAACCTTTCCTACAATGTGGGCAGAATAATGGACTGAGGGGGTTCACATCTTGGCTGTTTCAATTTATATCACCAGTGTTGAAGGTGATTCCAAAGAAAACAAGCTGATATATGTGGAGTCCAAGTGTGTCTCAGTCCCCAAATATGTACACAAAGACAGAAACTAAAGGCCCAAGGGACTTTGAAGAGACACACAATGGACGTTTAAAATACATACATTTATTCCATGAAAAAAATACATACAAAAATACATTGAGAAAAAATCAACAATACCAATGGTGATCATCAGTAAATAGAATGCAAATGCATACAAAATATTACTTCATCTATTTCTGACATTCCAATACTATGTCATTATCAATCTGTGCTGTATAGATCCCAATGCATTTCACAAATGCAATAGTTTGCTTCATCGGGAGTAACACAGAAATGGGTCTAAAAACAAAAAGACACACATAAAACAAAGACCAAAGAGGAAAAAAAGAAGAAAAAAAGAAGGAAAAAAGGCGGGGGGGGGGGGAGGGGAAGAAAAAAATCACCATATTAAATCAGCAACTTACAGTTAATGCCATAATCAGAATCCTCTCATATAGCCACTAATGTAAGAAGGATTAAAATCATGTGAGTTATATGCTATTACCTAAGGCAGGGGTGGGGAACCTTTTTTCTGCCAAAGGCCATTTGGGTATTTATAAAATCATTTGGGGCCGTACAAAAAAACAAAAAGACACACATAAAACAAAGACCAAAGAGGAAAAAAAGAAGAAAAAAAGAAGGAAAAAAGGTGGGGGGGGGAGGGGAAGAAAAAAATCACCATATTAAATCAGCAACTTACAGTTAATGCCATAATCAGAATCCTCTCATATAGCCACTAATGTAAAAATGATTAAAATCATGTGAGTTATATGCTATTACCTAAGGCAGGGGTGGGGAACCTTTTTCGGGGCCGTACAAACTTATCAACTTAAAAATGTGCCTATTATATTTTTTTCAAACATTTAATTAACTCACCCCTAATGTGATGGCTGCAACTGCTTCTCTTTGGTGAGGTATGTGATGTTAGCTGATATTGATGATGTTGCTACTGGCAACTGGTTTTCCAGGTTTGTGCTGGTCAGTCTGGAGCACAGTCGACTCTTTGTGGTGGTAAGTTTTCAAAAGAACTGCTGGCGGGTACAGCTGGCTGGTACTGCTGGTGGGTACAGCTGGCTGGTACTGGTGGCTAGTAATGCTGTGGGTACTGGTGGCTCAGGCCAGTACTGTGCTGTGGGTACTGCTGGCTTGTACTGCTGGCTAAGGCTGGTACTGCTTGGGGTACTGCTGACTCAGGCTGGTACTGTGCTGTAGGTACTGCTGGCTGGTACTGCTGGCTCAGGCTGGTACTGCTGGCTGGTACTGCTGTGGGTACTGCTGGCTAATATTGCTGTGGGTACTGCTGGCTCAGGCTGGTACTGCTGGCTGGTACTGTGCTGTATGTACTGCTGGCTGGTACTGTGCTGTATGTACTGCTGGCTGGTACTGCTGTGGGTGCTGGTGGCTCTGGCTGGTACTGCTGTGGGTACTGCTGGTTCTATTGTGGGTACTGCTGGCTTTGGCTGGTACTGCTGTGGGTACTGCTGATTCTGCTGTGGGTATTGCTGGCTCTGGCTGGTACTGCTGGATCTTAGTGCCCCCTTAATGCAGAGTGATTAGTGCCCCCTTAAAGCAGTTGTATACTCAGAAAGAAAAAAAAGAAAAACCCTGCAGGAGAAAAGCATAATGATCTAGTATGCATCGCATACTAACTCATTATGAAATACTTACCTTAGAACGAAGTCCCAGCACGGTCGCCTGGACAACGCTGAGGGAGCTGACATGCTCCCTCAGCATCTCTTCCTGGTTTGGCGGCTCCGGCGCTGTGAGTGGCATGCGCGCGGGAGTTTCACTTTCCTGCAAGATCTGGCAAGGAACTCTGAAGGTCTGCCGGACCTTCAGAGAGAATGCGCCGCAGACGTCAGCAGCTGCATGCAGGTTGAATATCTCCTAAACCATGCAGGTTCAGGAGATATTAATTATATCTACAGGTAAGGGTTATTATAGGCTTACCTGTAGGTAAAAGTCATATAGCAGTGTATGCTACAGCTTTAATGCAGAGTGATTAGTGCCCTCATCAATGCAGAGTGATTAGTGCCCCATTAATGCAGAGTGATTAGTGCCCCCTTAATGCAGAGTGATTAGTGCCCCCATCAATGCAGAGTGATTATTGCCCCTGTCAATGCAGAGTGATTAGTGCCCCCATCAATGCAGAGTGATTAGTGCCCCCTTAATGCAGAGGGATTAGTGCCCCCCTTAATGCAGAGCGATTAGTGCCCCCCTTAATGCAGAGTGATTAGTGCCCCCTTAATGCAGAGTGATTAGTGCCCCCATTAATGCAGAGGTATTAGTGCCCCCTTAATGCAGAGGGATTAGTGCCCCCCTTAATGCAGAGCGATTAGTGCCCCCCTTAATGCAGAGCGATTAGAGCCCCCCTTAATGCAGAGTGATTAGTGCCCCCTTAATGCAGAGTGATTAGTGCCCCCATTAATGCAGAGGTATTAGTGCCCCCTTAATGCAGAGGGATTAGTGCCCCCCTTAATGCAGAGCGATTAGTGCCCCCCTTAATGCAGAGCGATTAGTGCCCCCCTTAATTCAGAGTGATTAGTGCCCCCATTAATGCAGAGTGATTAGTGCCCCCTTACTGCAGAGTGATTAGTGCCTCCCTTAATGCAGAGTGATTAGTGCCCCCATTAATGCAGAGGTATTAGTGCCCCCTTAATGCAGAGGGATTAGTGCCCCCTTAATGCAGAGTGATCAGTGCCCCCATCAGTGCAGAGTGATTAGTGCCCCCTTAATGCAGAGTGATTAGTGCCCCCCTTAATGCAGAGTACTTAGTGCCCCCATCAATGCAGAGTGATTAGTCCCCCCCCTTAATGCAGGGTGATTAGTGCCCCCCTTAATGCAGAGTGATTAGTGCCCCCATCAATGCAGAGTGATTAGTGCCCCCATCAATGCAGAGTGATTAGTGCCCCCTTAATGCAGAATGATTAGTGCCCCCTTAATGCAGAGTGATAAGTGCCCCCATCAATGCAGAGTGATTATTGCCCCCCCCCTTAATGCAGAGTGATTAGTGCCCCCCTTAATGCAGAGTGATAAGTGCCCCCATCAATGCAGAGTGATTAGTGCCCCATCAATGCAGAGTGATTAGTGCCCCCCTTAATGCAGTGTGATTAGTGCCCCCCCCAATGCAGTGTCATCAGTGCCCCCCTTAATGCAGAGTGATTAGTGCCCCCCTTAATGCAGAGTGATTAGTGCCCCCGTAATGCAGAGTGATTTGTGCCCCCTTAATGCAGAGTGATTCGTGCCCCCATCAATGCAGAGTGATTCGTGCCCGGGAATTAGTGCACCCCCTGATTACACAAAGAGCAGGGTTCTTCTGCTTACCTGGCGCGGGCGCTCTCATATGAAGTCACGCCTCCTGGACCGACTCCTATGATAGATGTCACCACTGTGCTGTCTATCATAGGTAGGAGGCGTGACTTCGTATGACAGTGGCCACGTCGGGTAAGGAGAAGAACCATGCTCTTTGTAATCAGGAGGCGCTCGCCCTCTACCCTTCCCCTCCAGAGGCAGCCCAATGGTAGGGCCGGCCCTGGGTGCCCCCACCCAGGATCGGCCATGCAAAGCGGGGACAGTGTCCTCAGTCCGGGGACGTCTGGTCACCCTAGCATAGGGGGCCGGATCAGATGACTTTGCTGGCCTCATACGGCCCGCGGGCCGTAGGTTCCCCACCCCTAACCTAAGGGAATGATCCCAGTGTGGTAATCACTGTAAGTGATAATGAAACATATCCACAAGATGGTTCGACAAAACATATTGTCGTGAAAGGTGCTCAAGCTGCAATAAAAAGTGACCAGTGCTTATATATTTTTCTATTTACTGATGATCACCAATGATATCGTTGATTTTTTCCTCAATGTATTTTTGTATGTATTTTTTAGTGTAATAAATGTATGTATTTTTAACGTCCGTTGTGTGTCTCTTCAAAGTCCCATGGGCCTTTAGTTTCTGTCTTTGTGTTGAAGGTGATTCCATCTTTGAAGATGCTGTTTTTTAAGTGAGATCTTAAACTTGTTCTAAGGGCATTGATGGCCCCTCATTTCTTCCTTACAGAATCGTGTTCTCTATGGGGTCTGACTTTGAGTCTCCATTCACACTAGTACGACTTGTCAGGCTACTTGGTCAGCCTGACAAGTCGTGCACCTTCGAGGTCCATAGTGTAGTACAGGAACGGTTCTAATAGGAGCGACACAAGTTGCTCTGACTTAGAAAAAGGGTCCTGTACTACTTCGGGGCGACCTGGAGCGACTTGCATAGACATTCATTTTATGAAGTCCGTGCAAGTCGTGCCGAAGTCGCGGTGCACACAACTTCACAGGTCGCCCCCTAAGTCGGATCGCCATAGTGTGAACCGACACTGAGAACTTTATTTTTTATTTCAATTGCATTTTCAAGGCATGGGTTGGAACTTCACACTTTTTCATGCATAGTACTTTTCTATGTTTTTTTAGACAAAGCGGTTATTTTGATGAGTACCATCCTTTCTATGAAAGGTATAATAATCCTTTTTATCTATGTCTTTTGTAGGCCTCGACACATCAGGCAGACCTCCCTGCTTTCAGAATACACTGATCAGTGTTGCATGCTATAGCCTGCTCTGCTGATTGATGGGCAAAAATCTGACATGGCGATTGTACAGAAGTTGATTCAGTTTGTTCTGCTTCCTCTTCGAGCAGTTTCACTGCCTTGGCCAACGTATACTTCATCTTCATCACCCTGCTCAACTTTGTGCCTGCTTTCAATGCCTTCAAATCCGAACTGGCCCTGGCCTCCGTCCTTTTCATCCTGGCCATCACCGCCATCAAGGACCTCTGGGAGGGCTACTCCAAAAATGAGATCAACTATATGGACTGCTTCATCTACTGCAGGTTAGGGATAATCGAACTTTTGAAAAGTTCGGTTCGGCCAGAACATCCGAACTTCCCGAAAGTTCGGCCAGGATTTAAGAACCCCATTGAAATCAATGGGACCCGAACTTCGGTAATCAAAAAACACCATTTGTAAGCCCTAAAACCCAATAAATGCCCCTAAAAAGAGCCTAGGGTTCTGGGTCATGCCCCATTAACTATTAATCACACAAAAAAAAGTTCTTAAAAATTGTCATTTTTGATAAAAAAGCCAATTATTGAAAAAAAAAAAAAAAAAAAGAGAGATTTTTCAGTAGAACAGGGATGTGGGACCCTCCTTTTACACCTGTATGATCTTTGTTTATGGTTCTGGACATGCTACAGAGCTGAAACTTCACAGGTACACCTTTTAGACCCCCCAGACACAAAATCACACAAACAAAGTTCTTAAAAATTGTCATTTTTGATAAAAAAGCCAATTATTGAAAAATTAAAAAAAAAAAAGAGAGATTTTTTGATTTTTACTTTGGATTTAATATCTGGGGGGTCTAAAAAGTGTACATGTGAAGTTTCAGCTCTGTAGCATGTCCAGAACCATAAAAAAAGAGCGTTTGTATTAGAAAACTTTCAGCACAGGAGGTTGGCTTCGCTGCTGTAACACCTTGCCGGTTTAATAGCAGGCATTTTTTTGGGTTCTTTGCAGTCAGGAAAAACATCTGAACTTGTGTATAGTGGTACAGTGCACAAGTTCTGATGTTTTGCCTGCCTCCAAAAACCCCCAAAAAATGCCAGCAAAAACACACCTGGGCATTTTTTTTTGACGCTAGCGTTTTATTTGGCATTTTTTTGGGTTCTTTTGAGGCAGGCAAAACATCTGAACTTGTGTATAGTGGTATATATACACACATAATTATATGTATATAGACACCTAGCCATATATAGGTGTGATAGTAGCAGAAATATATTACTGCAAATGATTTCATTAGCGCAAGCATATATTTCTGCTACTATCACACCTATATATGTCTAGGGGTATATATACAGACATATATGTGTATATATACCCCCTATACACATGTTCAGATGTCATGTCTGACATCAAACATGTCCTCAAAAAAGCACTGGCAGTGGCAGCCCCTGCAGCATAAAAAATGCTTGGCTGGTGAGAAGCCATATTCCAGTTCCGAAGCAACTCAGAGAAATAACAAAATGGAAATTCCCCTTGGGGTGGGACTTTTAAGGCACGTGGATAAATACAAAAAGAATATAATAATAATTAATTTATTGAAAATGATCACATATACATATACAGATACAAATTGTTAAAAGCAGTTGGCAAGCTTGATACAATTCATACAGTCAATAGACAAGGGGAAAACCGCTGTATTGAGGTAAATGCCCAACGCGTTTCAAAGATATAAGTCACAACTCCTTCTTCAGGGGCAACCTTAAAATAGCGGTCTGTAAATGATCAACCATATAGATAATTAATATATGGAAAGTATTTACAAATATGTAGATTGTACAAAAAATCATACAGTACTGTGGTAGACATTCATTACAAAGTAAAGCCATCCAAATAAAGTGTCTATATGTCAAAAAAGGTTCAAAAACACTTACAGGGTCTGCCGTATGGCTGTCTAGAGTGTATGCCTGCCAATGATATTAAAAACAGATGGCTGGGTAGGTCTCATCGCTGCATTGGGGTACTTCGTTGGAGAAAGTAGGCAATTTAGGAGGTAAAGATATTCTTGTAAGCACCTTCCAATTGTGTGTGCCCATCAGCTGTGAAGCTGACTGGGGACAGCTGAAACCCAAAAAGAATGGGAGATCTGCCAGATGAGGAAAAAAGAGTGGGTTGTATGGGGTTGTACAATTGAAATTGTTTGATAGCAAGACAGCTACTTGCTCTGCTGAGAATCAAATCTGCCAAGGTTTGCTGTGCATGCCTGACCTATAAAAATGTCCTATGAAATAAAGGGTAGATGGTCCTTAATCATAGTTGTCTCCAATGCTGGTATTCTTAAATAGTAAAAATGCATAAGAATATACCATTCATTAGGCATGGCCCATTTGTAATGGCTTGTGTAGCCGCTAGATGAAGCTAATGCCGATTTAAAAAGAAAATTGAAACCGCATTTAAACAGCAAACCAAGTGACTCGGGCAGGCACAGCGGTATTGACAGATAGATAACAGAGCAGGCAGTTTCAAAAAATAAATCCAAGTTTCGTTACCTTGTTGGTTTGATGAGCTGATATAAAGTTGTGCAGCGAGCTTCCACCTTCAGCGAGTGAATGATGTGTTTCACTGTTTGAAGGGGAGCTGTTATAAGAGGGCTGGTAATTGAGTTTAATACAGATCAGCTGGTTGTACTTACTTGGTATTCATCAAGCTGGTAGCTCCCTGTTGGATTTCCTGGTGCGCAGCCGCCGTACAGGTTCCCCACTGCACATGCGCACATCTATGGTGCAGCGGAAGCCCGCACGGCCGATGCGTTCCACCGGCACGGTCACTTCCGCCAGCGTGAGTCGCAAGCGGAAGTGAATGGGCGAGTCAGGAGGATCTCAAAGAGAGCCAATAGTCTACGTCCAGGAGGCGGACTACCACATGGGTGTCCGCCCCCCGTGCCGGGCATGTCCCCCGGGCATAATGTACACATGGGAGATGATACTTAGTTGCCAAAATATAAAACATTTAGATTACTCCAAAAAGAATAATAACAATCTTTTGAAATATTTGCAGGGAAAAAAAATATATAATGGAATGAGTGTAATTCAATTTAGAAAGAATTTCCCAAGAAAGTGATAAAACCCAGACAGGGATGATAGCCAGCCAGCCATATGTAGCAAAAGTACAGAACAAACGAATCCTCCCTTGGTCTATACAATAAGGTTTTAAGGAAACCTAGAGAGATAACAGAAAAAAGAAAATATGACAAATTATAATGTTTAATAGTGTAAAACAGAAAACATCATTATATCGAATAACACTCAGTAATGAACATTCATTGTTTCATATCTGCATACCAAGAGAGTATAAGGCAGGTTTGGAGATTTTGGATTCGATAAATGGTAAACAGTAAACTGGCTCCTGATGGAGGAAAAGAAAAAGGAGGAAAATTGTGAATGAGTAGGAAATAGACAAAAAGATGTCAGAAAAAGGCCTATTGTTCCATGCCTCCTGATGTGAACCCCTCTAAAAAGGGTTTATAAGAAACCATTTCGTTTAGTCCTGGTGGATCTGTAGCTCTTAAAGAATAGATCCACCGAAGTTCCATCTGTAGAAGAATTTTATTCCAGTCCCCTCCTCGGGGACTGAGGTGAATTCTATCTAAAATCAAGAACTTGATCTTTGGAAACTTTCCTGCATGTACAAGGCTGGTATGACGTCCTAAAGGTAAGTCAGGGTTACAAGTTTTCATGCTTTTCACATGTCTATTCGCACGTTTAGAGAATGGCAGTTACAATAATTGCAATTGCCACAGATATAGGTACCCTTTAATTTACAGGGATCTTGATTTTTATGCATTTTGAATTCACTTTGAACCAGTCTTTCTTTCAAGGCTGGCACCTTTCTGAAAGTGAATTGGGGGCAGTCTGGAACATATTTCCCCACTGTGGGGTCCAGGGTTAGTACATGCCAATATTTTGAGACAATTTGTCTAACATTTTGATGTTGCTCAGAATATTTCATAATGATTCTCAGGGTATTGTCAGGTTCCTTGGAGGTCCGAGGGGCCAACATCAGATGCAACTGCTTTTTTGTAGGCTTTTTTTAGGGTGGTTTTTGTATAGCCCCTAAGAAGGAGTCTATCTCTTAGATTATTTGCAGCAAGCTGAAAACTTTGTAAATCTTTGCAGTTGCGCCTGATCCTCAGGTACTGTCCGAATGGAATCGAACGAATGAGGGTCTCAGGGTGAAAGCTTGAGAAATGATCAGTTCTCTATAGCGGTCACCCTGCTATGGAAGGGTTTTGTCACCCTGCCATAGCAGTCACTGCCAGTTAACCCTACACTACACTATGGTCCCCTTACACTTAACACTTTCCCTACAGAAACTAAATTTTTTAAGCTAACTAAAGTGTAAAGGAGCACTCTAACTACACTAGATATCCCTTTCCTCACACTAATAAATAGCTAAAGGACACTTTTAAAGTAAAATTAACAGAACTGCATCCACTCTCTTCCATGTCCAGTATAACAATGCTAGGAATATGGCGGGGGCGATCTTATATACTGGGGGGCGTATTCACTATTGATTGGTCTAGGGACCCCCTAGTCACTCCAATCACATTCCTAGCATTCTCTTGCCCCCTCAATTGGCTTTTGCTAATGGTTCTGGTCCAATCACGGGCTTTTAAAGCCCATTTCCTGAAGCATTGCATTTTGGTCGATTCTGGTTGCCGAATTCCGAACTTTTTGGGCAAAAAGTTCTAAATTCGGCCGAACCTCGAACACCCAATGTTCGGGCCGAACCGATGGTCGACCCGAAACGTTCGATTATCCCTACTGCAGGTGTGAAAGAAAGTATGCAGAAAGATACTGGAAAGAAGTACATGTTGTGATTTTTTTTTCTATTTAACAGAAACAATGTTTATTGAGGTCATAATATAGTGTACATGTAAATCATGACAGGAGTACAGAACAGTAAAGTACACTAGCTCAAACCATATGAAATATATCAAACCATTAAACAATGTCACATTAAAAGCAGAAAGCAGTAATAGCACCAACCCTAGAGTCAATAATTTGTGGTCCCTAGTAACTCTCCCCACAGTTCATTTCCATTACATATAGAAAATATGTATTCTCTATTTCCTTGCCCCTTCTACTCAGTAAGCAGGATAGGAAAAAGGGGGAGGAGAGTGGGATAAGAAGAGGGGTCAGTAACATACTCCGAGGACTTACCCCAGTCAAATTTTGTATAGCTCGCTGCCAAGCCTGATGCACTAGAGTAGGTTTAGAGGAGTCATTACATGTAAGTCAAAGGTAGATGGATGATAAACTCCTGTCTATATTCATAGCCGTGAGAAGTTTTTCAACTGAAAAAGAGGCATATATAATAGGGTCAGGAAACTGCACTGGAATAGCAGGCCTTAGCCGTAAAAACTGAAGTACATCCAGGAAGGAAATTTTATATTAGTGTTTCAGCTCTATAAAAGAGAGAAGATGTCTTTCAGGCATGATGTACCGCAGAGTCCTGACACCATACCGGCCCAAATTATGCGTTTCTGGTACAGATTGCAAGTGATACAATGAGGGGTTACCCCATAAGGGGCTATAGTTTTAGGGTAGCTGAGGTACATAGTGGACTGTCTTCAAACTGATATTGTAGTTTTCATAGGATTACTATACTCCAAATTACTAAGTTCCGAGTAGGATCAAAGAAGAGCCACCTCCAAGTTCACCACCGAGTTGGAGTGGTCCTGGGCAAACCACCATCTTACAGTAACAAGAACAGCCGCCCAATAATATTTCCTAAAACATGGAAGGGCCAAGCTGTAATGTAGATCTAGCCACATGGGGAACTGAGCCTGCCTAAACAAAGGAGGTTAGAAATGGGGGCATTAGCGGTAGGGTGTTCGGAGCTCCTATACCAGGGTGGGTATGGGGAAAAATCAAGAGAGCAGCCTAAAAACATCAAACGAGGATATATGTAACCGATCAAAATTAAGAGGTTTGTATACCAATGCCAGAAGCCTGGCCAACAAGATGGGAGAGCTGGAGCTACTGATGTTTGAGGAGGACTTAGATTTTGTGGGGATAACTGAGACTTGGTTTGACAGCTCTCATGACTGGATGGCGACCATTCAGGGGTATTCCCTTTATCGCAGAGATAGAGAGGGTAAAAAAGGGGGAGGGGTATGTCTGTATATTAAGAACAGCATACAGGTAAATAGGAGGGATGATATTAATAATGGAGCTATGGATGAGGCAGAATCCCTATGGGTAGAGCTTCAAAGGGATGGCACGGCGGGGAAGGTAATATTGGGCGTATGCTATAGGCCCCCCAACCAGAGGGAGGAGGGTGAGGCGGACCTCCTTTTACAGATAGGATTGGCAGCAAGGATGGGAAATGTCATTATAATGGGGGACTTTAATTATCCAGATATAGACTGGGCAGAAGGAACCGCGCACTCAGCCAAGGCTAGGCAGTTCCTAAATGTTTTGCAGGACAATTTCATGGGTCAGATGGTGAGTGCACCGACAAGAAACAATGCGGTACTTGACCTACTGATTACCAACGATACAGACCTGATCACGGATATAGAAATACAGGACAACTTAGGAAACAGTGACCATAGGTCAATAAGTTTCAGTATTAATTACAGTAATAGGAAGCAGAGGGGTAATATAAGGACGCTGAATTTCAAAAGAGCCAATTTCCCTAAACTGCGCTTGCTGCTAGAAAATATCAATTGGGATAGAACCCTGGGAACAAAGAACACGGAGGAAAAATGGGAGTACTTCAAGAGCATACTAAACAGGGGGATTGACCAGTGCATTCCAAAGGGAAATAAATTTAAAAGAGCAAAAATAAACCCTGGGTGGCTAAACTCCAACATAAAAATGCATATTAGTGCTAAAGAAAAGGCCTTCAAAAAATACAAGACTGAGGGGTCATTGGCAGCATTTAAGCACTACAAAGAGTGTAATAAGAAATGTAAAGACGAAATCAGGACGGCTAAAATAGAACACGAGAGACATATAGCAGAGGAGAGCAAAAAGAACCCCAAGAAGTTCTTTAAGTATATAAACAGTAAGAAAGCGAGGCCTGAACACATTGGCCCCATAAAAGATGATAAAGGAAATATGGCCACTGAGGACAGAGAAAAGGCGGAAGTGTTAAATCATTTCTTCTCTTCAGTCTTCACAAAAGAATCGGGGGGCTACACGAACCCAGCTTGTAAGGCCGAACTAAATAATACACCTCAGGAAGTGCCGCCATGGTTAACAGAAGATAGACTTAGAGCTAAACTAGAGAAACTTAACATAAATAAATCCCCGGGACCGGATGGCTTGCACCCGAGGGTTCTTAATGAGCTCAGCCAGGTGATTGCCAGACCATTATTCTTGATCTTTAAGGATAGTTTACAGACGGGTATGGTGCCAGCTGATTGGAAAAAAGCCAACGTGGTACCAATATTTAAGAAGGGGCCGAGATATATCCCGGGTAACTATAGGCCGGTCAGCCTAACATCTGTAGTCTGCAAAATTTTGGAGGGGATGTTAAGGGACCACATACAAGACTTTAGTAATGAAAACGGTATTATAAGTAGTAATCAGCATGGATTCATGAAAAATCGTTCGTGCCAAACCAATCTATTAACCTTCTACGATGAAGTAAGCAGCCACCTAGATAAAGGTAAGCCTGTGGATGTGGTGTATCTGGACTTTGCAAAGGCCTTTGACACCGTTCCCCACAAACGATTAATGTACAAACTAAGGAAGGTAGGTATGGATCAGAAGGGGAGTACCTGGATAGAGAACTGGCTCCAGGGGAGAGTACAGAGGGTGGTGATTAATGGGGAGTACTCGGATTGGGCGGGTGTGGAAAGTGGGGTCCCCCAGGGTTCTGTCCTGGGACCAATCCTGTTTAATTTGTTCATAAATGATCTAGAGGAGGGGATATCGAGTACAATCTCAGTATTTGCAGATGATACTAAACTAGGCATGCCAATATCTTCTATGCAGGATGTGGAAACCTTGCAAGCAGACCTGAACAAAATAACGGGGTGGGCAACTACATGGCAGATGAGGTTTAATGTTGATAAATGTAAAGTAATGCACTTGGGGGCCAGAAACCAGAAAGCAAGCTACTCACTAGGGGGGGAACCTCTGGGTGAGTCTAGGATGGAAAAGGACTTGGGGGTACTGGTAGACAACAAGCTTGGCAGTGGCATGCAATGCCAAGCCGCCGCAAGCAAAGCCAACAGAATACTGGGTTGTATAAAAAAGGGGATTCACTCCAGAAATAAAGAGATTATTCTCCCGCTCTACAAGACTCTGGTCCGGCCACATCTGGAGTATGCTGTCCAGTTCTGGGCACCGGTCCTCAGGAAGGATGTGCTGGAACTGGAGAAAGTCCAGAGAAGGGCAACAAAAATAATTAGGGGAATGGAGGACATCAGCTATGAGGAAAGACTACAAGCCCTGAACCTTTTTTCTCTGGAGAAAAGAAGATTGAGGGGGGATATGATATCAATGTACAAATACGGTACTGGTGACCCAAGCATAAGGAACAAACTATTCAGAGAAAGGGGATACAATAAGACACGTGGCCACTCACTAAAACTAGAGGAAAGGCGGTTTAACCTTAAAGTGCGTAATGGGTTCTTCACTGTAAGAACGGTAAGGATGTGGAATTCTTTTCCACAAGAAGTCGTATCAGCAGGGAGCATTGATAGTTTCAAAAAACTATTAGATGGACACCTTAAAGACCACAACATACAGGGGTATACAATGTACGGTTAAAAGCAAACACACACACACATCATAGGTTGAACTGGATGTACTGATGTCTTTTTTCAACCTCACTAACTATGTAACTATATGTAACTATGTAACTATGTTATGGCCTGATCTAATTTAATAAAAAAGGCATTTGGGATAAGTACAGGGGTTTGGGGAAAAATATACAGAAATTTAGGGAGATAGGTAAATTTAATCCGATTAACCCTACCCACTGGGGTCAATGGCAATTACTTCCAAGTAGAGCTACTTTGGATAAATCGTTGAAGGGCAGGATGTAGATTATCCTCTAGCTAAAACATCAGATCCTACTGCACATAGGCTCCCAGATACTTAAACAGTGTCCCCCAATTTATGGGGGCAGGCAAACTCACAGGGGGCCTCTCCCGAGTCAGGTAAAACAGGACTGATTTATCCCAGTTCACCTTGACTCAAGAAAATTAAGCAAAAAGGCTGATAATTTCCAAGGCAGCCACCAGAGACTGACAGGCATCTCGTAGGTACAGGAGGGTGTCATCAGCATATAAGGATACTTTTTTGGTCAAAGGTGGGATCGAGAAACCCTGAACCTCAGGAGAAGCTTGCAAGAGCACCACCAGGGTTCAATAGCCAGGGCGAAGAGGGCCAGGAAGAAGGTACACCCATGCATGAGGCCTTAGTGGAGGGGAAAAAAGGTTGATAGCATACTATTTGTGCGGACTCTAACTTTTGGGTTTCGAATGCATGATATAAAAGTTGGTCCAAAACCAAATTTGCACAAAACTAGCCATGGATATTTCCACTCCACCGTGTCAAAGGCTTTCTCAGCATCCAGGGAAGCCACCAAGGCTGGACGCTCCCTGACACCAGCACCCGCAAAAACTTTGAATAATCCTTTTAAGAATGAAATCAGTACCTTTTCCTTGCATAAACCGAGTCTGATCTCTGTGGATCAGAGACAGAATAACCTTGTTGAGGCAGTTAGCCAATGCTTAAGTAAGGATTTTGGCTTCAACGTTTAAAAATAAAACAGGTCTGTACGAAGAGAAAAGTTTGGGATCCTTACCTGGTTTAGGCACCACAACTATAATAGCCCTAGACATAGAGAATGGCAAGGAGGAGCCAGTCAAGGATGTGGACAGAACTTCATGTATCCTAAAAGCAAGAATTTCACTGTGTGCCTTTTGAATTCAGCTGGTAAGATATCTTCCCCCGGAGTCTTCCCCATCTGTAGGGAACCAATCGCCACCTGGATTTCTTTCAGGGTGAGAGGAGTGTCAAACCCCCGGCGGGCTGTATCAGAGAGCATTGGGAGCTGAATGTCTTTCAAAAAATCATAAAGATAAGGCAATAGTATACATAGCCTTGGAGGAATATAGGTCAGCATAAAAAGTAGCAAAGCAGGAATTAATGTGTCTAGGATCTAAAAGCATGTTCCCTGAGACATCTTTAAAAATGGCATAAAAGTATGTGTCAGTTGTTCTCTAAAAAAACATCATCAGTAAGCGTCCAGTTTGCTCACCCTGTTCGAAAATTCTCTATGACTGGTAAAGCGCTGCCTCTTAGCCACTGCAACCCGGAGAAGCAATACTGCCCGCAGGGTTCCCTGTAGGTGTCTTTGGGTTCTTTCATGGTTAGTAGCAGAATATTGAGTCTCCAACACACCAGCCCTCAGCTCGGACAAGTGCAGCCTTAGAACTATGCTGGGCCGAGCTATAGCAGATTGATATTAGCTACACACATACACCCTAATGGCCTTTCAGCTGGTAGCTGGATCTGTTGCAGGGGGGTTTGCCTCCCAATAGATACTGGGGGCCAATTCCACACGCAGCTTAATCCAGTCATCAGAGACCCAATAGGCGCCGCAAAGTCAGCAGGGGTAGCTGAAACATTTAGGCGTAGCAGAGGAGGATGGACACTTCCTGTACCTTGGCAAAACAGGGTTGCTGACATAAGTGGGATCAATGCGTAACATAGCAGCATATGTGCCGGATTGGCATGTATAGCTCTTAAGCAAGGAATGTTTCCATCTCCATACATCAGTAAACTCAAAAGTAGAGGCCCAATGAGAAAGTGGAGAATTTGCAGCAGCATCTGAGGTCAGCTTATCTACATAAAAGCAAGAGATCACATTTTATTTTAGAAGTTAAACCCCGGACATTCTAGTAAATTAAGGTCAATGGAGCCATAAAAATGAGAGGTTAAATACAAAGCTTCGTGGAAGAGAGACAGCAGGATCCCAAGGGACTACAGCAAACAAATGCAACTTAAAGCTTTGACTACATTTTTGTGCAGTCTTAGCTGAGCTAAAATCATCAGTGTAAAAGGAACCACATTCCTTCAAACATCCTAACAGATAAAACATGTACAGGACATCCCCATCAGGATCCTCCGTCTGGGTAGCCGTGTTGCCTGCCACTGCCACCTGGGTGCTCATGCCCTTAGATGAAGTAGTGGTGTTACCGTGATGTCAAGACTCGGATTTCAGCCAGTCCTGTTTTATCATCAACAGAGGAGAGTGAAGGGGTCCACAGCTAAGGCAGGATGGAAACAGGTTGGTAGATCAGGATAATCACACGGTGGTGATTTTATCCACCTATGCTGCAATGAGATCATCCCTGCTGATACACTGATACTGTTGCTCTCCTCGAGTGACCCTGATGGGCTCTGTCACATCTCTGTCAATCTAGACAGTGAAACCAATTTTAAACAAAGACAAGTAGTAAAGAAATTCCCTGAATTTGATCCATTGAAATTTAGAAGTGTTATTGAATGTGAGAAGCTTTGTGCTCTGGTGCACAGTCATGTTGGAACAGGAAGGGATCATCCCCAAACTGTTCCCACAAAGTTGGTAGCATGAAATTGTCCAAAATGTCTTGGTATGCTGATGCCTTAACTTTCCTTCACTGGAACTAAGGGGGTAAGCCCAACCCCTGAAAAACAACCTCACACCATAATCCCCCCTTCACCAAATGATTTGGACCAGTTCACAAATCAAGGCCCATAACGACATAAATGAGTGAGTTTGGGGTGGAGGAACTTGACTGCCCTGCACAGAGTCCTGATCTCAACCTAAGGAACACCTTTGGGATGAATTAGAGTGGACACTGTCAGGCCTTCTAGTTCAATATTAGTACCCTACCTCACAAATGCGATTCTAGATAAATGGTCAAACATTCTCATAAACACACTCCTAAACCTTGTACAGTAGCTGTTATAGCTGCAAAGGGTGGGCCAACTTAATATTGAACCCTTTGGACTAAGACTGGGATGCCATTAAATTTCATGTGCGTGTAAGGGCACATGTATTGTAATGTAATTATCATATTGGAAAAAAGTGCAACAAAAATAAGTAACCAATAAATAACATACTAAAAATTAAAAATAGAAAAAAACGATATATACAGTATAAGCACCAGTGGCGGCCGGTGTGTTGGGGGTGCAGGGGCGCCACCCCCCATCCATGTGTCCGTTCCCTTAATCTACAGGTGGGCGCCGGACGCACGGAGTTCAATGGGCTTTTGTTTTGTTTTTTTAATCACCTGATTAGAGCCAGGGGCTCTAACAGGCTTCAGGAAAGGGTGGACCCGGGGCGCAGAGCAGTGCACCCCGAGCCCACCCATTGTGTGACAATAGCAAATGAAAAGTCGCTATTGTCACACGGATCCTCCTCCTGGCCAATCAGGAAGCAGGTCCGATACACGCTTCCTGATTGGCCGAAAGACAAACCCCATGCCATTGGCTGGGAAGGAGGCGGGAGCCGAGAGGACTGAGGACTCGAGGAGACGCCGCCATGCCGGGGAACTGAAGAGAAGGCGCGAGCCGCCGCTGGACACCGAGCCTGACCAGTCCCGGAATGTCCGCAGCTGGTTCACCTCCCTCTCCATGCCAGACTTCACCGCACCGGGGGGCCCCCAGGAGCCCAACACTTTCCGCACAGAGTCCATGGAGGAGCGCTGACCACTTAGGCTGCCCAGAGTCACCGGAGCAGAGGAGCGGGGGACGTTCTAGAAGAGACCGAACACACTGTCAGCAAGGCTGAGGTAAGTTCACTGGTCTCCCGCGGGGGGGGGGGGGGACACGCTTACACTGGTCACTCTGCATTGAAAGGGGGCATGCTGGCATCTCTGCATTGAAAGGGGGCACGCTGGCATCTCTGCATTGAAAGGGGGCACGCTGGCATCTCTGCATTGAAAAGGGTCACGCTGGCATCTCTGCATTGAAAGGGGGCATGATGGCATCTCTGCATTGAAAGGGGGCACAATGGCATCTCTGCATTGAAAGGGGGCACGATGGCATCTGTGCATTGAAAGGGGGCACACTGGCATCTCTGCATTGAAAGGGGGCACAATGGCATCTCTGCATTGAAAGGGGACACGCTGGCATCTCTGCATTTAAAGGGGGCAAGCTGGCATCTCTGCATTGAAAGGGGGCATGCTATACCTTAATAACTGAAGGCCCCTTTCACACTTTTGTGACCTCAAAGTCACGCAATTTTTTACAGCGTTTTTTGCCGCAAAGCAATGCCTATTACATTTTTCTGTTTGCGCCCCCCCCCCCCCAAAAAAAAATTTTGAGCACCAGCCACCACTGATAAGCACACAGTTTTTTTTACAGCACTTAGGTGTGGCAGAGATATGTTCCTCCGATGACAGGCTTATCCATGTTCATGTGACTGTGCCTATGTCACAGGCGTTCCAGAAGTTCATCAAAGGTGGCAATGAATATCTGTGTCAAATTCAAAAATTTCTCTGGATAATTTCTCAGCTCTCCATATTTGCAAAGTAACCAGGAAAAAAATGGTAGGACATCAAAGGATGTGTCCAGCATCGAAGTCTGGATTTTTTCTTTCCCTCTTCTCACTTCAAGTGGAGAAAGACATACTGTAGCTTTGTTGTATCTACTCTCACGGTTCTCTCTCAGCTCTCCTCTCTCTGCTCCCAGACAAAATGGCTCCTGATAAGAGATAACTAAAGTTTTGTAATGCATTCAGTCATTTTGGAATGGAAAATGAGCACAGGGAGTGTTTTGGAAAAAAAAGCATATAAACGCTAACGCACGTAAATGCGTCTAAAAGCGCATAAACTCGTATAATATGCGCCAATAAGCCTGTTTTTATGCAACCTTTTTTTTCCAGCTTTTGTGGCATTTGCTCTGGTGCCTTGTGTGCATGAAGCCTAAAAGTAGTGCAAAATTGAAAAGAAACCTTAATTTCATTTTATAAATAACTTTCCTGACAGTCTCCATGGCAGCATACGTATGGGTTAACCCCGCCTCCACTCCTCCCTTATAGGACCCCACTCTCATAAATCTTTGCTCTGAGCCAGAGGCTGCATTCCTTTTTTGTCCTCCTCCTATGGACCAGAATGGTTGAAGTCTTACCTTGGATGAAGTGTCCACGATCGAGGCCTGGTTGTTTGGCAAGCTGTGCCCTGGAAGACGTGTGGAGTCTCCAGCAGTCCCCAGTTATTAGCCGGGTGGAGAAGGGTGATGGATTCGGTGCCATGTGGAGTCCCCAGCAGTCCCCAGCTATTAGCGGAGTGCTTAAGCTTGGCCATTGGCAGGCAAAGTGGCAGTACAGCTTAAGAGCCTTGCTATTAGCAGGTGGCCAGAAACTCCCTGGGCTCGCGCAGTAGCGTCTTTTGGATCCAGGCATGGTCATGGGGAATGCCGTGTGCGGTGATGTATACTTTTATTTTGCATATTCCATGGCAGTAGTTGTGTGTGTTTGTCTGTTTTTTTTCCCTGGCTTTAGTGTCTTCCAGCCTATGGCAGCTGGAGCACATTTGCATTCCAAGCCGCCGCACTCTCTTTCGGCCCGGCGTCCCTGGGTTACTCATGCCCAGGGACATAGGGCATGCACGCTGTGACTGGCGGTGGTGTCATTACAGTGGAGAAATCCAATCAGTGGTCAGTACTCTCGATAATGGGATTTCTCTGTGGGCAGCTTGCAGCAGTTTCCCCAAATGCTGTGTGCAATCATCACAGGTATATGCCATGCAATAACACCTTTGTGTGCTGCCTGTGTGTGATACTGATGGCTCTATCAGCTGTGCAGGTTGGCTGTCTGTGCAGTTTTCACACTATGGATGTATTACTGCCCCCCCCCCCCCTTGTGGCCAGCCCTTGTGTAGCAGGGATACGAGGGTGTGTTTAACCCTTTCCTTCCCTTGCTTGCCTGGGCACTCCTTTTGTTTTTTTACGTCAAAGCAGTCTTTTCAGGACACACATGGTCCATCAGAAGTCCTTCTCATCTCGGATTAATTTCCACGGATTTTGCCTCACTCTCAGGTAAAATGAAGCTTATGCTCTTGTATTACGTAAAGTCACTGGTGTCGCAAAGGGCTGCTGTGCCAGTCCCAGGATGCGAGAGATTTCAGGGCATGTACTTTCCTCTCTTTATGGTCATGAAGAGGAGCAGCGTGTGAAAGGCCGATTTTCGACCTTGCACACCTAAACCTATTTTCATCAAAAGGAGAAGTTCAAGATGGAAACATTGTCCCTGATTCATAGGGGGTCCAGCTAGGTGACTGGCTCATTTCCAAAAGACCTAAAGATGCTCACTTTCATGTACCCATTTTGGAAGACTTTTGCAAGTTCCTTTGGTTCGCCCTACGTCAAGACCATCTCCAGCTTGCTTGTCTCCCATTCGGGCTTTCAACTTTACCCTGTGTGTTTTAAGGATCCTATTGGTTGTTATCAAAGCAAGGAGTATATGCCAGCATAGTTACTTGGATATTCTTCTCCTACTGTCCCAAGACAGAGGGCAGGTGCACTTCAAATTTCAGCTGGCGGCTGATTCTGGAAAAGAGGCACCTGGAGCCCACTCAGTCTCTTGTGTCCCTTGGGGCTCAGTTCGATATAATCAAGATAACCATTGCTTTGTCTCTGGATCCCGATGTTCTGGAACAGAATACTCCTGGCCCGGTCTTCTTCCCACCTGTGTGCCTTTCAGCATTTAAAATTATCAACACTATGGTGTCTACAGATCCGATGGGCAAAAGGACACTCCGGAGAAGGGAAGGGGGCCCTTCCGGAAGAAGTTTCTTCAGCAGTGGGAGCCAGGAAGCAGAATTCAGGTCATCTACATAACTTCAGTCATGAGAGTGAGTCACCTGTTGGCTGCAATGGAGAAATTGGCTCGTTTGCCATTCCATTACCCCATTTCCTGGTTTATAATCACGTCCGATACCACCAATATGGGATGGGGGGGCTTGCTGCCTGTCGGGTATAGCTCAAGGCAGGCGGGGCTATCAATATCGGTTGAACATTCTGAAACCACGGGCAGCCTTCTGTACCCTACAGGCCTTTCACCATATAATGAAGGGGGCATCAGTGCTCTTAGGCTAGACAACACTACGGCTGTCTGTTACGTTAAAAGATAGGGCGGACGCACAATCTGTTCTCTATTACAGGAAGCGGAGCTAATTATGTCTTGGGCTCAGAGGAATCGAGCCTACATATTAGAGGCTTATTTCCCCGGAGTACAGAATATTCTATCAGACTTTCTTTCTTTCCAACACAGAATGGTCTCTACATGTGGAGGTTTTTCAGGTGCAGATGCAATGACGCATGGTCCTGTGCATTTCTTCAAGTCCTGGTCATCCTCGGGTTTCTAAGAAAACTCTGAACAGACATTGTGGAGGTAGTGGCAGTGATGGCTTTTTTGGCCAATTAGGCCATGGTTTCCCTTGCTAGCGCCAGGGCCGTCTTTAATATGGATTGGACTCTGGGCAAACATTTTCTTGGGCTCCCCCCATGCAATTTTGCTTTTCTCCAAAACATCCCAAAAAAAACAAAATAAAAACAAACACAAACATAGACTTATCTAAACAAACTATTTACACTTGGATTTTGTATATACTTCACATTCTTCTATTAATCATCTTATCATTACTTTTGCACACACACTTTATTGATTGGAATGCATCTTCAACATGATATTCTGTTAAATGTGTTTTATTTTATTATGAACATTGTTTTTTATTTTTTTTTTATTTTTCATTATGTCTTATAATCACTAAAATGCTGTGCAGAATTCACATAAAACAAGGCAAGCTTTTTATATCCAATTATTTCTATTATTATTAGAAAACTCAAAAATCAACTTTTCCAGTTGTTATATATGTTTTCATTTAGTCAACTGCTGTGTGAGCATATCTTGTAGCATTATTATTAAGCACTTTGGAGGTAGCGCCACATTTATTTTATTTTTATCAGTGATATATATGGAGATACATTTAAGTGTTGGCTGCTACCTGTTTTTTGAACATTTCCTCATTGTACTTTATTTTGTAACTGTGTTGGTTTGTGCATACATTTTTATTTTGTTTATTTTTAAAAATGACTTTGCTAATGCTTTAGTGCGGGTTTACATTTCAGTGATGTCAGACATCGCATGTGATTTGCACTGCACTGCTCTGCAAATCACATGCGATGTCTGTGCGTTGCAAATTCAGCCATACAGATGGTATGAATAGATTTGCATTTGGACCAAAGTCATGCAGGAACCCTTTTTTTTGGTCCGCACCGGAATTGGATCGCATGGGTGTTCACACCTATGCGATACGATTCTTGTCCGAATTTACAGTTCACACTGCGACATCTGAACTAATCTAGGGGTGTCATTAACTTTGTATTGACACTCCCAGCAGTTTGCATATGGCAGTGTGAACTGCCTATGAGTAGGGTGCGATATGGGAACCCACAGTGGATTTGCAGGGTTCCCGCATTGCACTGCACCAATGTGAACAGACACTTAGGCCTGGTTCACATGTATGTAAGTTTTCTCAAGCCCATTTATTTGAATTGGCTGCCTGCCTGCATTTCCTGCAAAAAATGTGCATGCAGCATTTTAAAAATGCAGTGGCTTGAAATTGCATCATGCTTTTGCACCATGCGACTTACCTGCAGTTCCGCAAATGCGCTTTGTTTTTTGATGTGTAGCCTACGCATCTAAAAATACAGCATGTTTGCAGGTGCAGAAACTGCAGGGAAATCGCATGGTGCAAAAGCATGATGTGCTTTCAGGGCTACTGCATTTTTAAAATGCTGCATGCACATTTTTTCTGCTGGAAATGGTCTGTTATGCCTGCAAAAACCCACATACTGTACATGTAAACCGGGCCTAAAAGAAGCTCATCAAGCAGTGCTGCACTTTACTGTCTTTGTGAAAGGTGTCAGCACAGTGCTACCACTGATTTTGTGAGCCTCTAAAGAAAAGCCACAGCCAGGTCAGAGTATAAGAACTTCATATGGGGAGCCAGGGGAGAAGAAGGACCTACCTGGTCCTGGTCTGCTGAGCTCCACTCGCTCACCATCTATGGGCTCACACTCGCACTCTGACATCGGCTCCTACCCGAGGTCTACCGTGTCGGGTCCCGATGTACAGGCATGGCATGGGGCGGAGTCAGAGCATCATTGGTGCTCACGGTTCCACCCTCTCCTTGCTCGAGAAATGTACAGAACAGCGCGCTTGTGCCGGCTATTGCCTGTGTGGACTGGAGTGCTCATTTTGCGGGCAGCGCTGGCTTAAGGGGCAGCTGCTTTGGGCCCTAAAACAATGACTGGGCCCTGGGCAGCTGTCCCATTTGCCCCACGTTAAAGACGGCCCTGGCTAGCGCTATTCAGCTACCGGAACCCAGTTCCCCTTCTCATCAGGCCAGACCTTCTGTCACTGGGTGCTTTTCTACATCCATGTCAAGCAACTGTTACATCTGACAGTCTGGTTTTTGAGATTGGAGGTCCTCAGCTGCTCCTCCAGAGTCATTTCCTCTCTTGAATGCTAGGAGAGTGAACACAAAGTTTAAGGGAGAATCTGGTCAAAGTCTGTGCAATACATGTCTGCTGCTGGGAGATCATGTACTGATCTAGAAGTTGTAAATATTCTGGGCTTCCGCCAGTCGGATTTAGATCTGGCTCTATCGATCAGCTCCCTCTGAGTACAAGTGTCAGCTTTATCGGCCTTCACAGGTGTTTCCAGGTCTAGGCATCTTTTCCTGTCCAAAAATTCTTCAAGGGAGCAACTAGGTTCAGACCTCAGAGAAAGCAGAGGTTTTCCAAATGGAGTCTTCCTCTTATTCCTAACTCCCTCTGGGGAATTGGAGCAGGATGTTCTATGGCTGTCTTCGTTAAAGGCCAAACTGTCATGTTCGCCTTTCTCCTGGCTATCACGTCGGCATTAAAAAGCCTCAGAGATTGATTCACTAGTTATGGAGAACTTTTCCTAACGTTCTTCCAGTTCGAGCGCTGCTTTAACTGCGCTTGACTCAATTTCTAAGGGTATTCAGCCTTTCATGGGAACCAAGAAATTGTTCTACCAACCTTTGGAGTACTAACTTGCTTCCTTTAGCTGTGGGAGAGGTCACGCTGTGGCTTAGTTGGTTAAAGCCTTTGTCTAGTAAACAGGGAATCCTGAGTTTGACTCTCAACAGTGCCTTCCTTTGGTTCTAGGAATCTCTCAGATATTGTGAAGTTATATCAACAAGCTACAGCTTCCTTCAGGCTTCAGAACGCCTGTTTATTCTTTTTGCTGGAAAGGACAAAGAGAAACGTGCCTCATCTAGGACGATTGTGGCATAAATTGTCTGGGCCATCTGACAGACTCACAGAGCCGAGGGCTTGGCTCCTTTGGGGATGGTGACCGCACACTTAACCAGGAGTGTGACTACTTCCTGGGCAGCTTTGCAGCATGTTATTCTCAATGTAATTGGTAGGGAGGCCTTGTGGTCTCAGATCATTATTTTGTAGAGCCGGCCTCTTTAGCTTCTGTTAATTTTTGGTTTACAAATCCTGTTGGTTGACAGTGTCAAGTAAATCTTTTTCTTTTGTTCTGCAATTGCCCACCAGGGTGTTTATTGCTAGTTATTTACCATACATATGCTGCCATGGAGTCTGTCAGGAAAACAGAAAATTTCCTATCAAATGCTTACCGTAATTTTCCTTTCCTGATGGGCTCCATGGCAGCAGGAGTTCCCTCCCAGAGTCATTAATAGGCTAGTTACGGAACGCGGCCTCTGGCTCAGAACAAAGATTTATGGGAGTGGGGTCCTATAGGGGAGGAGTGGAGGTGGGGTTAACCAATACATATGCTGGAATTGGGTCCATCAGGAAAGGAAAATTACAGTAAGTATTTGATTGAAAATTTTCCATTTTACAGTGCTTTGTACTATAATCATAATTTCTTTTTAACTATCATTCGTCTGGCTGTTAACTCTCTATCCTGCTTATCCTTTAATAAATCTTGGAAAATATTGACAGAAATATGTGTAAATCCATAGTAGTCTGTAGAACACAAATGATATAAGCATCCTAAATAATTGATACTGATACTACTAATTTCCTATTGTGCATCTTTTTGCTCTTGTGCATCACTACATGTTTTGACTAAATGCATAGTCACAGCTGTGTGTTGTATCCCCTTTCCTGTTTGTTTATCTTTGACAACAATAAAAACTATTGATTAAAAAAAAAAACAATCACTCATCGAAAATAAAAATGTTAATTGTTTTGGTCTTTATTTTCTAACAGGAAATGTTTATGTACATACAGGTTGGAGAGGGATACATACATCTCAAGTAACCAAAAGCTAAAATAGTGTCTATTGAAGTTAGTCACTTGTCATAAGTCAGAACCTTCTTTATATTCAGAATGAAATATGCCTTCAGACAGCAGCGGTCTGAGCATATAGGAGAATTAGTGATCGTGCCACATCCTAGAGTTTGCTAAATAGAGAACATGGAAGATTGGGAAGGAAGGATTTTCCAGGCACACAATGTAATTAAAATCAGTATTTATTTAAATTCCATAAAAAACAAACAAAAAAAACAAAAAACAAATAATGAAAACATATACAGTATAAAACTGATTAGGGCCCAAAATGGCTCACCAATTGTATGTATAACATACAGCAGTTCTAATGAATTTGATTCTACACAAATACAATGCTGTTAACCATAACCAAAACTATAAATACATCACGGAGATCCTGTCAGTGGCCGGTCCAATGGCAGGCACTGTCCAACACAGGGTCAGATAATGGTGACAAAGAGTAGTAATTCAATTGCTCAACATGTTTCGCCTCATATAGAGGCTTCGTCTGGAGCTTAATTGTAAATGTTGTAGATGGATTCTGTATATTAGTTATGCAGGACAAAAGTCACCGCAATATGATTGGTAGTTAGTAACGAAGGGACACTCATGGGCTAGTCAGAGCTTGGTATCATATGAATAAAGCTGGCCCAGGAATAGTAAGAACCTGGCTGCCATCAATCACTTAAAATTGCTGAGAACATTTTCATATAACTATTTGGGTTGAGCCCATAAGTTATACAATGTAGAAATGATATATGGATTTCCTTTGACCAGCTCTGTACTACATGTCCATGGTGTCCTCTCCGGATGGGGAACTGCCGGAGGTTGGCGGATGGTCCATGGTGTCCTCTCCGGATGGGCGGCGGATCCCCATCCGGAGAGGACACCATGGACATGTAGTACAGAGCTGGTCAAAGGAAATCCATATATCATTTCTACATTGTATAACTTATGGGCTCAACCCAAATAGTTATATGAAAATGTTCTCAGCAATTTTAAGTGATCAATGGCAGCCAGGTTCTTACTATTCCTGGGCCAGCTTTATTTATATGATACCAAGCTCTGACTAGCCCATGAGTGTCCCTTCGTTACTAATTACCAATCATATTGCGGTGACTTTTGTCCTGCATAACTAATATACAGAATCCATCTACAACATTTACAATTAAGCTCCAGACGAAGCCTCTATATGAGGCGAAACATGTTGAGCAATTGAATTACTACTCTTTGTCACCATTATCTGACCCTGTGTTGGACGGTGCCTGCCATTGGACCGGCCACTGACAGGATCTCCATGATGTATTTATAGTTTTGGATATGGTTAACAGCATTGTATTTGTATAGAATCAAATTCATTAGAACTGCTGTATGTTATACATACAATTGGTTAGCCATTTTGGGCCCTAATCGGTTTTATACTGTACATGTTTTCATTATTTGTTTTTTGTTTTTTTTGTTTGTTTTTTATGGAATTTAAATAAATACTGATTTTAATTACATTGTGTACCTGGAAAATCCTTCCTTCCCAATCTTCCATGTTCTCTTCTTTATATTCAGTCCTGCAGAGAGCAGGTAACTCAAGAGGAATAGAATCAAGACCTGGAAAGAGAGTGGGGATGGAGATAGGAGGAGATGGGAGGAGATGAGAGGGGAGGGTGAGATACCCTCCAACAAGGCACATAACGTCAGCATCCAATGCATACAGTTGATATTGAAGGTATATTAGAAGGCTTTTGGCCTGGAAACCATAGACAGGCCGACTGGTAGTAGTAGTTATGTAGTTTGGTCACAGTGTCAGGCCTCTAGCCCGCCGCCCAAGGTCCAATTTTGTGGAATTTGTTAGGGCAGTTTCCCCCCACATATATAATAATTTACATAGAAGCAACACCTCATTCTACTTAGTTCTCCATAGTTGGATCGTGGAGGGGTCCGCCAAATTTACACTTTGTAAATAGTATCTTTCTAGCATAGAATTTAACAATGTAAATTCCCCTAGGGGTGGGACTTTTCAGGCACGGACAGGGCCGGCCTTAGGTGTTCAGGCGCCCTGTGCGAGCTAATCCTGTGGCGCCCCCCCCCCCCCATCCTCACCTCTCGCACCCCCCTAAACATGGCTGTATCTATTGAAAAACTATTAAAGAGTATAATTGCTGCTAATTGACTCCAAGTGGGTGCAGCAGCAAGATAAAAACAGGGGAAAAAATCAGCGCAAAAATAGTATTTACCCTAAAATGATATATAAATACGTCACCCAAATCTGTTTCTGTTGTAAAAAGTGCACAGTTCAAAATAATAATTAAATCTGCATGGCTACTACAGTATACAGATCATATACCACTACTAGATAAATAACAATTAAATATTCATAACCTCTACAATGTGCAAAAATTTAATCAACATAGCGTAATTCCATAAAATGCATCAGCTTTTATTTAAGTCTGGTGAGTCAGTTTGGGGTGATTGGTGGAAGCAGCTTTGTCACCATAAATATTTATTTGCACTTTTTTGCACATTTTGTTGCACCTTTTTGGCACTTCATTGGACTTTTCTTGGAACTTTTTTATGTTCACTAATAACTTAGCCCCCCTAACATTAGAGACCCCCATGGAGCCCCCCCTTACAGAGACCCCACAGAGCCCCACTTACATCAGAGACCCCCACGGAGCCCCCCCTTACATCAGAGACCCTCAGAGCCCCACTTACATCAGAGACCCCCCACAGAGCCCCACTTACATCAGATACCCCCCCACAGAGCCCCCCCTTACATCAGAGACCCTCAGAGCCCCACATACATCAGATACCCCCCGCAGACCACCTTACATCAGAGACCCCCACAGAGCCTCACTTACATCAGTGACCCCCCCCCCACAGAGCCCCCCCTTACATCAGAGACCCTCAGAGCCCCACATACATCAGATACCCCCCGCAGACCCCCTTACATCAGAGACCCCCACAGAGCCCCACTTACATCAGAGACTTCCCACAGAGCCCCACTTACATCAGATACCCCCACAGACCCCCTTACATCAGAGACCCCCACAGAGCCCCACTTACATCAGAGACCCCCCCACAGAGCCCCCCCTTACATCAGAGACCCTCAGAGCCCCACATACATCAGATACCCCCCGCAGACCCCCTTACATCAGAGACCCCCACAGAGCCCCACTTACATCAGAGACCCCCCCACAGAGCCCCCCCCTTACATCAGAGACCCTCAGAGCCCCACATACATCAGATACCCCCCGCAGACCCCCTTACATCAGAGACCCCCCCTCAGAGCCCCCCTTACATCAGAGACCCCCATAGAGCCCCACTTACATCAGAGAACCCCCACAGAGCCCCCTTTTACATCAGAGACCCCCCACAGAGCCCCCCTTACATCAGAGACCCCCCCCACAGAGCCCCCCTTACATTAGAGACCCCCACAGAGCCCCCCTTACATCAGAGACCCCCACAGAGTCCCCCTTACATCAGAGACCCCCACAGAGTCCCCCTTACATCAGAGCCCCTCAGAGCCCCTCCTTACATCAGAGACCCCCCACAGAGCCCCCTTTACATCTAAGTCCCCCCCACAGACTCCCCTTACATCAGAGACCCCCCACAGAGCCCCCCTTACATCAGAGACCCCCCACAGAGTCCCCCTTACATCAGAGACCCTCAGAGCCCCCTTTACATTAGAGACCCTCCACAGACCCCCCTTACATCAGAGACCCCCCACCCCACAGACCTACCTTAAATCAGAGACCCCCACAGACCCCCTTACATCAGAGACCCTCACAGACTCCATTTACATCAGAGCCCCCCCCCATAGACCCCCCTTACATCAGAGCCCCCCACAGACCCCCCTTACATCAGAGACCCCCACTCAGACTCCCCTTACATCAGAGACCCCCCAGACGACCCCCCTTACATCAGAGCCCCCCCCCAGACCCCCCTTACATCAGAGCCCCCCACAGACCCCCCTTACATCAGAGACCCCCCTTACATCAGAGCCCCCCCACAGACTCTCCTTACATGAGAGCCCCCCACAGACTCCCCTTACATCAGAGACCCCCCCAGACCCCCCTTACATCAGAGCCCCCCCAGACCCCCCTTACATCAGAGACCCCCACAGACCCCCCTTACATCAGAGCCCCCCCACAGATTACCCCTTACATCAGAGCCCCCCACAGACTCTCCTTACATCAGAGCCCCCCACAGACCCCCCTTACATCAGAGCCCCCACAGATTCCCCTTACATCAGAGACCCCCACAGACCACCCCTTACATCAGAGACCCCCCTTACATCAGAGACCCCCCTTACATCAGAGCCCACCAAAGACCACCCCTTACATCAGAGACCCCCCCCCAGACCCCCCTTACATCAGAGCCCCCCACGCCTTACTTCAGAGCCCCCCTTACATTTGTTACTGGAGCAGGGTAGGCTTACTTACCCCAGGATGAAGGAAGGCTCACGCTGCAGCTTTTCTTTTGTGTAGTGTTAAAATTCCCGCCCACACATCCCCGGAGAGTGTGGGTGGGGCAGACCCAGGAGGAGAGGGGAGGGGGAGGAGGACGATCTCTCTCTCTCTCCTCTCGCGTCCCTGAAGCTGAGCTGTGTGTGAGATACACAGCTCAGCCGTGCAGAGAGTCGGAACTCGGAGACACAGGTACAGCCGCACGGTGGGAGGTAAGCGGCGGCCGCGGCCTGTGTTAACCCTCTCCAGGCCGCGGTCGCCGCATACCTCCCGCTGTGCGGCTTCATCATTTGCGAGCTGTGATGGCCACAGGGCGCCCCTATTGCCCATGGCGCCCTGTGCGGCCGCACAGCTCGCACACCCCAAAGGCCGGCCCTGGGCACGGATTCCAAAAATCAAAAGTTCATATGAAAAAGATTATTTTATTAACAAATGCACAAACAGTAATAAATATACAATGAATGTTCTCGAATTTGGTTTAAAAACAGTTCAAAGCAAGCAATAATGTGTGCATAATGAAACAACTCAACCAGCAGATCCAGGCTAACCGACGCGTTTCAAGGTTTTTGACCTCTTCGTCAGGGATGATGCTGGAATCTTATCTGTAAGCATCAAAGAAAACATGTATAATATGTTGCAGAGTGCGATCACTGGGTGCAGCGGAGTCCATTCAGATCAGACATTGTGGAGTAAACAGGAACTGGCTTCTTTATTGGAACATAACACAGAGAGCAAAATATATCACCTTCTCATTGTAATAAGAAGAACAGACAGGAAGAGATAACCAACAAGTACAGTGCAGTGTACAGGAAATACACATCATAGAAAATGCATAGCATATCACTTAGCATTAGCGACATCTACTGTCCTATTTATGAACTGCAGTTTATCGGATAAGCTGAAAGCTGTTGTATCTCCAACATAATAAACATGGTCTTAATAAATGCTATTTACATGAAAACAACATTGTGGAAAATTCAACAGAGTCTGTACACAATAGTGATTTTCACTTACATGGTTGGTTTCCATAGAGACAGACATAGAGCTTGCTGTTTTTTTAAAAACAGGAAATAGGCTGAAACCCAAACGCTAAACACTAAAATCTCTACCTTGTGAACACACAGCAGCGTTTGGGTTTCAGCCTATTTCCTGTTTTTAAAAAAAACAGCAAGCTCTATGTCTGTCTCTATGGAAACCAACCATGTAAGTGAAAATCACTATTGTGTACAGACTCTGTTGAATTTTCCACAATGTTGTTTTCATGTAAATAGCATTTATTAAGACCATGTTTATTATACATGTTTTCTTTGACGCTTACAGATAAGATTCCAGGATCATCCCTGACGAAGAGGTTAAAAACCTCGAAACGCGTCGGAAGGCCTGGATCTGCTGGTTGAGTTGTTTCATTACGCACACATTATTGCTTGCTTTGAACTGTTTTTAAACCAAATTCGACAACATTCGTTGTATATTTATTACTGTTTGTGCATTTGTTAATAAAATAATCTTTTTCCTATGAACTTTTGATTTTTGGAATCCGTGCCTGAAAAGTCCCACCCCTAGGGGAATTTACATTGTTAAATTACGATTTTGGGATGTGGCACGCCTCTAGAGGCCTGTAGCAGGAACACATACAGAATCTTTCTAGCATAGAAGGCTGCATAAAAAGGAAATACCTTTGATGGAAGGAAGCTGCAATCTTGTCAAAATTACCCAGAAGGAAAAGTATAGAGTCAACCAGGAGTGTTAGATCAGTAATCAAGATCATTCACCACCTCTCTCTAAAGCATTATTGTCTAAAAATTGCATTGCAAAAGACAAAATCATGAAAAAAAGGCCTTGTTTGTCTTTAAAAATATTATATGTTACTACTGTATATGTTACTACTTTGTTATCTTATGTAAAGACAAAGTTTTTCTAAATAAACAGGTGTAAAGTAGAAATGTAAACATTGTTCTGGTCCATAAGGGGTATACAGGTGTGAGAGCTGAAGTAGTTAAAGCTTCATCCAAAAATATATCTCAACTTTCTTTTAAGTCCTAGTACAGGAGCATTAGAAAATCTCTCATAGATCTCTAAACCAGATAGATGTTCAGAAATTTCATTCTTATAGTAATTGGTATTGAGAATAATGACAGAACCTCTCTTATCAGCAGCTTTACTGTTATATCCAGTCTTTCAGCTAGTGATTTCAAGGCATTTTTTCTTCTATGTGTCTTAGACATGATAGGCAGCCACTCTGCAGGGAATTCATAAAAAGTGTCTGAGACAAACTTTGTCTTAACTGGAACCCAGTCAATCAGCTTTAAAACTTTCATGTTGTAAGCTTTGTGTTAAAAATAAAAGAAGCTGACTAGTTGCTAAGAGCAATGAAACCGGTTGAGATGAAACTTTTATTTTATTTTTAAAATACAAGTAACATTTTTTATATATAAAATGGAAATGCTATTATACTTTTGTTTTTAGTCTGTGTCTTTCAAGAATTTCAAGTATTATCTTGCAGCTAAACTCAAATCTGTACTATGCAAGTTAGGGCATAGTATAGAAGCATGAAGAAGAATGAAAAAATGTTCAGTATATCTTTTGTCTAGAACAGGTCTTTATAAATTGTCAGAGGTAAACATAAAATACTTGGACTTTACTTATGTTTTGCAGGAATTGTCAGCAAAAATAGGCTTTTTTTTATTGTAGCATAGAGCCAGAGATGCAGTGTTATACAATAAAAAAGTTTTACAATAATAAATGGTGTACACTTAATATCATCATATGCCTGTATCCTGCTGAAAAAAAAATATATGTTGGAATACTCTTGCACTACATTAAAGAGACATTTGGATATGCTTACTGGATCATTTTCCCTAATTTCTGGCTTTGCTTTAAAGTAGTCTTGCTCTAGTGAGCAAGAAAACTGTCTGTAATAGCAAACATAATTCTGGGCTTGCCTGTATAAAAGTCTTAAAATGGTCTGGCTTTGTTGGGCAGTATGTGTTTTCACTGGAACACAAAAGGTTAATTACTTATTAAATTGGCATGTATGTTTTAATATTCCATGCATTAACATGATCACCTGAGTACACGTAGAACATCATTAGTAAACTGTTTTTAAAGAACAAAGGGAAAAGTAAAGAGCATTGGAATGTTCCATCCCCACAGTAAAACCTTCATTTAATGAAATAATTCAATCATGACCTTGGACAAAAAATAATGAAAAGGGAAAAGGCATTACCTTGACTGAAGCAGTACTTAAAAACTGGCAGCCACTTATTTTCCCACTTCTGTAACTGTAATTTCCCTCCTTCATCTGCACTTGGATGTATCAGGTCAACATTCCAGTAATTGAGGACTCAGGGAAAATAGCAGATTGTCAGCCTCAGCTTATTTATAAATCATGCTATGTAAATGGTCCAGAATCGCATGCCAGTTTTACATTTAATGGTTCAACACTGAAGAATGCTGTTTTGCCTCAGCAGTGTTATCAAGTGGAAGTTATATATAGTAACCTCATTTGCAAGTGTTCTACCGTGCGCTAATTAAATACATTATGTATAGGAAGTCTTACCATAAAAAAGTACAGTTTACAGTTCCAAAACTATTGTACACAATCTCTACTAATAGTAATATATGTAAGATATAGCCTAAAGAGTTGTAAGGGAGCACTCGCACAAACTGGGTAACATGATGTAAATTACATTATCAGTATGGGTGTTTATATTCATAAATCTTGTTTCTATGTAGCATACTGATAAAGATGTTGCATTCATATTTACTTTAACTTCAACAGTTGCCAAATATGGTATTCCCATGTTAAGTTGGGTGTTAGCATGCAGTTCCCTGCCATGAAGAAACCAGGCTGCTTGACTTTCAGTATTGAGGTGGTGCAATAGTTTTGATATGATACCTCCAAAGAATATTGGACTGACTCTGACTAATGAGGCAGTTAAGGAGGCAATGTCTGTAACAAGCTAGCCAAAGTATGGCAGAAGCTAATTGATTCTGGTACATTGTGTGTACAAGTTCTGTAGACCAGTGGCCTTTTTTCCAGGTCATGGCTTGCCCTGCCATACCCATCTAAGACTTAGCAGAGGGCCTTCCTTGGCATTTGTTAGGTCTCTGAGCATCCATAAAGTTGTTTAGTAGCCCAAATATGGAGAAAAAGAGTAACTGATGCCCGCGCAGAGTAAAGGGAGAATTTATGGATAAAGATTAGACAGAGTTACCACCCACATTACCAGAAGCATGACAGAACTGCTGTGCTGAGAAGAAAATGTTATTGTTGTGTAATTTGTTTTTTTAAGAATATACACTAAAGATCTATAATTTGTTTGGATCTGGTGTTTGTCTCACCATCTTCCTCACCAGTTTTTTTTTGTGCAGGAGCATTGTTATTATTGTGAAAGACCTGGGCGCACCCTGAAGCATACTAAAGAGAACGGTTCTACAGAGTCAACTGTGATGAACAGTGTCACAAAAAATAGTGGAGGTGGCTTAATGGGGATGGTTAAAAACAACTTGATCCCTATGCTATACTATTGGATGAAATTAATCGAGACACTCTATTACTGTTACTGATTTGTGTTGCCTACTTTCAAATTCATCCTCATTTGTTTTGGACAACATTGTGCAGACCTTCCATTCTTTGTTTTGAATCATGTGTCCTTAGCTGTACAAGACTGTGTGCCATAACATGATGTCCTTAAATCAGATTTTCGTGTTTATTAACAGTCAGAAGCTACAAAAAGTGTAGCTGCTGACTTTTAATAAACACATACTCACCTATCCCACTGTCCAGCCATGCGGCGGGGGTGAGCCTCGGTTCTCTCCGTCGCGGTGCCAGGATCTTTGGCGTGGGCACCCGGCTGTGACAGCTTGCGGCTTCACAGCCGGGTGCGCACTGAGCATGCGCGAGTCGCACTGCGCGAGCTGAATGGACAGGCAATCTTCTGGGACCTCTGATGTGCCCCAGAATATTGCAGGGTGGAAGGGGAAGAGGAGAACTTCCGCCCGAGCCGCCTAGGTGGCCCAAGTGGAAGTGGGAGTGGGTACCTGTCAAACCTGGGTACCTGCTCCCCCCCCCCAAAAAAAAATAATGTGGCATGTCAAGGGGTCAGGACCACTTAAAGTGCAGGTTCCACTTTTGAGTGGAACTCCGCTTTAAGAAAGTAGCATTTGCTTTTTTATTTACAACTAATAGAAAAAAAAAAAAAAAACAAATAGAAAACCTCTGTATACAGAGCTCTACAGGTGATTCAACGGAATGCACAAAAAAACAATAAAGCATGGTCCAATTTGCTTCAGCAGGAGAAAAAAATTCCTTCCTGATCCACAGGACACGGTTAGATATTCCCCAGATCTACTACCCCTGGTGTTATTACCTATAACTGTTATTATCCAGTTATTATTTGTGTGTTTAGGAATGCATCCAGCTCTTTTTTAAACAATTTACTGAGCTGGCCAGAACTAGTTTTTGTGGGAGTCTATTCCACATTTTCACAACTCTTATTGTGAAGAAACACTTAAGTATGGGTAAATCTCCTTTTCTCCAGAGATCAAGAATGCCCCCTTGTCCTCTGTAATAACCTGAAAACGAATAACTCCACTGTAAGATCACTAAATGACCCACTTATGTAAACAGTGATCATATCCCCTTTAAAGCAGAGTTCCACCCAAAAGTGGAACTTCCGCTCATCTGCTTTCTCCCCTCCTCCAGTAACACATTTGCCACCTTTCAGGGGGGAACAAGTACCTGTTTTGGACAGGTACCCTTCCCCCATTTCCGGGAGACAGCACCGCTGCGCTGTCCCTCGGGAGTTCCATCCCTTTTTTCCTTCCCCTGCCGCCGAGCCAATGATAATGTGCAGCGCGCTTCGTGCATGTGCAGTCGAAAACCAGCGTTTACCTCATAGTGAATGGTGGCAGCAGCACCCGGCAGCCGAACCAAAAATCGGCTGGGGTGCTGACATCGCAGGCTCCCTGGACAGGTACATGTCTATACATTAAAAGTCAGCAGCTACAGTATTTATTTTTTTTCACAGCTGGAACACCGCTTTAAATGCTGTTCTGTATAAATTTAGTGCAGGTTATTTTTCCTCATAGCTGAGCCCCCCCATGCCTCTTCTCAGTTTTTCTGCTCTTTCTCCAGTTCTCGATATCCTTTTTGTGAACAGGTACCAAAAACTGAACTGCATATTCAAGATAAGGCCTTTCTAATGATTTCTGCTGGAGTATTTTTCTAGCTTCAGAAACAGTGGCTTGGCATTGCTTGCCATTATTAAAGTGGTTTTAAGAGCTGAAGGTGTTTTTTTTTTTTTTTTTTTTACCTTAATGCATTCTATGCAATAAGGTAAAAGACCTTTTGCATGTAGATCCCCCCAGCCCCCCCTAAATTCTTACCTGAACCCAATCTCGATCCAGTGATGTGTTCAAGAGCAGCTCTTTCCTCTCTCTTTCTTTCTCTCTCCTCATTTACCAGAGAGGCAACAGCAGGAGCCATTGGCTTCTGCTGCTGTCAATCACAGACAGTCAGTGAGGAGAGAGTGGGGGTGTTAGGCCCACACAAGTGTGCCAATAGCAAGCAGTGTAATATTTTTTTAATTTTAAAGAAAAAAAAATCATGCATTTACAATCACTTTAAGTCTATCAGCTAGCAGAGCCTCCAGACTCTATTGACTCCCCCAGCTGTTTTCCTCCTAGAATGCATGATACTTGCATGTTTCTAGCCTCCAAGTGCATACCTTTACATTTATTAACATTAAACCTAATTTGCCACAATTAAACTGAAGTGTATTTGTGTAGTGAGTAATCAAGTTAAAGTGCACCAAACACAACTTTCCATTGATTAAAGTGCATCCAAGTACACATTTCCCTTTCTCTATTACATTTCGGTAATAAGCCCCCCGTTATGTCTGGGAGGCAAACAAGGAGAGGCAAACGTTCCAATACCACTGTGACGGGGCCAGCAAGGTCTGTGTCCACAGGCAAAGAAGGACGTGGCAGGGCACCATTTCCTCTGTTTAGTGATGTTGCCCATGCTATCCAGCCACAGCATGCAGAGAAAGTGGTGGCCTGGCTTACTAAACCATCCTCATCCTCTGTGGGGGGATGGAGGTAAATGGCGTTGTCAGACGTATAAATTAGGGAATATAAATATCACAGTGGGTATACTTGTGATGTGAAATAAATAAGGTAAAATGTGTCAGATATAAAAATACACAAATTAAAGTGTGATATGCAGTGAATCCTTATATATATAAAAATGTAATAAGTCTAAAAATCACCGTGTGTAAATGGTGGAAAATGAAAACAAATATGTGTAAAATTATTCAGATATGAGTGACACAAAAATAAATAAATTCCGTGTGTAACAATAAAGAGTAAAAATCTGATCCACTTAAAAACCACGATAATAGAATAAATACATAAGGTGATATAATATTGCATAAATTAAATAGCATAAATAGATAACTGTTAGACAGTTAAGGTGCTCTTATTCAAGTGCATCAATAAACTAGTGATCCAAAAACTATATAGCAATGTATAAATTAGGTAAACAAAAAATGTGAGAAATTAAAATCATAAACAGTGTCCCAGCAGATTGCATAAAATGTCCATAAAGGTAACTGGTGCTACAAATATACAGTCAGATTTAGATAAGTCCCAAAATATAGAGGGAGAAGAGATTATCAGGAGAAAGTGGATTCCAGAGGTTCCAAAATGGTGGGGGTGCTCAATAAGGAAATAAGTGCTCCCCTCCTATTGATCCCGCACTCACCAGATAGTGGTACCCCTACAGGGGTAAACAGCGTTTGGGGTGACTCTCAAGGGTCCCTCCGAAGGCTGGTTAATTATCCACTTAATCCCGACCTCTTATAGGGTACTCTTCTCCAGGGGAATTAGTAGGTGATAACTCCTCATAAGCACTCCGATATATGTGAGAGATATCCGGATGAAAGGAAGGAAAAAAAGGCTCCAATAGTGAAGTATTGTAATATAAAAGTGCTTTATTAAATCATAATTTACAATACTCACATTCAGCATAAGAGAAAAAGTGCATGTATGTCCTAGGGACCGCAACACCCTCGTGTAGCGGTTGTTCCGGGACGCGGTGCGTTCCACCGGCCGGATGTGCATCTCAGTCAACAGGAAGCGGAACTGACGTGACCACGCTCTACGCGTTTCGTCATCAATGACGTCATCAGGAGCAGCGTATGGTCACGTCAGGTCCGCCTATTGTTATACTACCTAGTTGCCGGGCAACGATAATTGTAAACTCCATGACCGCCAATAGGAAAAATCCCTTATGGCGCGTCATAAGTTGCCGGGCAAATACATGCTTAGTGTTTATAAAGAAACGAACGAACATAAATACAATTGGTTAAAATATAATGCATCATCTGTTACTAGGTGGAATTGAGGTGTTTGGCAATAAGGAAAAAGAACGATGTGTGGATTCTAACAGAAATGTTGTATGTCTGAGATAAATAGTAAAAATCAAACGGTGGGTAGATCCTATTATTTTAATGCCACATCGCAATATAAATATAAAGGAATTTAAAAACCACTTTCTTTTCTTGTTAGTATTAGCTAAGTCCGGAACCTTATTGTAATACGTTAGTAATCAATTATTATATATGTAATTAGACTTGGATCCGCAAAAGTGCATACGTGCAATTAATATTATAGTAGCGACATATGGAGAGAAATTTAATATTAAAATTAAAATTGATTTTGTTTAAAAGTTTAAAATTAATATTTAAAAAATTAAATTCATTTTAAATTAATATTTAAAAAATAGGAAGACCATAGATTTAAATTAATATATATAAATATTATATCGGATATATTATAAAAGGAATATATATTCATCATATCTATGATAAAGATTACGGATAGATATTTATATATGAATATGGACCATCTACAAAAATTAATATTATAAGTAATGGTTGCTAGTGTGTATTCTGATATAAACCTCCTACAGAAATAAAAGTTATAAATATTAATTAATATGTATTTTGAGATATCCAATGTAAGAGGGATGTTTTAGTATAAATAACTCACTTTCAGTCTATCAGGTCTCTTCGATGTAGGGGTCCATATTTACATCTCAATAGTGGTATATAAAGTAAAACAACATGTTTTTTTTTTAAAAAATGTACATGTAAAACTCGGTACATATGGGATTTGTATTATCTAAAGTTGAATCCTTTCTAGATTTGAGGGTGGATAAAAGATATACATGTATATATCTTAAATATGAGTTTATTCAAGGGACCAATGGGAAACCATAATTTAGGGGGGGGTTTTCACCGTGGACTATGTGTCTGATATAAAGCAGGTTAAGTCTATATCCAGATTGAGTCCCCCCGGCTGGAGGGACTCAAGCTGGTAAATCCAGCGTGTCTCGTTCTGTGAGATTTTGCGGGTTTTATTTTCTCCCCTCCAGTGTTCCTTAATAGTGTCAATAGCATAAAAAACAAGGCCTTTTGGATTCTTATTATGTACGTCACGAAAATGTCTTGATAGGCTATGTTTTGGGAATCCTCTTTTTATGTTCCCTATATGTTCTCTGATTCTTACTAGCAAAGGCCTAGTAGTTCTGCCCACATACTGCAGTTTACACGGGCATTCTATCACGTAAGTGACGTGTGTAGTCTGGCACGTGATTAAGTCCCTTATCTGAAAAGTTCTTCTGTTTACCGTAGATTTAAAGTGTGTGGTCTTTCTTTTTTGTGCAGGATTATTTTTACATGCTAGACATTTCCGGCATCGGACAAATCCTTTCAGTTCAGGGAATATTCTGACTTGTTTAGGTGCATCAACTACATTATGTACAAGTTTATTTCTTAGGGTAGGTGCTTTTCGGTAGATAAACCTTGTTTTTTTTGGTAGGATCTTCGCTAAAGATTTATCAGATTTTAAAATAGGCCAATATTTCTTAAAAATCTTCTCCACTGACCTATATTGTTTATTAAAACCGGTGATAAAAGCACAGTTAAAAGCATCCTCTTTGTTCTTGTCCTTTTTTCTTAGTAGGCTTTCCCTTGGTAGATCTCTGATCTTATTTTTAGTTGCTTCCAATACTGATCTTTTATATCCTTTCTCCTCAAATCTTTTAGTAAGCTTATCTGCTTGTATCTCGTAATCTTCTAATTCAGTACAGTTCCGTCTGATCCTCATGTACTGGCCTTTCGGTATATTTTGTATCCACTTAGGATGGTGGCAACTGACTGTGGGAATATATCCATTCTTATCCGTTGGTTTAAAAAAAGTCTTTGTATGTACATCATCCCTAACTTTAAAAATCTCCAAATCTAAAAACTCAATTTTTTCTGTATTAAAATTGGCGGTAAACTTAATTCCATAAGGGTTGCCGTTTAATTGCTGTATAAACGTTTCCAAAGTTTCCAGTGGCCCATCCCATATCATAATCAGGTCATCGATATAACGGCGGTAGAATAACAGTTCTGGTGGGTTCTTCTCATATATCATTCTCTCCTCTAGCATGTTCATGAAGATATTAGCGACACTGGGGGCATATCTTGCCCCCATAGCAACGCCTTTTGTTTGTACGTAGAAGGTTTTGTCGTACCAGAAATCATTTTTTGCCATAGCGAGTTGCAGGCCTTCTACAATATAATTAATTTGGATATTTTTCAGGTCAGTTTCCTCATGTAGCGCCTTCTTTACGCTGTCCAGGCCATCCTGTTGGTCTATGCTTGTATATAGTGAGTTTGCGTCAATTGTCGCCAAAATACATGACTCCCCAATTTTTACTTGCTGCAGCTCTGTTAGTAGCTGGGTGCTATCTTTTAGATAAGATTTTCCTTTGCAAACCAAAGGTTGCAGGAATTTATCTAGGTATTCTCCTAATCTGGAGAAGAGGGATCCAATTCCGCTAATAATAGGTCTTCCTGGGGGTTTTTCTACCCTTTTATGTATCTTCGGGAGATGGTAAATTACTGGAGTTTTTGCTGACTTTGGTAACAAGTACTTAGCTTCCTTCTCAGTGAGCATTCCAAGATCTTGACCCTTCTTAATATACTTCTCGAGTTACTTACGATATTCTTTCCTAGGATTTTTCTTCAACCGTTTGTATGTGTCTGGAACACTCAAGAGGTTTTTCATTTCATCTTCATAATCCCGTTTATTTAAAATTACTAAACCTCCACCCTTGTCAGCTGGGCGTATTACAACTTCTTTTTTCTTTTCAATGTTCTCAATAGTCTCCCATATCTTATTTTCTTTATTATTGCGTATTTTCAGATTCTTCAAATCATATTCTACCATCTTTTTAAAAGCGTGTATGCATTAGTTGTTGGGTGTATTAGGATTAAAAGTAGATTTGTTTCTCAATTCAGTATGTCTAAAATGGGTATCTTTCGTGAAATTAGAATGTCCTTTTAGATTAAAAAATTTCTTTACGTTCAATTTCCTTAAAAACTTTTGAAGGTCTATATATGCCTCAAACTTATCTAGATTTTTGTTGGGAGCATACTTCAATCCTAAATCTAAAATCGCTAATTCTTCCGATGTAAAATCAATTCCACTAAGATTAAAAATTCCGGTATTTAAAACTCTCTTCTTTTTTTCCTCCCGCCCCGTTTGCCTCTCCTCCGTTTCCTTCGTCCCATCGGTTGTTCCATGTGTATGGCCTCCCAGTATTCTGTTGATACCCGTAGGGGTTCCTCCAGTTCCTCTGATAGGTGGTATTCTGATCGTAGTCTGTGGGTCTTTGGTAATTCATTGGTCTTGGGGGTCCTCCCCATCCTCCACCTCTTGGGGGGTTGAACCACCTTCCTTGTCTGGGGGGTCTCCCTCGGTTCATCCCCTGAAAAAAACTATTGTTCCTATGGTCTTGGAACCTATCATTCCTTCTGAATTCCCGTGGAGGATAGAACCTCCTATTATCCATTAAAGGAGAAAACCGATTGGATGTATTAATTGAATATCTGGGGATTCATATCTCGGAGGTGGGGGTCTTCTGGGTCTGATGTTTCGAGGACTTCTTGGCGGAAGCTCATAGTTGTCCGTTCTCCTTGGTGTCTCTTCTTCCATATGTATGTTTTCTCTTGTGGGTCTGAATGAAAAATTCCTAGCTAAACTAGGGGTAGGAGTTTCAGGTTCTTCCTCTTGTTCATCTTCGTCTGGTGTGGTCTCCCTTGATGTGTGTATCGGAGTATTGGGTTCTGGTACTTCCATAGCTTCGTCTCTTATGGAATCTTGCCATTTGTATACTTTGTCATTCTTGTAATCAAGGATATCCCTATTAAATTTATTTTGTTTCTTTAATTGTAAATCCTTGTCATATTTGGCTATGATTACGGATAATTCTCTTTCTTTCTCTTTATACTCATTCGTGGTTGAGAAGGGGGTAAGGAGTGTTTTTAAACGAGTGATATTGGTTTCAACCTCCTTCAGTTTATGCTTTCTCCTCCCAATAATTTGTCTGAGTAGTTCTGATTCACATCTGTTAAACAGCTTAAACCAGTCTTCCATGAGTTCTTGGTCAGTTATGCCATCGTTAGGATGTAATTCCCATCTTAGTTTGCGTGGGGTCATTTTTTCTTTAATATACATCTCTAACGTGGAAATATCCCACCATACTCTTAACTGTTTCTCAAGGTCATGTCTGAGTTGCCTAAATAGACTATTGAGGTCATGGTTGGTGGTGGCCCTCTCTTGATTAAATACTTCTTCAATATTAATTGCTCTATTCCCTATATAGCTAAGAATCTCCATAGCAGCAGAAAGAAAACACCTTTTGAGGGGTGTCAGTAAATATGTGGAGAAGGGTTTCCGCGCTGATGGAGGAGTTTAAATAAATGACTGCAGCCTACCTCAAAATATAGCAAGCTATATTTATCAAGTGTGGGGGGATGGAGGTAAATGGCGCTGTCAGACGTATAAATTAGGGAATATAAATATCACAGTGGGTGCACTTGTGATGTGAAATAAATAAGGTAAAATGTGTCAGATATAAAAATCCACAAATTAAAGCGTGATATGCAGTGAATCCTTATATATATAAAAATGTAAAAAGTCTAAAAATCACCGTGTGTAAATGGTGGAAAATGAAAACAAATATGTGTAAAATTATTCAGATATGAGTGACACAAAAATAAATAAATTCCGTGTGTAACAATAAAGAGTAAAAATCTTTTAAAAATTAGGGATTTTTCCTATTGGCGGTCATGGAGTTTACAATTATCGTTGCCCGGCAACTAGGTAGTACAACAATAGGCGGACCTGACGTGACCATACGCTGCTCCTGATGACGTCATTGATGACGAAACGCGTAGAGCGTGGTCACGTCAGTTCCGCTTCCTGTTGACTGAGGCGCACATCCGGCCGGTGGAACGCACCGCGTCCCAGAACAACCGCTACACAAGGGTGTTGCGGTCCCTAGGACATACATGCACTTTTTCTCTTATGCTGAATGTGAGTATTGTAAATTATGATTTAATAAAGCACTTTTATATTACAATACTTCACCATTGGAGCCTTTTTTTCCTTCCTTTCATCCGGATATCTCCCACATATATCGGAGTGCTTATGAGGAGTTATCACCTACTAATTCCCCTGGAGAAGAGTACCCTATAAGAGGTCGGGATTAAGTGGATAATTAACCAGCCTTCGGAGGGACCCTTGAGAGTCACCCCAAATGCTGTTTACCCCTGTAGGGGTACCACTATCTGGTGAGTGCGGGATCAATAGGAGGGGAGCACTTATTTCCTTATTGAGCACCCCCACCATTTTGGAACCTCTGGAATCCACTTTCTCCTGATAATCTCTTCTCCCTCTATATTTTGGGACTTATCTAAATCTGACTGTATATTTGTGGCACCAGTTACCTTTATGGACATTTTATGCAATCTGCTGGGACACTGTTTATGATTTTAATTTCTCACATTTTTTGTTTACCTAATTTATACATTGCTATATAGTTTTTGGATCACTACTAGTTTATTGATGCACTTGAATAAGAGCACCTTAACTGTCTAACAGTTATCTATTTATGCTATTTAATTTATGCAATATTATATCACCTTATGTATTTATTCTATTATCGTGGTTTTTAAGTGGATCAGATTTTTACTCTTTATTGTTACACACGGAATTTATTTATTTTTGTGTCACTCATATCTGAATAATTTTACACATATTTGTTTTCATTTTCCACCATTTACACACGGTGATTTTTAGACTTTTTACATTTTTATATATATAAGGATTCACTGCATATCACGCTTTAATTTGTGGATTTTTATATCTGACACATTTTACCTTATTTATTTCACATCACAAGTGTACCCACTGTGATATTTATATTCCCTAATTTATACGTCTGACAGCGCCATTTACCTCCATCCCCCCACACTTGATAAATATAGCTTGCTATATTTTGAGGTAGGCTGCAGTCATTTATTTAAACTCCTCCATCAGCGCGGAAACCCTTCTCCACATCCTCATCCTCTATCTCCAAAGCAGAGACTAGTGCGCAGTCCACTGCAGCTGCCAGAGCGGCTTATTCTGCCTCCTTGTCCACAGCTACTCCTATCATAGTGTCAGTTACCTTGGTGGAGGCTGAAGTGCTGAGAGGGCTTCCTTTGCAGCTCAGTGCGGATCACCCCTGGAGGTGGAACAGGAGATGACACATCCCAAGGAGCACTGGATGCGGTTGGATCCCGTATGATGAATGGTATGGCGTGGACTCACAGGACCGTTTCCAGAGGATCTAAAGATGCTTGAAACAAGAGACAAAAGGTTAATGCCAGGCCGAGGGTCATACACAGTGAATCAGTCCGAGGAAATGGAGGTACAGAGGGGTAAGACAAGGAGAGAGTCCGTGGAATCCAGGCCGAGGTAGGTACGCAGAATATCCAGCAGAGGTATGGTTCAGGCAAAGAGTCGTCAGGCAAGCCGGGGTTAAACAAGGAGAAGTGCAGATGGGTCAAGGAGCAAGCCGGGTCAAAAGCAGGAACGCAGATAAACGAACAGGTCACAGGTACTAGAGCTGATGATAAACCAGCACTGAAGCACAGCCAGAGAGTGCTTTATATAGGGCCAGGGCTGGGGAGATGGGCGTGGTGACACACCTGATCTGCCTCCAGCATTCTATTGTTGCTGAATGGTAATTCCTTTCCTGACACATAGCCCCAGTATCATGCATGGAGGAGTCAGCTGAGGAATTTGAACATAGCGTCAGCCACTTGCTCCTTGACGATGCACAGGCATTACATGATTCATCAACAGTACCTCTATAGGGTTACAGTGTGAAGGCACCACCAACACCCAAAGCCCAAGTTTTCTGCACCTATTACTTCTATCCAAAGTCTGCGAAACAGACACCAGAATTTATCCAAAAAATCTCAAATCTTTTTCTGAGTGCGCTAAATTGTGGCCTCATCATACAGACTGGCTCCCTAAGACATTGTTTATAAAATAAAGAAAGCTTGCAGGCAAAATGTCATTTTATTGTCTTTATGACAAATGTAAATTTTTGCTGTAGCAGCTTCTATACATGGTACATAAGGGCCACTTTACAGGCAGACTAAGGGGACCCTCCCAGGCACTATATTTAAAGGAATTTTTCATTTTATTATTTCACTTTAAGCATTTTTTACAATCTTTTTTTATTGATACATGTTTACAAGGGCAGTACCAGGACCCCATACCCTTTGTATGCCCAATAACTTGCATCTAAGCCCTCAAAATGAGCACCTTAGATTTCCAGTTCAGGTTCTGTAGACTTTATTGGGGTTTGGCTCCGAACATTTGTGATGTTCAAGAGTTCTGGTGCTAACTGAATAGGGGGTCGTTTTTGCCCATCTCTACATACAGATTACTGGTTATAGCTTAACCACTTGCCGACCGCTCACTGTGCTGCTAATGCAGCACAGAGGCTCCCCTGGGTCCAGCGACGTAGACCTATGTCGCTAGACTCCTAGCTGTCTCGGCGGCACGCGTTTAGACACAGCGGGAGTTGGGCCGCAACCTCTCTTCCCTGATTGTCGGGGAAAGTGTGAGAAGATCCGCCCGCTTGTGTAAACAAAGCAGGCGGATCTTCTCTGTGACAGACAGGGAGAGATCACAGGATTCAGCATAGCTGAACCTGCGATCTCTGTGTCTCTCACAGAACCCCCTCCCCCCACACACGTCAGTAAGCATGAGGCATACATTTAACCCCTTGATCACCAACAGTGTTGACCCCTTCCCTGCCAGTATTATTACAGTAACAGTGCATATTTATAGCATGTACTTACTGTAGTAATGTCACTGGTCCCCCCCAAAAGTGTAAAAAATGTCAGTTAGGGGTCCGGTCCAACCGCCGCAATGTCACAGTCCCGGAAAAAATCGCAGATCGCTACCATTATTAGTAAAAAAAATAAAAAATAATAAAAATGACATAAACCTTTCCCGTAATTAGTAAACGCAATAACTTTTGCGCAAACCAATCAAAATACGCATATTGTGATTTTTTTACCAAAAATATGTAGCAGAAAATAAATTGGCCAAAAATGTTAAAAAAATGTGATTTTTTTGGGAGAATGTTATATATCAGAATGTGGAAAATATGGTTTTGTTTTTTTTTTCAAAATTGCTCTATTTGTGGGGAAAAAAAGGACATAAATTTATTTTGGGTACAGTGTCACATGACCTCGCAATTGTCTGTTAAAGAAATGCAGCGCCGAATCGCAAAATATGGCCTGGTCAGGAAGGGGGTAAAATTTTCTGGTCTTAAAAATACGCTCATTGAGAATTTTTTTGTCAAAAACATGTAGCTAAATACATTTTGGCCTAAATATAGGACAAAAAATGAATATATTGGATATTTTTTAACTGTCAAAGTAGAAAATGTAAATTTTTCACGAAATATTCGCTATTTTTTTATTAATATTGCAAAAAATAAAAAGCACAGAGGTGATCAAATACCACCAAAAGAAAGCTCTGTTTGTCGGAAAAAAAGGACGTAAATTTAGTTTGGGTACTGGATTGCATGACCGCGCAATTGTCAGTTAAAGTCGTGCAGTGCCAAGTTGAAAAAAGTGGCCTGGTCATTGAGCAGCAAAATCTTCCGGGGCTAAAGTGGTTAAAGGCTCTTTTTCTGTACTGCTGTCTACCTTTTCTATTATTGTCTAAAGCATCTGCTAGTCTGCTACCTTACTCAACTAAGGGTGTGCTGTGCCCTACCCTTCTCTCCCTGAATTGTTTGTTATTGTAAACAACCTTTGTTCAGCATAAAAGTTACTGATGCCTATATTTTCTACCTTGTAAACCACCCACCATGCCTAGTAACCTGCACCAATGTCAGCCCTCCCTGTTTCTGGGGGTTGCCACTACACTTCTGGAGGTCAGGGGGGTGCTACATTTAAAATGAAAACATTTTTGCAAAAGGGGTTTCAGTGGGACTTCAGTTGGAGGGACCTTATGCAGAAAGATGGTTCCTTTTAACCACTTTAACACTAGCCACTGTGCTGCTACTGCGGCACAGTGGCTCGTTATCGTCTAGCGACATAGACCTACATCGCTAGACTCCTCTCCTGTAGGCGGCGCTCGCGCGCCGCCGGAGGCGTGCTCCTGCCGTTTTCCTTCACAGTGGGAGTCGGGCCAGGGCAGGAGCGGCGGCGATCATCCGATCTGTCCCTGGCTCACTCAGTCACCTCCCCCCCCCACATGTTAGTAAGCACCAGGCATACATTAACCCCTCTCTCTCCAATAAAATTAACCCCTTCCCTGCCAGTGTCATTTTTACAGTAACAGTGCATATTTATAGCACTGATTACTGCAGTAATGTCACTGGTACCCCCAAAAGTGTCAAAAATGTCAGTCAAGGGTCCGATCTGTCCGCCGCAATGTCGCAGTCCCGCAAAAAAAAATCGCAGATCGCCGCCATTACTCGTTAAAAAAAAAAAACACCAAAAATGACATAAATCTTTCCCTTAGTTAGTAAACGCAATAACTTTTGCGCAAACCAATCAAAATACGCTTATTGTGATTTTTTTTTACCAAACATGGGTAGCAGAAAACAAATTGGCCAAAAATTTAAAAAAAAATTGGTTTTTACATCTTTTTTGGGGGGAATTTCATATAAAAAAATGTTAAAAATATTGTTGTTTTTTCAAAATAAACGCTCTTTTTTTGTTTATAGCGCAAAAAGTAAAAATTGCACAGGTGATCAAACACCCCCAAAAGAAAGCTCTGTTTGTGGGAAAAAAAGGAGATAAATTTCGTTTGGGTACGGCGTCGCATGACCGCGCAATTGTCAGTTAAATTCGCACAGCGCCGAATCGCAAAAAGTGGCCCAGACGTAAGACAGCAAAATGCTCTAGTGGTAAAGTGGTTAATAAGCAAATAGAAGAGAGAAGGTTTTGTCTCCAAATATGGATTAAAGCCATTCCTCCAAAAAGCTTTCAACCTGTTCCCTTCTGACCCCTTTAGGAAACCCAAATAAAGGTATAGTATAACTTCTCATCATATCCTTGGTGTCCCCCCATTTTACTTTGTATTCTGCAAGTTCTTTGTATATATGTTCTTCTGATAAGGCTGGTGGAAGTGTGTCCCCAAATTTGTTCAGTTGTATCAGCTGTATGCTGATGTTTATCTTATTTCAACATCAACAGACCAGTCCTAACCACCTTGTGGGGAAAGTATAGTCTAGCATGTGCAGATAGTGCTCATAATCTGGGACAGCTTTGGCTCAGAGGAAGCCTTCCCACCATCCAATTAATTGTGGGACAGGAGAGTTTTAACTTTAGAAGTCTGTGTGCATTGGCATAGATGGGTAAAAGCTCCTGGAGTAGTTGGAGTGATGCTTTAACTAATAAATATATATACTAAAATGTCTTTTTTGCTGCATAAACATTTTTGCTGTTGAGGGTGTAGGAAGTGTCCTCCCATTGGTATCTAAACTATGAGAATTTTATTACGTGCACAGAACTTTGCTACTCTGAGAGGCTATTTACTGCGATCGTTTCCTGTTACATATACATCTTTTTCTTGTTGTCATTATCGTGGAGGACTGTTTCCTGTTACATTCATGTCTGTTCCTTATTGTTACATATTACGTGCATATTGTCTATTGGTCTGGAGGTCTAATGCCTCATCCCCTTTATTAAATATATATATATATAAGCTGTCCTGACCTGAAAACAGACTGAAGGACCATACGTGTCTGATGTCTTATTTCCGAGTGCTCATACAATACTTACAGGTTGAATGGAGGCTGGCCAGCATAAGGGTACCTACCAAGGGATACTAACTTGTCAGAACTGGTGTCAGAAGTGGGATGGGACCTCACCACCAGAGGTAAGTGAGACTCACTGTCTTATGTCACCTTAATTGCAGGCACATCTCAAAGAACCCTAGTGCTGAGGGAGCACAACAAATAGGTCTGCTTTAAGTGAGGTAGCTCGCAGAAAGATTACCAGCCTAGTGTAACGCTCCTGCGTTTTTGTATATAGGCTGGATTTGCAGCTGCAAAATCTCCACTCAGTAGTCATGCAGAGATATGTTGAATACCAGATCCAACTCTCCAGGACTCATCACCGTGGGCCTGTCAGCTTCAACATACAGATATATACACACTCAATGAGATGTTCCTGGAGTGATAGGATGTATATGATAGTATGAAGGTGATGTGCTGAAGGGACAGGTGTGAACAGTGACAAGGATGGTAAGCACTTGATAGGTTTGTACAGGAGAGTTCAAGATGGTATTTAGGAATGCAGATAGGTTAGTATCGAGTATGTTAGTAGGTGATGAGGACAGCAGATGACAAATACAGTATAGACTAACCCAGTGCAAGGATAGATAGTAGTAGACAGGAGAGCTAGCAATCTGTGCAGCAGTGCAGATGATAGATGGTAATAGTCTCAAGAGCTAGCAATCTATATGATAGTGCAGATGATAGGATAGTAGTAACAGTCCTTAATGCAAATAGTAGTAGTGTAAGTTATGGAGGTTTCCCCTGCGGGGTACTTATCACTATAGTATAGCAGTAGAAGGTCCGGTGATGAGGAAGTGATCCGGTAGCGAGATACAGGGATCAGTAGCGAGGTTCGGTTCTGAGGAAGTGATCCTGGTAGCGAGATACAGGGATCGTAGCGAGGTTCCACAGCGAGACACGCTTGTAAGCATATGAGCTTCAAGGCAGGTTGAACGAACATGTGAGTGAGAACGCCGGCGGTTGAAATAGCCGCTCTGCGGCGCTCAGTGATGACAGCATCGGTCTTAAAGGTGTATGCGCACCTACCAAAAGAGAATGGTGGGACGCATACATGAATGGAAAGTGGAATAAAGGGTACCAGAGGTACCAGAACATTACACCTAGGCAATCTTAAATAGTGGTAGAATACTCCCTCCAACCTGTTAGGTGTGATATGCTTTTTTTGCTTATTGTGTTGTTGTAAGATCGACTACTATGCTGATGTTAGAATGAAATGTTAGATTTTTTGTGCCCTTGATCTTTGCAAGATGCCCACCCCTCTGATGAGGTTAACGCCATTGATTCAGAGTTGGTGAAAGCAAGTGGCAAAGAGAAGGAGCTGTTAGGAGTATTCTGATTTTTGCTAACCTTAAGCTATAACGCTACTGTGTTGTTGAGAGGAATTTTGACAAAGGCTCTGACAGCCTCTCCAACACAGGGAATTGTGAGAAATGTTCACGATACTAGGAACCGTTTGCATAACCGCTCTTTTGCATCCATAGGATAGGAAAATCTCAAGGTAAGGGGAAGCTCCCAGACCCACCCAAGACTCATAGAAAGGTTCTTAGAGATAGAAAATTGTTACATAAATTTGGTAAGATGCCCGAATCCGCTCCAAAATCAAATCCTGATAATGTAACATTTAAAGAGTATGTTGCACAGTTGTTCCTGTGGGATTATTATTACATAAATCATTGGGTGGATAATCTGTCAGTGTATACTGAGGTAATGCAAAGTTCCAGCCCCTGTCCCAGAGATGGAGCAAATGATGAGCTTTATATGAATCAGATGAAGGGTCTTTGCCTGGGAGATAGGGAAGCTTTCCCGTGGTTTGACCCTGATCCAGAATGGGATAAAAAGTATAAGAAGTTGGGAGGATTAAACTGGTTAAAATATGCACCGGGATATGTGCCTTCAGGACCATTCCACGTAGATAAAAAAATCAAATAATCCTTTACTTTCACATACAATGGAGCCTACTGCTCCAATCCCTCCCCCCCCCCCCCGCCCCGGATCCCCCTAATTATAGATATACCCACAATTACCTCTAACATCACAGCTAATAGTAGAGGAGGAGGATGTAGCAGTTCTTAGACTGCATGCAAATCATCCTCGGCCTCAGTATCTAAGGACCCCACCCATACAGTGGGATGGTAGGGATGGGGTTCTCCAGCAATTGGTTCAGCCAGGCAGTGCTGCAGGAACCATTGCCCCTAGAGGGGGGGGGGGTGAACAGGAGGGTGGAGCCCAAGGAGGTATAGTAACATTCTCTACTGAGGAGGGAGGAGCGGCAGCTAGCACAAAAGGAAGATTTGTTAGTCAGGTTCCCATAATTGCCCCATGGTAACTTGAGAAGTGGTACTGTGATTAGGACCAATGCCTCCACTCCCATCGCTGAGCCCAGTATCTATTCCCCCATTGCATGCCGCTTCCCATCTGTAGATTTAACAGCCCCTTATATTATAGTTGGAAATGATGTTATGGTTAAACCAATAGACATGCAATACTGCATGGACATTATCAAATATTCCCCAGATCCTCAAATGACTCCTTTGGCCAAAGTTTACCATAAACTTTTAAAGATAGCAACAAAGGGTAGGCAATGTTATATAGAAGCCTATAGACTAATTATAGATGGCATATTGGAATATGATATGGAATCAAGATTGAGTTGGGATAATGTGGATACATTAGACTTAATAGCACTAGGGGGTAGAGCCGCAGATTATCTTTTGTTAACGGATACTGATGTGGATGAAATGTGGAAGCAAGTTGAGGCAGAAATTAAGAGATTGTAGAGGGATAAGAAATCCCTTTTCACAGCCATAGCCTGTAAGCAAGGTCCTAAAGAGTCAGTAACTGACTTTATTAAAGGGGGTGAAAGAAAGAAGCGGGCATGACTACTGAAGGTGAAATGGACATGATATACACACAGACTATTCTGCAGATATTTGATTAAAAAGGTGCCCTTTTCCCATAGGTGAAGAGCACCAAAGAGCACTGTGACACCTGGAGGAGGAAGATCAGTGTTTCCTGTTTCCTTTGTTGATTTGGGACACTTGAGCACTTTAGAATATTATCTAGCACCTTATCCTAGGTTGTGAAATACACTAAAAGAATACCTTGGTTTATATTTGCACTGAACACTTTATTGGCACATTTATATATTTATGTAATCTATAATGAACACAATATCACCATAAGCACATTATTATATAGATCAGTTTATTTATACATATTTTTATATATTTATTGATTTATCCTTATTGAATACATTTTTTATCACTATATGTATCTATTTGGGCACTTCAATATTTATTGTTATATGGAATGAATTTTTTATATCTGATCTTAGAGGATATATAACATATCAAGAGTTTGTTTATTTACCCTGACACAACACATTGAATATTATCCATTGCACAATATTTTTTTAATACTCATTGCACATTAATTTATTAACATAATTATTTTATTAGATTTATCACCACTGAGATAATTGTACACTACATAGATATCCCTTGAAGCGCGGTACTTCCCCCCATTTTTTTGTCTCTTAAATATGCTTCCCTAACTCCAGGCCCCATAGCCATTCTTAATGGAATGCTGGGTGTTAAGGGTGAAGAAGATTCCCTACCAGAAGAACATGACTGTAAACAGGTTATTCACATGAATACCACACCTAGAGCAGTCATGGTGAAGGATCCCCAACCAGGCATTAGAGACATTTTTGTAGATGGCCCATGTACTAGACCAAATTACATCACATACTTAGGCCTCATGCACACTTTTTGGAGCTGCTGTTAGCAGCGTCAGACGTTTTTTTTTTGCACGCCCACTAATGTTATTCTATGGCCTCATGCACACATAGAGCTTTTAGGAGCTCCAAGTGGTATATGCGTTTTACAGCTCAAAAAAAAACCCAGGAACGGTGCCTTCTGGAGCTGCAGCGTCAAGCTGTAAAAACGTCTGACGCTGCTAAAGGCTGAATAACGTTGCTTAACGTGCGTTAAGCCACGTTATACATTTTTTTTCTTCCATTCAAAATCAATGGTTCCTTATGGGAGCCTATTGATTTGAATGGAAGGCGCACCGCAAGTCGGATCTTGCGGTGTGACTTGCGCTGTGAGAATCTTGAGGGGGAACTCCACGCCAAAATGAGGAAAAAAACGGCGAGGGGGTCCCCCCCAGGTTCCAAACCAGGCCTTTCGGGTCTGGTATGGAATTTGAGGGTAGCCCCACGCCGAAAAAATGGCGTGGGGTCCCCCCAAAATCCATACCAGACCCTTGTCCAAGCATGCAGCCCGGCAGGCCAGGAAAGGGGAGGGGAGGAGGACCGGAGGAAAAAGAAGACCAGAGGAAGCAAAAGAGCAGAAGAGCGGAGGGCAGAAGAGAGGAGAAGAGCAGAGAGGAGAAGACCGGAGCAGAGAAGACCGGATGAAGATTTTTAATAAACTTTTCAAAACGTCTCCTGTCATTATTTACATACACTGCTTTTATGGAGTGAATGGGTAGGGGTACAATGTACCCCATACCCATTCACATAGGGAGGGGGTCCGGGATCTGGGGGGCCACCCTTGTTAAAGGGGGCTTCCAGATTCCGATGAGCCCCCTGCCCGCAGACCCCCACAACCACCGGCCAGGGTTGTGGGGATGAGGCCCTTGTCCTCATCAACATGGGGGCAAGGTGCTTTGAGGTGGGGGTGCAGAGCCCCCCTGCCCCAAAGCACACACACCCATGTTGAGGGCTTGTGGCCTGGTATGGTCCAGGGGGGTGAGGCCACTCGCTTGTCCCCTCCCCTTTCCTGGCCTGCCGGGCTGCATGCTCGGATAAGGGTCTGGTATGGATTTTGGGGGGACCCCACGCCGATCATCCTGATCCGACTTGCGGTGCGCCTTCCATTCAAATCAATAGGCTCCCATAAGGAACCATTGATTTTGAATGGAGGCAGAAAAAACGCTGCTAAAAGCGACGTGGCCAAACGTGTAATAACGCAAATGGAAAAAGCTACTAAAAGCACGTTTTTACAGCTGCTTTTTCCTGGCGTCAAGAAACAGCTTTGGAGCTCGTTTTTATGACGCCCTGTGTGCATGGAGCCTTAACGGGGTATACTGTAGTACAACTCCCAGACATTGTGTGGGAAGCCGTTGTTTAGCAGAAACAGCAGAGTTGATTGCTTTAACCCGTGCATGTCAGTTATTTGAGAGAAAAGATATAAACATTTATACGGATTTTAAATATGCTTTTGGAGTGATACATGATATGGGCAACATATGGCAAAGAAGAGAGTTTGTAGCAGCTGATTGTAAGGAAATTTTACACGCTTCATTGGTTAGAGGCCGTAAACAAGCCCCTTACTGTTGCAGTGATAAAAAAAAGGCACATACTTATTCTGTAGACAAAAATAGCTTTAGAAGTTGGAGGCTATCTACAGCGCTTGCTATATTGTTTACAATATGTTTGATGAATCAACTATGTTAAATAATTGGATAAATATGCAACCACAAAACTCATATATCACAATATGACAATAAAAAAATCACATCAAAAATATTTCATAAAAACTTTGCAACAGCTGGTGAATCTTCCAGTAAAGACAATATTGTGCAATAACCAATATTAAATGTGAAATAAAATTAATAATAAATATATAATTGGTGCAAATTACCGTTAAAAATATATATATAATTAATTCATAAATAATAAAGTAGATGTATATATACAAATTAGTTAAAAGTTCATAAATAAGTGAACAAAATATGTGACTATAGTGGCAAAGTCCAAGAAATGATTTTCCTTGTGCAAAAAAATCTTCCAGTCTTTAACCACTTGCCGACCGCTCCCGTTACTGCTACTGCAGCAGAGCGGCTCGGCTGGGTCTGACGACGTAGACCTACGTCGCCAGATACCTCCCTCTCGCGGGCAGATCTCCTCTGTGACAGGCATTGACAGATCACAGGATTCAGAATAACTGAACCTGCGATCTGTGTCAGTGTCACACAACCCCCTCCCCCCACACACGTCAGTAAGCATGAGGCATACATTTAACCCCTTGGTCACCAACAGTGTTAACCCCTTCCCTGCCAGTGTCATTATTACAGTAACAGTGCATATTTATAGCACTGATTACTGTAGTAATGTCACTGGTCCCCCCAAAGGTGTCAAAAATGTCAGTTAGGGGTCCGATCTGTCCGCCGCAATGTCGCAGTCCCGCAAAAAAATCACAGATCGCCACCATTACTAGTAAAAAAAAAACAAAACAATAAAAATGACAAATCTTTCCCATAGTTAGTAAACGCGATAACTTTTGCGCAAACCAATCAAGATACGCTTATTGTGATTTTTTTTTACCAAAAATATGTAGCAGAAAACAAATTGGCCTAAAATGTTAAAAAATTTTGATTTGTAAATTTGTTTTTGGGAATGTTATACTGTATATCAGAATGTGAAAAATATATATTTTTTTTTTTTCAAAATTGACGCTCTTTTGCAAAAATTAAAAATCGCACAGGTAATCAAATACCACAAAAAGAAAGCTCTATTTGTGGGGACAAAAATCACATAAATTTAATTTGGTTTCAGTGTCGCACGACCGTGCAATTGTCCATTAAATTAACACAGGGCTGAATCGCAAAATATGGCCTGGTCAGGAATGGGGTAAAATCTTCCGGTCTTAAAGTGGTTAAAAATACGCTCATTGAGAATTTTTTTGTCAAAGACATTTAGCTAAATACATTTTGGCCTAAATATATGACAAAAATTTAATATATTGGATATTTTTTAACTGTCAGTAGAAAATGTCAATTTTTCGCAAAATTTTCACTATTTTTTTATTAATATCGCAAAAAATAAAAAGCATAGAGGTGATCAAATACCACCAAAAGAAAGCTCTGTTTGTGGGGGAAAAAAAGACATACATTTTGTTTGGGTACAGCATTGCATGACCGCGCAATTGTTAGTTAAATTCGTGTAGTGCCAAGTTGAAAAAAGTGACCTGGACGTTAAGCAGGAAAATCCTCCGGTCTTAAAGTGGTTAATCAAAGTGCAGGTGCTCAACGTTAACTTTATCCAATAAGGCTTGGTGACTTATAGGTGGCATATGTTCCTTTTTTCCATAGGGGTATTTGTTAAAGATGGGTGCCTTACCAGATGTAATGGGTCTTATGTACCCTACAGCACTAAGACCGATCACGCTTATAGGCCCTCTGGGCCAAGGCAAATTCCCTCGTGCCGCTCCTGTGATGGGGTGATGGTGGACTCCTCCTCACCTATTCCTCACATCAGGTATGGGGCCAGGGTATGGAAAGAAAAAGATTGCTCCAAATAGTGTAGTAGATTAAAATATTTTTTATTTCCCATCCATAGGTAAATAATGGTAAAAGCAGTATTACAATATCGTGACCATGCTCAGCAGTATTGCAGAGTGGCGAGTGGAGTGTTCCGGCCTGCGCTCCATCTGCGTGCTGACGTCATGCCGTGTGTTCCAGATTTGACGCCATGCCACAGGAAAATGCCACAGGAAGTGATGAAACGCGTCAGTTTGGAACGCACAGAGTGGCGTCAGCACGCAGCTTGGAGCACAAGCCGGAACACTCCGCTTGCCACTCTGCAGCAAAGCTTAGCACTGTCATGGTTACTGCAATTTTGCCTTTTATCCTATTTACCCATGGATGGGAAATAAACTCATTTTAAACTATAAAACACTATTGGAGCAATCTTTTTTTCTATACCCTGGCCCCATACTGGTTTCGAGGAAAAGGGGAGGAGGAATCCACTACTACTCCATTACAGGAGCCGCAGGAGGGAACCTAACTTGGCCCTGTGGGCCTACAAGCGTGTTTGGTCTTAGTGCTGTAAGTACATAAGACCCTTTTACATCTGGTAAGTCACCCATCTTTAATGAAACCACTATGGAAAAAAGGAACCTATGCCACCTATAAGTCACCAAGCTGTATTGGATAAAGTTAACATTGAGCACCTGCACTTTGATTAAAGACTGGAAGATTTTTTTGCACAAGGAAAATAATTTCTTGGACTTTGCCAATATAGTCACATATTTTGTTCACTTATTTACGGACTTTTAACTTATTTGTATATATACATCTACTTTATTATTTATGAATTTATTATATATATATTTTTAACGGTAATTTGCACCAATTATATATTTATTATTAATTTTATTTCACATTTAATATTGGTTATTGCACAATATTGTCTTTACTGGAAGATTCACCAGCTGTTGCACAGTTTTTATGAAATATTTTTGATGTGATTTTTTATTGTCATATTGTGATATATAAGTTTTGTGGTTGCATATTTATCCAATTATTTAACATAGTTGATTCATCAAACATATTGTAAACAATATAGCAAGCGCTGTAGATAGCCTCCAACCCCTAAGGCTATTTTTGTCTACATACCTTCCACATTCTTATAGTTGCTGCTTACATTTTACATATCCACTTATTATACCATTAGGTGCAGGGGATACACCCTATAGGTGTTATCTTCTTTCTACATACTAATTCTAATGACCCTGTTGCTTAACCACTTACCCACTGGGCACTTATACCCCCTTCCTAACCAGACCGATTTTCCGCTTTCGGTGCTCTCCCATTTTGAAGGACAATTGCTCGGTCATGTAACACTATACCCATATGAAATGTTTGTCCCTTTTTCACACAAATAGAGCTTTCTTTTGGTGGTATTTAATCATCACTGTGTTTTTTATTTTTTGCGCTATAGGTTAAAAAACACTGAAAAATTTGTAAAAAAAAATGCATTTTCCGCTTTTAAAATTTTGAAAATTTAGTAATTTTTCTACAAAAATTTTAGCCAAAAGTTATACTGCTAAATATCTGCATATCTGGTTAAAAAAAAAATAACCCAAATGAGTATATATTAGTTGGTTTTTGTAAAGGTTTTAGTCTACCAGCTATGGTGCCAATCATTGAAACTTGATCACAGCTGATGTACTGCCATCTGAATTCTTGAGACACTAACAAGCCAGGAGAGTACAAATACCCCCCAAATGACCCCTTTTTGTACAGTAGACATTCCAAGGTATCTAGTAAGAGGCATGGTGAGTTTTTTGAAGTTGTAATTTTTTCCCACAATTCTTTGCAAAATTAAGAATATTTATTTATTTTATTTTTTTCACAAAATTGTCAGATTACCAACTTATTTCTCACACACTGTATAGCCATACATGCAACTACACCCCAAAATACATTCTCCTACTCCTACTGAGTATGGCGATACCACATATGTGAGATTTTTACACAGCCTGGCCACATAGAGAGGCCCAACATCTAAGTAGCACTTCCAGGCGGTCTAGGAGCATAAATTACACATATAATTTCCTGACAACCTATCACATTTTTGAAGGCCCTGGAGCACCAGGACAATGAAAATGCCCACAAATGGACTCCATTTTGGAAAGTAAACACCCCAACACATAATCTAGGAGGCATTATGAGTCTTTTGAACATGTCATTTTATTTTTCCACAAGTTTTTGGAAAATGTGGAAAGAAATTGAAAATGCATTTTTTTTTTTTTTTTTAACAAAAGGTTGCCCATTTACAAGATATTTCTAACACATAGCATGTACATAGCAAAAATTAAACCCCAAAATACATTCTGCTAATCCTCCTGAGTATGGTGATATCACATGTGTGAGACTTTTACACAGCCTAGCCACATACAGAGGCCCAGCACTCAGGGAGCAACGTTAGGTGCTCTAGGGACATAAAATTACAAATCTAATTTCCTGACTAGCCATTACACTTTCTAGAGGCACAGTAGGGCACTGATAAGCACTGATGTGGCATGGATAAGCACTGATGTGGTATGTATGAGGCCCAGATGAGCACTGATGTGGCATGAATGTGGCACACATGAGCACTGACGTGGCATGGATAAGTACTGATGTGGCACAGATGAGCACTGATGTGGCATGGATGTGGCACAGATGAGCACTATTTCCTGTGATCGTTTTCCTGTTACATATACATCTGTTTCTTGTTGTCATTATCGTGGAGGACTGTTTCCTACTACATACATGTCTGCTTCCTATTGTTAAATGATATTACGTGCATATTTTCTATTAGTCTCGGGGACTAATGCCTCATCCCCTTTCCTAACTGTATATAAGCTGTCCTGACCTGAATACAGATTAATACAGACTGAAGGACCATAAGTGTCTAGTGTCTTATTTCCAAGTTCCAAAAGAAAAATGCGATGCTTCGCACCTTGCTCCTGCGCTCAGAACCTGGTTCTCGAACACCCTCTATCATGTGACTTTTCACTTGGCATCCCCAAATGGCTAGACCTTGCTGCCCTCTATGACCGGGGTGGTCGACTTGACACTGTAAACATAAACGAAAAAGAGGGCGCACCAGCCTAGTGCATTATCCTCAGTAGGCTTTTATTAATAAATAATTAAAAAGTGTCTACTCACAAACAAGTGAGCCTAAAGGGAAGAGGCACCGCCTCGAAACACATCAGCTGATCTTCTGGACTTAGACAGTGGACTCCAACACTATGGACGTTGTCTGTCGGAGTTAATATGCTGGTTTACATCACTTGTTTGTGAGTAGACACTTTTTAATTATTTATTAATAAAAACCTACTGAGGATAATGCGCTAGGCTGGTGCGCCCTCTTTTTTGTTTATGTTTACAGTGTCTTATTTCCAAGTGCTCGTACACTCATTCAAGGTTGAACAAAGGCTGACCAGCAGAAGTGTACCCACCAAGGGGTACTAACCTTTCAGTTGTGAAGTCTCAAAATACTCAAAAGCACTACTCCCTTTTTCTTCCCGCTGGCATCTTTCGGAGCCTCCAGAGTAAAGTGTGCCTTTGAATAAAGTCCCACAAATCTGCATCCTTGAGATGCGTCATATATAACTTTGACAATCCTATTCTGTAAATTCTGTCACTTATCTGGCTTTACCAATCCTTCTTTTAATTTCAAAGATCTCATATACTAACAGGAAATATGTTTTTTTTATATGTAAGTAATACTTCTGGATTTTTTGGGAGGCAATGCATTATCCTCCCATTCAATGGCCTCTCTACTTGCAGTAACAAATGACCCATTAGGGCAAAATCAAATGAGTGAGAAACCATTTTCAAAATCTGGATCCTGTAATAACTCTTTGGATAGCATTGAAGAAATCTGAATCTGAAAATTGCAACTGTTGTTTTATCAATGATGAAGCTTTTCTAACATAATTACTCATGCTATCTGCTACTACTTCCATGGTATGTGAATTTACTCTTTGTATGTCTGTATCTTTGTCTCATGCTATTTCATTAAACAGGACCTGCACCTGAGTTTCCATACTGCTCGGACCCAACAAATCCCTGGAACTGAATGCTTAGGAGACTGGTATAGTGTTGCTGTTTTCTCTATGATTTCTGGGAAATCAGTTCCTCTAGTTCCTGTGTTCTTTCAGTGGCCAGTGATATCAGTAACCATTGATGATCTTTTTCTTCCTCACTAGTAGCATTTTTCAAATATCAGTTTCTTGACAAGATTGTGGAAATGTTTGATCTTGAAGAGATCCTTCATGAGTTTCTGAACTACTGTATATTCTGTAGAACCAGCTCGCTCTTTTCAGCATTCATGCTTTCTTCTATTTCTGCAGCATTGTTACTATTTGGGTTATCAGAAATCCATTTCCCAAAAAATGAATCACATTCTTTATTTGCTTTGTTAATGAATCTCTCTACATATGAGCTTTACATTTTGCTACTCCATATAAATATTTATCTTCTATGTTGGTTAAGGTGAGTTAAAACCAGATCTAGAATTAAATATACACAAAACAAATAGCAGTATCTATGAAATTTAATGCTATAACAAAATTGAATGTATTTATTCATGAGACTTAGAAGTTAATAAGACAGATCAATGTGTAAAGGAGTCCTGAAAAACAAATCTCTTTGATTTAAAGTACAATTACAACTTTTTCTGAAATTTGTTCAATAAGCTAAGGCTTTATTTAAGACCTCAACTGGCTTACTCGGTGATAGTCTATATAATATAGAAAATCTGCCACAGACAACCTTTCAAAATGCTTCCTGTCTACCGTGCCTTAAATAACAAACAAACAGAAATGTGAGCCCACAACAATAAAGAGCTTTGACACACTCAAGCCATCTGGACACACCCAACTCCCAACGTTTGTATTGCCGGCCATACATAGATCAAAATTCAGCCAGTTCAGCCAGGACCAGACGAAGTTTGATCTATGCATGGGAACTGAGGTTGTACAGAAGTTATAATTATATGAGGAGATATTGGTTCTAAGGACAGCTATCCACAGCCACATCCCTGTTCATAAACATAGTAAAAAATTGGGAAAGAGAAGGACCCGCCTGGGTCTATGTTAGGAAGGACCTCCCTGGACGATTTGGGAGATATTTTCTTTACCCTGATTATCTCAGAGTGGGACTTTAAGGGCATGTGGGGTTGTTGTCATAAATAGAGAGTACACAGTGTTAATAGAACAACATCTTTATTATTTTCCATCAATACAAAGATAAAATTGTAAATAGTATAAAATAGTTTATGGTTGTAATTATGCTTTTTATACTATTTACAATTCTATCTTTGTATTGATGGAAAATAATAAAGATGTTGTTCTATTAACACTGTGTACTCTCTATATATGACAACCCCACATGCCCTTAAAGTCCCACTATGAGAGGGTCAGTGTAAAGGAAAATACCTCCCAAATCGTCCAGAGAGGTCCTACCTATTTCCCAATGTTGTACAGAAGTAAATCTACCAAACGGCTTCTGTACAACCATTCTGTCAGAATTTCATTGCTCAGTCAGCATTGCAGGCAATAGCATGCAACACTGATCAGTGTATTCTGATGGCAGGGAAATCTTCCCACTGTCAAGATACATTAGCTCAATGGGCAAGATTCCCTAATCCACACTGAGCGTGGATGAAAATTGAGCCTGTTTTTTTTTTGCGTTCAACCCACTGGTTGGACAAGCAAAACTACTCATCTATTGAGTGCTATGATATAAAGAAATTACACATAGGAGCAAATAAATAACATCTGCAACTAAATTATGGAAAATAAAAAGAGAGCACTTAAGCTTCATTTATATGGGCGTTTGTCCTAATGCATATTCTTCCTCTGGTCCTCTGGACACAGCACTACTCCGTGTTTTGGGTACGTAGCAGTGCCCAGCATGTAATCGACCAGAGCCAGCAACCCTGGATGCAAAGGATCTTTGTCCAGGCTCAGTCAGAGGCACTGATTGTATGTAACCACTTGTCTTCAGTGGTTACAGGCAATCAGTGCCAGCACTGGCAATTGATTTTTGCCCAAAAAGGTCCTGTGCTTCTCATCCCTCAGACCTTTTGATGGATACTATTGCTTGTTTTTAATAGGTTTTATAAATATCTTTTATTATCCCTAATCCTTTGTGGGGACTCGCATTACAGAATGCTCCAATCAAGGCATCAGGGCTTGTGAAATAAAGTTTTGACCAAGGACAGTAGGTTTGCAAGACATCTGACCTATATACAGTACAGTGCTTACTGTAAGCTCCACTTTAACAGGAGTGTCAGCCTGCTCTTGTCTTAAACCCCAAAATCCTGAAGTTTTCCATGCTCAGAAGCCTGTGGGGAGCAGAAAACTTAGAAATGAGACAAACATTCCAGAGGGAATGTCACTTAGCACTATAAAGAAAGCACACAGAATAACCACCTATTTTGATTACCTGGTATAAAAAAGCAAAATGCATGTGCATAGCAATTTAGGAGTTATGACTAGACCATTAATCGGGGGGTGTGTGATCCCTGCGCTGTCTGAGATGGCTAGAGACTCCCTGCTGCAGCGCCACTGGGACTGTTACTAAGGCAGTAAATCATATAATTCTAAGGGTAGTGGTGCGCTTCAGGGATAGGCTCTAATGAATTTCTATTTGGGTTGATGGCAGTGATGTGTACAATTCTTGCTGTCAAAGTGCTCCGCGTAATAAATAATGTATAAAATCAATCAATGTCGAGAATTTCTTAAATAAATAATTATATGAGTATGGTGTGTATCAATGAATAAATAAATAAATAACAATCGGAGTGTTACTTCTTTACCAGTGATATCAAAAAAATAAATAAATAAATTCAGTGTAGGTCTTCAATCTGATTCATAAATAAAAACACATATATATTGTGCTCAAAATAAAGTGCTCCATGCAATTTTCTCTTAAAAATGGTGCTAGAAACAATATCTGTGAATAATTCAATTGCGATCCTTCAAATATAAATATTAAAATAAAATAGTCCAAAAAAAAAAGATTATATAAAGTAATCCAAAATGGCTTGTGTGAATACGTTCTTCTTTTATATCCGTGCTTAACTCATGCGATTTAGTGACTGTGATCTCCTTCACCTTGTGTATCACCTCTGAGTGCTCTAGCCTCTCACCTTATAGGCAAGATAAATTTGCCTTTTGGTATCTATCCAGGCTCAACGAAAGACGAAAGACTCACTTTCTCTCGATCCCGGTCCTTTCTTGCTCAATGGAGCTGCTTTCTTGTTTCGATCGTTTTTTATATATACTATCCTCTTTGTCCGGTCTTTGGTGTGCCTCAGAGACAAAGACTATTCATGGTGCAGTATATCCAACTCATTTATTAAAATATAAGAATTTACACTTACAATTTAGGCATGTTGCTTCAGCATGTAAACAAAAAACCAGCCGCCGCTGTGGAGATCGGGCTCCGTTGTAACGTCACTTCCGGCTCCTCCTACGCGTTACGTCACGAGGTCACGTGACTTCATCAGGGTCCCTCGTGACGTAACGCGTAGGAGGAGCCGGAAGTGACGTTACAACGGAGCCCGATCTCCACAGCGGCGGCTGGTTTTTTGTTTACATGCTGAAGCAACATGCCTAAATTGTAAGTGTAAATTCTTATATTTTAATAAATGAGTTGGATATACTGCACCATGAATAGTCTTTGTCTCTGAGGCACACCAAAGACCGGACAAAGAGGATAGTATATATAAAAAACGATCGAAACAAGAAAGCAGCTCCATTGAGCAAGAAAGGACCGGGATCGAGAGAAAGTGAGTCTTTCGTCTTTCGTTGAGCCTGGATAGATACCAAAAGGCAAATTTATCTTGCCTATAAGGTGAGAGGCTAGAGCACTCAGAGGTGATACACAAGGTGAAGGAGATCACAGTCACTAAATCGCATGAGTTAAGCACGGATATAAAAGAAGAACGTATTCACACAAGCCATTTTGGATTACTTTATATAATCTTTTTTTTTTGGACTATTTTATTTTAATATTTATATTTGAAGGATCGCAATTGAATTATTCACAGATATTGTTTCTAGCACCATTTTTAAGAGAAAATTGCATGGAGCACTTTATTTTGAGCACAATATATATGTGTTTTTATTTATGAATCAGATTGAAGACCTACACTGAATTTATTTATTTATTTTTTTGATATCACTGGTAAAGAAGTAACACTCCGATTGTTATTTATTTATTTATTCATTGATACACACCATACTCATATAATTATTTATTTAAGAAATTCTCGACATTGATTGATTTTATACATTATTTATTACGCGGAGCACTTTGACAGCAAGAATTGTACACATCACTGCCATCAACCCAAATAGAAATTCATTAGAGCCTATCCCTGAAGCGCACCACTACCCTTAGAATTATATGACTAGACCATGTTGAGAGAGCACTAAATGGAGATTACACCAACACGGGGTGATACCGGGGGTGCAGAAATAAATGGTAATAGGTGCCACATCCTATCCAAAAAAGTTTATTAAAAAAAACAAGACACAATACATACACTGAACAAAATTATAAACTCAACACTTTTGTTTTTGCCCCCATTTTTCATGAATAGACTCAAAGATCTAAGATTTTTTTGTACACAAAAGGCCTATTTCTCTCAAATATTGTTCACAAATCTGTCTAAATCTGTGTTAGTGAGCACTTCTCCTTTTCCGAGATAATCCATTCACCTCACAGGTGTGGCATATCAAGATGCTGATTAGACAACATGATTATTGCACAGGTGTGCCTTAGGCTGGCCACAATAAAGGCCACTCTAAAATGTGTAGTTTTACTGTATTGGGAGGGGGGTCTGAAAACCAGTCAGTATCTGGTGTTACCACCATTTGCCTCACACAGTGCAACACATCTCATTTGCATTGAGTTGATTAGGTTGTTGATTGTGGCCTGTGGAATGTTGGTCCACTCCTCTTCAATGGCTGTGTGAAGTAGGATATTGCCAGGACCTGGAACACGCTATCGTATACGCCAATCCAGAACATCCCAAACATGCTCAATGGGTGACATGTCCGGTAAGTATCCTGGCCATGCAAGAACTGGGATGTTTTCAGCTTCCAGGAATTGTGTACAGATCCTTGCAAAATGGGGCCGTGCATTATCATGCTGCAACATGAGGTGATGGTCGGGGATGAATGGCACAACAAGGGGCCTGAAGATCTTGTCACGGTATCTCTGTGCATTCAAAATGCCATCAACAAAATGCACCTGTGTTGGTTGTCAATAACATACACCTACCCATACCCCACAGTCACCATGGGCCACTTGATCCACAACATTGACATCAGGAAACCGCTCACCCTCATGACGCCATGCATGCTGTCTGCCATCTGTCCTGTACAGTGAAAACCGGGAACACCTCTCCAAAGTGCCAGACGCCATCAAATGTGAACATTTGCCCACCCAAGTCGGTTACAATGACGAACTGCAGTCAGGTTGAGACCCCGATGAGGACGACGAGCATGCAGATGAGCTTCCCCGAGACGGTTTCTGACAGTTTGTGCTGAAATTCTTTGGTTATGCAAACCAATTGTTGCAGCAGCTGTCCTGATGGCTGGTCCCAGACTATCTTGGAGGTAAAGATGCTGAATGTGGAGGCCCTGGGCTGGTGTGGTTACACATGGAACATATGAGAAAAAAGGTGAGCTAACCACAAAATGCGTGAAGACTGCTGAAACTAAAAAAGACCCTGAACACTAGGTCCAAAAACAAATGAATGTACAGATATTAGTGCACTGTATGAAAGAAAAAAAGGGGTTAATTGAAAAAGTAAAACACTCGCTAGGTGCTAATTCCCATTCAAATCTGAGTGCGGTGAAAGTGAATTCTTTCTGGGAATTATGCTTCCGTGTTTCCCCGAAAATACGACCTGCCATAAAAATAAGACCTACTGTTATTTTGGGGGAGGGGTGCAATATACTGTAAGCCCTACCCCGAAAATAAGCCCTAGTTTAGTGTTTCTAAAATCCTGGAATGCAGTTTATTGTTTTATATAATGTCCAGTGTGTGTTTCTGTAATAGTATAGTGTGAAATACCTTTGGTAGCTGATCTCCCGCTCTGCTGTCCTTCTCCTCTCATAGCTGTCAGAGGGGGATCTCAGCCCCTCCCCTCTGCAGTATTCAGAGCGGGTCACAGAAGTGCAGAGTATTAGATTAGAATTGTGTGAAATACCTTTGTTAACACTAAACTAGGTTCACATGGGGGATTCTTGACAGGCAGGGAGGTAGAGAAGAAAGCACATTACAGATAAGACCTACCCCGAAAATAAGCCCTACTGTGTCTTTTGGTGCCAAAATTAATATAAGGCTTATTTTCGAGGAAACACGGTATTATATCAGTAGGTGCAATATACCAAAAATTGCAACAATTTAAAAACGTGAATGTAAAGTGAAAAAAACAAAAACAAAGTATCATTGTTTAATAAAAATAAAACAAAGAATGTGCATTGCTGATTAAACAATTGAGTAAATTTTTCTTGTGTGACTATGAATTGAACACCAGTCTTTCATTATCAGCTCAAGTAACTGTATCATAAATAATATTTTAAGCTAGCATCCAGCTCCAAATCATTTGAGGTGTTGAAAAGTTTCTTAGTCCTTCATGCTGGCACTTCTATTAGAGCAAAAAAAAACTCTATCCAATAGGTTTCCCAATATTTTCAAGGACTAAGGCTCCATGTACACGGGACGCTGGAAATGGCCGTTTAGGAGGAGTTGGGCGTTTTTTTTCAGAAGCCCCTGAACCCATCTACATTTTATCTTATCTGTCCATGTACACCAGGTCGTTTACAGTCATTTGCAGGCAGTTGCGTTCAGGGACTGTTTTTAGAAAGCAATTATTTGCGTTTGAACGTGTGTTTCCCCTTTCAAACGCACAAACGCGCCTTAACGCGTCTGAACGCGTCCGAACGCGATGACCCGCGTTTAGCGTTCGCGTTTTTCCATTTTAAAGGGGAAAATTTTTTTTGACCTCTAGGAACGCTTCTAAACGCAAACGCCCGCAAACGCAGCTAAACACCCGCTAAACGCGGGTACAAACGCGATCGAACGGACGTTTCAAACGTCCTAAAAATTCCAGCATTCAAAGGGACTTTTAACAACGTCCCGTGTACATGGAGCCTAACTGGTGGTGATGAAGAAAATACCATTCACCAATGACTCTTTCAAGCAATAAAAAGAAAGGGGTGCTGCTATAGCCCCCCTTTCTTTATGGGATGGTGGCAGGGGAATAAAAAATCTAAGAGTTATCAATAGGTTTTCCCTTTAGGTGGCCAGGGTCAGTGAACTTTTGACCTCAGTCAGGCTGAGGTAGATAACAGGAGTATTATTTTTAATGTATAATTTTTCCCGCCTGCTTTTCAGGGCTATCACTGGGCAGATTTAGAGTGTGGAGCTCCGCTCCCGCCCAAATATTCCCGCTCCTGGTCAGTATTTCCAGCTCAAGCTGGTTCCAGAGAGGGGCTATTTAAGAAGCGACCGCGGGACTCCGGGTCACTTCGTTCCTGTCAGGACCTCAGATCTCTTCAGCGTTCCTGTACCACCTATCATAATGAGCCTTATCAGGAAGCTAATAGAGAAAGCTGGAGAGAAGGGCAGCGAGGACTGGCTCCGCCGCTGCCTTGAATTACCGCTGTCGTCGGCGCAGTCAGCCTCGGTCGCTTCAGCGTCGGCAGCCATGGAGGTTCCCAGCGGCAGCGGAAGTGGAGTCCCGTTGGAAGAAGGAACGAGTGAAGAGACATCTCGCCCGGCGGACATCGGAGTTATGGCAGCCGGGTCATCGCACATGCGCAGTAGCGTCTCGGCGGTCATTCACGAAACGGAGGCTGGCCCATCGAAGAGACGCCGGATGCCCCGGAAGAGCTACTCACCGTCAACCGGAAGAGATGAAGCCGGTCCGTCTCGTAGAAGCTCCCCCCATGGAAGAGGAGGCCGTCGCCCGAATCGGAGCCAGACGGAGGAAACATCGCGGAGGCAGCGCACACCTGGGCGCAGGGCGTCAGACGATGGGTCGGTACCTGTCACCCCGGAGGGGGGCCCCCCTCCGGCCGCCAGAGCAGCATCCTCTTCAGCACAGGCCGGAGCGTCGGCTCTGCCTGCATCGGGTGAGTCATCTGCCCCTGAGTCCATGTCTTCTCTGATGTTACAGTTGTTATCTGAATTTAGGTCTTTCACTGAGCATTTTAAAAATCCCCCTGAAGTCCCTAATGATGCTAGTTCTGTGTGGATAGCGCCACCTAGTGGGGAAATTTCAGTCAGTCAGCCTGCTTCATCTTTTGATCTGGCTCAGAGCCAGAACTTACCCGAAGTTTGTTTAAGGGAACCATTGACTTGTGAAGTTTCCCCCCTTGGTTTCCACCTTTCTGAAGCAATTAAAGATAAGATCTGGCAGGGAGCATTTATTGACCTATTGTCTCTGTTACCATCAGCTAAGGATTTTGCAAATAAAAAAGATGACGAGGAGAGGAAGAGACCAATTGCTAGGTCCTTCAATAACTGGTTACAAGCTTTTTTAATATATTCCAGTGTGCTTTGTGAAAAGTTCCCAAATAAAAGTGTGGGATTATTTCAGCACATGGAAATAGTCTTGGAGGCTTATAAAAATTTTGGGGGTTTAGCCTGGTTTAGCTACGACGTAGCTTTCAGGCAAAAATTATCAGTTCAGCCTTCATTAAAATGGGGAGTAAAGGACGTGGGGCTGTGGCTTGATCTTTTTGTCCCTCAGCGGTCCTTTCTCCCCAAGCCTAATGTCAACCCTCAACAGACAGGCCTCCAGTCCTTTAAGAAAGGCTTATGTTTCAATTTCAATGAAACACAATGTAGATGGCCCGGATCATGCAAGTTTAAGCATGAATGCGCATTTTGCGCCGGGCCACATCCCGTGTTCAAATGTTTTAAAAGGATGGCAGCACAACAGTCAGGTGTTCAAAAAAGCCAACTCCCCAGTGAAGCTGCCAGAAATGCTCCCCTGGCTCCTCCGCTATCCAGACCGGGAGAAAGCGGACCTCTTAATTGAGGGATTTACATTCGGTTTTGTGCTGCCTTCCTTTAAGGGCAATGGCTGTGTCATCCATAGAAACCTAAAATCAGTTCTGGGCCTGCAAAGCATTGTGGCCGAAAAGATTGCTGCTGAATTAAAAGAGGGCAGATTTGCAGGTCCTTTTACCGAGCCTCCTTTCTTGGATTTTAGGGTCTCTCCATTAGGCATAGTCCAGAAAAAAGAGCCGAATTCCTACAGATTGATCCACCACCTATCTTATCCCAAAGACGAATCCCTCAACGACGAAATTAGTGGTGAATTAGCTTCGGTTCAATATGCTACTTTCGAAGATGCCCTGGAGAGACTCTGTTTTGCAGGAAGGGGGGCTCTTTTGGCAAAGGCGGATATCAAATCCGCATTTCGTCTGTTACCCATTCATCCCAGCAGTTTCAATTCTTTGGGTTTCCATTTTTTAAACCAGTTTTATTTTGACAAGTGCCTCCCAATGGGTTGCTCATTATCTTGCTTTTATTTTGAAAGTTTCTCCACTTTTCTAGAATGGGTGGTTAGTCAGATTTCAGGGTCTCACCTTTTAGTACACTATTTAGATGATTTTCTTTTTATAGGCCCTCCTTCCTCTGACACTTGTGAAATCTTATTAAACACCTTTTTAAAAGTTTGTGAACAATTTGGGGTCCCTTTAGCCCTCGAGAAAACTTTTCCCCCATGCAACTGCATAGTGTTTTTAGGTATCACTATAGATGCGGCCCGGATGGAGTTTAGGCTACCGGAAGATAAGATTGAAAAGCTTCGCGGATCTCTTTTACAGACGATCAGAAGAAAAAAGGTTTGTCTGAAAGAGCTACAATCCCTATTGGGGTTGTTAGCCTTTGCATCCAGGGTGATACCGGTAGGTAAGATATTTTCCAGACGTATTTATGCAGCGATCTCGGGCCTAAAATCTCCCTCTTCTCACGTGAGGGTTTCAAGTGAGATGAGGGAAGACCTTCTAGTGTGGATACAATTTTTGTTATTTTTCAATGGGGCTACGGTTTGGCAGGAACCTTTTATCGTAGACAGAGATTTTTTGCTCTTTACGGATTCGGCGGGGTCTAAGGGTTTCGCCGCCATTTGGCGTAACCATTGGTGCGCGGCACCTTGGTGCGCCAAATGGAAAAATCTTGGTCTTATACGCAACATTGTCTTGCTAGAATTGTTCCCGATTATAGTGGCCCTGGAATTATGGGGCCATCATTTTCGGAACAAAAGGATTATGGTACGGACGGACAACAAGGGCGTTTTATACGCAATAAATTGCTTGTCCTCAAAATCTCCGCCCGTTACCATAATGCTGAGGTATCTGGTTGCAAAGTGTCTAGAATTCAACATCTGGTTAAAAGCATCTTTTGTGCCGGGAAAAGATAATATTTTGGCAGACTGTTTATCCCGTTTTCAGATGGGTCGATTCTTTCAGCTACTGCCAACGGCAGATTTAACTGGACACTCCTGCCCGGGGCACCTGTGGGACCTGATCTAGCCAGTGTCATGGAAAATATTGAACTATCTCTATCCCCGTCAACACTCGCTGGATATCGATCAGCTTGGTTGCTGTGGCAAATAATTATGTGTGCAATATGCTCTGCCCTAGTTTTTTTGCTGTTGATATATTTAAAGAATTTCTTTGGGTTTTTTTTACTATCCTCCGCTATTTGTCTCTCAAAGTTGATTTTAGCCATCTTGATTTCTTGTTTACTTTTCTTATTTGCCTCCTTGTATTGCTCGAAAGCCGATACTGTGCCCTCTGATTTATACTTCTTGAAGGCCAATTTTTTTCCCCTAATAAGTTTTTTGACGCTACGGTTTAGCCAGCCAGGTTTGGCTTTGTCTCTTCTAAATTTATTTCCCATAGGAATGCACTGCAAGATGCCTTTGCCTAATATGTTCCTAAAGCATTCCCATTTTTCCTCTGTGGTCAGGGATCCCAGGGTTTGGTCCCAGTTTACCCTTTCCATCAATGAGTACAATTTTGGAAAGTTTGCCCTTCTGAAGTTTAGGGTTCTTATGTTCCCCACTTGCCTTGTTATATTGTTATTTATACTAAATGTGATCATCCTGTGATCGCTAGAGCCCAGATTGTCCTGGACTCCTACCTGCGAGATTAGGTCTGGGTCATTAGTGATCAATAGATCCAGGACTGCATTTTCTCTAGTCGGAGAGTCCACCAACTGTGACATGTAATTATCCTGTAAGGTTTCCGTGAATAGGCGGGCCTTCTGTGAGTGTGCAGTCCCCTCGTCCCAGTCAATGTCGGGATAATTGAAGTCCCCCAATATGACGACTGATCCCAATTTTGCCACTTTACTCATTAGTGCTAAGAATTCCAGCTCTACCTCCTCCCCTTGGTTAGGTGGCCTATAGCAAACCCCCACAATTACTTTCCCCTTTTCTCCTTCCCTATGGAGTTCAACCCACACAGATTCTAAATCCATGCTCATCCCATCCGTAATGTCACTCCTTTCTATCACCTTTATATTGTTCTTGACATAGAGACATACCCCTCCCCCTCTTTTTCCTACCCTGTCCTTCCGGTACACCGAATACCCTTGGATATTGGCCAGCCAGTCATGTGAGGGGTCGAACCAAGTCTCTGTTATTCCCACAAGGTCTATGTCCTCCTCATGTACCAATATTTCCAACTCATCCATTTTATTAGCTAGGCTCCTGGCATTAGCATATACCCCTCTTAGTTTTACGGAAGTTAGGCGCAATTGGCGGTTATGTTTATTCCTGTTTGGTCTGAGATTTTCCCGCACAGACCTGCCAATTTACATTGTGGACCTACTGTCGCTGCTGACCCTACAGCTGCCTTCAGTCCTCTGCTCCCTCCTGACTGACTCTACTTCTGAGCCCTCCCCCCCGTCTCCTAGTTTAAAAGCTCCTCCAACTTGGTGGCCATCTTTCTCCCCAAAAGAGCTGTACCGTCCCCATTAAGGTGCAGCCCATCCTTACTAAAGAGCCGGTAGCCGACTGAGAAGTCAGCCCAGTTCTCCAGGAACCCAAACCCCTCCTTCCTACACCAATTCCTTAGCCACTTGTTAAGTTCCCTAATCTCCTTCTGCCTCTCCTGTGTGGCTCGAGGTACAGGCAGTATTTCAGAGAAAACCACCTTGGAGGTCCTTTTCCTCAATCTATTACCTAAGTCCCTGAAATCGTTCTTAAGGATCCTCCACCTACCTTTAACTTTGTCATTAGTGCCCACATGCACCATGACCGCTGGGTCATCCCCAGCCCCCCCATCAATCTGTCTGCCAGATCTGCGATGTGCCGAACTCGGGCGCCCGGTAAACAACAAACTGTTCGGTTCCACAACAGCCCCTCCTCTTTATCATATGCTCCCATGTGTCCCTCTCACGATCAGTAGCAATGTATGATACAGGTACGAGCTTCACTAAAGCACACAAACCTTTTGAATTTGGGGAGCACTCCCTTAAAAGCCACAGAACCACACAAAAGAAATAGGGACCTGTCAACACCGTACATGAAGAATTTTCCTGATAGTCACTACCTAATTGTCCCGATACCCAAATTGGATTGACCAGCAAAGAGCAAGAGTCAGGGATAATATTAAAACTATAACTGATGTTACCCTCTAGAAATGTGTCATTAAATTCTATAGACAAGTTGTCTGGTTGTCTTCATGCCAATACGAACGTCTGCCATTGCTTGGGTGTAATAGCTAGGTGAGGGTTTGGAGCACACCCAGCAATTTGTCCTGTTTGCCGCCTTAGTCAGTTGAAGGTGCATTTTAAACTATAGGTTGGGATGCTGTTCATCATTACCCTTGCTAAAATACACTAAGCTAAAAATTTAAATAAAAATGATGCTCCTTATTATTATTCTTGGATGGAGTTGAGCAGCTTTTTGCAGTGTCTGGTGTGGATCCAGTTAAGCTTCAAAGAAGTTGGCATTGTTAGCTGAACCTGGTATGGCTCAGAATCCAATTCCATCCTTTGATGTTTCTTCACAATGACCCAGTCACCTGGTTGAATAGAATGTACACCGGTTATCGTGTCAGGGTCTGGGAGAGACTCATGAACCCTATGATGGACCTTTTGGAGCTCCCTTTGCTGGGACTGTACCTACCCCCTCAGCTGAGAATGTATAGATGACAGCTGCTGAGGAAAGTACAATCCAGTCTTTGGTTGACTCCCAAACAGAACCTTATAGGGTGATAACCCATGGGGCATTCCTGATGGGGTAAAGAGTCTTTGTCCCATCCTGAGCTGTGAGGAGGAGGCGCGCTGTGACCGGGACGTGCGGGGGAGGCACTGAGAGGAGAGACCGGAAGCCGGAAGCTGTGTGTGTGGGCAGCGTGTGCAGCATGTGCAGCGCTGTGAGTGTGTGTGTGTGTGTGAAGGAGCTGCAGGGGGAGACGTGCGGGAGACCTCCTGGGAGGAAGCCTGTGACACCTGGGACCACCGAACGGCGGCGGCAGTGGAGGAAGATCAGGGGGGCTGAAGGATTGGGAATGAGCTGGTGACCCAGAACAGCAGCACGTGAGTAGGTGACCGATCAGCTGTTTGGCAGCTGGTGGGGGGGGGGGGAACCAGAGGGACTAGCTAGGGACTGTGCTTTGCGACTGCGACTGACTGTGCTCTGTGACTGTGACTGACTGTGCTTTTTGACTGACTGCTCTGGGCGAGTGACCGGGCTGTGCGACTGTGAGTGTTGTGCGGCTGTTCTCTACGACAGTGACTGATCGGGCTGTGCGACTGACCGGGCTGTGCGACTGTGAGTGTTGTGCGACTGAACGTGCTGTGCGACTGTGTGTCGTGCGACTGACCGGGCTGTGCAACTGACTAGGCTGTGTGACTGACCGGGCTGTGCGACAGTGGGTGTTGTGCAACTGTGAGTGTTGTGCGACTGACCGGGCTGTGGGACTGTGAGTGTTGTGCGACTGTGAGTGTTGTGTGACTGAGTGTTGTGCGACTGTGGGTGTGGTGCGACCGTGAGTGTTGTGTGACTGTGAGTGTTGTGCGACTGACCGGGCTGTGCGAGTGTGAGTGTTGTGCTACTGTGAGTGTGGTGCGACTGTGAGTGTGGTGCGACTGTGAGTGTTGTGCGGCTGTGAGTGCTGTGCGACTGTAAGTGTTGTGCGACTGATTAGACTTAGATTAGTTGGTACAATGCCCGGCGGGTGTGGAGATGTGACTCGGTGTACATCTTGTGATATGTATGCGTTCCTCGATCATGCGATCGAGGGCGAATACAAATGCGCAAAATGTAAGCACGTTGCTTCCCTGGAAGCTCAGGTCCTAAATCTAGGGAAGCAGCTTGCAACCCTGAGCCAAATGTCCATACCGAGGGAGAGCTGGGATCGTACCCGTCAGGCGCAGGCAGGGGCCTGCACAGAAGTGGGCGGAGTATTGGAGGTGCAGGCATCAGAGCAGAGTAGAGGGGTGAAAGTTAGGAGGGGTAGAAGGGGACAAGGCAAGGAGGCCGGTCCTGGGCTGGAGCACCCCAATAGATATGCCCTGTTGCGGGAAACCAGTCAGGGACCAGCATTGCTGGAGCAGAGCGACGCCCCTAGCTGCCAGGTGAAGAACTCCTCCAGTGAGGCTGGGAGAAAGGGAAAGGAAAGACAGGTGCTGGTGGTAGGAGACTCAATCATTAGAAGGACAGATAGTGCAATCTGTCACAAAGACCGTGGGCGCCGAACAGTCTGCTGTTTACCGGGCGCTCAGGTTCGGCACATCCCGGATAGGGTGGACAGATTATTGGGTGGGGCTGGGGAAGACCCAGCTGTCATGGTACACGTGGGTACCAATGACATAGGCAGAGGAAGATGGAGAGTCCTAAACGATTTCAGGGACTTAGGTGCTAAGTTGAGGAGTAGGACCTCCAAGGTAGTATTTTCAGAAATACTACCTGTACCTCGAGCCACACCAGAGAGGCAGCAGGAGATTAGGGAAGTTAACAAGTGGCTGAGGAGCTGGTGTAGTAAGGAGGGTTTTGGGTTCCTGGAGAACTGGGCCAACTTCTCAGTCGGCCACCAGCTCTATGGTAGGGACGGATTGCACCTAAATGAGGAGGGTGCAGCTGTACTGGGTGAGAAGATGGCCGAAATGTTAGAGGGGCTTTTAAACTAGGTGATGGGGGGAGGGTACAGATGTAGAATTAGCCAGTGGAAAGCAAGATTCAGAGGGCACAAATGGGGACATTAGCAGTAGGGTGTTCAGAGCTCCTAAACCCAGGGTGGGTATGGGGAAAAATCACAAGAGCAGCCTAAAAACATCTTATGAGGATATACAGTATGTAAACGGCCAAAATTACGAGGGTTGTATACCAATGCCAGAAGCCTGGCCAACAAGATGGGAGAGCTGGAGCTGCTGATGTTTGAGGAGGACTTAGATTTTGTGGGAATAACTGAGACTTGGTTCGACAGCTCTCATGACTGGATGGCGACCATTCAGGGGTATTCCCTTTATTGCAGGGATAGAGAAGGTAAAAAAGGGGGAGGGGTATGTCTGTATATTAAGAACAGTGTACAGGTAAATATGAGGGATTATATTAATAATGGAGCTATGGACGAGGCAGAATCCCTATGGGTAGAACTTCAAAGGGAAGGCACTGTGGGGAAGGTAATATTGGGCGTATGCTATAGGCCCTCCAACCTGAGGGAGGAGGGGGAGGCGGACCTCCTTTTACAGATAGGATTGGCAGCAAGGATGGGTAATGTCATTATAATGGGGGACTTTAATTATCCAGATATAGACTGGGCAGAAGGAACCGTGCATTTCCATGTTGGTGAAATGCTGCCTCCTGCTAAGACGTTCCATATGAGCTGCTGGTGCTGCTGTTTGTTGTGGCGTGCTGACAAATCTTTTCCACATTTCGGCCATGCTAACCCTGCCCTCTGAGGTGTTGCCAGTGCCCTGGTTGCGTTGGTGACCTCTTCCTCCTCCTCCTCTGCCTTGGCCTTGTGCTTCCACTGTGGCCCCGCTGTCAGGTGGGAATGCCAGCAGCATTGCGTCTACCAGCGTGCGCTTGTACTCGCGCATCTTGCGATCACACTCCAGTGAGTGAATTAAGGACGGTACGTTGCCCTTGTAACGGGGATAAAGCAGCGTGGCCACCCAGTAATCAGCACAAGTTAGAATGTTGGCAACTCGGTGGTCGTTGTGGAGACACTGCAGCATGTAATCGCTCATGTGTGCCAGGCTGCCCAGAGGCAACCAAAGGGATAGTTAAGCTGACAACAGCGTCATCGGCACTGGCCATGTTGGTGGAGTACTCAAAACAGCGCAACAAAGCACACAGGTCTTGCATGGAGTCCTAGTTATTGGTGGTGAAGTGGTGCAGTTCCGCAGAGCGACTCCGCGTGCGTGCTGCAGCTGAAACTCCACTATGGCCTGCTGCTGCTCGCGCAGTCTTTTACAGCATGTGCAAGGTGGAGTTCCACCTTGTGGGCACATCACATATGAGGCGGTGAGCGGGAAGGCCGTAGTTACACTGCAGCGCTTACAGGCGAGCAGCAGCAGGGTGAGAACGCCGAACGTGCGCACAGACGGCCTGCACTTTCTGCAGCAGCTCTGACATATCGGGGTAATTTTGAAGGAACCTCTGCACCACCAAATTCAGCACATGCGCCAGGCAAGGGATGTGCGTCAAACCGGCTAGGCCCAGAGCTGATATGAGATTTCGCCCATTATCACACACCACCATGCGGGGCTTGAGGCTCGCTGGCACCAACAACTCATTGGTCTGCTGTTCCATGCTCCTCCACAACTCATGCGTGGTGTGGGATTTTTCCCCCAAACATGCAAGTTTTAAAACTGCCTGCTGTCGTTTACCCCTGGCTTTGCTGAATTTGGTGGTGAAGGTGTTACGCTGACCGGATGAGGAGGCGGTAGAGGATGAGGAAGCGGAGTAGGAGGAGTTAGGAACAGGAGGCAAACTGAAGCGCCCTGCAATCCTCGGTGATGGAAGGAGATGCGCCAAACAAATTGAAAGGGTGTATCTCACACGTACACATACAGACTATGCCGCAATTTAATTTTTTTCACCTGCATGGGTGTATATTGAATAGCGGAATAGAACAAAAGTATATAAAAGGGTGTATCTCACACATACAGACTAGGCCGCAATTGAATTATTTTCACCTGCATGGGTGTATATTTGAATAGCGGAATAGAACAATAGTATCCAAAAGGGTGCATCTCACACGTACCGATACAGACTATGCCGCAATTTAATTTTTTCCACCCCAAAAGGGTGTATATTGAATAGCTGAATAGAAAAAAGTATATAAAAGGGTGCATCTCACACGTATAGACTATGCCGCAATTTAATTTTTGTCACCTTCATAGGTGTATATTGAATAGCGGAATAGAACAAAAGTATATAAAAGGGTGTATCTCACACGTACAGACTAGGCCGCAATTGAATTATTTTCACCTGCATGGGTGTATATTTGAATAGCGGAATAGAACAATAGTATCCAAAAGGGTGCATCTCACACGTACAGACTATGCCGCAATTTAATTTTTGTCACCCGCATGGGTGTATATTGAATAGCGGAATAGAAAAATAGTATCCAAAAGGGTGCATCTCACACGTACAAACACAGACTAGGCCCCGATTACAATTTTTTGTACCCTAAAGGGAGGATGAGGATGAGGAAGAGGAGTAGGAGGAGTTCGGAACAGGAGGCAAACTGAAGCGCCCTGCAATCCTTGGCGGTGGAAGGAGATGCGCCAAACAAATTAAAAGGTGTATCTCACGCGTACCGATACAGACTATGCCGCAATTTAATTTTTTTTACCCCCAAAAGGGTGTATATTGAATAGCGGAATAGAAAAAAGTATACAAAACGGTGTATCTCACACGTACAAACACAGACTAGGCCCCGATTACAATTTTTTGTACCCTAAAGGGAGGATGAGGATGAGGAAGAGGAGTAGGAGGAGTTCGGAACAGGAGGCAAACTGAAGCGCCCTGCAATCCTCGGCGGTGGAAGGAGATGCGCCAAACAAATTTAAAAGGTGTATCTCACACGTACCGATACAGACTATGCCGCAATTTAATTTTTTCCACCCCAAAGGGGTGTATATTGAATAGCTGAATAGAAAAAAGTATATAAAAGGGTGCATCTCACACGTATAGACTATGCCGCAATTTAATTTTTGTCACCTTCATGGGTGTATATTGAATTGCGGAATAGAACAAAAGTATATAAAAGGGTGTATCTCACACGTACAGACTAGGCCGCAATTGAATTATTTTCACCTGCATGGGTGTATATTTGAATAGCGGAATAGAACAATAGTATCCAAAAGGGTGCATCTCACACGTACAGACTATGCCGCAATTTAATTTTTGTCACCCGCATGGGTGTATATTGAATAGCGGAATAGAAAAATAGTATCCAAAAGGGTGCATCTCACACGTATAGACTATGCCGCAATTTAATTTTTGTCACCTTCATGGGTGTATATTGAATAGCGGAATAGAACAAAAGTATATAAAAGGGTGTATCTCACACGTACAGACTAGGTCGCAATTGAATTATTTTCACCCGCATGGGTGTATATTGAATAGCAGAATAGAACAATAGTATCCAAAAGGGTGCATCTCACAGGTACAGACTATGCCGCAATTTAATTTTTGTCACCCGCATGGGTGTATATTGAATAGCGGAATAGAAAAAAGTATATAAAACGGTGTATCTCACACGTACAAACACAGACTAGGCCCCGATTACAATTGTTTGTACCCTAAAGGGAGGATGAGGATGAGGAAGAGGAGTAAAAGTAGGAGGAGTTCGGAACAGGAGGCAAACTGAAGCGCCCTGCAATCCTCGGCGGTGAAAGGAGATGTGCCAAACAAAATTAAAAGGTGTATCTCACACGTACCGATACAGAATATGTCGCAATTTAATTTTTTTTACCCCCAAAAGGGTGTATATTGAATAGCGGAATAGAAAAAAGTATATAAAACGGTGTATCTCACACGTACAAACACAGACTAGGCCCCGATTACAATTTTTTGTACCCTAAAGGGAGGATGAGGATGAGTAAGAGGAGTAGGAGGAGTTCGGAACAGGAGGCAAACTGAAGCGCCCTGCAATCCTCGGCGGTGGAAAGAGATGCGCCAAACAAATTTAAAAGGTGTATCTCACAGGTACCGATACAGACTATGCCGCAATTTAATTTTTTTCACCCCAAAAGGGTGTATATTGAATAGCGGAATAGAAAAAAGTATATAAAACGGTGTATCTCACACGTACAAACACAGACTAGGCCCCGATTACAATTTTTTGTACCCTAAAGGGAGGATGAGGATGAGGAAGAGGAGTAGGAGGAGTTCGGAACAGGAGGCAAACTGAAGCGCCCTGCAATCCTCGGCGGTGGAAGGAGATGCGCCAAACAAATTTAAAAGGTGTATCTCACACGTAGCGATACAGACTATGCCGCAATTTAATTTTTTCCACCCCAAAAGGGTGTATATTGAATAGCTGAATAGAAAAAAGTATATAAAACGGTGTATCTCACACGTACAAACACAGACTAGGCCCCGATTACAATTTTTTGTACCCTAAAGGGAGGATGAGGATGAGGAAGAGGAGTAAAAGTAGGAGGAGTTCGGAACAGGAGGCAAACTGAAGCGCCCTGCAATCCTGGGCGGTGGAAGGAGATGCGCCAAACAAATTTAAAAGGTGTATCTCACACGTATCGATACAGACTATGCCGCAATTTAATTTTTTTTACCCCCAAAAGGGTGTATATTGAATAGCGGAATAGAAAAAAGTATATAAAACGGTGCATCTCACACGTACAAACACAGACTAGGCCCCGATTACAATTTTTTGTACCCTAAAGGGAGGATGAGGAAGAGGGGTAGGAGGAGTTCGGAACAGGAGGCAAACTGAAGCGCCCTGCAATCCTCGGCGGTGGAAGGAGATGCGCCAAACAAATTTAAAAGGTGTATCTCACACGTACCGATACAGACTATGCCGCAATTTAATTTTTTGTACCTCAAAAGGGTGTATATTGAATAGCGAAATAGAAAAAAGTATATAACACGGTGTATCTCACACGTACCGATACAGACTATGCCGCAATTTATTTTTTTGTACCCCAAAAGGGTGTATATTGAATAGTGGAATAGGAAAAAGTATATAAAACGGTGTATCTCACACGTACAAACACAGACTAGGCCCCGACTACAATTTTTTGTACCCTAAAGAGATGAGGAGGAAGAGGAGTAGGAGGAGTTTGGAACAGGAGGCAAACTGAAGCGCCCTGCAATCCTCGGCGGTGGAAGGAGATGCGCCAAACAAATTTAAAAGTGTATCTCACACGTACCGATACAGACTATGCCGCAATTTAATTTTTTCCACCCCAAAAGGGTGTATATTGAATAGCTGAATAGAAAAAAGTATATAAAACGGTGTATCTCACACGTACAAACACAGACTAGGCCCCGATTACAATTGTTTGTACCCTAAAGGGAGGATGAGGATGAGGAAGAGGAGTAAAAGTAGGAGGAGTTCGGAACAGGAGGCAAACTGAAGCGCCCTGCAATCCTCGGCGGTGAAAGGAGATGTGCCAAACAAAATTAAAAGGTGTATCTCACACGTACCGATACAGAATATGTCGCAATTTAATTTTTTTTACCCCCAAAAGGGTGTATATTGAATAGCGGAATAGAAAAAAGTATATAAAACGGTGTATCTCACACGTACAAACACAGACTAGGCCCCGATTACAATTTTTTGTACCCTAAAGGGAGGATGAGGATGAGTAAGAGGAGTAGGAGGATTTCGGAACAGGAGGCAAACTGAAGCGCCCTGCAATCCTCGGCGGTGGAAGGAGATGCGCCAAACAAATTTAAAAGGTGTATCTCACACGTACCGATACAGACTATGCCGCAATTTAATTTTTTTCACCCCAAAAGGGTGTATATTGAATAGCGGAATAGAAAAAAGTATATAAAACGGTGTATCTCACACGTACAAACACAGACTAGGCCCCGATTACAATTTTTTGTACCCTAAAGGGAGGATGAGGATGAGGAAGAGGAGTAGGAGGAGTTCGGAACAGGAGGCAAACTGAAGCGCCCTGCAATCCTCGGCGGTGGAAGGAGATGCGCCAAACAAATTTAAAAGGTGTATCTCACACGTACCGATACAGACTATGCCGCAATTTAATTTTTTCCACCTCAAAAGGGTGTATATTGAATAGCTGAATAGAAAAAAGTATATAAAACGGTGTATCTCACACGTACAAACACAGACTAGGCCCCGATTACAATTTTTTGTACCCTAAAGGGAGGATGAGGATGAGGAAGAGGAGTAAAAGTAGGAGGAATTCGGAACAGGAGGCAAACTGAAGCGCCCTGCAATCCTCGGCGGTGGAAGGAGATGCGCCAAACAAATTTAAAAGGTGTATCTCACATGTATCGATACAGACTATGCCGCAATTTAATTTTTTTTACCCCCAAAAGGGTGTATATTGAATAGCGGAATAGAAAAAAGTATATAAAACGGTGTATCTCACACGTACAAACACAGACTAGGCCCCGATTACAATTTTTTGTACCCTAAAGGGAGGATGAGGAAGAGGAGTAGGAGGAGTTCGGAACAGGAGGCAAACTGAAGCGCCCTGCAATCCTCGGCGGTGGAAGGAGATGCGCCAAACAAATTTAAAAGGTCTATCTCACACGTACCGATACAGACTATGCCGCAATTTAATTTTTTCCACCCCAAAAGGGTGTATATTGAATAGCTGAATAGAAAAAAGTATATAAAACGGTGTATCTCACACGTACAAACACAGACTAGGCCCCGATTACAATTTTTTGTACCCTAAAGGGAGGATGAGGATGAGGAAGAGGAGTAAAAGTAGGAGGAGTTCGGAACAGGAGGCAAACTGAAGCGCCCTGCAATCCTCAGCGGTGGAAGGAGATGCGCCAAACAAATTTAAAAGGTGTATCTCACACGTATCGATACAGACTATGCCGCAATTTAATTTTTTTTACCCCCAAAAGGGTGTATATTGAATAGCGGAATAGAAAAAAGTATATAAAACGGTGTATCTCATACGTACAAACACAGACTAGGCCCCGATTACAATTTTTTGTACCCTAAAGGGAGGATGAGGATGAGGAAGAGGAGTAGGAGGAGTTCGGAACAGGAGGCAAACTGAAGCGCCCTGCAATCCTCGGCGGTGGAAGGAGATGCGCCAAACAAATTTAAAAGGTCTATCTCACACGTACCGATACAGACTATGCCGCAATTTAATTTTTTTTACCCCAAAAGGGTGTATATTGAATAGCGAAATAGAAAAAAGTATATAACACGGTGTATCTCACACGTACCGATACAGACTATGCCGCAATTTATTTTTTTTCACCCCAAAAGGGTGTATATTGAATAGTGGAATAGGAAAAAGTATATAAAACGGTGTATCTCACACGTACAAACACAGACTAGGCCCCGACTACAATTTTTTGTTCCCTAAAGAGATGAGGAGGAAGAGGAGTAGGAGGAGTTTGGAACAGGAGGCAAACTGAAGCGCCCTGCAATCCTCGGCGGTGGAAGGAGATGCGCCAAACAAATTTAAAAGTGTATCTCACACGTACCGATACAGACTATGCCGCAATTTAATTTTTTTTTACCCCAAAAGGGTGTATATTGAATAGCGGAATAGAAAAAAAGTATATAAAAAGGTGTATCTCACACGTACCGATACAGACTATGCCGCAATTTAATGTTTTTCACCCCAAAGGGGTGTATATTGAATAGCGGAATAGAAAAAAGTATATAAAATTGGTGATTTTTCAATAGCACATGTGAACACAGCAGTGTCTTATGTTTTATGTCACGGTCAGCAGCAGGCTATGAAGGGAAAAAAAAAATTCCCCTTTAAATTTGTACATTTTAAATAGCAGATTAGAACAGCAATCTGTAGTAAAATATAGCTGAACGCTGCACACAACAGACTGATAAAAATATTTTTTTTCTCCCTCCTCCTCAGTGGGCTCAAGTGAGGGCAAAAAGATTGTTCACTGCACCACCCCCACACAGCAAAATCGATGTAGATCGCTAAAGGACGATTGTTCTGTCCTGTGTTTCCTAATCTCTCCCTGCTTACTCTCTCCAGCCTGTCCCTAAAATGCTTTTCTATCTTTCCCTGCCTACACTCCGACCTGTCCCTACATTCTTTTCAGCCACAATGTTTTTTTTTCCTGTCTCTGTCCCTAATCAGCAGCAGCCAGCACCGTTGTGTGTGCTCTCTCGCTACACTAGAACAGACTGACGCGCACCGCGCTTTGTCTCTAGCTTATAAAGACCTGGGTCACATGTTTCAGCTGGCCAATCACAGCCATGCCATTAGTAGGCATGGCTGTGATGGCTTCTATGGCACACCAGTTAAACGCTTGTTGATTGGCTGTTGAAAACCGCGCCATTACATACAAAACAGGAAATAAAATTCCGAACACGGATTTTAAACCCGAATATACAGTAAAGTTTTCAGGTCCATGTCCGGGTAACAAAAATCCAATTATCCGGTACGGACCCGAATAATACAGTCCGTGTTCGCTCAATCCTATAAGGAACAAACTATTCAGAGAAAGGGAATACAATAAGACACGTGGCCGTTCACTAAAACTAGAGGAAAGGCGGTTTAACCTTAAAGTACGTAGGGGGTTCTTTACTGTCAGAGCAGTAAAGATGTGGAATTCTCTTCCGCAAACAGTCGTATCAGCAGGGGGCATCAATAGTTTCAAAAAACTTTTAGATGGGCACCTTAAAGTCCACAACATACAGGGGTATACAATGAACGGTTAACAGCAAACACACACACACATCATAGGTTGAACTGGATGGACTGATGTCTTTTTTCAACCTCAATAACTATGTAACTATGTAACTAAGAGCAACGGGATGACATTCGGGCCATGGCTTTTTATTCAGCCATTCAACCTTACTGCTACTTTGAGGATGAATCCCTGGTTGATGTGAAGCACCTTACATACCTCTGCAAAGATCTGACTGGTGAAGTGTGATCCACGATCTGACTCGATCATTCCAGGCAGCCCCCAGCGATAAACTATCTCAGACAGGATCTTTTTCGCGGTGGTAGTGGCATTGGCATTGTGAACGGGCCAAGCCTCTGGCCACCCAGAAGACTTATCCAGACAGACCAAGACAAGCTGGTATGTTCCATTCTTTGGCAACATGATATAGTCTATCTGAATGCACTGAACAGGGCTGGATTAACATAGGGGCTATTGGAGCTGCAGCTTCAGGCCCCTTCATCAGGATAGGCCCAGCGTAGTGGTGTAAGTGAGTCACTAATTCTGCCCAGTCCTGCTCTGTTATGTAAATCACAGTGGCATTGATATGTAAATTGTTAGAACATTCATAGGGACTGTATGTCAAACTCCCTGAGCCCTGGTTCACCATCACCTTTGCTGAATGCTGCCGATTTTGGGGATGTACAACAAGCCTTGCTTGCCACTGAGCCAGCCATTAGCGTTTACTGCAAAGGTGAGCAGATGGATGGATGGATGGGGGGGGGGATCCAGAGGTAAACAGACATGGGATTACAGTTTGGAGGGCCGTCATAACCAAAGAGGGGGTGTGCAGGGGGGGCTTGGGTGCAAAGATGAGCATGTGGAGTTAAGCAGAGTTGATGGGGTGCAGGGGACGGTTTGGGGTGCAGAGGTTAGCAGGGGGATTTAGAATGCACAGGTGAACTGAGAGGAGGTGGATATAGATTCAGAGAGGCAGGGAAGTGCCTGTCATAGTAAATACCCCTGTTACATGGTTGGTAAGTGTAAGGCTCCATGCACATCATGCAGATGTGACAGAGCGCGCACATTCCCATGTATCGCGTGTAGGGTAGCCCCTCCCACTCTAGCCAAAATGTGGCTCCACCCACAGTTCGTAGCGTGCCACATTACTACCCTCCTTAAACTACCCAAATGCACCCTCTCTTTCTCTCACCCCCTCCTACTCTCTCTCAGCCCTCTCTCTCTCTCACACACCCCCTCCCTATATTTCACCCCCTCTTTCTCTTTTACCCCTCTCGTTCTTTCTCTCACACTCCGCTCTCTCTCACCCCCCCTCTAGTTAATTTAATTTGATAAAATATTTAATTTGTTTTATTAAAAAAGTTTACATTTTCATTTTTTTTATTTCCGTAAAAAGGCCCAGCAATATCCTCAGCACCAGGCCCATGATGCTCTTAATCCGGCCCTGATTCAGAGTGCCTATCTAGCCTAGAAATCTAAAGTATTGCTTCAATACTGCATTGACAAAACTAATGTCACTTAAAGTTATTTGAATAAATTTGACAAATATAGCGAAGTAAAATGTAGATGAGCAAAGGACCTGCATATAAAGTAAACAAAAGTTGCTTTTATTACTAATCCATCTAACTTTTCTTTGAGAAATTCAGATTTTTCCTGTTTGCTGTAAATTTCAATAAATATAAGAACAGGGTACAAAGTTTAAAAAATTTTTAATGAAAAAGTTGAACATAATTCACAATTAGGCTTCTAGAAATAGGTTTGATTTTGGAACTCAAAAATCCTAATAAAAAAATCAGAAACCAGACCATTTGACATTTTTCACCCTTTTACTGCCATCGATGTAGAAGCTATGAACTCGAGAACAGCATGGCAGATGCTGCTGGATAGAGGGGATGGAGACCAGCAAACATCTATTTACTGGCCTCTCCTTCCTGTTAATGACCCAGTAGCGACATTTAAAACCTAATTTCCGGGTTCCTTATGTCACTTTCTTAAGCATATATATATATATATATATATATATATATATATATATATACACACCGTATATATATATATATATACACTGTATATATATATTTATATATATATATACATACACCGTATATATAAATAGGCTTGCAAATCACTTAAATGAGAACTTGCTAAAATAAAATAATTAAATGACCAGCAGCAGGACAGTTTTGCATCACAGAACAGGGATAGCAACAGTGAAACTTTGGCAAATTACTGTCTGCTAGTCAAAGAAAGTCTGTATGGCTTGATGTAACAGAATTTGCTGCTGCTAAAGCTACCTGAAAAAAAAAATTTCATAGCCAAATATGTGCTGCTAGTATACAATGTCACTGAATTTGTGCATGAAAATCATACCGTTCTGTAAAATGGCCAAAATTTCCCACCAAGGTTTACCCCTTTATACTTCAAAAGGATACACCTCCAGATTTGTGTTTGCCAAATTTTGAATAAATCTGATTGAACATGGTCAGATTAATTCTTTCCTACTGAGGATTGTCTTCTCATACAGCAAGTGCACACTGTTAATATTACTACACCTGTTCTCACCATGGACTGCATTCATAAAAAGATGCTGAGGGCCTGGAGCACAGCTTTATTAAAGGATAGATGTATCTTTCGTAATATGGTACCCCCATATTCATGGTGTAACATGTTACTGTTGCAGCAGCCCCCGCGACCCCCTAATCCTCCACTGTGACAGCGAGCAGAAGATCTTCTCCCCGCACTCACTGTCACAATTTAAGAAAAATACAGCCCTGCGGGGCTACACTCACCTGGCCGCGTCATTTACAGAGTTATGTGAATGTGAGAACTTTGTGGCTGTCGGCTTGTAGTTCTCAATAAACTACCAGGGTGCTGTTGAGCACTCTAGGTAGTTCATTGATGCTTCTTGTCAGTATTTAACTGCCTGCTTGTAGGAGGTAAGAGTAGACAGCTTACATTGAAAGTCTGCAAGAGTTCTGCACTGCACCCTTGATTTGCTGATTGTGGGTACAATGCTTTTCAGGCTCCTAGAAAATAAATAAATACATAAATGCACATTTTTTAACCTGCAAAAAGATGTTCATTTATTAATTTTTTTTTACAAAGGTGAACTTATCCTTTAACTGAAAAAATTATATTGGTGGTTGAAGAGTCATGTATGTGACCCTGCTGGCTTATTGCAGAAAATGTATTACAAAAGATTCCTAGTGAAGCAATATGCTAAAGTAATAGAAGAAGTATTTCTGAGCCAAAAGTTTTTCTTTCTAATATCTACATTTGACGATGCTAAAAGTTATTGATTTTCATTCCCATAATTGCCATAGATCTTTTATTTGGCTGACATCTAAAGTTGCTGGTGTTTCAATTAAGATGGAATGAGACAATAGTGTTAGAAATGTCAATCATCACACAAACAGAATATGAAAATTGTTTCAATCTGAAAATACAACAGAGGTCATACTAACAGCTAGCCCTGCATAGTGTGGGAAAAGTGGGAGTTATTGACAATAATTCTAGATATCTGCTGGACTCATATCATGTGGAGACTGCTGTTCATGCATTGTGAGGATGTAAGTGGTTACATGAAATACCAAATGACAGGAAATCTATTAAAATGTTACAATTAGTGTCTGTTGACAACGCAAATTAGTTGAGAAACAGCTAAAGGTTATATTAGAACAAGCGTTAGAAGGCATAGGCACTTTTAAAGACTTCAGCAATATCACACTGGAAGAAAATGCACAGAGCAAGTTTCAAGCACCTCTGCTGAAAGAGGTAATGTATCAAAATGTAGGATTTATTAATGATTACATTCTATTTGAGCCAGACTTGGCAATTGTGCTCTACATAATTAATCAACTATTGCAGAAAAGTAATTGAGTGAACAACGTAAAAAAAACATTAATCAAGGCAAAGAGACTGGCCACATATGTACATTGTAAATGTTATTGTACATTATTTTCCTATTTTATGCCTATTCTCTTTGATAATAACATTTGCTTGTATTGCTTCCTCTTGTGTAATTGGTGTTGTTTTTTATGTTCTTATAGACCAGCAGTTCTTTTTGTCATGCATCCCCTTGAAAGTATCTCAACCAAAATGGCCTCAAGGGACATGCTTTGGTCTGCTGTGTAGGTCCTTATTTCCCTCTAGTACAACACATCACTGCCCTCAGATCATTATGGGATTCATATTCTGGTCCCCCTGGACATACTACCCACAGTCCCATCCACCTACACACCCTTCCTATCTCTGATTTTAGAAATGCTGTTCACCTAGACATTGGCCAAAGGCCAGTGGAATTTTTTCATGGTCACACTGTAGCTCATAATGTAGTAAAAAGATTTGACTTATACGAGAAATTTTGCTTGCAAGTTAACATAAACCATTGATTATGTATTTTATAGAAAAAGTTTGAATTTCATTTAAGCTTGGGGGCATCATAGTGTAACACCCTCCTAGGTAGGTGCTAGAAGAGAATATAGTTTTTTGATCCATTCTGCTTACCAGAGAGATTGCCAGGTACTATTATATTGCTCTCTGCCTACCAGAGAGCAGGATCTGCTAGTGAGGTCTGCTCATGGTGCTAAGGTGCAGCTCAGTTTCTCTGAAGAGTTTCACACTGGTCCAATAGGGAGGCATATTGGACAGTGGGAGCCGGAGGAAACCTTACAAATGCACAGGTATTTAGTGCAGCCCTGGTGATTGGCAGAGGAATGTGCCTCGATGCATGCTGGGATACTGTATCAATGCCAAGGGCACATGTGCTCTGGGTCTTTCAGCTGGAGAGCATGGTCCTGGATGGAGGGGGTGCCTACCCTTCTTCTGTAGAAGCTGCCATATGGCCTCAGGTGGTCGACCTGAGGGCCAGAGAGTCAGAAAGGAGCTGAACCCAGATGTCCTGCAGAGATCACTAGAAGGGGGACACCCGGGAGGATCTGTTTCTGCCTAAAGTGAGTACAGATTTGTGTCATGGGGCCTGTTCTGAGAGGGCCACCCCTTCTGTTGGAAGAGTCAGTGGACGAGTGTCAGTCAAGGGGATGCTAGAGGGTGTCCTGAAGATAATGTTGTTGATTCAACCTGCTGCTAGAGAGAGCAAGAGGACTTTATTCTTCCATACAAGTGGCAGTATGGTTAAAGCAGTGTGTCTGCATCCACAAATAACCTGGTAAGGAAAAGTAAGAGCTGTATTTATCTACTGTGAATAGTTCAAGTTGGCGTATCCTACTATTTCCTTCTCCCATCCAAGTTCCACAATAAATATAAAACCAAAACCCCTGGACTGTTTATTGAGTAACGAGCAACTGGGACTAAGGATGGATGTGTGAACTGTGCCCTAGTGACTGTCTGCAGGTAATCCGAGGAGGCCCAAGAAGTCATCACACAGCAAGCCCCATAGGGACAGTGCTACAATAGTTTTTAATAAAAATATCCACTGGCTTTCCCATTTAATGATCAGTTCATCCCAATTACACCACCCAGGATCTTCAGGTATATATATGGTCAAGAGGAAGAAGGCTCTGTAAAAGCACCACCAACATTTCTGAATAATTAACCACTTGCCGACCGCTCACTGAGCTGGTACTGCGGCAAAGTGGCTCGTTATCGTCCAGCGACGTAGACCTACGTCGCTGGACAACGCCCCCTCTCGGAGGCTCGCTCCCACTGTATTCAGACACAGCGGAAGTCGGGCCAGGGGAGGAGAGGCGGTGATCACCGCCGCTCTTCCCCGATCGTCGGGGATCGAGTGAGGAAATCCGCCCACTTGTGTAAACAAAGCGGGCGGATCTCCTCTGTGACAGACAGTAACAGATTACAGGATTCAGCATAGCTGAACCTGCGATCTGTGTCTGTGTCACACAATCTCCTCCCCCCACACACGTCAGTAAGCATGAGGCATACATTTAACCCCTTGATCACCAATAAAGTAAACCCCATTCCCTGCCAGTGTCATTATTACAGTAACAGTGCATTTTTATAGCACTGATTACTGTAGTAATGTCACTGGTCCCCCCAAAAGTGTAAAAAATGTCAGTTAGGGGTCCGATCTGTCCGCCGCAATGTCGCAGTCCCGCAAAAAAAAATCGCAGATCGCAGCCCTTACTAGTAAAAAAAAATAAACAATAAAAATGACAAATCTTTCCCGTAGTTAGTAAACGCGATAACTTTTGCGCAAACCAATCAAAATACGCTTATTATGATTCTTTTTTTTACCAGAAATATGTAGCAGAAAACAAATTGGCCTAAAATGTTAAAAAATTTAGATTTTTAAATTTTTTTGGGAATGTTATATATCAGAATGTAAAAAATATTGTTTTTTTTTCCGAAATTGTCACTCTTTTTTCAAAAATTTAAAATCGCACAGGTGATCAAATACCACCAAAAGAAAGCTCTATTTGAGGGGAAAAAAAGGACATAAATTTAATTTGGGTACAGCGTTGCATGACCGCGCAATTGTCCGTTAAAGTAACGCAGTGCCGAATCGCAAAATATAGCCTTGTCAGGAATGGGGTAAAATCTTCCGGTCTTAAAGCGGTTAAAAATACGCTCATTGAGGATTTTTTTTGTCAAAGACATGTAGCTTAATACATTTTGGCCTAAATATATGACAAAAATTGAATATATTGGATATTTTTTAACTGTCAAAGTAGAAAATGTCAATTTTTTTGCAAAATTTTCGCTCTTTTTTTATTAATATCGCAAAAAATGAAAAGCGCAGAGGTGATCAAATACCACCAAAAGGAAGCTCTGTTTGTGGGAAAAAAAGGACATATATTTTGTCTGGGTAGAGGGTTGCATGACCGCGCAATTGTCAGTTAAAGTCACGCAGTGCCAAGTTGCAAAAAGTGGCCTGGACGTAAAGCAGGAAAATCCTCCGGTGGTAAAGTGGTTAATAATAAACAATAAATAATAAAATTGTATATTTTATTAATTCATGTTGTAAAAAATACTATTTATTTTGTATAACATGCCACAGGGTAGTGTGGATTAAAGGCAAGAATGGATAGCTTCCAGAGCTCTTTACCTCTGCTTTACAGTGCTATGTGATTCTGTACAACACACTGCAATAAAAAGCAGGACACAGCACATTGCAGCACAGCTCCGGGCTGCATTGCAGTGTGAATGGGACACACAGAAAACAATTGAAGGAAATCCCTGCCCTCCACCGGCATGTGGAAGGAAATGTGTTCCTGTTACAGGAGCATGCTATCAGAGGCAGGATTAATATGACAACGAAAACGTTGTCCAGCAAGCATGGGCAGGGATGCTGCAAATTCTTCATAACTCTTAAAAAAATGAGTCCAGTCGATACCAACTGTAGCCTAGCCCCAAAAAAGTCAATAAAAATAAAGAGAACCAATTACGCAGGTTTTGGACTAGAGCCAGTAAACTAAAATTTCTAAATAATTAATAATAAACAATAAATAAAAAAAAAATTATATTTTATTAATTCATGTTGGAAAAGCATATATTCATCATATCAGTAGAAAACAATACTTTATATAGCCCAAGTAACTGTAACATAAAAAAGTTTGACTAGATTGCACATCAGTCTGCCCTGGTACAGTGTGACAATGCCATGTATATATACTGTAAAATGTATGGCTACATGTATTACATCCAATAGCAATATATCAGCTTATAATACCTAGATATTCACTGTTGCAGTATAGTCACAGAAATCGAATTACTTCAGGAGGCAGTCCATATGTAAAATTCTATTTTAGCATCTGCAAACATCCATAAATCAACTTGTTTATGGCAAATGCAAGGGTATGTATGTCGATCATTATTTATTTTAATATCAGTATTAAGTTAACTAAAAATGGTACATAAAAAATCAATTATTTTTGGAATTGATAAACTGGGCATTTATTACCTTTTTTCTTTTGGGCCAGATTTAGTACTCTCTTATTCCAGTTTCCTTCTGCTTTGCCAGTTCCCTTAACAATAGCATAATAGTTTTATGTATAGCAGTTTTATACATTGAACTACTTTTGAACCAACAAGAATAATGGGAAGAATTTAAGAACAAAGACCATAATTAAAACACATAATTCCAAGTGGCAACACACATTCAGACTGAGTGATATTCAGAGTCCTCAGCAGTATATTATATCCTGTATCACTTTTAATGGCTATTGCAGATTTCTTGCTAATTCATTTCACAGAGCTACATTTGAGTATTATGAGCTCTATTGAACATTACTATTCCTTAATTATATTATCTCCAAAATGGGTCTTAATGTCCATAAGTGGACTAACCAGTTACCACTAAAGGACGTATATTTTCTTTATTTTTATACTTACTCCCTTTCTGATCATTATTATTTTGCAAATGGAATATTTGTTCTGCCAGCTTAAGGGTGAACTGAGCATTGTACATACACATTCTCCCCGATGCTAGTACTGAGTTTAAGGGCCCCTTCACACATACACATTCTATTAAGGTACATTAATGCATGCATGTTAATCTGTTTTACAAGTTAACATGCACTGCATGTAGACAGCCTACTCATATTTTTTAGTACAAGCACACTGCAACACAAGGTATGTAAGTAACATAGGCATTTTCCATTTTAGTTCAATGAAAAACATTTAACCAACATAGGATATAGCCAAAAAACATTAATTTCTTTGTGTACCTGCAATGCATTCTGTAAGTGAAAAGGGGGCTAACACTTTCTGCAGACTAGTCTCCCCATTTTGCACAGTTTGCCTCATGTCCCTTGGAAGATTCCAGCAGCTAGGAAGCTCAACACAGTACAGTATAAACTAGTGATTACCAGACATACCTGGGTTAAATTTGAGGCAAATTTGGCAAACATTACTAAAGCTTAGGTGCTGAATGTTAAAACATAGTAATGGCAATTTTTGGCTAGAGATTATTTAAAAAATGGCATGGGAAACGGGGCATTGTCCTGAAGAACATGTACATATGCAAAAAAAAAAAAGAAAAAAAAATGTAATTCCGTTTGGTTGGGAGTAATGATTTTAGTAATGCTTACAGTGAAACATTAAAAATGCAAAACTCCCAAACCGATTGGAGATCTGCGTGTCGTCCGGAATGACAACTGGCCCTACATCTTTTTACTGCAACTAAACTAACTACTGTGAAGGCCTGAAAAACCCCCAAAACTCAGTTTTGAAGCTGTCAAAAATCATATGAACGACATTATGGTTAATGAGAAATTGACAGCCATACTGTTAGACACCAACGAAAAATGTATTTGGGTCTGGCAATCCTGGATTGCCCATGTCCTAGCCTCTCGATTTGATAACACGCTTCTACCGATCTAGTGATTCTCCGACACGAACGCTATGGGACTCTTCTTTACTCTCCTTCTCCCTTTTTCTTCTTGTTCTTTTCTTTCTTCCTTTACCTCTCTTCCCCTTTTGCCTTACTATTTCTGCCTAATTTTCCTGCCTATCTGACGACCAGGTATTGTCCTGGTTTGGAGAATTATGACGTTTGCATCCCTCCCCCAAAAAAGATGTAAAAAAAAAAAAAAATGCAAAACTTAACATTAACATTAAATAACATGCCTGTGGGTGTATTGACCCTGCCTGTGAACTGGTATATTTACTGTAGGTGATGTATACAAACTTCTTTAACTAACTTTTACAAATAAAAAACTGTACTTGGCAGCAAAATGACAGCTTCAGCTGCTTTCTTCAGTTTGTAAAACGAGCTGTTGAGATTTCCCTTCATCTATTCCAGACCGTTATTCTAAATGAGGGTCTTGTGTAGATGGTAATGGAGGACCCCTCAGACAAAAAAAAAAAACAGCATGGGGGTTCTCCTACATATTTACCAGGCCCCTCTGGTTTGGTATGAATATTAAGGGGGACCCCATGCAAAAAAACAGCATACGGTTCCACAAATATTCTATTTCAGACCCTTCAAGGGTACCTTGCTAAGGGTATCTTGTCCATGTTGATGAAGGCCAGGGCCTTCTTTCCACAACCTTGGACAAGTAATTGTACAGGGCTATAGACAGGCGGCTTATCAGATTCTGAAAGGTCCCTTTAACAATAACAGGGCCTCGAGATAACAAACCCCTCCATCATGTTAATAAGTAAGTGGTACATAGTACCCATTCACAAGAAAAAGGAAACAGATAAAAACACATTTTGTATGTCTTTTAACAAAAGAATTCCTTAAAAAAATGTCCCATGATGTAAATCCACTGTCAATTGCATCATCCAGTGATATAAGTAGATCCACATCAATCAAAATGACCGACACCCACCAACCTACTGAATGAAAAATATACTGATGGCTAGGCACACTTTCCTCAGCCCAACAACAGCTCTGGTGGATGACAGCTGATATAAACAAAGACATCATTGACCAAATATCTTCTCAACTTTTAACTCTCTGCTTCGTCCCCCACCCCCTCTACTCACTAACTCAATCACTGCCCAAGAGATTGCCAATCACTTAAAAAATAAGGTTGATGCAATACGTGAGGACACCGCCACTGCGCACATCTTCCCCACTCAACATACCTTGCTAAACAGTACAGTCAACACTTTCCTCCTTTGAACTGGCTACTACTGAAGAGGTTAAAAACATTTTCTCAGATGCCCGCCTAACCACCTGTTCCCTGGATCCTGTTCCCTCACAACTACTACAGACACCCTCTTATTCTATCCTATGCTCCCTTACTCACATCTTTAATCTCTCCCTCTCTAGTGGCACCTTCCCCTCCCCTCTAAAACATGCGCAGATCACTCCCATACTTAAAAAGCCCTCACTGGACCCCACCAACCTGAACAACTTAAGACCCATCTCACTGCTCCCATTCACGTCTAAACTTCAGGAACGCTTAGTCTACAACCGTCTCAGCTCCTACCTCAGTGAAAATAACCTTCTTGATCCCTTACAGTCTGGCTTTCGCTCACAGCACTCCACAGAAGCTGCCTTACTAAAACTCACCAATGATCTACTAACTGCCAAAACCAATGGCCACTACTCCATACTCTTACTACTTGACCCTTCTGCGGCCTTTGACACTGTTGACCACCCGCTCCTTCTTAATAAACTCTGTTCCCTTGGCCTCCAAGATTCTGCTCTATCTTGGTTCTCCTCCTACCTATCGCAGTGCTCCTTCAGTGTTACCCACAACTCTACCTCCTCCTCCCCATTGCCCCTTTCTGTGGGGGTTCCCCAAGGCTCTGTTCTTGGACCCCTCCTCTTCTCTATCTACACCACCTCCCTCGGTCACTTGATAACCGCCCACGGTTTCCAATACCATCTCTACCCCGATGACACTCAAATCTATCTGTCTACTCATCATCTCACTCCTTCAGTCTCCTCTCACATTGCTAGCTTACTTACTGACATATCAACATGGATATCGCACCACTTCCTCAAACTAAATCACTCTAAAACTGAGGTGGTAATTTCTACTATTTCCTTCTCCCATCCAAGTTCCACAATAAATATAAAACCAAAACCCCTGGACTGTTTATTGAGTAACGAGCAACTGGGACTAAGGATGGATGTGTGAACTGTGCCCTAGTGACTGTCTGCAGGTAATCCGAGGAGGCCCAAGAAGTCATCACACAGCAAGCCCCATAGGGACAGTGCTACAATAGTTTTTAATAAAAATATCCACTGGCTTTCCCATTTAATGATCAGTTCATCCCAATTACACCACCCAGGATCTTCAGGTATATATATGGTCAAGAGGAAGAAGGCTCTGTAAAAGCACCACCAACATTTCTGAATAATTAACCACTTGCCGACCGCTCACTGAGCTGGTACTGCGGCAAAGTGGCTCGTTATCGTCCAGCGACGTAGACCTACGTCGCTGGACAACGCCCCCTCTCGGAGGCTCGCTCCCACTGTATTCAGACACAGCGGAAGTCGGGCCAGGGGAGGAGAGGCGGTGATCACCGCCGCTCTTCCCCGATCGTCGGGGATCGAGTGAGGAAATCCGCCCACTTGTGTAAACAAAGCGGGCGGATCTCCTCTGTGACAGACAGTAACAGATTACAGGATTCAGCATAGCTGAACCTGCGATCTGTGTCTGTGTCACACAATCTCCTCCCCCCACACACGTCAGTAAGCATGAGGCATACATTTAACCCCTTGATCACCAATAAAGTAAACCCCATTCCCTGCCAGTGTCATTATTACAGTAACAGTGCATTTTTATAGCACTGATTACTGTAGTAATGTCACTGGTCCCCCCAAAAGTGTAAAAAATGTCAGTTAGGGGTCCGATCTGTCCGCCGCAATGTCGCAGTCCCGCAAAAAAAAATCGCAGATCGCAGCCCTTACTAGTAAAAAAAAATAAACAATAAAAATGACAAATCTTTCCCGTAGTTAGTAAACGCGATAACTTTTGCGCAAACCAATCAAAATACGCTTATTATGATTCTTTTTTTTACCAGAAATATGTAGCAGAAAACAAATTGGCCTAAAATGTTAAAAAATTTCGATTTTTAAATTTTTTTGGGAATGTTATATATCAGAATGTAAAAAATATTGTTTTTTTTTCCGAAATTGTCACTCTTTTTTCAAAAATTTAAAATCGCACAGGTGATCAAATACCACCAAAAGAAAGCTCTATTTGAGGGGAAAAAAAGGACATAAATTTAATTTGGGTACAGCGTTGCATGACCGCGCAATTGTCCGTTAAAGTAACGCAGTGCCGAATCGCAAAATATAGCCTTGTCAGGAATGGGGTAAAATCTTCCGGTCTTAAAGCGGTTAAAAATACGCTCATTGAGGATTTTTTTTGTCAAAGACATGTAGCTTAATACATTTTGGCCTAAATATATGACAAAAATTGAATATATTGGATATTTTTTAACTGTCAAAGTAGAAAATGTCAATTTTTTTGCAAAATTTTCGCTCTTTTTTTATTAATATCGCAAAAAATGAAAAGCGCAGAGGTGATCAAATACCACCAAAAGGAAGCTCTGTTTGTGGGAAAAAAAGGACATATATTTTGTCTGGGTAGAGGGTTGCATGACCGCGCAATTGTCAGTTAAAGTCACGCAGTGCCAAGTTGCAAAAAGTGGCCTGGACGTAAAGCAGGAAAATCCTCCGGTGGTAAAGTGGTTAATAATAAACAATAAATAATAAAATTGTATATTTTATTAATTCATGTTGTAAAAAATACTATTTATTTTGTATAACATGCCACAGGGTAGTGTGGATTAAAGGCAAGAATGGATAGCTTCCAGAGCTCTTTACCTCTGCTTTACAGTGCTATGTGATTCTGTACAACACACTGCAATAAAAAGCAGGACACAGCACATTGCAGCACAGCTCCGGGCTGCATTGCAGTGTGAATGGGACACACAGAAAACAATTGAAGGAAATCCCTGCCCTCCACCGGCATGTGGAAGGAAATGTGTTCCTGTTACAGGAGCATGCTATCAGAGGCAGGATTAATATGACAACGAAAACGTTGTCCAGCAAGCATGGGCAGGGATGCTGCAAATTCTTCATAACTCTTAAAAAAATGAGTCCAGTCGATACCAACTGTAGCCTAGCCCCAAAAAAGTCAATAAAAATAAAGAGAACCAATTACGCAGGTTTTGGACTAGAGCCAGTAAACTAAAATTTCTAAATAATTAATAATAAACAATAAATAAAAAAAAAATTATATTTTATTAATTCATGTTGGAAAAGCATATATTCATCATATCAGTAGAAAACAATACTTTATATAGCCCAAGTAACTGTAACATAAAAAAGTTTGACTAGATTGCACATCAGTCTGCCCTGGTACAGTGTGACAATGCCATGTATATATACTGTAAAATGTATGGCTACATGTATTACATCCAATAGCAATATATCAGCTTATAATACCTAGATATTCACTGTTGCAGTATAGTCACAGAAATCGAATTACTTCAGGAGGCAGTCCATATGTAAAATTCTATTTTAGCATCTGCAAACATCCATAAATCAACTTGTTTATGGCAAATGCAAGGGTATGTATGTCGATCATTATTTATTTTAATATCAGTATTAAGTTAACTAAAAATGGTACATAAAAAAATCAATTATTTTTGGAATTGATAAACTGGGCATTTATTACCTTTTTTCTTTTGGGCCAGATTTAGTACTCTCTTATTCCAGTTTCCTTCTGCTTTGCCAGTTCCCTTAACAATAGCATAATAGTTTTATGTATAGCAGTTTTATACATTGAACTACTTTTGAACCAACAAGAATAATGGGAAGAATTTAAGAACAAAGACCATAATTAAAACACATAATTCCAAGTGGCAACACACATTCAGACTGAGTGATATTCAGAGTCCTCAGCAGTATATTATATCCTGTATCACTTTTAATGGCTATTGCAGATTTCTTGCTAATTCATTTCACAGAGCTACATTTGAGTATTATGAGCTCTATTGAACATTACTATTCCTTAATTATATTATCTCCAAAATGGGTCTTAATGTCCATAAGTGGACTAACCAGTTACCACTAAAGGACGTATATTTTCTTTATTTTTATACTTACTCCCTTTCTGATCATTATTATTTTGCAAATGGAATATTTGTTCTGCCAGCTTAAGGGTGAACTGAGCATTGTACATACACATTCTCCCCGATGCTAGTACTGAGTTTAAGGGCCCCTTCACACATACACATTCTATTAAGGTACATTAATGCATGCATGTTAATCTGTTTTACAAGTTAACATGCACTGCATGTAGACAGCCTACTCATATTTTTTAGTACAAGCACACTGCAACACAAGGTATGTAAGTAACATAGGCATTTTCCATTTTAGTTCAATGAAAAACATTTAACCAACATAGGATATAGCCAAAAAACATTAATTTCTTTGTGTACCTGCAATGCATTCTGTAAGTGAAAAGGGGGCTAACACTTTCTGCAGACTAGTCTCCCCATTTTGCACAGTTTGCCTCATGTCCCTTGGAAGATTCCAGCAGCTAGGAAGCTCAACACAGTACAGTATAAACTAGTGATTACCAGACATACCTGGGTTAAATTTGAGGCAAATTTGGCAAACATTACTAAAGCTTAGGTGCTGAATGTTAAAACATAGTAATGGCAATTTTTGGCTAGAGATTATTTAAAAAATGGCATGGGAAACGGGGCATTGTCCTGAAGAACATGTACATATGCAAAAAAAAAAAAGAAAAAAAAATGTAATTCCGTTTGGTTGGGAGTAATGATTTTAGTAATGCTTACAGTGAAACATTAAAAATGCAAAACTCCCAAACCGATTGGAGATCTGCGTGTCGTCCGGAATGACAACTGGCCCTACATCTTTTTACTGCAACTAAACTAACTACTGTGAAGGCCTGAAAAACCCCCAAAACTCAGTTTTGAAGCTGTCAAAAATCATATGAACGACATTATGGTTAATGAGAAATTGACAGCCATACTGTTAGACACCAACGAAAAATGTATTTGGGTCTGGCAATCCTGGATTGCCCATGTCCTAGCCTCTCGATTTGATAACACGCTTCTACCGATCTAGTGATTCTCCGACACGAACGCTATGGGACTCTTCTTTACTCTCCTTCTCCCTTTTTCTTCTTGTTCTTTTCTTTCTTCCTTTACCTCTCTTCCCCTTTTGCCTTACTATTTCTGCCTAATTTTCCTGCCTATCTGACGACCAGGTATTGTCCTGGTTTGGAGAATTATGACGCTTGCATCCCTCCCCCAAAAAAGATGTAAAAAAAAAAAAAAAATGCAAAACTTAACATTAACATTAAATAACATGCCTGTGGGTGTATTGACCCTGCCTGTGAACTGGTATATTTACTGTAGGTGATGTATACAAACTTCTTTAACTAACTTTTACAAATAAAAAACTGTACTTGGCAGCAAAATGACAGCTTCAGCTGCTTTCTTCAGTTTGTAAAACGAGCTGTTGAGATTTCCCTTCATCTATTCCAGACCGTTATTCTAAATGAGGGTCTTGTGTAGATGGTAATGGAGGACCCCTCAGACAAAAAAAAAAAAAAAAAACAGCATGGGGGTTCTCCTACATATTTACCAGGCCCCTCTGGTTTGGTATGAATATTAAGGGGGACCCCATGCAAAAAAACAGCATACGGTTCCACAAATATTCTATTTCAGACCCTTCAAGGGTACCTTGCTAAGGGTATCTTGTCCATGTTGATGAAGGCCAGGGCCTTCTTTCCACAACCTTGGACAAGTAATTGTACAGGGCTATAGACAGGCGGCTTATCAGATTCTGAAAGGTCCCTTTAACAATAACAGGGCCTCGAGATAACAAACCCCTCCATCATGTTAATAAGTAAGTGGTACATAGTACCCATTCACAAGAAAAAGGAAACAGATAAAAACACATTTTGTATGTCTTTTAACAAAAGAATTCCTTAAAAAAATGTCCCATGATGTAAATCCACTGTCAATTGCATCATCCAGTGATATAAGTAGATCCACATCAATCAAAATGACCGACACCCACCAACCTACTGAATGAAAAATATACTGATGGCTAGGCACACTTTCCTCAGCCCAACAACAGCTCTGGTGGATGACAGCTGATATAAACAAAGACATCATTGACCAAATATCTTCTCAACTTTTAACTCTCTGCTTCGTCCCCCACCCCCTCTACTCACTAACTCAATCACTGCCCAAGAGATTGCCAATCACTTAAAAAATAAGGTTGATGCAATACGTGAGGACACCGCCACTGCGCACATCTTCCCCACTCAACATACCTTGCTAAACAGTACAGTCAACACTTTCCTCCTTTGAACTGGCTACTACTGAAGAGGTTAAAAACATTTTCTCAGATGCCCGCCTAACCACCTGTTCCCTGGATCCTGTTCCCTCACAACTACTACAGACACCCTCTTATTCTATCCTATGCTCCCTTACTCACATCTTTAATCTCTCCCTCTCTAGTGGCACCTTCCCCTCCCCTCTAAAACATGCGCAGATCACTCCCATACTTAAAAAGCCCTCACTGGACCCCACCAACCTGAACAACTTAAGACCCATCTCACTGCTCCCATTCACGTCTAAACTTCAGGAACGCTTAGTCTACAACCGTCTCAGCTCCTACCTCAGTGAAAATAACCTTCTTGATCCCTTACAGTCTGGCTTTCGCTCACAGCACTCCACAGAAGCTGCCTTACTAAAACTCACCAATGATCTACTAACTGCCAAAACCAATGGCCACTACTCCATACTCTTACTACTTGACCCTTCTGCGGCCTTTGACACTGTTGACCACCCGCTCCTTCTTAATAAACTCTGTTCCCTTGGCCTCCAAGATTCTGCTCTATCTTGGTTCTCCTCCTACCTATCGCAGTGCTCCTTCAGTGTTACCCACAACTCTACCTCCTCCTCCCCATTGCCCCTTTCTGTGGGGGTTCCCCAAGGCTCTGTTCTTGGACCCCTCCTCTTCTCTATCTACACCACCTCCCTCGGTCACTTGATAACCGCCCACGGTTTCCAATACCATCTCTACCCCGATGACACTCAAATCTATCTGTCTACTCATCATCTCACTCCTTCAGTCTCCTCTCACATTGCTAGCTTACTTACTGACATATCAACATGGATATCGCACCACTTCCTCAAACTAAATCACTCTAAAACTGAGGTGGTAATTTTCCCCCCCGCCTCCCCCCCCCCCCCATGACTTTTCCATCAAAACTATTTACGCAACCATCAATCCCTCCCCTCATGCCAGGGTACTAGGTGTAATCCTAGACTCTGACCTGTCCTTTCAGCCCCAAATCCAATCATTGTCAAAAACTTGTAGACTTCACCTCCACAACATCTCAAAAATTCGCCCATTTTTAACAACTGAAACCACCAAGCAAGCTACTCATTCACTCCCTTGTTATTTCTCACCTCGACTACTGCAACTCCCTTCTCTTAGGCCTACCACTTTATAGGCTATCCCCTCTTCAGTCCATCATGAATGCTGCTGCCAGGCTTATCCACCTTACCAACCGCTCAATGTCTGCCTCCCCTCTCTGCCAATCCCTACACTGGCTCCCGATTGCCCAGCGAATTAAATTCAAAATACTAACCATAACATACAAAGCCATTCACAACTCTGCCCCGAGCTACATCCCCAATCTTGTCTCCAAATATCACCCAAACCGTCCTCTACGCTCCGCTCAAGACCTCCTACTCTCAAGCTCCCTTGTCTCCTCTCATGCTCGTCTCCAGGATTCCTCAAGGGCCTCTCCCATCCTCTGGAACGCTCTACCTCAACCTGTACGGCTATCTCCTATTCTAGCTGCTTTCAGGCGATCCCTGAAAACTCATCTCTTCAGGGAAGCCTATCACAGCTCATTCCCTACTGTTACAACCTCTTGTACCACCTGCCCCACCCTATTAGATTGTAAGCTTTTCTGAGCAGGGCCCTCTTAATCCTCTTGCATTTTATTGTATTGTAACTGTATTGTCTCCCTCTAACATTGTAAAGTGCTGCGTAAACTGCTGGCGCTATAGAAATCCTGAATAATAATAATAATAAATATGAACATGGCCATAGTTGGTCAATAACATCATGTCAGGGGGCCAGGAAACCAGACCACATGGGGATGCAGGTAAAATAAAGCAGTTTATTGGAGCAAACAACAATAAACGCACAACAAGAGTGAGGAATTGGGAACAGGAACAGGCCGGGGTCAAGTCCAGAAACTGGTAGTCATCCAAGCCGGGCTCAAGTCCAGAAGCGGGTAATCTGCCAATGCCGGGTCGTCTGCTGATGCCAGGTCATCTGCCTTTCCTGGGTCGAAAGCCAGGAGAGTCATCAGCCAAGCCAGGTCATACACGGAGGAACACAGAGAACAGAAGACTGCTAGCAGAGATGCACCTTGGAGTACAAACACAAGGGCAAGGACTGCAACTCATCAGGTGATAAATATAATCAAATTGCATGCCCAGGCAGCAGGCAAGTGATGATGCAATCAGAGTCTATCAGAGGCAGCAGTCTGCACATGTCCAATATGGCTGTCAACAGGAGGACAAGGTAAGACCTTGACACATCACTGGTTTGCGCATGATTCAGGCCAGGGGAAGTGACTAAAAAAATGTGTCAGGGATTGGCAATTTGTTTTCTTTCGGCAGGTCTATGGGTGTCGGACATTGTGATTTACATAGATTTAAATCTCTGGACAACATGATTTTTTTTTTTAATTTGAACTCAAAAACTAGATTTTTTTCCTTCTTTTTTTTTCCTGGACTGCCAGACTGTATGGTTGGATAAGGGTCTGGTGTGGATCTTTAAAATCCATACCAGACCTTTGTTTTCGGTATGGAATTCGTGGTATGTCATGCCTTTTTTTTTTTTACATGGGGTTTGCTTTAAAATTCATACCATACCTGAAGGGCCTGGTATAAATTATGGAGGAGGAAGCCCAACACTTTTTTAAAACTATCCCTTCTCTTTTGACAAAAAAAGGCTCCTGCACCGTCGTGTGGCTAAATGTCTCTATGTAGCTAAAGGGACCTGGTGTTTTAGTGTTAGTGAAGGCAGAAGATTTTACAAAACAGAGATATAGTAAGAACAGGAGATAAACAGATATAGCGATGAACCAGGCATACAACAGCATTTACAGATGACGCCAAAAAGTAGTACTGTCTATGAACACATAATGCAAGAGTGGAGTTGTAAGGATAACGGCAGTAATGTGATATGACATGGTTCAACTTCAGTAGCACGAAAAACTATAATGGCGCAAGACAACCGTATCGGGTTATGAGATAAGGGGGGGGGGGGGCGGTAATTCGGTATGGTTGGTAGTGCAGAAAAAGGAATCCTAAAGTAATTGGTGGGTGTTCTATACGTGCTAATAAAAAGGATATCTGTAAAGGAGGTCAGATAAGTATATTCCATAGTAGAGATGAGAGCAGCAGATAGACAAGTAAGGAAGGGAGCAGACGAAACAGAAAAAAAAGGGGGAGGGGAGGGGGGTACGTGGGCATGTACATCCCACTACGACCCATCAGCACCCGATGCTGTGGGCACCTCTATCCAGGCCTTGAAAGGGACCTGGTGTTTTAATATGTAGTTATAATCAAGCAATAATGGTGTTGTTCTATATGTCCACATCACATTATTCAAACAATGCAAATAATTAAAGCCCTCACTACACCACATGTGAATATTAATCCTAAAAACATAATCTCTATACAATGGTCAAGTATTCAACTCAATGAATATATACTAAGAAGAAAATCTGCGTATTAGCTGCAATCCAAAGTGATAGGTAAAAAGCAGTCCAACCGGGTGCTATGGGCAAGTCCTTAACAATAGTACTCCCAACAGGTGGAAAATCACTACACTCGATACCTCAAGGAGAAAAACCGGAACACATCCAAAGATGATTATATATTACCACTAGTGACAAACACCACCACTAGCGTCTCACCTTAGGGTATTGACCCACTCAATATTCCTGTCAAACCATGCTTTTTCCCATATAGGGGAGTGTTGATTCTGTTCTGGTGTACTCGTTAATATCCTTTTGATTTTGTTCAGTATAGCGTCATATATGCCCAAAATATATTAAGATATATCATAGTGCTTTCCATATGAAACAATAATTTATCATAAAAAAAGAATCACACTCACTTAAAAAGTGCATTGTTCCAGTGCACTACAGGATTCAGACGTAGATAAATATATACAGGTTCTCGCAAAAAAGGAGATTAAGGAATCCGCAGCTGACAATAGGCAATTCACAGCTTGTGATATTACCGCATTGGAATCGCGTCCGGCTCACTGCGCTCACCACCCGCTGGACTCTCCTACAGTCAATCATCCCTTTTCCTTTGTTTACATGGTTGGGGATTCCCTTCATGTATACCAGACCCTTATCCTCAATGAGGTGCTTCTGTTGATGTTAATAAAGGGTACATTTCCACTGGGTAGTCCCCTGGTAAAGCACTTTGATTCCATGTTGATAGGATAAGGGCCTCTTTCTCACAACCTTGGCCCTGTGGTTTGGGGATCTGAGGGTGGGGGCCCATAAGAATATGGAAGCCTCCATTAACAATCAGGGGGCCTTCAGATGCCCCCCCCCCTCCACTTGTGAATGAGTATACATTGGAACACCTGCTCATTCACAAAAAAAAAGGAAACAGTAAAAAGAAAAAAAAAAACACTTACACATGTTTGACAAGTACTTCTTTTAACCACTTGCCGACTGCCTAATGACGATTTACGTCGGCAGTCAGCCCCTCACAGGTAAAGCGACGTAGGTCTACGTCGCTAGCCTGTGAGGGTCTAGGGAGCGAGCGCGCACCGCTGGAGGTGCACTCCCGCTCCCTCACAGACCCCCCCGCGCGAGTGACCGGTCACTCACGATCGTCGGTTACAGAGGGAGAAAGGCAGGCGGCTAATGTAAACAAAGCCGCCTGTCATTCTCCCCTGTGTAAAAGCACAGATCATACGGTCCTGCTATGTAGGACCGTTGATCTGTGCTGTTACACAACTAGCCACATCCAATCACAGTAAGAAACACGCCCCTAGGGACACACATAACCCCTCCCTCTCAAATAAAGTTAACCCCTTCACTGCCAGTGTCATTTTTACAGTAACAGTGCATATATATAGCACTGATTACTGTAGTAATGTCACTGGTAACCCCAAAAGTGTCAAAAATGTCAGTCAAGGGTCCGATCTGTCCGCCGTAATGTTGCAGTCCTGCAAAAAAATCGCAGATCGCCGCCATTACTCGTTAAAAAAAAAACAATAAAAATTACAAAAATCTTTCCCTTAGTTAGTAAACGCAATAACTTTTGCGCAAACCAATCAAAATACGGTTTTTGCAATTTTTTTTAATTGGACAGGTGTGCAGATGAGCGGTCCCCAAATGCACACTGTCTGTGTTCGAGCTGTACACCTGAATCCCCACACCTTTCAAATAAGGACCTGCAGCTGTGTTTGTACAGCTCCAGGTGGCTTAAGCCACATAAATGAACCACTGATTCACACTGTACAAACCACAGAACCCATGTGATAAGCCCCAAGACCACATTCACACACAGAGATTTATTTATCAACTCAGTTTTATCTTTTAGATATAGCAGGAATTCTGTGAATTATGTTGTATTTGTGTCTTCTAATAATGATTTTTATTGTATTTTTAGCTTTAATATTTTCTTGGGAGGGGGCTGTCAGGCAGTCTGTACGGGGCTCCGCGATTTCTATCAGCAGCCCTAATTGTTTGTGTGTGACTGTCTTGTCTTTTTTCCATATCTTCAACACGTGACAGTAGGTGGCCCAAGTTGTTATGTATTGTTGCCATTTCTGTTTTTAAAGACATTTCTAATGCTGCAAACTTAGCTGCCATTTTTGCTTTTGTAGACAATTGGGCATTCGTATTTTGTTCTGCAGTGTGATCCATCTCTGGGTCGCTCTCTAAGTCCTGTTCCACTCCTGGCTGCCCAAGAGTGTTTGTACCCATTAATGGTCTGTTTTGTCTACTTTTTTCTTTTACTTCTACCTGTCTTGCAAGGGATCCCTGTTGTTTTTTTAGTACGTGCTTAACTGGGCCACCTTCTTGTGTCATATACTTTTTGATTGTTCCAGTACTTGAGCTTATCTTGCTCCTCTTGCTGTTTTACCTCTCATAATGATATATTTTATTGTCCAGCCCCTTTCATTCCCAGACCCCTGTGGTGTTCCTATATCCCCCGTGTAGCTGATGGAATTCAACAAGCAGTCAATGCTAAGCAAAGTCAACAGCAGAGAGAGGAAAAAAAAAAGGAAAAAAACTCACCACTCTGTTGGTCTGCAAAGAGATAGTTGACATGCGTTGGGGAAGGGGTCAGTTGTACTTTAGAGAGGTTGTTTGGATCAGTAAGAATCCAAAGGGGTTCTGCTTACCCCACTTTTAATTCCCTTTCTCAGCAGAGACTGCCGTGTCTGTGAATGTCCAGTCTTGACTAATTTTCCTTGGTCTCCAATCCGTTAGCTGGCCTTCCCACTCTCCTGCGACTCCTCGGCTCTTTCCAGGACTCCCCCGGGCGCCTCTGCAGACTGTCAGCTGCCGTTTGGCTCGTCCCGGTCACTCTCAGCTGTCCTTGGCCATCTCCATGTCGTCAGCCAATTTACAGGCTGAGCCCTCTTTTGCGACCCAGCAGACACCGACCCAGCCGAGCTCCTGGAGTCCTCCAGAAACACCAGCCAGCTCGCCTTCTGACAGGCTGGTTCTCCGCCTCCACATCTCCAGCCAGCCAGGTTAGAAAGCTCTGAGCCCTCTCAGACCAGGAGAGAGAGAGTACAATGCTGAGCTAAGTGGAGGCAGTGGAATGGATAGAGGGCATCAGATATGCTGCTGCATGGAAGGATGGCTGCCTCTAGTTTTAGTGAGTGGCCACGTGTCTTATTGTATTCCCTTTCTCTGAATAGTTTGTTCCTATGCTAGGGTCGCCAGTACAGTATTTGTACATTGATATCATATCCCCCCTCAATCGTCTCTTCTCCAGAGAGAATAAGTGCAGTGCTTGTAGTCTTTCCTCTTGGCTGATGTCCTCCATTCCCCTAATTATTTTTGTTGCCCTTCTCTGGACTCTCTCCAGTTCCAGCACATCCTTCCTGAGGACCGATGCCCAGAACTGGACAGCATACTCCAGATGTGGCCGGACCAGAGTCTTGTAGAGAGGGAGAATAATCTCTTTATTTCTGGAGTGAACCCCCTTTTTTATGCATCCCAGTATTCTGTTGGCTTTGCTTGCAGCGGCTTGGCATTACAGTTTATCTGATCTTTCCCTAATCTCAGGTTGTGCATTTCTCACTGTTGCCAGTAGGTGTCACTGGCATCACAGGCCACTATGAGATAGTGCAACTAGGTTGAGGTATGAATATTTATTTATTTTATTCTTCTTGCAGCCAACCCAGTAGGAGGTTCTTGGCCGCTGGTGCATTCTCGGGGAGGATATATATGTGGGAGGGACCATGTGCTCACTCTCTTGCCTCAGGCCCTCCTGCTCAAATATGGGAAGCACTCATACTTGCTAGCACCCGAGTCCTGCTGCTGCGTCCATTGACACAGACAGTGGGACTCGACCCCGCCCCCAGCTTGTTCGTCACTGGCTTTAATTGACAGCACTGGGAGCAAATAGCTTCCAATGCCCCAGCAAAGCCAGCAAGACCCAGAAGTGAGAAGAGTGAAGAGCTGCAGACGTTAGTGAACTGGATCGAATGAGGGCTCAGGTAAGTAAAAGAGGGGGGTGAGGGGGGGATGCAGACACCTAAACATTTTTTACCTTAATGAAAGGAATGCATTAGGGTAAAAAATGTTTAGGCTTTAAAACCACTTTAAGGATTGCAGATGCTGTACCCTCAGTGACGATTCCAATCAAGAAGAGCTGACATCAGACATCTCTGAAGACAATAAATTTACACTGCTAAGACAGTGAGATATTTTTTCTTTTGCGCAGTTTGCTAAGATAATCTGAGACTAGTCACAGATTATTTTAGCAAACTCTTTACAAAAAGTGCAGCGCTAAAGTAATTTGAATAATAATGTGGCAAGTGGAGAACCACAAAAAAACATATACAATATAAGCAAAATAGTGTCCAAAATACTGAATAAAGTCCCAAAACAGAAATGCAAATGAAAATGAATCCGCATGCAAGGTGTTGAGGAGAACAATCCTTTTCAGTGACACCCAGGGAAAAGTGGAGGATGGGGACACCTCTGTGCACAAGTATCACAAGCAGCTTACCAGAACTCCTTGGCTACTCAATTTAATGAGACAGCCTCTCCCAGCAAGATGTTATACCAATGTCACCAGCGGTTGTCAAGCTCCAATGCTTCATAATCACTCCATCATATAAGCATGAGTATATAAAAAGAATAAAAGCCCATAGCGTAATTCCGTAACATATAAAATCCAATTTATTAAAAGAATACTACTCACAGTGAGAAGGTAAAAAACAGGTACATAGAACAGTGCGGCGTCCCGCAATTGTCCAAAACAGCATCAAGCAATGTAAAGCAGCCGGCTCCGTAAGGGGGCGTGTGGACTTTGCATCTGGAGTCGCCAACGTTTCGTCATCAAAAGACTTCGTCTGGGCGTCGCCACGCCCAGACGAAGTCTTTTGATGACGAAACGTTGGCGACTCCAGATGCAAAGTCCACACGCCCCCTTACGGAGCCGGCTGCTTTACATTGCTTGATGCTGTTTTGGACAATTGCGGGACGCCGCACTGTTCTATGTACCTGTTTTTTACCTTCTCACTGTGAGTAGTATTCTTTTAATAAATTGGATTTTATATGTTACGGAATTACGCTATGGGCTTTTATTCTTTTTATATACTCATGCTTATATGATGGAGTGATTATGAAGCATTGGAGCTTGACAACCGCTGGTGACATTGGTATAACATCTTGCTGGGAGAGGCTGTCTCATTAAATTGAGTAGCCAAGGAGTTCTGGTAAGCTGCTTGTGATACTTGTGCACAGAGGTGTCCCCATCCTCCACTTTTCCCTGGGTGTCACTGAAAAGGATTGTTCTCCTCAACACCTTGCATGCGGATTCATTTTCATTTGCATTTCTGTTTTGGGACTTTATTCAGTATTTTGGACACTATTTTGCTTATATTGTATATGTTTTTTTGTGGTTCTCCACTTGCCACATTATTATTCAAATTACTTTAGCGCTGCACTTTTTGTAAAGATTTTGGTTATTGATCACTGTTAGTTGATTTTGGTGCTAGCTGCTCACATAATTCATATCGAATACACTGTCATTTATTTAACTTAGCGCAGGAATTTTTTTCTCTCCCTTTATATTTTAGCAAACTGCACAAAAGAAAAATTATCTCACTGTCTTAGCAGTGTAAATTTATTGTCTTCAGAGATGCTGGTCATCCGGGCCAGCAAAAAAATACAACCCTGTATGCCTAATGCAGCCTACTTACTCTACCTACTTAGTGCAGGAGTACTAACAATTTTTTTAGAATATAAAATATTATGAAGCTATAATATACTGTTTATACAGTATATATATATATATATATATATATATATATTGTGGGAGATTAGCTCACAGGGATCACCTTTCACAGGAACTTAAGGCCAGCACGCAGGTAGTTTCTTTACAGTCTGGTGGTGGATTGCCAGCTTTATTTCAGCAGAGGTTTGCAAAGATACAAAAACAAAAAAACAATAAAATAAATCCTTGCCGTCCGGCGCTAAACTAAACAACGGTTTTCCTCACTATACAGTGTGGGGCTGGTCCTCATCACCCACAAAAACACATAGTAAAGCAAACCTGTTCTTTTGAAAGTCCACACAGAGCTCCTCTCTCAGATTCCCTTCTGAGTCTCAGGCCAGAGCCCTTCTGTGCTCTTTTCCTGTTAATTTAAAGTCCACCTGAGCATGGACTCAGGTAACTCACAATCTCTGGACCGGAACCTAGCCTGTCACCGAGGCTGGAAAAACCCCGGCCCGGATTCCGGTTCAGTCTCTCACCACAGAACGTATGCGAGGTGAAATATAGCGATTATCTACTATCTCACCTCGCATACTGTCACATATCCTCCCCCTCTGCTCAAGCGCCGGCGATTGAGCAATAGACCCAATCATACAGTGTATGCGGGAGAGGGCATCCGCATTGTTTTGGAGCTTGCCCGCCCTATGCTCTACTGTAAATTTGAACGGCTGTAGAGCCAGGAACCATCTTGTCACGCGGCCATTTTTCTCCCTGTTGTCACACATCCACTTTAGGGGAGCATGGTCAGTGACCAACTTAAACGACCTCCCCAACAAGTAATACTTCAGGGAGTCCAAAGCCCACTTAATAGCAAGACATTCCTTCTCAACTATAGCATAGTTTTTTTTCATGCTTGTTTAGCTTTCGGCTCAGGTATACAACCGGGTGCTCCTCACCACCTCTGTTTTGGGATAGTACAGCACCTAGGCCCACCTCGGAGGCGTCAGTCTGTAGCACAAACTCCTTTGTGAAGTCCGGAGTCACCAGCACCGGCAGTACACAAAGGGCCTACTTTACTCTAAAACACCTCCTCCGCTTCAGGATTCCATTTGACCATGACCGACCCTCTACCCTTCGTTAGGTCAGTCAGAGGGGCGGCAATGGTGGCAAAGTTAGGTATAAACCGCTGGTAATACCCCGTAATGCCTAGGAAGGCCCGAACTTGTTTTTTGTTTACCGGTTGGGGCCACTTTTGAATTGCCTCAATCTTATTGGTCTGAGGCTTGACCAGTCCCCGACCAATAACATACCCAAGGTATTTGGCCTCCTCCAGGCCTAGGGCACACTTTTTTGGGTTGGCCGTGAGACCTGCTTCCCTAAGGGAATCTACCACTGCTTGTACTCGGGGCAGATGCGAGTCCCAATCTAGGCTATGGATGACCACATCGTCCAAATAAGCAGCTGCGTATGAGCGATGTGGTCTCAAAGTTTTGTCCATCATTCTCTGGAAGGATGCAGGGGCCCCATGCAGACCAAAAGGCATCCGCTTGTATTGAAACTAGCCCTCAGGAGTGGAAAAGGCAGTCTTCTCTTTGGCTGATTCAGTTAGGGGTATTTGCCAATAGCCTTTCGTTAGATCTAGGGTTGTTATGTAGCGGGCCTGTCCCAACCTGTCCACGAGTTCGTCGACCCGAGGCATCGGGTATGCATCGAACTTGGATACACTGTTGAGTTTCCTAAAATCGTTACAAAACCTGATAGTGCCATCAGGATTTGGGACCAATACTATGGGGCTAGACCATTCACTGTGGGACTCTTCTATTACATCCAACTTTTTTTATTTCCTTTGCGACTGCCTCTTGCCTGGCCTCTGGGATTCTATATGGCTTTAAATTTACGCGAACCCCTGGTTCCGTCACTATATCATGCTGGATCACATTGGTCAGTCCAGGTAAGGGGGAGAAAAAGTCTCTATTTTTGTACACAAATCCCCTAACATCATTTTGTTGTGCCACCGACAGGGAATCTGTTATGGGGACGTCAGGTGTCACCGGCACCCGGTCTGCTGGGGCCGGAGATGCAGCCAATAAAGTCTCTCTGTCCTTCCAGGGCTTTAAGAGATTCACATGATAAATTTGTTGTGGTTTCCTTTTCCCTGGTTGGTAGTCTTTATAGTTGACCTCTCCTATCCTCTCGATAATTTCAAAGGGACCCTGCCACTTGGCTAGAAACTTACTTTCAACCGTGGGAACCAGTACCAACACTCTGTCCCCGGGGCTGAAAGTACGGACTCTGGCACCCCGATCATAGACCCTCCTCTGGGCCTCCTGCGCTCGCTCCATATGTTCTCGTACCAGTGGCAGGACAGCAGCGATTCTATCTTGCATCAGGGAGATATGCTCTATGACGCTTCTATATGGGGTGGCCTCACCTTCCCATGTTTCTTTGGCAACATCCAGCAGCCCCCTGGGATGTCTACCATACAAGAGCTCAAAGGGAGAATAGCCTGTGGATGCTTGCGGAACCTCTCGTATGGAAAACATAAGATATGGGAGCAAAAAATCCCAATTTCTCCCATCTTTGTCAACCACCTTTTTTAGCATACTTTTCAAGGTTTTATTAAATCTTTCCACCAAACCATCTGTTTGGGGGTGGTAGACAGAGGTACGGAGATGGGAGATTTTATATAATCTACACAGTTCCTTGGTAACCCTGGACATAAATGGGGTGCCCTGATCGGTTAAGATCTCTTTTGGGATTCCCACTCGACTAAACACCTGGACTAACTCCTTGGCGATAGCCTTAGCGGAAGTGTTACGCAAGGGTATGGCCTCAGGATAGCGTGTCGCATAGTCTAGGATTACCAGAATATGCTGGTGACCCCGGCCAGACTTCACTACCGGCCCCACCAGGTCCATGCCGATCCTCTCAAAAGGAACCTCGATGATTAGTAGAGGGACCAGGGGACTGCGAAAATGGGGCGATGGTGCCGACATTTGGCACTCAGGGCATAATTCACAGTACCCCCTGACATCTGCATGCAACCCGGGCCAGAAAAATCTCTGGGTGATTCTCTCCCTGGTCTTTTCGATACCGAGATGTCCCCCCATTACATGACCATGGGCCAGGTCTAGGACCAACCTGCGGAAGGGTTTGGGAACCAGCAGCTGTTCAACCCCTCCACGTTTTATCACCTGATACAGTAAATTGTTTTTAATGGCCATGTAGGGAAAATACACCCCCCAGTGAGGATCTACTGGTTCCCCCTCCACCATCTTAGCGTTTTCTCTGGCTCTAAGGAGGGTGACATCTCGTAATTGCTCGGTACAGAAATCCTCTCTCCTGACTTCTAAGTCGGGTACCACATTTTGGCTACTCTCATTGTCAGGTCCAGAAATGTCCTCCTGTTCGTTACCCTCTGGCTGGGAGCTAGCTTCCAGGTCCTCCGGCTCCCCAGCCATGACAGGGAAAGGAAGAGGATCTCCAGCTCCCTCGATTCCCCCAACAGGGTTTCCTTCACTTTGGCAAAAAGGGTCTGGTGAGAGTTCCTTTGCTTCCGGAGCAGGGGGAGCTCTCTCCACCAGCCTCCCCTTGTTCTCCCACAACCTCCAAAAATGGGGGAAATCCCTCCCCACTAAAGCTTCATGAAGTAGCGAAGGCACCACCCCCACTGAATGGGTCACACTGCCCCAAGGGGTATCAACCTCAACCACTGCTGTCTGGTAGTCCCGAGTGTCCCCATGGATGCAAATGACCCCGATAGTGCTGGGGTGTAATTTTGTGGGATTTACACAATCACTTCTGACTAGGGTCACTACACTTCCAGAGTCTAGCAGGGCTGTGAGCGGCTTTCCATCCACTGCAATAACACACATTTGTTTTTAAATGCGACTCTGACATGAAGCAGTATATGCGACCTGTGCAAACAAAGATATGCGTCTTTTCCTATAAGCAAAATCGCATTGCATAGGTTCATCATTTATAGGACAGTTTGCAGCAATATGCCCAAATGCATGGCAGCGGAAACACTGTATGTGTTCTATCCCCAGTCCTCTTAGCGGTCCCAAAGACCTTCCTGGCTTCTTTGGCCAGTCTCCAGGCCTAGGACCAACAGTCTCATTAGCTGTAACAGCAGTCTTATCTAGTTTCCCCATGCACCTGAACCCTGGAAAAGTCTTACCAGAACCGCTGGGCGATCTTGTACCCCTAGACACACTGAAGTGGGGCGTAGACGTGTTCATCAAGTCCTCAGTAGCACTGTACCTCTCCACTAGGTCCACCAATTGGGTTGCAGTTTTGGGGTCCCCCTGTCCGACCCACTTCCTCAGAGCAGCAGGGAGCGTGCGCAGGTACTGGTCCATTACCACACACTCCACGATCTGGGGGCCCGTCACGGTCTCTGGTTGCAACCACTTTTTGGTGAGGTGGACCAGGTCAAACATTTGAGAACGGGGTGGCTTGCTGCTGGAATAGGTCCACTGATGCACGGGCTGGGCCCGGACTGCCATAGTGACACCCAAGCGCGCGAGTATCTCCATTTTCAGAGTCTCGTAGTCCTGGGCCTTATCTGGGTCCAGGTCAAAATACGCTTTTTGCGGTTCTCCTGTCAGAAATGGGGCTAACAGACCCGCCCACTGTTCGTTTGGCCAACCTTCATGGACAGCGACTCTCTCAAAAGTCGCCAGGTATGCTTCCACATCATCGGCCGGTGTCATCTTTTGCAGGTGGTACGAGGCACGTACCAATTTTGGTTCAGCTAGCACAGGAGATGCAAATTCTTTCTTTAACTCCAGCAGAGCCTCTGCAAACTGCCGGTTCATCTCCTGCTGGGCTGCCTGTTGTGCTGCAGCAACCTCCTGTTGTGCTGCTGCAACCTCCTGTTGTGCTCTAGCGGCCTCTGCGATTTGGAGGTTCATCTCCTGCTGGGCTGCCTGTTGTGCTGCAGCGGCCTCTGCGATTTGGCGGTTTGTTTCTCGCTGAGCTGCATTGGCCTGTAGCAGGGCCTTTAACATTTCCTCCATCTTTAGAAACTGCCCGCTGAGTCCACCACGTGTGGGAGATTAGCTCACAGGGATCACCTTTCACAGGAACTTAAGGCCAGCACGCAGGTAGTTTCTTTAAAGTCTGGTGGATTGCCAGCTTTATTTCAGCAGAGGTTTGCAAAGATACAAAAACAACAAAACAATAAAATAAATCCTTGCCGTCCGGCGCTAAACTAAACAACGGTTTTCCTCACTATACAGTGTGGGGCTGGTCCCCATCACACACAAAAACACATAGTAAGGGTCCTTTCAGACAGCCGCTCCGCTGCTTTAGTCCGCTGCGGGACTTTTTTTTTTCACGGAGCAGATGACATTTGTTTCATCCACTCCGTGTGCCCGCATATCATCCCATCCGTTTGCGGATGATATGCGGACATAATGTAAGTATATGGCATTGCGGATGACACCGCTGACATCCGATTTTCCTTCCTTTCCGTTTTTTACACGGATGAAAAAATAGGGTTCTGTTCCATTCGAAAAAACGGAACAGAACTGAAAGGAGGAAAATCGGATGTCAGCGGATGGTATTCCGCTGACATCCGCAGTGCCATTCACTTACATTATGTCCGCAAATCATCCGCAAAAAAATAGGATGATTTGCGGACACACGGAGCTGCCGTGTGAAAGGACCCTTAAGCAAACCTGTTCTTTTGAAAGTCCACACAGAGCTCCTCACTCAGATTCCCTTCTGAGTTTCAGGCCAGAGCCCTTCTGTGCTCTTTTCCTGTTAATTTAAAGTCCACCTGAGCATGGACTCAGGTAACTCACAATCTCTGGACCGGAACCTAGCCTGTCACGGAGGCTGGAAAAACCCCGGGCCGGATTCCGGTTCAGTCTCTCACCACAGATCGTATGCGAGGTGAAATATAGCGATTATCTACTATCTCACCTCGCATACTGTCACAATATATATATATATATATATATATATATATATATATATATATATATATATATATATATATATATATATATAATGCTACTATAACTCTTTTGTTTTCCTTCTATTGATTACTACACTGAGGCCCTGAGATCTAAGATGCTGAAAAAGAATGCTGGTTAGATAGAATTTAGAACAATAACCCAAAAGAAAACCAACTTGATGGACTCAACAATCCTATATTTTACATTACAAAGTACACACAATTTTATTAAACATATGTAGCACCCTCTAGTGTTTGCTAAAAGTAGTGTAGGTTTGTTTTTGTAGGTTTTGTTAGTGTAGTTAAATTTAGTTAGCTCAGGGCAAAGCCTGAGTTGTGAATCTGGGTCAGGGTTGGAAGACTCATCCTGACAGCTCCCCCTGGTGCCTCATCCTGTTTCTGGAACATTGGAGAAGGTGTTTGGAATATTTATGAGGCCTCTGCCAATCCCCAGTAGCGGTTGGCAGGGGGCAGAGTTTGCCCCTGCTGGCATGGCCCATGTCTATTTATGAGGTAGTCGGGTGGAAGATGAAAAAACAGTGCTGAGGAGGCTGTCGGTGGTCCTCAGGGGTGGCCCCTAGTTTGGGAGGGTGACCTAGGGCTGGGACTCGGGTGCTGGAAGGATCCTGCCACAACACAGGGGAGGAAGCTCTTCCTGAAGGCATGGGAGCAAGAGTAAGGACAGTGTGAGATCAGCACTGCTGGGGACTAATAAGAGGGAAGGCTGCCACAGGTAGTCATTTTCCCTGAAGACAGCGGTGTGCTTAAGTCTTCATCCTTCCCTGGGAGATCTCCTGTGAGTCAGCTGGGTGAGTTTGTTAGAGTCAGCCGGGTGGGCTGGGAAAGAGTCAGTTTGGAGAACTGGTGTGGAAAAGTTACCCTGGAGGGCTAATGAAAGGGGCTGCTGCAGCCAGGAGGGCTGGCAAGGCCTGAAGAGGTGGTGCTGGGACCAGTGACCACAGGAAGGAAGTATTGTGAAAGTACAAGCTGTGTCACTCTACTGCTCTACACTCATAGGGGCAACAAGCTTCTGGCTGTAATGGGCTGTTGCTACATCTGACACAAGTCTGTCAGATCATTATGAAGTGACATAGCTGGGACAAGCAAGTGAGTGCTGGGGGAAGAAGTTGGAGTTGTATATAGACTCTACATAGGAAGATGTCCCTGTTGCCAAAGTTTTGTTGCTGAAGTAAATTGGGCCTCCCATAACCTTCAATTCCTATCCAACTGACGAACACTCAATTAAGAACAAAAACAATGTCACAAACTGTTCTCTGACTCTGGAGGGCCTGTGAAAATTCTGTGTGCCTGGCTGTGCAGAAGTGGGGTATTCAGTTGACTTGTGGCTCCTTAGGAGATGCGTTACACATATGATTTAAAAATTCTCCTAGTATGGCTATACATCTAACATAAGTAAATGAACATTGCTTGTACAGGATGGTTTTGTGACCAGAAGCCAATGCATCTACAGGTGGCTTTGTTCTGTCCTCCCTATGTGTGAGGGTACATAGATTGACAGGCAGTATAACCCTGATTTCCTTCAATGCATTGACAAAGGAGCAAGGTCCAACTTCAACTTTTATTGCAAGGAAATACGTGAAATTAGAGTGGTAAAACTGTGGAACAGAAAAGAGAATACACTTACTAATGTATACTGACATGTGGCAATGCATATAAGACATTACTGTACATAGCAATGCAAATACAAGAAATGTGCACAAGATGTAAGTTACACAAGACATAGGTACAGGATGATAATGTTAAGCATCCATAAGAGTATACACACCAGCGATGCCGCCATAAACTAAGATGAGGGAGGATGCAACTAGCTGTGTTTCCTCTAGCTGAATTTCCTGTAGAAAACAAGATATGGAGGGAAGATGATGTCACCAAAGTTCATAGGTGAAAGCTATGGTAGCTGGGCTGGGACAAAAATTGTTCCAATATGTAATATGTGAATGGCCACTAGATGGCGCTGGTACAACATGAACAGTAGGTTACACAGTAAATTACACATTGTGAAAACTCTCATAAGAATAACATGACAATATAATGATGGAGACATGACACTCCCCGCTTGGTATCCCAAGGATACCACATTAACTATTCTCTGGAGAGAGTAACAAAATCAGTTCAGTAACAGGTCTCTGGAAGAGTTTAGGCTCATTTTGCCTGCAGACTTTCACTTCCACCTTCCTGACTCTTCCATCTTCACTTGGAAATACTTTGGTTATCAGTCCCAAAGGCCAGTCATTTCTTTTTGACTGAGAGTCTTTTACAAGAACAACATTACCAACCTTCATGTTGGGTTTACTGGTTTGCCATTTATTCCGGGACTGTAGAGTAGGGATGTATTGTTTTCTCCATTTATCCCAGAAGGCATCCGCTAGAGTTTGCACTCGTCTCCACTGACACTTGTACAAATCTTTAGTGCTAAACTCACCAGGGGGAGCTGTAACCGTACCAACCTTTTGGGTGAGGATAATAGAAGGAGTGAGTAAAAGAGGATCTTCTGGATCACTGGATATTGAAGTCAAAGGTCTGGCATTCATGATCGTCACTACTTCGGCCATAAAGGTTGTAAGAGACTCATGGGTAAGCTTCAAAGTCCCCAGCTGTAGAAAGATAGAATCAAGGATCCTGCGGGCTATACCAATCATACCCTCCCAAGAGCCTCCCATGTGAGAGGAGTGTGGGGAATTGAATGTCCATTTACAGTCTTGGTCAGCAAGATATCTCTCTACATGGTCACTGCCAATGTTTGAGGGGATCTGCAGTTCCTTACAGGCTCCCACAAAATTAGTGCCTCTGTCAGAGCGGATTTGTTTGACCGGGCCTCGAATAGAAATGAAACGTCTGAGAGCATTTATGAAGCTGGATGTGTCCAAAGACTCAATGACTTCTATATGCACAGCCCTAATACTCATGCAGGTGAATATGACTGCCCAGCGTTTGCTGTTTGCACGACCTCCTCTGGTGTGTCGTGTAGTGACAGACCAAGGGCAAAACACATCAAGACCAACATTTGTAAAGGGAGGGTCTGTACTGAGTCGGTCGGCAGGAAGATTAGCCATTTTCTGTGACTGAAATATACCACGTAGTCTTTTGCAAGTGATACATTTGAAAATTAGACTACTCACAAGCCTTTTTGCTCCCACTATCCAGAATCCAGCTGTCCGTAAAGCTCCTTCAGTGAACAAACGTCCCTGGTGCTTGGTCTTTTCATGGTAGTGTTGCACAAGTAACGATGCAATATGACTGTTTGGAAGTATTATTGGGTTACATTCCTTACTCTCAAGTTTTGCCTTAGAAATACGTCCCCCAACTCTCAACAGTCCATTATCATCTATAAATGGGTCAAGTCTCTTAAGGGAACTGTCTTTAGGAATGCATTTTTGCTTTTGGAAGTGTTCAAGATCTTGAGCATAAACTTCTTGTTGGATACACCGGATGATAGCGTCTCTAGACTGTGTGAGTTCATCCAATGTATAGGCTTTATGACAGTAATGCCAACCTTTACAATGTTCTGATCTTGTAGATGTGGCTCTAAAAGATCTGGCTATGTGGATCAAACCAGCTAATGCTCTGTTTAACGATTTCCATGTGGAAAACTTGTTGAATCGTTCAGATCCAAGATGTCTGTTAGAAACTGTTGTGGTGAGTACAGAAACGTGAGGACGAATCTCTGCATCAGAATTCGGCTCTGACAACTCAAATGTATCTTCCTCAAGAGTGTCCACTACTGGTCTGTAGAGGAATGTTGGCCCTGTGAGCCAGGTAGAGTCTTTGAGGTGGGCTGCAGGAACAGCTCTTGTGGCATGATCTGCCGGGTTTTGGTCAGTTGGTACATAGCGCCACTGGGTAGGCTGTGTTGACCTCCTAATTCTTTGCACTCTGTTGTGTACATAGACGTAGAATCTCCTAGTCTCATTGTAAATGTAGCCCAACACTACTTTGCTGTCTGTATGAAACACTGTATTGTCAAGTTGTATGTCTATTTCTGACACAATAAGCTCTGCTAGTTCTACTGCCAGAACAGCAGCACAAAGTTCCAACCTTGGTATGGTGAGCTCAGGACATGGTGCCAGCTTCGCCTTGCCCATTACAAAGCCAATTTGAACTTGACCTTTATTGACTATTGTTTTGAGGTAAGCGACAGCAGCAATTGCTTTTACTGAAGCATCACAAAAGATGAACAGTTGCCTAGACTGAACCTCTGCTGGAGAGAGGTGGGTATATGACCTAGGTATGTGTAGGTTAGATAATGACTTTAAAGAGTCTCTCCATGTTATCCATAGTGCCTCTTTCTCTGAGGAAAGTGGAGAATCCCAATCACATGTATCTGTGGTTAACTCTCTGAGCAGAGTCTTACCTTGGATGATCACGGGTGCTGCAAACCCAAGTGGGTCATATAGACTGTTGATTGTGGATAAGACACCACGTCGTGAGAAGGGCCTTTCCTCTTGGTTGACCTGAAAGGTAAAGGTGTCAGACTTGAGATCCCAGCTGAGTCCCAGGCTGCGCTGCATGGGTATTGTGTCTGTAGCCAAGTCTAGGTCTTTCAAGTCGCTGGCGTGATCTTGAGTAGGAAAAGCTTCCATAACAACTTTACTGTTTGAAGCTATCTTATGCAATCTGAGGTTTGAACATGAAAGCATAGTCTGAGTCCTCTTGAGTAGGCTGATTGCAGCTTCTGGTGAGGGAAGTGACTTTAGACCATCATCAACATAAAAGTCCCTTTCAACAAACTTCTTAACATCCTGTCCATAGTCTTTTTCACCTTCTCGGGCAGAGAGTCTGAGACCATATATTGCGACTGCAGGAGATGGGCTGTTCCCAAAAACGTGTACCTTCATACGGTACTCTATGATGTCCTTGGTGGGGTCATTGTCTCTGAACCAGAAGAATCTCAAGAAGTTTCTGTTCTCCTCTGTAACTTGGAAACAATAGAACATTTGTTGTATGTCAGCAACTATAGCGATGGATTCTTTACGGAATCTGATGAGGACACCTAGAAGAGAGTTATTGAGGTCTGGTCCTGTCAAAAGAACATTGTTGAGGGAGACTCCCTGATATTGTGAGCTGGAGTCAAACACCACTCGGATTTGACCTGGCTTCTTAGGGTGATAAACACCGAAGATTGGCAGATACCAGCATTGTTCTTTTTCTTTCAGAGGTGGAGCTACCTCTGCATGGTTGTTTTCAAATATCTTGCCCATAAATAAGAAGAAAGGTTCCATCATCTCTGGTCTTTTCTGGAAATTGCGTCTAAGTGAACAGAAGCGTTTTAAGGCCTGATCCCTGTTGTTAGGGAGACAGCGTCTCCGAGTTTTGAATGGAAGTGGTGCAACCCAGGTGTTTGTTTCATCCTTGAAAATTCCTTGTTCCATTATTTTTAAAAAGGTCTCATCTTCAAAGGAGGGAGCTATCTTGTGATCTTCTTTTGTCCTCTGGAACACTGTGCATCCTAAGTGGTCTAGGTCTTCACCACAAGAAGGGTTCTGGATTTCAGTAAAGTCCGAATATAGCATACCTGCAGGCTTCTCTCTTACAAGGAATTTGTTAGGGCAAGGCTGAAAGAGGGATGGACGTCCATTTTCCAATGTATGCGTGTAAAAAGAATTTACAGTGGTTGGCTTGTGGACATTTCCTAAGCAGACATCACCTATAATGATCCACCCTAGGTCCAGCTTCTGAGCATATGGAGAATTGTGAGGACCGTTTATCTGTTCTCTCACCTTGTGGACTCTTATGATGTCTCTTCCCAGCAGGAGTATTATTTGAGCCTCTGGATCAAGTGCAGGAATGAGATGAGCTATGGGTTTCAGATGCCAATGATGCGATGCAGCCTCAGGTGTAGGAATCTCTTCTCTATTGTTTGGAATCTGGTTACATTCGATCAGGGTAGGCAGAGGCAAGGATGCTTCCCCATTTACGGATTCGATTTGGTAACCAGTAGCTCTTCTGCCTTTTTCTTCACTCACACCTGTGCAAGTTTTAAGTGAGTATGAAGAGTTATGTCCTTTAATACTGAAGATATCAAAGAAAGCTGAGCTAGCAAGAGATCTATTGCTTTGATCATCAAGGATGGCATACAACCTTATGGCTTTCTCTTTGTGACCAATGGGGTACACTGTAACCAGACAAATCTTAGAGCATGATTTGTTACTAAGACCTTCTCCACAGACTTGGGTGCACTGGGGTGTCACTTCAGGAGGTTTTGTATCTCTCTCCTCCCCGCCGTGCTCTGCAGCCTGGTCTGAAGGTGTGAGGGTCCATGGAGGTGGCCCAGGGTGTAAAGCTGTAATATGCTCTCCACTGTCACATTCTGAGCATTTAATGTTCTCTGTACAGTCTTTTGCGAGATGAGAGGTAGATGCGCAACACCTGTAGCAAATATGGTTTTCCTTGAGGAAGGTTTTGCATTCCCTGAGAGGTTTTCCTCTAAATCCTCTGCATTTCAGCAATGAGTGTGGTTTCTTATGTAGAGGGCACTCTCTGTGCAGGTCTTTTGTTGGGACCTTCTCAGTCTCTGTAGTACTGTAAGTTTTGATTGAGGAGTCTTTAAGAGATACACTGGTTTTGTGTACTGCAACAGGTGTACCTTTCAGGTTGCGAGGTGAGACAGGTTTACCTAGTTTAGGGTATGCGGTGTCAAACATTGAGAAGTCAAAGCTAGGATCATTTCTGGTCTTTGCTTGTTGGTGCACAAAGTCCACAAAGAATGAAAATGGAGGAAATTGGACATTGTACTGCTGTTTGTACTTGGAGCCTTGAGCGATCCACTTCTCTTGTAGACTAATAGGTAGTTTTTGTACAATGGGGTTGACACCACGCGCCGTATCTAAGTATGCTAGACCTTGCAAGTCTCCTTCGTCCTTGGCAACTTGGAGTTCCATCAGCAGATCGTTTAGTTCTCTAAGCTTTTGATAACCTTTGTTATGAATTTTCGGAAAATCTTGAATTCTTTGGAATAGTGCGTTCTCTATTACTTCTGGTGAGCCATAACACTCTTCAAGTCTCTCCCATATGGCGTTCAGCCCTCTAAATGGATAGTTAATGTTAATGTCCCTAATCCGCTTTGCATGTTCTGCTGACTCATTTCCTAGCCACTTGGCTAGAAGATCAACTTCTTCACTTGCAGACAGATCTAGATCTCTGATCGTATTCTTGAATGATGATCGCCATGATCTATAGCCTTCAGGTCTGTCATTAAACTTGGAGAGCCCCTTGGTTATTAGCTCACGTCGGGCAAAGAATTTAAGGAAGTCTGACATACCTTCATTTCTGCTTGATGGACCCGGAGAGAAGTTGTGGTGTAAAGGTCCCGACGGGCTGGTATAGCTTTTTGGTGTCAACTTGTTGCTGTAATAGTCACCATCTACTTCAGGTTGCACTGAGGGATGATGGTATGCAAAATTGCTCTCTTGCTTAACATGAGGAGAATTTGTCAGCAGAAGTTGCTTGCCGTGTGTGAGGATTCTGCTGCTCTTTAGCAGGGGTTGACTCTGCTCCTGGTCCTAAATGCAGACTGTCACCTGACTTAGAGTGCTGCAGTATGTAGTCTGTAGTGCGTTTCATGTTATCAGGATGACCAGGTTCAGGCCCAAGCATGTTGCTGAGTCTATCACTTGTGGAGTTTGCTGCTTCTTCTAAAGCTTCTGCTTCTGCGATAGCGGCTGCAGCTTCCTTCTCCACTTCTAGCTTTTCCAATGTTGCCTGTTGTTCAGCTAGGACTGCTTCCATGCGTGCTTTCTCTATTTTCAATTGTCTCTCTTGTTCAGCAAATGCTGCTCGCATTTTGGCGGCTTCAGCCTTTGCGCGGGCAATGGCAATAGTGTAGCTGCTCACTGACCTCTTTGAGCTTCTGGAACTGGCTGAGGTGTGGGACCTTGTCTCCAATGGATCAGACTTGCTTGTTGACATGGTAGCAGGTTTGCACACTTGCACTGTGTGGGGTTCAGTATCACGTGGTCCAATCTGTACTCGGTTGCTGTTTCACTGCAGCTTGTGAGAGGTCACAGCGTCTTGCATCAGCTTGTGCAGAATCTGCAGCTTTACTGTGTCTCTAGCTTGTTAGGAGGTCGCTGTTTTACTGTTCTGTCCTCCCTATGTGTGAGGGTACATAGATTGACAGGCAATATAACCCTGATTTCCTTCAATGCATTGACAAAGGAGCAAGGTCCAACTTCAACTTTTATTGCAAGGAAATACGTGAAATTAGAGTGGTAAAACTGTGGAACAGAAAAGAGAATACACTTACTAATGTATACTGACATGTGGCAATGCATATAAGACATTACTGTACATAGCAATGCAAATACCAGAAATGTGCACAAGATGTAAGTTACACAAGACATAGATACAGGATGATAATGTTAAGCATCCATAAGAGTATACACACCAGCGATGCCGCCATAAACTAAGATGAGGGAGGATGCAACTAGCTGTGTTTCCTCTAGCTGAATTTCCTGTAGAAAACAAGATATGGAGGGAAGATGATGTCACCAAAGTTCATAGGTGAAAGCTATGGTAGCTGGGCTGGGACAAAAATTGTTCCAATATGTAATATGTGAATGGCCACTAGATGGCGCTGGTACAACATGAACAGTAGGTTACACAGTAAATTACACATTGTGAAAACTCTCATAAGAATAACATGACAATATAATGATGGAGACATGACAGGCTTACCTCCAGTCATGGAGTTCAAATTAACCAAAAATATTACAATTAAATTATTATCTATAAGCACATAGACAGTAGACTAGAGATCACAACCCCAGCACTCCCCAGAAGGGTATCTGCCAAGATAGTGTCCGATAACTCCACAAAAGAATGATAATATGAACAAGCAGAAGTAAACTATGGTACTGCAAAGAAAGTGTGCTATTATATAACTGCTGTCCAATAACTCCACAAGGGTAAAATCAGTTGAAATATGGGCACAGTAAATGTAACCTAAAGTACTTGCCAAGTAAGTGTCTTATTAGATAAACGATAGCTCTTAATGAAGGGCTATCAGTTAAGACACAACACCTGTTGGGTACCTGCATGTTAGTGTCCTAATGGTATCCAATAAGCCTAAACTAAACAAAACAAAATCCTTCCAGCTCCAATAGTATTAGAATGTAATCTCAGTGATACCTCAAATGTGTCTATATCTTTAGGACAAGATACCAAAATCCATTTGATTATATTACACATCATAGGCAGACACTGGCAGTAATACACTCATCCAATAGGAGCCCAAACCTGTATCACTCTTGTGCTAAATATGTTGCCTAATAACTAGAGATGTACACATCCATATACTAGAGGAGGCCCCTTCACATAAACATGATGCCATAGATAGTGCCACATGGACCAAAAAGATAAAAAGGCAGTGTATAGCTGGTCATATATACAGTATCATATGTGCTTATGAATACAGTTGAGCGAACACCTGAAAGTCAGGGTTCGGCGGGTCCGGCCGAACTTGAAAAAAAAGTCCAGGTTCGTGACTTGACCATGATCCCAAACCCCATTGAAGTCAATGGTGACCCGAACTTTTAAGGACAAAAATGGCTCTAAAAAAAAACATGGAAAGGGCTAGAGGGCTGCAAATGGCAGCAAATGCTTGTTAAGAGCATGGCAAGTGCTCTGCAAACAAATGGGGATAGGGAAATAACTTAAAATAACATAAAAAAACATAAAAATAAAAAAGAATCATCTTGATCTAGGAGGACGAGGCCCATATGGAGTAGGAGGTTGAGGTGGCTATGGATGTGGCGGTGTAGGTGGAATCGGCGGTGGAGGAGGACGAGGTAGCCAACACTGGTTTTTGTTTTTAATTTTATTTCTTTTTAAATTAGGGTACACCCCAAAAGAGTGAGAAAGATCAAAAATACAACAATGGCTGGGTAAGGCCGGTATACATGTCTATTCTGCACATGTCCTGTGGGATCCATGCCTGGTTCATTTTAATGAACGTGAGCTTGTCCACATTGGCTCTGGACAGGTGGCTGCGCTTGTCTGTGATAACGCCCACAGCCATGCTAAATACACGTTCAGATAATAGATTGGCTGCAGGACAGGCCAGCACCTCCAAGGCGTAAAGGGCAAGCTCAGGCCATGTGCCCAGTTTGGAGACCCAGAAGTTGAAGGGGCAGACCTGTCATTCAGTACGTGTATAGTACGTAAGGAACGGTAAGGAACTGTATATGATGTATGGTAAGGAACGGTGATGGCGACGGGGGGGCTTTTTTCCCCCTTCTGGGTTGAGTCTGGCCTTGGAAAAGGTATGTGTCCCTGGTTGTGGGCCAGGCTCTCCCAAAGCTGTCTATTTTCTGAGGCCTTCTGGTAGGGATGGGGCTGCACTAGTCTTGCCAGGGACCGGGTATCTGAAAAGCCTGTGGTGTATGTGCCCCTGCAGTGGCAGTCAAGGGGTGCCATAATTCACGGTGGATGGCAACACTATTCACACCTGCCTCTAGGGCCGGGCCTTTTGGTCAGGAGTCTGAACCAGAGGAATTTTTCATTCCTGGCCGAAGGGCCTGCCATAGTATTGCAAGGTGGCACTAACCTTGCACTTCTCCACTATCCCTTTCCCCACTTTTATGTGTTGTGTGTCTCGTGTTTTGTGTTTTTTATTGTGGCGGTACACTTTATTTTGCACAGCATGATTAGTAGGGTGTAGGTCCTTGGGCCTGTCCCTGAAAGTCTTGGGAGGGAGTGGATATGGCCTTCTGGCTTGGTTCGCCCTCTCTCATGGGGTCTCTGTTCGGGAGAGCCCCACCTATTACTTGGGGTGGTTTGTTTCAGCAGACCTCCCAAAGAACGGGGCTGCCTGGTTTCAGCCAGGTTAGCCAGTGTAAGTACCCCAGTCCCTGTCAGGAGCTTTGCGCCCTGGGGGATCAGGGTCAGGGACCATGTGTACACCCTGTGCACTTTTTGTGTTTCACTTTTTTGGTGTGCACTTTTTTATGCACCCACCGGATGATAGTCTGAGTGTTTTCACACACCACAGGCTTAAAAAAAAAAAACAGCTGGTGGTCCTGGTTGTTGTGGCGTGCCGACCAAGCTTTTCCACATTTCATACATGCTAACCCTGCCTTCTGAGGTGCTGGCGGTGCCCTGTGTCATGGTCTTACCTTCTTGCTGTTCTCCTTCGTTTGACATGTGCTGGCGGCCATCTTGGTTTCTGGGTTTCTTGTAGCCTCCCACTCTGCGGCTCCTCCTTCCCTCTGGGAGGAGCTGGATGCCTAGCTCATATATATAGGAGGTCTGTGGCTTCAGTTCCTTGCTTGGTCCTCCTGTGTTCACATGCTTCTAAGACTGCTGCTGCTTCTGGTTCCTGATCCTGGCTTCGTCTGATTACCCTGCTGGTTCCTGATCCTGGCTTCGTCTGACTACCCTGCTGGTTCCTGATCCTGGCTTCGTCTGACTACCCTGCTGGTTCCTGATTCCAGCTTCGTCTGACTACCCTCCTGGCTCCTGACCTCTGGCTTCGCAAAGACTCTGCTTCGGTTTTGCCATCCGTTTGGACTTTTGCTTTACAGCTTGATTTTCAATAAAGCCTTCTTATTTTCACTTATCTGTTGTTGTACGTCTGGTTCATGGTTCTGTGACATTAGGACCAAGCCATGAATTCTGACGGTACAGGGCCATCCTCGCTACCAACGCTGGTTGCCAGACTTGATCAGCAGGATCACCTGTTGGGTCAGTTCGCTGTGGCGTTGCAAATCCTGCTTGAACGCACGGCTCATTTCGCTCCCGTTGCCGATGGGTCGGTTGTCGCTCCTGGGCCCGCTCCTACTGCCGCTCCGGTTGTTGCGCCAGAGTCTACCCCGACACCTGTTGTTGCGCCTGCGGTGTTTCGGGGTATGACCGGTTCTGCCCCCCTTCCACAGCGCTTTGGGGGAGAGCCAACTCAGTGCCGAGGTTTCCTCAACCAGGTGGGCATTTATTTCGAGTTGCTGCCACATGCCTTTCCTACTGAGAGATCAAAGGTGGGCTTCTTTATTTCGCTGCTCTCGGACAAGGCCTTGGCCTGGGCCAGCCCTTTATGGGAGAACAACAATCCGGTGGTTGCCGAGTTTTCCGGTTTTGTTGCTTCTCTTCGGAGGGTATTCGATGTGCCGGCTCGTGCTGCCTCTGCTGCGAAGCTCCTTATGTCCATCAGACAGGGTTCACGATCCGTAGCTGAATACGCCATTGACTTTCGTACCCTGGCAGCAGAGGTGGGCTGGAATAATGAGGCTCTGGTCGCTGCTTTCTCTCATGGTCTCTCGGATGCCTTGAAGGATGAGGTTGCAGCTAAGGACCTACCAGTGGAGCTTGAGTCTCTTATTTCTTTCCTGATTTTGATTGACACCAGACTCAGGGAGAGACCTTCCTTTAAGGAGAGTCTGCGGAGGCCTCCTAACAGATTGGCGCCTACCTTTGCTGTCCCACCCGTGCCTCCCTCTCCTCCCACGCCTCCTGGGGATGACTTGGCTGGGGATGAACCCATGCAGCTGGGCTTTGCTCGCCTGTCCGAGGGGGAGAGGGTACTCCGGAGACGCGAGGGCCGATGCATGTACTGTGGTCTCGGTGGGCATTTTCGGTTGGCATGTCCGAACCGTCCGGGAAACGCTCGCACCTGAGATCCTGTCGGGGGCAGATCTTGGGTGGAGTCTCCTCGTCCCCGGTTTCCCGTGTTGACAAACCACTGATCACTGTTGTCCTCTCCTGGGTCGGGGGCTCAGTGACGACCCAGGCGTTGGTGGACTCTGGTGCTGGTGGTTTGTTCATTGATAGTGTGTTCGCTGCCGCCAATTCCATTCCTCTGCAGGCCCGAGGTTCCCCACTGGCTCTTGAGGCGATAGACGGCAGACCCCTTCTGCCGCCACACGTGACTCATGAGACCCTTCCAGTGGGGATAGCCATTGGTGCCGTTCACAGAGAGTCGGTCTGCTTCCAGGTTATTTCGTCTCCACACTACTCGGTGGTCTTGGGGTACCCCTGGCTCCAGAAGCATAATCCGACTTTCGATTGGAGATCGGCCGAGATCCTCTCGTGGTCACCGCAGTGTGGGGCTAGTTGCATCCATGGGCCTGTCAAGTTGCTGTGTACTTCCTCGGACTCTCTGTTGCCTCCTGAATACGAGGAGTACCGGGATGTATTCGATAAGGTGCGCGCGGTTGCCCTCCCTCCGCACCGCCCATACGATTGTGCCATCGAGTTACAACCTGGTGCCGTTCCTCCTCGTGGCAAGGTCTATCCACTGTCGGTAGCGGAGAATGAGGCCATGGAGGAGTACGTGAAGGAGGCGCTTTCACGCGGACACATTCGCAAATCCTCGTCCCCGGCAGGGGCTGGATTTTTCTTTGTGAAAAAGAAGGGCGGTGAGTTGAGGCCTTGCATCGATTACAGGGGTCTCAATCGCATCACGATCAAGAACGCTTACCCGATACCCTTGATTTACGAGCTGTTCAATCGCCTTAAAGGGGCCACGGTCTTTACCAAACTCGACCTGAGGGCGGCATATAACCTCGTAAGGATCAAGGCGGGCGATGAGTGGAAGACCGCGTTTAACACCAGGACCGGTCATTATGAATCCTTGGTTATGCCCTTTGGGTTGTGCAATGCGCCCGCAGTCTTTCAGGAATTCATCAACGATGTTTTCCGTGACCTGTTGCAGCAGTGTGTGGTGGTCTATTTGGATGACATCTTGGTATATTCTGAATCCATGGAGACCCACATTCTGGATGTCAGACGAGTGTTGCAACGGTTACGAGAGAACAAGCTGTTCGGTAAGCTTGAGAAATGCGAATTTCACCGATCCCAGGTAACCTTCTTAGGTTACATCATTTCCGCTGAGGGGTTCTCCATGGATCCTGAGAAGGTTTCTGCTGTCTTACAGTGGCCGCAGCCCAGTGGTCTTCGCTCCCTGCAGCGCTTTTTGGGCTTCGCCAATTATTATCGGAAGTTCATCAGGGACTTTTCCATGCTAGCCAAGCCTCTCACGGATCTGACCAGGAAGGGCAGTAATTCCCAGGTCTGGCCGCTCGAGGCCATCCGAGCTTTTGAGGCTCTAAAGTCCGCCTTTGTGTCGGCTCCGATTCTGTCGCATCCCAACCCTGGGTTGCCCTTTGTCCTCGAGGTGGGCGCGTCTGAGACGGGAGTAGGCGCCCTTCTGTCTCAGCGTAGAACACCAGAGGGTCCTCTGCTTCCTTGTGGGTTTTACTCCCGGAAACTGTCTTCCGCGGAGTGCAACTATCAGATTGGTGACAGGGAGTTATTGGCCATCGTGCAGGCCCTTAAAGAATGGAGGCACTTGCTCGAGGGTTCGGTGGTTCCGGTCCTCATCCTGACGGACCACAAGAATCTGACCTACCTTTCTGAGGCCAAGAGATTGACACCACGTCAGGCCAGATGGGCTCTGTTCTTGTCACGTTTTAATTACGTGGTCTCCTACCTACCCGGTTCCAAGAACATCAGGGCGGATGCCTTATCACGGCAGTACTCCGACCTGTCCAGGGAGGAGTCGATTCCGACTTCGGTCATACCTCCGAATCAGATCCTGGCCGCCATTCGCACCAGCCTGACCTCTCCCCTGGGTGAGCAGATTTTGGCGGCTCAATCTGGTGCTCCCTCTGGGAGACCCAACGGCAGATGTTTTGTGCCTGAGGAGTTGCGCACTCGGTTGTTGCGAACCTACCATAACTCCAAGACCGCGGGGCATCCTGGAAAGAATCAGCTGTCCTGGGCTGTTTCACGTCTGTTCTGGTGGCCTTCCCTACGTTCCGACATCGCCGCATATGTAGCGGCATGCTCCGTTTGTGCCCAGAGTAAGTCCCCTCGGCACCTTCCGTTGGGCCTTCTGCAACCCATAGCCACCGGGGAGCGCCCATGGTCACACCTGGGGATGGATTTCATTGTGGACCTCCCTGCATCCCGAGGCCATACGGTCATTCTCATGATTGTGGATCGGTTTTCCAAAATGTGCCATTGTGTTCCTCTCAAGAAGTTACCCTCTGCACAGGAGTTGGCCACGATTTTTGCCAGGGAGGTTTTCCGGTTGCACGGTTTGCCCAAGGAGATTGTGTCGGATCGGGGGAGTCAGTTTGTGTCCAGGTTCTGGCGTGCCTTTTGCTCCCAGTTGGGGATTCATCTCTCCTTCTCCTCGGCCTACCACCCTCAGTCCAATGGGGCCGCAGAACGATCCAATCAGGCCTTGGAGCAATTCCTTCGTTGCTATGTCTCCGATCACCAAGACAATTGGGTTGACCTCCTGCCTTGGGCTGAGTTTGCCAGGAACACGGCGGTGAACTCTTCCTCTGGGATGTCTCCCTTCATGGCCAATTATGGGTTCCAACCTGCCGTGTTACCAGAGGTATTCTCTCCCCAGGATATTCCGGCTGTGGAGGATCACCTTTCCGTCCTACGTGCTTCTTGGGTACAGATCCAGAAGTCCCTTGAGGTCTCTGCGCAGCGCCAGAAACTCCAGGCTGATCGCAGACGAGCGCCTGCTCCTTCCTACCAGGCCGGAGACCGTGTATGGTTGTCCACCCGCAACCTCAACCTTCGAGTGCCCACTCCCAGGCTGGCGCCTCGCTTTGTTGGTCCCTTCCGAGTGCTTCGCAGGGTAAACCCGGTAGCCTATGCCCTTGCGCTTCCTCCTGGCATGCGGATCTCCAACGTGTTTCATGTCTCCCTGTTGAAGCCACTGGTGTGTAATCATTTCACTTCCTCGGTTCCTCGGCCTCGTCCGGTCCAAGTGGGCAATCGTGAGGAGTATGAGGTGAGCAATATCCTGGACTCACGCCTGGTCCGCGGTCGGGTGCAGTTTTTGGTTCATTGGCGTGGTTATGGTCCAGAGGAGCGTTCCTGGGTTCCCTCCGCAGATGTCCATGCTCCTGCCTTGCTCCGTGCCTTCCACGCACGCTTCCCTCAGAAACCGTTCTTTACTCCGCGGAGGAGGGGCCCTTGAGGGGGAGGTACTGTCATGGTCTTACCTTCTTGCTGTTCTCCTTCGTTTGACATGTGCTGGCGGCCATCTTGGTTTCTGGGTTTCTTGTAGCCTCCCACTCTGCGGCTCCTCCTTCCCTCTGGGAGGAGCTGGATGCCTAGCTCATATATATAGGAGGTCTGTGGCTTCAGTTCCTTGCTTGGTCCTCCTGTGTTCACATGCTTCTAAGACTGCTGCTGCTTCTGGTTCCTGATCCTGGCTTCGTCTGATTACCCTGCTGGTTCCTGATCCTGGCTTCGTCTGACTACCCTGCTGGTTCCTGATCCTGGCTTCGTCTGACTGCCCTGCTGGTTCCTGATTCCGGCTTCGTCTGACTACCCTCCTGGCTCCTGACCTCTAGCTTCGCAAAGACTCTGCTTCGGTTTTGCCATCCGTTTGGACTTTTGCTTTACAGCTTGATTTTCAATAAAGCCTTCTTATTTTCACTTATCTGTTGTTGTACGTCTGGTTCATGGTTCCGTGACACCCTGGCTGCGTTGGCGACCTCCTCCTCCTCTGCCTTCGCCTTGTGCTTCCACTGTGCCCTCGCTGTCAGGTGGGAATGCCACCAGCATCGCTTCTCGACCTTTTGGCTAAGATCAAGTGTAGTATCTGTTGTTATCAGTTCAATCAGTAATCAGTAAAACTGCCTGCTGTCGTTTACCCCTGGCTGTGCGGAAGTTGGTGGTGAAGGTGTTACGCTGACCGGATGCCGAGGCGGTAGAGGAGGAGGATGAGGAAGCGGAGTAGGAAGAGTTAGCAACAGGAGGCAAACTGAAGTGCCCTGCAATCCTCGGTGGTGGAAGGAGATGCGCTAAACAAATTTAAAGGGTGTATCCCATGGTAACATAATCAGCAAACGCTGCAAAATTATTTATTTCCCCCTAAATGGGTGTTTATTGAATAGCGGCATAGAACAACAGTATAGAAAGGGTGTATCTCACAGAAACATATGCAGACCAGGCCGCAATTTATATTTTTTCCCTAAATGGGTGTTTATTGAATAGCAGAATAGAACAACAGTATCCAAAGGGTGTATCTCACATGTACGGCTACAGACTAGGCCGGAATTTAATATTTTTTCCCTAGATGGGTGTTTATTGAATAGCGGCATAGAACAACAGCATACAAAGGGTGTATCTCACAGTAACATATGCAGACTAGGCCGCAATTTCATTTTTTTTCCTTAAATGGGTGTTTATTGAATAGCGGAATAGAACAACAGTATCCAAAGGGTTTATCTCTCAGTAACAAATGAACGAAAAAAAATTATTTTTCCATTTAATTGGTGATTTTTGAAGAGCACATTAGAACACAGCAGTGTCTAAAGGCTTTATCTCACAGTAACATATAAAGGAAAAAAATGAAAAAAAAAATTCCCTTTAAATTGGTGATTTTTGAATAGCAGATTAGAACAGCACTGTGTGTAAAGGCTGCATGTCACAGTAACGTATGAATGAAAAACTGAAAAATAATTATTTTTCCCTTAAATTGGTGATTTTTGAATAGCAGATTAGAACACAGCAGTGTTTAAACGCTGTATGTCACAGTAAAGTATGAATAAAAAACTGAAAAATAATTATTTTCCCTTAAATTGATGATTTTGGAATAGCAGATTAGAACACAGCAGTGTCTAAACGCTTTATGTCACAGTAAAGTATGAATAAAAAACTGAAAAATAAGTATTTTCCCTTAAATTGGTGATTTTTGAATAGCAGGTTAGAACACAGCAGTGTCTAAACGCTGTATGTCACAGTAAAGTATGAATAAAAAACGGAAAAATAATTATTTTTCCCTTAAAATGGTGATTTATGAATATCACATTAGAAAACAGCAGTGTCTAAACACTGTATGTCACAGTAAAGTATGAATAAAAAACTGAAAAATAATTATTTTTCCCTTAAATTGGTGATTTTTGAATAGCAGATTAGAACAGCAGTGTCTAAACGCTGTATGTCACAGTAAAATATGAAGGAAAAAACATTTTTTTTTTTTAAATCCAGATTAAGCAGACATATATGCACGGAGCTTGCATTAAATGTCCGCTGCACACCGCACGCCACCCACCTAACATAACAGACTGATAAAAGTTTTTTTTCTCCCTCCTTCGCACTGGGCTCAGGTCAGGGCAAAAATATTGTGCACTGCACCCCAACACAATAAAATCGATGTAGATCACTGTCTGATTAAAGAACATTCTTCTGTCTTGTGTCCTATTCTTTCCTTGAAAGCAATCTCCAGCCTGCCCCTACAATAATCTCCTATCTCTCCCTCAAATAAGCAGCAGCAGGAACCTGTCCCTACAATAGTTAGAGCAGAGTGACGTGCGGCGCTACGTGACTCCAGCTTATATAGAGGCTGGGTCACATGCTGCACTGGACAATCACAGCCATGCCATTAGTAGGCATGGCTGTGATGGCTACTAGAGGGCACACTAGTTAAACGCTTGTTGATTGGCTGCCCTGCAGCTGTTGAAACCGCGCCATTAAAGACGCGCCAAAACAACCGAACAACGGACTGTATCCCGAATATACAGTAAAATGTTCGGGTCCGCGTTCGGGTACCGAAAACCCAAAAGTCCGGTACGATCCCGAACAATACTCTGTCTAGATGTTTAAATTTAAAGGGACCCGGTTAGAAGACCCTTTCAACAAAAAATATTCTTATAAGATTTTATGTGCATTTAATGTATTTTATGCATGGTTTTACCTGTCTCACTTGTGTAGATATTCGAAAGCTCTCCTATCACCATCTTGGATGTGATGTCAGCAGTCTCATCAGACTCAGAGCTGTCATTCAAGTGACACTGTACAGTATAATATTCTCTTTGGTTCATCCTTGGGACCTGCATATACTGTAGGGGTGGATTTACTAAAGGCAAATAGACTGTGGACATTGCAAGTTCAGTAGCAATAATTTTTGCCAGAGCTTAGGAAATGTGATAAAGCTCTGCTGATTTCCATTATCCAAATATGTGCAAGTAAAAATGCTGTTTTTTTTTTTTTTTTTTTCCTTGCACCTGATTGGGTATTCTTTATGAAGTGAAGCTTAACTACAAGAATGTCCAACCATTTGACCTTCCTGGGCCACATTGGGAGAAGAGGAATTGTCTTGGGCCACATATAAAATACACTAACAATAAGGATAGCTGATGAGCAGAAAAAGTCAGATCTAAAAGGAAAAAGGCAGACACAAATTAACAATCACTGAGTTATATGACTTCATTTTTTTGTAATATTTTTTATTATAAAAGTAAAAGAGGGCAACATAAAAGTTGTACGATATTTTGATAAATGAATGCATTAATATATGGTTTGATGGATGAAGTAGCAATTCTCAATGAATTCTCAAGGTGCTCATCAGTTATATTTTGATTCTAATTTTGCCTTTAATGCTCTTCATCCTTGAAACTTGTTTTTTCTTTGGCCACATGTGTTCACTAAGTGTAAAGAGATTTTTACAAAAAAATCCAAAAACAATCAACATTTTTAGTAAGATTTTGTGTTGGGCCGCATTTATAGCCATCTTGGGCCACAGGTTGGACACCCTGCTTTACCAAATTTACTAAGGAAAAGTGCACATTCTATTGCCTTTATTAAATCCACCCCATAATGTAATGTAGGAAGGTAAAAAGAGGGGTGAAGGAGCTGTGCCAGCACAGAGAGTAAATAGGCACTCCCAGAATTGGAAGGGGCTATGAAGGGCATGGAGAGAGGAGGCTGTGTTAGGCAACTGACTCTCCCTGAAGAAGTCAGATTTTCTAGCAAGGGCACATTGCAAGTAAAAAAAATATATATGAAAAGGAAAACACTACAAACGGGTATTTAAAATGATTGAGTTTTCTGTGCTTTTACTTTGTTCTTGTTTAAATTTGGTAACAGGATCACTCTGGAAAACAGGTCCAGACAGGAGATGACTGGATAGAAATTAAAACTATAGTAGATTATTGGTAAGGTAGGATAAATGTTAGAGATGTTTTTTCCAGCAAATATGGTCTGATTTTGAAAGTTGAAGAATACAAAATACAGTATCTCACAAAAGTGAGTACACCCCTCACATTTTTGTAAATATTTTATTATATCTTTTCATGTGAAAACACTGAAGAAATGATACTTTGCTACAAAGTAGTGAGTGTACAGTTTGTATAACAGTGTAAATTTGCCGTCCCCTCAAAATAACTTAACACCACTAAGACCAATATTGTCTAAACTGCTGGCAACAAAAGTGAGTACACCCCTAAGTGGAAATTTCCAAATTGGTCCCAAAGTGTCAATATTTTGTGTGGCCACCATTATTTTCCAGCACTGCCTTAACCCTCTTGGGCATGGAGTTCACCAGAGCTTCACAGATTTCCACTGGAGTCCTCTTTCACTCCTCCATAATGACAACGTGTAGCTGTTGGAATTTAAAGACCTTGCGCTCCTCCACCTTCCGTTTGAGGATGCCCCACAGATGCTCAATAGGGTTTAGGTCTGGAGACATGCTTGGCCAGTCCATCACCTTTATCCTCAACTTCTTTAGCAAGTCAGTAGTCGTCTTGAAGGTCGTTATCATGTTGGAATACTGCCCTGCGGCTCAGTCTCCGAAGAGAGGGGATCATGCTCTGCTTCAGTATGTCACAGTACATGTTGGCATTCATGGTTCCCTTAATGAACTGTAGCTCCCCAGTGCCGGCAGCACTCATGCAGCCCCAGACCATGACACTTCTATCACCATGCTTGACTGTAGGTAAGACACACTTGTCTTTGTACTCTGCCGCCACACACGCTTGACACCATCTGAACCAAATAAGTTTATCTTGGTCTTATCAGACCACAGGATATGGTTCCAGTAATCCATCTCCTTAGTCTGCTTGTCTTCAGCAAACTGTTTGCAGGCTTTTTTGTGCATCATCTTTAGAAGAGGCTTCTTTCCGGGATGACAGCCATGCAGACCAATTTGATGCAGTGTGCAGCATATGGTCTGAGCACTGACAGGCTGACCCCCCCACACCCCTTCAACCTCCATAGCAATGCTGGCAGCACTCATACGTCTTTTTCCCAAAGACAACCTCTGAATAAGACACTGGGAACGTGCACTCAACGTCTTTGGTCGACCATGGTGAGGTCTGTTCTGAGTGGAACCTGTCCTGTTAAACCGCTGTATGGTCTTGTTGCAGCTCAGTTTTAGGGTCTTGGCAATCTTCTTATAGCAGTAGAGCAACAATTCTTCTTTTAGATCCTCAGAGAGTTCTTTGCCATGAGGTGCCATGTTGAACTTACGCTGACCAGTATGAGAGAGTGAGAGCGATAACACCACATTTAATAAAATAAAATAATCAGCGCTCAAATCCTTCAGCGCGATGAACCACTCATAAGGAAGCTTATGATGGTGACTCTCAGACAAACCTGTGGACGGTGAGCTTGCAGCGTATCAACCGTTGAATAAACAAGGAGATCGGCATATTCTAAAGCTGGAAACAGTATATGCTTCTTCCCGAATGTAAAGCCATTAATGTTGGAGGCAAATCTGATTGGAGAGGATTGAGATATCTGAGAGGAGTTGAGATTGCATCTTTAAAACGCTCTTTTTGAGTGATATGGAGGTGAGCGGCCATTTCACTTAGTGTTGGATTGCTAGCTCACCCGCACACGCACCTTGCTGTGATTGGAAATTTGATTTCACTCCTCTATTCACCTGAATGTCTTATTTGATTCTTTTGAGCACCCAGCACCTTAACCACTGTCAAGATATCCTTCAAGAATTGAATGGACTTTGATTCACTTTTTATAGCACTTTAGCACTTTCCTCATTCATTGATATTTTTTTATTCACAAATACATGTGTCTTGTTTTTAAGCAATTAATCACCATTGTTGAATTTTTAATGCCACTTGGATTTCATCACTATATTAATTTAAGATTGATATAAGGAATATTGTTACATTTATTTTTGATAAGTTAATTATTATACCACCTGTCACCTTCATTCATTTATTGATTGGGTTATAGTTTGTTTTGTCACTAATGTTTTTGGGACCCATCACGCTGAGATTTTATACACCATTAGTTTTACCGTGATCAACTCCCAGAGTTTTGCTTCCTTCTTAAACATTTTGCGTTTTTTAGACACCTCTGATCACTGAATAATTTATCTATTTATCATCTTGGATTTATTTGTATATCTACACAGAGAATATTTATTGGTTTTGGATTGTCCTACCTTTATGCATTGGCATTATTAATATTTATATATACCCTCTTTGCGGGTTTTACATAGTAAGAGTGGTTCATCGCACTGAAGGATTTGAGCGCTGATTATTTTATTTTACTAATTGTTGAGATATGTGGTGACACTGTTTAATTGGCTGCTCTTTCTTGTGGTGTTCCACGACTGCCTGGAGTTTGTTGCTTGTTGTCCTCAGGGACGTCGTATACCCTATTTTAGTGCATAAGTTCACCTTCTAAACACCACATTTAAAACACCTGCTCCCCATTCACACCTGAGACCTTGTAACACTAATGAGTCACACGACACTGGGGAGGGAAAATGGCTAATTGGGCCCAATTTGGAAATTTTCACTTAGCGGTGTACTCACTTTTGTTGCCACCGGTTTAGACATTAATGGATGTGTGTTGAGTTATTTTGAGGGGAATATTTAAAAAAATGTGAGGGGTGTACTCACTTTTGTGAGATACTGTACATGAATACTGTATATACAGTTTTATATTTTTTATCACCAATAATCAGTTTCTTTGCTGTGTAAATTTCAGTTCCAGATAAAGAAAAACGGTAGATTTCTTATTTCTTTGTTGCAGAACACAGCAATTGATATTGCTGCTATTTGAAATATTGTTAAGGAAGGAGATGGCAATTCATCTACTGCACAACAGAAACACAGTCATTTTGTCAGGGGGTTTGTGGCTATGATGAAGTACTGCAATCTAATGGGACATAAAGAAACAATGCGTCAGCACATCAAAGCGTCACCATACATGGAATATCCTTCTCATGAAATGTACCAAACAATGCTATCTCTTACAAATTTAATCCTGTAGGCCTGGAGTACAGAACTTTAAGTTTAGGATTTGCTAGGTTTGGAGTACAGAAATTTAAGTTTAGGATTTGGGATTAGGGATGATCGAACTTTTCAAAAGTTTGGTTCGACCTGAACACCCGAACTTCCCGAAAGTTCGGCCTGGATTTCAGAACCCCATTGAAATCAATGGGACCCGAACTTCGGTAATCAAAAAACACCATTTTGAAGCCCTAAAACCCAATAAATGCCCCTAAAAAGTGCCTAGAGCCAATTATTGAAAAAATTATTAAAAAAAAAAAAAAAGAGATTTCTTTGGATTTAGTGTCTGGGGGGGGGGGGGTCTGAAAAATTGTACCTGTGAATTTTCAGCTCTGTAGCATGTCCAGAACCAGAAAAAAAAAGTTTGTTTGTATTAGAATTGCAATAGAACAGGTATATGGCTCCGCTATTTTCACACCTTGCCGTTTTTGTAGCTGGCGTTTTTTTGGGCATTTTTGGGCGTCTTTGGAGGCAGGCATAACATCTGTACTTCTGTGTAGGGGTATATACATACACACACATGTATGTATATATACACAAACACATATATAGGTGTGAAAGTAGCAGAAACCTATGCTTGCGCTAATGAAATAATTAACACCCATATGGCTTCTCTGCTATAACACCTATATGTGTGTATGGGTATAAATACATATAAGTGTGTGTGTATATATACCCCTATACAGAATTTCAGATGTTTTGCCTGCCTCCAAAGACCCCCAAAAAATGCCCAAAAAAAAAACGCCCAGGTGTGTTATTGCAGGTGTTTTTTTTGGGCATTTTTTGGAGGCAGGCATAACATCTGAACTTCTGTATAGGGGTATATATACACACACACTTATATGTATTTATAAACATACACATATATAGGTGTTATAGCAGAGAAGCCATATGGGGGTTAATTATTTCATTAGCGCAAGCATAGGTTTCTGCTACTTTCACACCTATATGTGTGTATGTGTATATATACATACATGTGTGTGTGTATATATACCCCTACACAGAAGTTCTGATGTTATGCCTGCCTCCAAAGACGCCCAAAAAATGCCCAAAAAAAAACGGAGGCCTTTGGAAATTTGTGGACATTGGAACACCACAATGGAAGGTGGTGGCAGGAAAGGCAGGAAATATTTCTCGTAGAAGGGCATTCCAGAGCTGTATGGCAATGTTCAGCGGCAAGTGAATATATCTCTGGCACACAGTGTTGGTGCCAAGATACATCTGACCACAGACACATGGTCTAGCAAACACGGGCAGGGAAGGTATATCACTTTTACTGCCCACTAGGTGAACCTTCTGACGGCCGTCAAGCATGTAACCCGTGGCACCCGTGTAGATTTGGTTGTACCGCCACGGATTGCATGCAGGCTTGCCTCTTCTTCTCCTCCTCCTCCTTCATCCTCCCTCTCCTCCTCGACTGACTCCTCCTTTTTCGCTGCTCCCGTCTCTTCCACTGCGCCGCCCAAGATCCACAGAACCTATTCCACATGCCAGGTGAGACGTTGCCATGCTGTGCTGCATCTGTTGTGCCTAGAAGCCAAGAGCCACACTGGCCCTGCACTCCTTTCAGCTTTGCGTTCACAGGCAGATCAGTGGCTGACACTGCTGAATTTGACAGTTGGTAAAGTGGTGTGCGACAACGGTGCCAATCTGCTGAGCACGCTGAAACAGGGCAAAATAACACACGTGCCTTGCATGGCACACGTCCTGAACTTGGTGGTGCAGTGATTTGTTGCCAAATACCCTGGGGTCCAGGACATCTTGCAGCAGGCCAGGAAAATCTTGGGCCATTTCAGAAGATCTTACACAGCCATGGCTTGCCTTGCTGACATTCAGCGGCGACACAACCTGCCCGTCAGGCGTCTTATTTGTGACTGCCCAATGCGATGGACCTCAACCTTGCATATGCTTGATAGGCTGCTCCAGCAGAAATGTACGAACTCTGCGGCAGGACAGGTTCTGGGGAGCTGCTCATGCGGGACACATGCAGGCTTCTGCAGCCATTGGATGAGATCACCAAACTGGTCAGTCACGGCCATGGCGCCATCAGTGACATCGTACCTTACGCCTTCTTTCTGTAGCGTGCATTGCATTATGTCATTGATCAAGCCGTTGAGGAGCAGGAGCAGGAAGATGAGGAAATCGCAATGTTGGATGAATTCCCAGTGGGTGCTACTCCATCTGAGACAAGTCAACAGCAGGAGTCTGAAGAGGAGTCAGAGGAGGATGGTCCTGGGGGGGGAAGAGGAGGAGCGGGAAGAGCATGCTTTAAACATTTCCGGGATCCCTGGTGTTATCCATGGAAGGGGGTAGGAGAACAAGGATGACATTATCCTGGATGATGAGCTGGAAGCAGGCCACTACACCGCTTCCAGTTTAGTGCGAATAGGGGCCTTCATGCTCCAGTGTTTTAATGGGACCCCTGTATAAAAAGCACAAAGGCCAAGGACCAGTACTGGGTGGCAACGTACTTAGACCCCTGGTACAAACAAAAAATGGCGGAAATGTTACCACAATTACAGAGGGCGGTCAGAATGCAGCACTTCCAGGCCTTGCTGCGGGAAATGCTGCATTCTGCCTTTGTGTGCACTGGCATAGGAATTTCACAGAGAGACAGTTGCGGGTAGCAATCCAACAGAGCCTGCAAGAAGAGGGCGGTTTGAAGATGTCTTGGTCACTTCAGATATGAGATCCTTCTTTCAGCCGAACCGTCGACAGTTGTACTCCGGATCCAGCATCAGGGAACGCCTGGACTGACAGGTGTCCGACTACATCAGGTTAATGGACGAGTGATAAACCCCTGGACTACTGGGTGGGCAGGCTTGACCTCTGGCCAGAGCTTGCACGATTTGCAATGGAAATGTTGGCTTGCCCCCTGTCCAGTGTCCTGTCCGAAAGGACATTCAGCGCAGCAGGGGGGATCATGACCAATAAGCACACTCGCCTAGCTCATGACAGCGTAGACTACCTCCCATTTATAAAAATGAATGAGGCATGGGTCTCTGAGGAATTCAACACATGTGACCAGTAGACCATTTCTCACTGAAATTCCTCATGCCAGGCCACAAATATCCGCCAGACCGCCATCCACCCACAACAATTCCTGGTCCTTGTCTTCGCTAAATACAGCGACATAAAAGGCATTTCATGTCCATGGAATGACAAATTTTTGGGGCCTTTCAGGGCCAACAATTATTTTTTCTGTGAATGCCTAATGTACCTTCAGCCACAGAATACAACGTTCTTAGCTGTCAGGTAAACCCATGTGGGCTAATATTTGGGGCCTATACTGGCTGACACTTACTTCTTTATCCTGTGAATGCCTAATGTACCTCCAGCCACCAAATACTACATTCTTAGCTGTCAAGTAAACCCATGTGGGCAAATTTTTGGGGCCTATACTGGCCGACACTTACTTCTGTATCCTGTGAATGCCTAATGTGCCTTCAGCCACAGAATACTACGTTCTTAGCTGTCAGGTAAACCCAGGTGGGCTAATTGTTGGGGCCTATACTGGCCAACACTTACTTCTGTATCCTGCGAATGCCTAATGTACCTTCAGTCATAGAATACAACGTTCTTAGCTGTCAGGTAAACCCATGTGGGCTAATTTTTGGGGCCTATACTGGCCGACACTTACTTCTGTATCCTGTGAATGCCTAATGTACCTTCAGTCACAGAATACAACGTTCTTAGCTGTCAGGTAAACCCATGTGGGCTAATTTTTGGGGCCAATACTGGCTGACACTTACTTATGTATCCTGTGAATGCCTAATGTTCCTCCAGCCACCAAATACTGAGTTCTTAGCTGTCAAGTAAACTCATGTGGGCTAATTTTTGGGGCGTATACTGGCCAACACTTATTTCTGTATCCTGTGAATGCCTAATGTATCTGCAGCCACAGAATGCTACGTTCTTAGCTGTCAGGTAAACCCATGTGGGCTAATTTTTGGGGCCTTTCATGGCCGACACTTACTTATTTATCCTGTGAATGCCAAATGTACCTTCAGCCACAGAATACAACATTCTTAGCTGTCAGGTAAACCCATGTGGGCTAATTTTTGGGGCCAATACTGGCCGACACTTACTTCTGTATCCTGTGAATGTCTAATGTACCTTCAGCCACAGAATACAACATTGTTAACTGTCAGGTAAACCCATGTGGGCTAATTTTTGGGGCCTATACTGGCCGACACTTACTTCCAGACATGGGAGTAAGTCACACATGTGCAAGTCACAAGCAAGTCTCAAGTCTTAACCTCCAAGTCTCAAGCAAGTCCCAAGTTACTGTGGCGAAAAGCAAGCAAGTCAAGTCGAGTCCCTGCTAGAAGTCAAGTCATTTATTTTCGTCACAAATAGTGTTGAGCGAACACGGACTGTATTATTCGTGTTCGTACCGAATAATTGGATTTTTTTTACCCGAACACGGACACGGACACTTTACTGTATGTTCGGGTAAAAATCCGTGTTCGGTCGTTTTATTTCCGGGTTTTGCATGCTTTGGCGCTCTTTTCATGGCGGGCTTTCAACAGCCAATCAACAATCGTTTAACTGGTGTGCCTTAAGCCATCCCAGCCATGCCTGCAAATGTCTTAGTAGCTGTGATTGGCCGTCTGAAGCATGTGACCAAGTCTTTATAAGTTCGAGGCAGCCGCCGCAGCAGCGTCATTCTGCTGCTTAGCTAAGGGACAGAGCACACATCAATGTGCTGGCTGCTGATTAGGGAAAGATAGGCAGGAAAAAACCATTTGTGTCCGGATAGAATTGAGGGACAGGTCGGAGTGTTTAGGCAGGGCGAGTTGTAGGCATTTTAGGGATAGAGTCTGCTGAATTATAGGGTCAGTGTCTTCTACAAACTACAATCGATATTGCTGTGTGGGGGGTGGGGTGAATCTGCACTCAATCCTGTTCTACGATCTCTTCTCAATCCTGTTAGGGACAGAGTCTGCTGAATTTTAGGGAAACTGTGTTCTACAAACTACAATCGATATTGCTGTGTGGTGTGGGATTGGAGATAGGCAGGTGTCAGTGATCCACATCCATTTTTCTGTGTGTGAGCTGCAGTGAACACAATCTTTTTGGGCTGCAGTGAACACAATCTTTTTGGGCTGCAGTGAACACAATCTTTTTGGGCTGCAGTGAACACAATCTTTTTGGGGTGCAGTGAACAAAATCTTTTTGGGGTGCAGTGAACACAATCCTTTTTGGTGTGCAGTGAACACAATCTTTGTGGGGTGCAGTGAACAAAATCCTTTGTGGGGTGCAGTGAACACAATCTTTTTGGGGTGCAGTGAACAAAATCCTTTTTGGGGTGCAGTGAACAACATCCTTTTTGGGGTGCAGTGAACACAATCTTTTTGGGGTGCAGTGAACAAAATCCTTTGTGGGGTGCAGTGAACACAATCTTTTTGGGGTGCAGTGAACACAATCTTTTTGGGGTGGAGTGAACAACATCCTTTTTGGGGTGCAGTGAACAAAATCCTTTTTGGGGTGCAGTGAACAAAATCATTTTTGGGGTGCAGTGAACACAATCTTTTTGGGGTGCAGTGAACACAATCTTTGTGGGGTGCAGTGAACACAATCTTTTTGGGGTGGAGTGAACAACATCCTTTTTGGGGTGCAGTGAACAACATCCTTTTTGGGGTGCAGTGAACACAATCTTTTTGGGGTGCAGTGAACACAATCTTTGTGGGGTACAGTGAACAGAATCTTTGTGGGGTGCAGTGAACACAATCTTTGGGGGGTACAGTGAACACAATCTTTTTGGGGTGCAGTGAACACAATCTTTGTGGGGTGCAGTGAACACAATCTTTTTGGGGTGGAGTGAACAAAATCATTTTTGGGGTGCAGTGAACAACATCCTTTTTGGGGTGCAGTGATCAAAATCCTTTTTGGGGTGCAGTGAACACAATCTTTTTGGGGTGCAGTGAACAAAATCCTTTGTGGGGTGCAGTGAACAGAATCTTTGTGGGGTGCAGTGAACACAATCTTTGGGGGGGTACAGTGAACACAATCTTTTTGGGGTGCAGTGAACACAATCTTTGTGGGGTACAGTGAACAGAATCTTTGTGGGGTGCAGTGAACACAATCTTTGGGGGGTACAGTGAACACAATCTTTTTGGGGTGCAGTGAACACAATCTTTGGGGGGTACAGTGAACACAATCTTTTTGGGGTGCAGTGAACACAATCTTTGTGGGGTGCAGTGAACACAATCTTTGGGGGGGTACAGTGAACACAATCTTTTTGGGGTGCAGTGAACAACATCCTTTTAGGGTGCAGTGAACACAATCTTTGTGGGGTGCAGTGAACAACATCCTTTTAGGGTGCAGTGAACACAATCTTTGTGGGGTACAGTGAACAGAATCTTTGTGGGGTGCAGTGAACACAATCTTTGGGGGGTACAGTGAACACAATCTTTGTGAGGTGCAGTGAACACAATCTTTGTGGGGTGCAGTGAACACAATCATTGTGGGGTGCAGTGAACTCAATCTTTGTGGGGTACAGTGAACACAATCTCATACTTCTGAAGATTTGAGGGTGCTGCCTGTTCCATACTCCCCCTACTCCTCATCTAGCCTTTTAGGGGTACAAACAATAGTAATTGGGGCCTAGTGTGGTTGTGTACGTGTGATATACATACACTTTTTTTGGATCATATTTTCTATTCCGCTATTTAATCAAAAACCTTTGGGGATCAGTTAAATTGGGGGATAGTCTGTGTTGGTACGTGTGAGAGAGATCCACCTTTCCAAGTTGTTGGGGTTCATCTCATACTTCTGAAGGTTTGAGGGTGCTGCCTGTTCCATACTCCCCCTACTCCTAGCCTTTTAGGGGTACAAACAATAGTAATTGGGGCCTAGTGTGGTTGTGTACGTGTGATATACATACACTTTTTTGGGATCATATTTTCTATTCCGCTATTTAATCAAAAACCTTTGGGGATCAGTTAAATTGGGGGATAGTCTGTGTTGGTACGTGTGAGAGAGATCCACCTTTCCAAGTTGTTGGGGTTCATCTCATACTTCTGAAGGTTTGAGGGTGCTGCCTGTTCCATACCCCCCCTACTCCTCATCTAGCCTTTTAGGGGTACAAACAATAGTAATTGGGGCCCAGTGTGGTTGTGTACGTGTGATATACATACACTTTTTTTGGATCATATTTTCTATTCCGCTATTTAATCAAAAACCTTTGGGGATCAGTTAAATTGGGGGATAGTCTGTGTTGGTACGTGTGAGAGAGATCCACCTTTCCAAGTTGTTGGGGTTCATCTCATACTTCTGAAGGTTTGAGGGTGCTGCCTGTTCCATACTCCCCCTACTCCTCATCTAGCCTTTTAGGGGTACAAACAATAGTAATTGGGGCCCAGTGTGGTTGTGTACGTGTGATATACATACACTTTTTTTGGATCATATTTTCTATTCCGCTATTTAATCAAAAACCTTTGGGGATCAGTTAAATTGGGGGATAGTCTGTGTTGGTACGTGTGAGAGAGATCCACCTTTCCAAGTTTTTGGGGTTCATCTCATACTTCTGAAGATTTGAGGGTGCTGCCTGTTCCATACCCCCCCTACTCCTCATCTAGCCTTTTAGGGGTACAAACAATAGTAATTGGGGCCTAGTGTGGTTGTGTACGTGTGATATACATACACTTTTTTTGGATCATATTTTCTATTCCGCTATTTAATCAAAAACCTTTGGGGATCAGTTAAATTGGGGGATAGTCTGTGTTGGTACGTGTGAGAGAGATCCACCTTTCCAAGTTGTTGGGGTTCATCTCATACTTCTGAAGGTTTGAGGGTGCTGCCTGTTCCATACCCCCCCTACTCCTCATCTAGCCTTTTAGGGGTACAAACAATAGTAATTGGGGCCTAGTGTGGTTGTGTACGTGTGATATACATACACTTTTTTTGGATCATATTTTCTATTCCGCTATTTAATCAAAAACCTTTGGGGATCAGTTAAATTGGGGGATAGTCTGTGTTGGTACGTGTGAGAGAGATCCACCTTTCCAAGTTGTTGGGGTTCATCTCATACTTCTGAAGGTTTGAGGGTGCTGCCTGTTCCATACCCCCCCTACTCCTCATCTAGCCTTTTAGGGGTACAAACAATAGTAATTGGGGCCTAGTGTGGTTGTGTACGTGTGATATACATACACTTTTTTTGGATCATATTTTCTATTCCGCTATTTAATCAAAAACCTTTGGGGATCAGTTAAATTGGGGGATAGTCTGTGTTGGTACGTGTGAGAGAGATCCACCTTTCCAAGTTTTTGGGGTTCATCTCATACTTCTGAAGATTTGAGGGTGCTGCCTGTTCCATACCCCCCCTACTCCTCATCTAGCCTTTTAGGGGTACAAACAATAGTAATTGGGGCCTAGTGTGGTTGTGTACGTGTGATATACATACACTTTTTTTGGATCATATTTTCTATTCCGCTATTTAATCAAAAACCTTTGGGGATCAGTTAAATTGGGGGATAGTCTGTGTTGGTACGTGTGAGAGAGATCCACCTTTCCAAGTTGTTGGGGTTCATCTCATACTTCTGAAGGTTTGAGGGTGCTGCCTGTTCCATACTCCCCCTACTCCTAGCCTTTTAGGGGTACAAACAATAGTAATTGGGGCCTAGTGTGGTTGTGTACGTGTGATATACATACACTTTTTTTGGATCATATTTTCTATTCCGCTATTTAATCAAAAACCTTTGGGGATCAGTTAAATTGGGGGATAGTCTGTGTTGGTACGTGTGAGAGAGATCCACCTTTCCAAGTTGTTGGGGTTCATCTCATACTTCTGAAGGTTTGAGGGTGCTGCCTGTTCCATACTCCCCCTACTCCTCATCTAGCCTTTTAGGGGTACAAACAATAGTAATTGGGGCCCAGTGTGGTTGTGTACGTGTGATATACATACACTTTTTTTGGATCATATTTTCTATTCCGCTATTTAATCAAAAACCTTTGGGGATCAGTTAAATTGGGGGATAGTCTGTGTTGGTACGTGTGAGAGAGATCCACCTTTCCAAGTTGTTGGGGTTCATCTCATACTTCTGAAGGTTTGAGGGTGCTGCCTGTTCCATACTCCCCCTACTCCTCATCTAGCCTTTTAGGGGTACAAACAATAGTAATTGGGGCCCAGTGTGGTTGTGTACGTGTGATATACATACACTTTTTTTGGATCATATTTTCTATTCCGCTATTTAATCAAAAACCTTTGGGGATCAGTTAAATTGGGGGATAGTCTGTGTTGGTACGTGTGAGAGAGATCCACCTTTCCAAGTTGTTGGGGTTCATCTCATACTTCTGAAGGTTTGAGGGTGCTGCCTGTTCCATACCCCCCCTACTCCTCATCTAGCCTTTTAGGGGTACAAACAATAGTAATTGGGGCCTAGTGTGGTTGTGTACGTGTGATATACATACACTTTTTTTGGATCATATTTTCTATTCCGCTATTTAATCAAAAACCTTTGGGGATCAGTTAAATTGGGGGATAGTCTGTGTTGGTACGTGTGAGAGAGATCCACCTTTCCAAGTTGTTGGGGTTCATCTCATACTTCTGAAGGTTTGAGGGTGCTGCCTGTTCCATACCCCCCCTACTCCTCATCTAGCCTTTTAGGGGTACAAACAATAGTAATTGGGGCCTAGTGTGGTTGTGTACGTGTGATATACATACACTTTTTTTGGATCATATTTTCTATTCCGCTATTTAATCAAAAACCTTTGGGGATCAGTTAAATTGGGGGATAGTCTGTGTTGGTACGTGTGAGAGAGATCCACCTTTCCAAGTTGTTGGGGTTCATCTCATACTTCTGAAGGTTTGAGGGTGCTGCCTGTTCCATACCCCCCCTACTCCTCATCTAGCCTTTTAGGGGTACAAACAATAGTAATTGGGGCCTAGTGTGGTTGTGTACGTGTGATATACATACACTTTTTTTGGATCATATTTTCTATTCCGCTATTTAATCAAAAACCTTTGGGGATCAGTTAAATTGGGGGATAGTCTGTGTTGGTACGTGTGAGAGAGATCCACCTTTCCAAGTTGTTGGGGTTCATCTCATACTTCTGAAGGTTTGAGGGTGCTGCCTGTTCCATACCCCCCCTACTCCTCATCTAGCCTTTTAGGGGTACAAACAATAGTAATTGGGGCCTAGTGTGGTTGTGTACGTGTGATATACATACACTTTTTTTGGATCATATTTTCTATTCCGCTATTTAATCAAAAACCTTTGGGGATCAGTTAAATTGGGGGATAGTCTGTGTTGGTACGTGTGAGAGAGATTCACCTTTCCAAGTTTTTGGGGTTCATCTCATACTTCTGAAGATTTGAGGGTGCTGCCTGTTCCATACCCCCCCTACTCCTCATCTAGCCTTTTAGGGGTACAAACAATAGTAATTGGGGCCTAGTGTGGTTGTGTACGTGTGATATACATACACTTTTTTTGGATCATATTTTCTATTCCGCTATTTAATCAAAAACCTTTGGGGATCAGTTAAATTGGGGGATAGTCTGTGTTGGTACGTGTGAGAGAGATCCACCTTTCCAAGTTGTTGGGGTTCATCTCATACTTCTGAAGGTTTGAGGGTGCTGCCTGTTCCATACTCCCCCTACTCCTAGCCTTTTAGGGGTACAAACAATAGTAATTGGGGCCTAGTGTGGTTGTGTACGTGTGATATACATACACTTTTTTTGGATCATATTTTCTATTCCGCTATTTAATCAAAAACCTTTGGGGATCAGTTAAATTGGGGGATAGTCTGTGTTGGTACGTGTGAGAGAGATCCACCTTTCCAAGTTGTTGGGGTTCATCTCATACTTCTGAAGGTTTGAGGGTGCTGCCTGTTCCATACTCCCCCTACTCCTCATCTAGCCTTTTAGGGGTACAAACAATAGTAATTGGGGCCCAGTGTGGTTGTGTACGTGTGATATACATACACTTTTTTTGGATCATATTTTCTATTCCGCTATTTAATCAAAAACCTTTGGGGATCAGTTAAATTGGGGGATAGTCTGTGTTGGTACGTGTGAGAGAGATCCACCTTTCCAAGTTGTTGGGGTTCATCTCATACTTCTGAAGGTTTGAGGGTGCTGCCTGTTCCATACTCCCCCTACTCCTCATCTAGCCTTTTAGGGGTACAAACAATAGTAATTGGGGCCCAGTGTGGTTGTGTACGTGTGATATACATACACTTTTTTTGGATCATATTTTCTATTCCGCTATTTAATCAAAAACCTTTGGGGATCAGTTAAATTGGGGGATAGTCTGTGTTGGTACATGTGAGAGAGATCCACCTTTCCAAGTTGTTGGGGTTCATCTCATACTTCTGAAGGTTTGAGGGTGCTGCCTGTTCCATACCCCCCCTACTCCTCATCTAGCCTTTTAGGGGTACAAACAATAGTAATTGGGGCCTAGTGTGGTTGTGTACGTGTGATATACATACACTTTTTTTGGATCATATTTTCTATTCCGCTATTTAATCAAAAACCTTTGGGGATCAGTTAAATTGGGGGATAGTCTGTGTTGGTACGTGTGAGAGAGATCCACCTTTCCAAGTTGTTGGGGTTCATCTCATACTTCTGAAGGTTTGAGGGTGCTGCCTGTTCCATACCCCCCCTACTCCTCATCTAGCCTTTTAGGGGTACAAACAATAGTAATTGGGGCCTAGTGTGGTTGTGTACGTGTGATATACATACACTTTTTTTGGATCATATTTTCTATTCCGCTATTTAATCAAAAACCTTTGGGGATCAGTTAAATTGGGGGATAGTCTGTGTTGGTACGTGTGAGAGAGATCCACCTTTCCAAGTTGTTGGGGTTCATCTCATACTTCTGAAGGTTTGAGGGTGCTGCCTGTTCCATACCCCCCCTACTCCTCATCTAGCCTTTTAGGGGTACAAACAATAGTAATTGGGGCCTAGTGTGGTTGTGTACGTGTGATATACATACACTTTTTTTGGATCATATTTTCTATTCCGCTATTTAATCAAAAACCTTTGGGGATCAGTTAAATTGGGGGATAGTCTGTGTTGGTACGTGTGAGAGAGATCCACCTTTCCAAGTTGTTGGGGTTCATCTCATACTTCTGAAGGTTTGAGGGTGCTGCCTGTTCCATACCCCCCCTACTCCTCATCTAGCCTTTTAGGGGTACAAACAATAGTAATTGGGGCCTAGTGTGGTTGTGTACGTGTGATATACATACACTTTTTTTGGATCATATTTTCTATTCCGCTATTTAATCAAAAACCTTTGGGGATCAGTTAAATTGGGGGATAGTCTGTGTTGGTACGTGTGAGAGAGATCCACCTTTCCAAGTTGTTGGGGTTCATCTCATACTTCTGAAGGTTTGAGGGTGCTGCCTGTTCCATACCCCCCCTACTCCTCATCTAGCCTTTTAGGGGTACAAACAATAGTAATTGGGGCCTAGTGTGGTTGTGTACGTGTGATATACATACACTTTTTTTGGATCATATTTTCTATTCCGCTATTTAATCAAAAACCTTTGGGGATCAGTTAAATTGGGGGATAGTCTGTGTTGGTACGTGTGAGAGAGATCCACCTTTCCAAGTTGTTGGGGTTCATCTCATACTTCTGAAGGTTTGAGGGTGCTGCCTGTTCCATACCCCCCCTACTCCTCATCTAGCCTTTTAGGGGTACAAACAATAGTAATTGGGGCCTAGTGTGGTTGTGTACGTGTGATATACATACACTTTTTTTGGATCATATTTTCTATTCCGCTATTTAATCAAAAACCTTTGGGGATCAGTTAAATTGGGGGATAGTCTGTGTTGGTACGTGTGAGAGAGATCCACCTTTCCAAGTTGTTGGGGTTCATCTCATACTTCTGAAGGTTTGAGGGTGCTGCCTGTTCCATACCCCCCCTACTCCTCATCTAGCCTTTTAGGGGTACAAACAATAGTAATTGGGGCCTAGTGTGGTTGTGTACGTGTGATATACATACACTTTTTTTGGATCATATTTTCTATTCCGCTATTTAATCAAAAACCTTTGGGGATCAGTTAAATTGGGGGATAGTCTGTGTTGGTACGTGTGAGAGAGATCCACCTTTCCAAGTTTTTGGGGTTCATCTCATACTTCTGAAGATTTGAGGGTGCTGCCTGTTCCATACCCCCCCTACTCCTCATCTAGCCTTTTAGGGGTACAAACAATAGTAATTGGGGCCTAGTGTGGTTGTGTACGTGTGATATACATACACTTTTTTTGGATCATATTTTCTATTCCGCTATTTAATCAAAAACCTTTGGGGATCAGTTAAATTGGGGGATAGTCTGTGTTGGTACGTGTGAGAGAGATCCACCTTTCCAAGTTGTTGGGGTTCATCTCATACTTCTGAAGGTTTGAGGGTGCTGCCTGTTCCATACTCCCCCTACTCCTAGCCTTTTAGGGGTACAAACAATAGTAATTGGGGCCTAGTGTGGTTGTGTACGTGTGATATACATACACTTTTTTTGGATCATATTTTCTATTCCGCTATTTAATCAAAAACCTTTGGGGATCAGTTAAATTGGGGGATAGTCTGTGTTGGTACGTGTGAGAGAGATCCACCTTTCCAAGTTGTTGGGGTTCATCTCATACTTCTGAAGGTTTGAGGGTGCTGCCTGTTCCATACTCCCCCTACTCCTCATCTAGCCTTTTAGGGGTACAAACAATAGTAATTGGGGCCCAGTGTGGTTGTGTACGTGTGATATACATACACTTTTTTTGGATCATATTTTCTATTCCGCTATTTAATTTAACTGGGCCTCCATGCGAGACCTGTGTGCCTTGTTGCGCTGTTTTGAGTACTCCACCAACATGGCCAGTGGCAATGACGCCGTTCTCAGCTTAACTATCCCACTTCTATGCCTCCTTGAAAAAACAATTCGGGCGATGATGGAAGAGGATGTGGCACAGGATGAGGAGGAGGAGGAGGATGAAGAGGTAACATTTCCAAGGCTTTCAGGGCAGTCATTCGCAAGGGGCTCCGAGGGTGGGTTCCTGCACACGCAAACGCCAGGGACGTAATTGTCCAGCAGGGGCACAGTTCTGGAGGATGAGGAGGATGAGGAGGAGGAGGAGCTGGAGGAGGAGATGGAACCATGTTCACAGCAGGGTGGCACCCAGGCCAGCTCATGGCCATCACTGGTGCGTGGCTGGGGGGATACAGAGGACACGGACGATACACCTCCCACAGAGGACAGCCTTTCGTTGCCTCTGGGCAGCCTGGCACACATGAGCGATTACATGCTGCAGTGTCTCCACAACGACCGCCGAGTTGCCCACATTCTAACTTGTGCTGATTACTGGGTGGCCACGCTGCTGGATCCCCGTTACAAGGACAACGTACCGTCCTTAATTCACTCACTGGAGCGCGATCGCAAGATGCGCGAGTACAAGCGCACGCTGGTAGACGCCATGCTGCTGGCATTCCCATCTGACAGCGGGGCCACAGTGGAAGCACAAGGCAGAGGAGGAGGAGGAGGAGGTCGCCAACGCAACCAGGGCACCGCCAGCACCTCAGAAGGCAGGGTTAGCATGGCCGAAATGTGGAAAAGCTTTGTCAGCACGCCACAACAAACAGCAGCACCAGCAGCTCAGATGGAACGTCTTAGCAGGAGGCAGCATTTTACCAACATGGTGGAGCAGTATGTGTGCACACGCCTACATGTAGTGAATGACGGGTCTGCCCCCTTCAACTTCTGGGTCTCCAAATTGGGCACATGGCCTGAGCTTGCCCTTTACGCCTTGGAGGTGCTGGCGTGCCCTGCAGCCAGTGTATTATCTGAACGGGTATTTAGCACGGCTGGGGGCGTTATAACAGACAAGCGCAGCCGCCTGTCCAGAGACAATGTGGACAAGCTCACGTTCATTAAAATGAACCAGGCATGGATCCCACGGGACTTTTCCGTACCTTATGCAGAATAGCAATGGATACCGACCTTACCCACCCATTGTTCCATTTTTGCTCTTTCTCACTCTTTTGGGGTGTACCCTCATTTAAAATTTTTGAAAAGAAGCAGTGTTGGCTACCTCGTCCTCCTCCTCAGGGCCAGATTAATGTAGGGGCTATTGGAGCTGCAGCTCCAGGCCCCTACCTTTTATATAGGCCCCGGGTTGGCCATATTCACTGTTACCGCTCTTCTGTCACTTGTAAACACAGAAGTCTGGCTTCTATGCTCGCTTCCCCAGGCAGCACCCTCAGAACCTCCCCACACAGCGTGAAGGCCGGACAAGGAGGGACAGTTGGCGATGCATGGATGTGTTTATGGACTTCAAAGACAGCATCCCATGTTGAATTAGGCATGCATGGCTGCACCCTTCCTCCTCTGGGTGCATGGCAAGGCACGGCCCTTAAGGCCCTTCAAAATCCTCAGCACCAAGCCCATGATGCTGTTAATCCGGCCCTGGTCCTCCTCCACCGCCGCTTCCACCTACACCGCCCATAGGTGTGCGCAGCCTATTGCATTAAGGTGTGCACCCCAAAGTTGAAATACACATGCATGTGTTTGCCAGCAGGGAGAGTAATGTATCGGGGCCATGTACCTGTAGGCAAGGAGAAATAGAGCAGAGCAGGTCCCAGGGAGATCTTTCCCATCTCCTCACTGGCAATGCTATGTGCCCTAGGTGATTAGGGTGTGCCCAGGCACACCCAGCACACCCTGTGCGCACGCCTATGTCACCGCCACATCCACCACCACCTCAACCTCCCTCCTACTCCATATGGGCCTCGTCCTTCAGAGATGAAGAAGAACATTGTTTTATTTTTCTGTTTTTTTTTGTTGTTTTAAGTTATTTCCCTATCCACATTTGTTTGCAGAGCACTTGCCATGCTCTTAATTACGTTTTGCTGCCATTTGCAGCACTCTAGCCCTTTCCTTTGGTGTTTTAGAGCCATTTTAGTGCCTTAAAGTTCGGGTCCCCATTGACTTCAATGGGGTTCGGTGTCCGGGAAAAGTTCGGTAAAAGTCCGGGACACGGACCCGGACTTTTTTTTAAAGTTCGGCCGAACCCGTCGAACACGGACATCTAGGTGTCCGCTCAACCCTAGTCACAAATCAAGTCAAAATACTGATCTACCCCAATTTTCACCTTTAAATCAGTTAAAAGTCAGTGGTCAGGAAAGGTTTTGTTTTACTTTCAACATTAACAAAACTGCTTAGTGCTTTTTTTTGGCATATTAAAGAAACAATCGTGCTGTACCAAATATTAACAATAAATGACATCAAATTGAATTGACTGAAATTCCTCATGCCAGGCCACAAATATCCGCCAGACCGCCATCCACCCACAACAATTCCTGGTCCTTGTCTTCGCTAAATACAGCGACATAAACGGCATTTCATGTCCATGGAATGACAAATTTTTGGGGACTTTCAGGGCCAACAATTATTTTTTCTGTGAATGCCTAATGTACCTTCAGCCACAGAATACAACGTTCTTAGCTGTCAGGTAAACCCATGTGGGCTAATTTTTGGGGCCTATACTGGTCAACACTTACTTCTTTATCCTGTGAATGCCTAATGTACCTCCAGGCACCAAATACTACATTCTTAGCTGTCAAGTAAACCCATGTGGGCTAATTTTTGGGGCTTATACTGGCCAACACTTATTTCTGTATCCTGTGAATGCCTAATGTATCTGCAGCCACAGAATGCTACGTTCTTAGCTGTCAGGTAAACCCATGTGGGCTAATTTTTGGGGCCTATACTGGCCGACACTTACTTATGTATCCTGTGAATGCCTAATGTACCTTCAGCCACAGAATACAACATTCTTAGCTGTCAGGTAAACCCATGTGGGCTAATTTTTGGGGCCTTTCATGGCCGACACTTACTTATTTATCCTGTGAATGCCAAATGTACCTTCAGCCACAGAATACAACATTCTTAGCTGTCAGGTAAACCCATGTGGGCTAATTTTTGGGGCCAATACTGGCCGAAACTTACTTCTGTATCCTGTGAATGTCTAATGTACCTTCAGCCACAGAATACAACATTGTTAACTGTCAGGTAAACCCATGTGGGCTAATTTTTGTGGCCTATACTGGCCGACACTTACTTCCAGACATGGGAGTAAGTCACACATGTGCAAGTCACAAGCAAGTCTCAAGTCTTAACCTCCAAGTCTCAAGCAAGTCCCAAGTTACTGTGGCGAAAAGCAAGCAAGTCAAGTCGAGTCCCTGCTAGAAGTCAAGTCATTTATTTTCGTCACAAATCAAGTCAAAATACTGATCTACCCCAATTTTCACCTTTAAATCAGTTAAAAGTCAGTGGTCAGGAAAGGTTTTGTTTTACTTTCAACATTAACAAAACTGCTTAGTAGGGATGATCGAACGGTTCGGGTCCACCATCGGTTCGGCCCGAACATTGGGTGTTCGAGGTTCGGCCGAATTTAGAACTTTTTGCCCAAAAAGTTCGGAATTCGGCAACCAGAACCGCCCAAAATGCAATGCTTCAGGAAATGGGCTTTAAAAGCCCGTGATTGGACCAGAACCATTAGCAAAAGCCAATTGAGGGGGCAGAAGAATGCTAGGAATGTGATTGGAGTGACTAGGGGGTCCCTAGACCAATCATTAGTGAATACGCCCCCCAGTATATAAGATCGCCCCCGCCATATTCCCAGCATTGTTATACTGGACATGGAAGAGAGTGGAAGCAGTTCTGTTAATTTTACTTTAAAAGTGTCATTTAGCTATTTTTAGTGTGAGGAAAGGGATATCTAGTGTAGTTAGAGTGCTCCTTTACACTTAAGTTAGCTTCAAAAATTTAGTTTCTGTAGGGAAAGTGTTAAGTGTCAGGGGACCGTAGTGTAGTGTAGGGTTAACTGACAGTGACTGCTATGGCAGGGTGACAAAACCCTTCCATAGCAGGGTGACCGCTATAGAGAAATGATTATTTCTCTGCTTCGGAACAGGAATGTGGCTTCTCACCAGCAAGCATTTTTTAATGCTGCAGGGGCTGCCACTGCCAGTGCTTTTTTGAGGACATGTTTGATGTCAGACATGACATCTGAATATGTGTATAGGGGGTATATATAGACATATATGTCTGAATATATACCCCTAGACATATATAGGTGTGATAGTAGCAGAAATAAATGCTTGCGCTAATGAAATCATTTACAGTAATATATTTCTGCTACTATCACACCTATATATGTCTAGGGGTATATATTCAGACATATATGCCTATATATACCCCCTATACACATGTTCAGATGTTTTGCCTGCCTCAAAAGAACCCCAAAAAATGCCAAAAAAACGCTAGTGTCAAAAAAAAAAATGCCCAGGTGTGTTTTTGCTGGCATTTTTTGGGGGGTTTTGGAGGCAGGCAAAACATCAGAACTTGTGCACAGTACCACTATACACAAGTTCAGATGTTTTGCCTGCCTCAAAAGAACCCCAAAAAATGCCAAAAAAAACGCTAGCGTTAAAAAAAAAATGCCCAGGTGTGTTTTTGCTGGCATTTCTTGGGGGGTTTTGGAGGCAGGCAAAACATCAGAACTTGTGCACAGTACCACTATACACAAGTTCAGATGTTTTGCCTGCCTCAAAAGAACCCCAAAAAATGCCAAAAAAAACGCTAGCGTCAAAAAAAAAAATGCCCAGGTGTGTTTTTGCTGGCATTTTTTGGGGGGTTTTGGAGGCAGGCAAAACATCAGAACTTGTGCACAGTACTACTATACACAAGTTCAGATGTTTTTCCTGACTGCAAAGAACCCAAAAAAATGCCTGCTATTAAACCGGCAAGGTGTTACAGCAGAGAAGCCATATTCCTGTGCTTAAAGTTTTCTAATACAAACGATCTTTTTTTTTCTGGTTCTGGACATGCTACAGACCTGAAACTTCACATGCACACCTTTTAGACCCCCCAGATACTAAATCCAAAGTAAAAATCAAAAAATCTCTTTTTTTTTTTTTTTTTTTTTTTTTAATTTTTCAATAATTGGCTTTTTTATCAAAAATGACAATTTTTAAGAACTTTTTTTGTGTGATTTTGTGTCTGGGGGGTCTAAAAGGTGTACCTGTGAAGTTTCAGCTCTGTAGCATGTCCAGAACCCCAAAAAAAGATCATATAAGTGTAAAAGAGGGGTCCCACCATCCCTGCTCTACTGAAAAATTATCTTTTTTTCTGGTTCTGGACATGCTACAGAGCTGAAACTTCACAGGTACACTTTTTAGACCCCCCAGACACTAAATCCAAAAAAAGTCATGCCTGCCTCCAAAAATGCCCGATAAATGCAAGAAAAAGCGCCGTAGAGAAGCCGTATTCCTGTTCTAATAAAAATTATAAGAAAATGCTAATTTTTGGGGGGTTCTGGACATGCTACAGACCTGAAACTTCACATGCACACCTTTTAGACCCCCCAGATACTAAATCCAAAGTAAAAATCAAAAAATCTCTTTTTTTTTTTTTTTTTTTAATTTTTCAATAATTGGCTTTTTTATCAAAAATGACAATTTTTAAGAACTTTTTTTGTGTGATTTTGTGTCTGGGGGGTCTAAAAGGTGTACCTGTGAAGTTTCAGCTCTGTAGCATGTCCAGAACCAGAAAAAAAGATCATATAGGTGTTAAAGTTAAAGGAGGCTCCCGAACCACATCCCTGTTCTACTGAAAAATTATCTTTTTTTTTTTCATGGTTCTGGACATGCTACAGAGCTGAAACTTCACATGCACACCTTTTAGACCCCCCCAGATACTAAATCCAAAGTAAAAATAAAAAAAAATCTCTTTTTTTTTTTTTTTTAATTTTTCAATAATTGGCTTTTTTATCAAAAATGACAATTTTTAAGAACTTTTTTTTGTGTGATTAATAGTCCCTGGGGCATGACCCAGAACCCTAGGCACTTTTTAGGGGCATTTATTGGGTTTTAGGGCTTAAAAATGGTGTTTTTTGATTACAGAAGTTCGGGTCCCATTGATTTCAATGGGGTTCTGAAATCCGAACCGAACTTTCGTGAAGTTCGGGTGTTCTGGTCGAACCGAACTTTTCAAAAGTTCGATCATCCCTACTGCTTAGTGCTTTTTTTTGGCATATTAAAGAAACAATCGTGCTGTACCAAATATTAACAATAAATGACATCAAATTGAATTGACTGAAATTCCTCATGCCAGGCCACAAATATCCGCCAGACCGCCATCCACCCACAACAATTCCTGGTCCTTGTCTTCGCTAAATACAGCGACATAAAAGGCATTTCATGTCCATGGAATGACAAATGTTTGGGGACTTTCAGGACCAACAATTATTTTTTCTGTGAATGCCTAATGTACCTTCAGCCACAGAATACAACGTTCTTAGCTGTCAGGTAAACCCATGTGGGCTAATTTTTGGGGCCTATACTGGTCAACACTTACTTCTTTATCCTGTGAATGCCTAATGTACCTCCAGGCACCAAATACTACATTCTTAGCTGTCAAGTAAACCCATGTGGGCAAATTTTTGGGGCCTATACTGGCCGACACTTACTTCTGTATCCTGTGAATGCCTAATGTGCCTTCAGCCACAGAATACTAGGTTCTTAGCTGTCAGGTAAACCCAGGTGGGCTAATTGTTGGGGCCTATACTGGCCAACACTTACTTCTGTATCCTGCGAATGCCTAATGTACCTTCAGCCACAGAAAACAACATTCTTAGCTGTCAGGTAAACCCATGTGGGCTAATTTTTGGGGCCAATACTGGCCGACACTTACTAATTTATCCTGTGAATGCCTAATGTACCTTCAGCCACAGAATACAACGTTCTTAGCTGTCAGGTAAACCCAGGTGGGCTAATTGTTGGGGCCTATACTGGCCAACACTTACTTCTGTATCCTGCGAATGCCTAATGTACCTTCAGCCACAGAAAACAACATTCTTAGCTGTCAGGTAAACCCATGTAGGCTAATTTTCGGGGCCAATACTGGCCGACACTTACTTCTGTATCCTGTGAATGCCTAATGTACCTCCAGCCACCAAATACTACGTTCTTAGCTGTTAAGTAAACCCATGTGGGCTAATTTTTGGGGCCTATACTGGCCGACACTTACTTCTGTATCCTGTGAATGCCTAATGTACCTTAAGCCACAGAATACTACGTTCTTAGCTGTCAAGTAAACCCATGTGGGCTAATTTTTGGGGCCTATACTGGCCAACACTTACTTCTGTATCCTGTGAATGCCTAATGTACCTTCAGTCACAGAATACAACGTTCTTAGCTGTCAGGTAAACCCATGTGGGCTAATTTTTGGGGCCTATACTGGCCGACACTTACTTATGTATCCTGTGAATGCCTAATGTTCCTCCAGCCACCAAATACTGAGTTCTTAGCTGTCAAGTAAACCCATGTGGGCTAATTTTTTGGGCTTATACTGGCCAACACTTATTTCTGTATCCTGTGAATGCCTAATGTATCTTCAGCCACAGAATTCTACGTTCTTAGCTGTCAGGTAAACCCATGTGGGCTAATTTTTGGGGCCTATACTGGCCGACACTTACTTATGTATCCTGTGAATGCCTAATGTACCTTCAGCCACAGAATACAACATTCTTAGCTGTTAGGTAAACCCATGTGGGCTAATTTTTGGGGCCTTTCATGGCCGACACTTACTTATTTATTCTGTGAATGTCAAATGTACCTTCAGCCACAGAATAGAACGTTCTTAGCTGTCAGGTAAACCCATGTGGGCTAATTTTTGGGGCCAATACTGGCCGACACTTACTTCTGTATCCTGTGAATGTCTAATGTACCTTCAGCCACAGAATACAACATTCTTAACTGTCAGGTAAACCCATGTGGGCTAATTTTTGGGGCCTATACTGGCCGACACTTACTTCCAGACATGGGAGTAAGTCACACATGTGCAAGTCACAAGCAAGTCTCAAGTCTTAACCTCCAAGTCTCAAGCAAGTCCCAAGTTACTGTGGCGAAAAGCAAGCAAGTCAAGTCGAGTCCCTTCTAGAAGTCAAGTCATTTATTTTTGTCACAAATCAAGTCAAAATACTGATCTACCCCAACTTTCACCTTTAAATCAGTTAAAAGTCAGTGGTCAGGAAAGGTTGTGTTTTATTTTCAACATTAACAAAACTGCTTAGTGCTTTTTTTTTGGCATATTAAAGAAACAATCGTGCTGTACCAAATATTAACAATAAATTATATCAATTTATAGAAAAATTAAAGAAACACTTTGAATGCCCAAACAACTCAAAATCCTTCGTCCGGTCATGTTTCAACACCACAGTCACTAAAAACATGTTAAGTATTTCCATTGTTAAAAAGCCAGTGTCCTGGCTGTTTAACAATGGAAACACACCAAGGTTTTTTAAGTGACTATGGTGTCAGAAACATAACAGGCACATTCATTTTGCTTTAACACATCTTGAGAAAATGCAAATATTTAATAACTTAAAAAAGTAAAGTCATTTCGAGTCATATGTCTCAGTGCATGAATACCAAGTCAAAGTCAGGTCGAGTCTTTTATTAATTTTAGTCAAGCAAGTCTCAAGTCCTCAAACTGGTGACTTAAAGTCTGACTCAAGTCAAGTCATGTGACTCGAGTCCCCCACCTCTGCTTACTTATGTATCCTGTGAATGCCTAATGTACCTTCAGCCACAGAATACTATGTTCTTAGCTGTCAGGTAAACCCATGTGGGCTAATTTTTGGGGCCTTTCATGGCCGACACTTACTTATTTATCCTGTAAATGCCTAATGTACCTTCAGCCACAGAATACAAAGTTCTTAGCTCTCAGGTAAACCCATGAGGGCTAATTTTTGGGGCCTATACTGGCCGACGCTTACTTCTGTATTCTGTGAATGCCTAATGTACCTTCAGCCACAGAATACAACGTTCTTAGCTGTCAGGTAAACCCATGTGGGCTAATGTTTGGGGCCAATACTGGCCGACACTTACTTCTGTATCCTGTGAATGCCTAATGTACATTCAGCCACAGAATACAACGTTCTTAGCTGTCAGGTAAACCCATGTGAGCTAAATTTTGGGGCCTGGAATGGCCGATACTTACTTCTTTATCCTGTGAATGCCTCATTTTTCAGACTGGAATTGAAAATCAATGGGTCTGTGAAGGTTCCGCCAAATTGTGGAATGGATGCGGACCCATTTTACAGATGTGTGAATGGACCCTATATGTATTTGACATATATTTTCCGGCTGCTGTCAGTTCTGGCTGATTTATGAAAAAAAAATGATTTTTGCTGTAAAAAAAAAAAAAAAAAACATTTTAGGGCAACTTTTCCAATTGCAATACTTCTGGTATGACATTGTCCATGTGCTGGGACTATTTGTGCACAGCTAGTACGTCTTTTGTGGCTGCAAATATGACCTAAAGTTTTTTAAAGTTCGCCTCCCATTAAAGTCAATGGGGTCCGCCGCGAACTTGCGGTTCGCGGACTTTTGAGAAAATTTGCGGCTGACGCGAACCGCCGCGGCCGATGTTCGTCCATCACTATTGCCCAATTAAGCACAGTGATACCATGATCATTAACCACTTTAAGACCGGAAGGATTTGCCCCCTTAATGACCATGCCATTTTTTTTAACTTGGCACTGCATGACTTTAACCTTGTGCGGTCGAGCGATGCTGTACCCGAACAAAATTATGTCCTTTTTTCCCCACAAATAGAGCTTTCTTTTGGTGGTATTTGATCACCTGTGCAATTTTTATTTTTTGTACACAAAAAAACAGCGACAATTTTGAAAAAAATCTATATTTTTCACGTTCTGCTTTATAACATTCTCAATAAAAAAATTTAAAAATCCATATTTAACAGTTTAGGTAAATTTTTTTCTGCTACATATTTTTGGTAAAAAAAGTCCCAAAAAGCGTAGAATAATTGGTTTGCGCAAAAGTTATCGCGTCTACAAACTAAGGGCAACATTTATGTCATTTTTATTTTTTTTATTTTTTTCTACTAATAATGGCGGCGATCTGCGATTTTTAGCAGGGCTGCCACATTGCAGCGGACAGATCGGACCCCTAACTGACATTTTTGACACTTTTGGGGGAACCAGTGACATTACTACGGTAATTAGTGTTAAAATTATGCACTGTTACTGTAATAATAACACTGGCAGGGAAGGGGTTAACAGTGTGGGTGATCAAGGGGTTAAATGTGAGCCTAGTGGAGTGAGTCTAACTGTGGGGGGTGGGGCTTGTGAAATGACCATAGAGACATGTGATCCTATATAGAAGGATCACAGGGGCTCTATGATCATTCCAGAGAGAAGAACGGTCAGCTGTGTTTACAACAGCTGACCGTTATTTTCTCTCAGCGGGGAACGATCATGGGTGTCAGGTGGCAATTGAAGTTGCCTGCCCACTGCATCGGCTGATGAGCGGGGGCGGGAGCACGCCACCGGCGGCGCGCGCTCGCCCCCTAGCCTCCTGCTCATGACCTCCATACATGTACGGCAATTTGCGCAGGAATTGCTCTGGAATATCCTGGTAGAGGGCTGCGCTGACTTTGGACTTGATAAAATACAGTGAACCAACACCAGCAGGTGACATGGCTCCCCAAATCATCACTGACTGTAGAAACTTCACACTGGACCTCATGCAACTTGGATTCTGTGCTTCTCTACTCTTCCTCCAGACTCTGGGACCTTGGTTTCCAAATGAAATGCAACATTTTCCACAGTCCATGATGATTTGGGAAGCCATGTCATCTGCTGGTGTTGGTCCACTGTGTAAAAGTACCAATTCCTAGTTTAATGATCATGAGATCACTGTGCTTGATTGGCCAGCAAACTCGCCTGCACTAAACCCCATAGAGAATCTGTGGGGTATTGTCAAGAGGAAGATGAGAGACACCAGACCCAACAATGCAGATGAGCTGAAAGCCACTATCAAAGAAACCAGGGCTTCTATAACACCTCAGCAGTGCCACAGGCTAATTGTCCCCATGCCACACCGCATTGATGCAGTAATTAATGCAAAAGGAGCATCGACCAAGTATTGAGTGCATACTATACTGTACATGGACATCATTTTCAGTAAGTTAAATAGGTAAGTATCAGCGTTGCTCAGTAATTATTATCGTGCTATTAATATGTGCAAATATTGTGCTTAAATATGTGCAAAAATTATTTTAAATTAAATAAAATACCGTTACCATACCATACCATGTGAAATATACCATATAAATGAAGTATAATATAAAGTGCTAAGTGATATTATTTTAATACCATAAGTACATAGATAAAACCGGATAAATAATATACAAAATATCCAGAAATAATTATGAAGTGCTATGTCATATTACTTTTAAACTCATTTGCATAAATATATAAATAAATCCAAATAAATATTATTCAAAGTGTCCAGCGCTTGGTGACAGTAAATAAACTCTCCTCTTCATACAAAAAGTGCTCAGTGCTTGTCTGCTGTCTTAAACCAATATGGAAATAATCAAAGTGCTCAGTGCTTGTGCGTCCGGGTGCTCCCCTCTCAGTCTCCTACTCACTAGACTGTTAATGGAATCAAGCCTTTATATTATTCTCAACGGTAAGGATCGCAGGAAAGCACCAGATATACAGCACCCCAGATCACTATCTCCTCTTACTCAGGTGGCAGCAGTCTCCAATTAATATCATCCAGGAACAGATCCACCATATAAAAGTTCAAATAGAAAGAGACCTCATTGTGCAGTATTATCAACTTTATTAACCGCTTCCATACAGAGCAGTTAGACCCCCTTCCTGCCCAGACCAATTTTCAGCTTTCAGCACTCTCACACTTTGAATGACAATTGCTCAGTCATGCTACACTGTAACCAAACAAAATTTTTTTCATTTTTTTCACACAAATAGAGCTTTCTTTTGGTGGTATTTGATCACAACTGGGGTTTTTTTTTTTCGTGATATAAGCAAAAAAAGAGCAAAAATTTTGCAAAAAAAACACTTTTTTTTAGTTTCTATTATAAAATTTTGCAAAAAATTAATTTTTCTTCATACATTTGGGCCAAAATTTATACTGCTACATATCTCTGGTAAAATTAACCCAAATTAGTGTATATTATTTAGTCTGTGTGAAAGTTATTGAGTCTAGAAGCTATGGTACCAATTACTGAAAATTGATCACACCAGATGTACTGATGGCATATCTCCTTTCTTGAGGCCCTGAAATGTCAGGACAGTACAAATACCCCCCAAATGACCCCCTTTTGTAAAGTAGACAGCCCAAGGTATTTAGTAAGAGGCATGGTGAGTTTTTTGATTATAATATTGATTTTTAATATACGATTTTTTTGAAGTTATAATTTTTTCCCACAATTCTTGGGAAAATGAAGAAAAAATTTTTTTTTCTTTTTTTTCCCAAAACGTTGTCAATTTATAAGCTATTTCTAACACATAGCATGTACACAGCAAAAATTACACCCCAAAATTCATTCTGCTACTCCTGAGTATGGTGATACCACATGTGTGAGACTTTTACACAGCCTGGCCACAAAAAGAGACTCCACGTCCAAGTAGCACCATAAGGCGTTTTAGGAGCATAAATACACATAAAACTTTCTTACTACCTATCACACTTTTCAAGGCCCTAGAGCACCAATACAATGGAAAAGTCCACAAAATGACCCCATTTTGGAAAGCAAACACTCCAACGTATATTCTATGAGGCATTATGGGTCCTTTGAACATGTCATTTTTTTCCACAAGTTTTTGGAAAATGTGGGAAAAAAATAAAAACTTTTTTTTTTACACAAAGTTGTCAATTTATAGGATATTCCTAACACATAGGATGTACATAGCAAAAATGACACCCCAAAATACATTCTGCCACTCCTCCTGAGTATGGCAATACCACATGTGTGAGACTTTTTCACAGCCTAGCCATATAGAGGGGCCCAACATCCAAGGAGCATCATCATGCATCCTAGCCACTTGCCTAGGCCAATTTTTGACATTTGGTGTTTACAAGCTAAAATCAGTTGTTTTTGCTAGAAAACTACTTAGAACCCCAAAACATTATATTTAGTCAAAGAATAAAATGGTGTTCAATGACCAAATGGCTGAATGTGGCCGGCCAAAGACCCACCAATGGGGCATGGGACTTTAGAGACAGTGTAGTTGTGGCATAGACAGACAAGGAAATTATATTTAAAAATTCATTTTATTCATGAGACAACATAAAAAAGTGAAACATACATGAGGAATATATCAAAAATACAATGTTTGGACATAAAATTGATACAAATACTGTGATCTTGAGATCAGAAGATACAGAGGGTCACAAGTACACTAAAAGATAGAAAAAAAAAATTAAATAAAATGAAAAAAAAAAAAAGGAACTTTAAACCGGTTGCTAGGCAACGACGTTTGCCGTAGCTCCGGTCCTCCAAGACCATAGAGTCGAGTGAGGGCAAGCTTTCCCTCACTCGACATCCTGTCTGTGAGGATCCGGGGCCGGATCGTTTTCCCCGCTGCCGGCGGGTCCGGTAAGTGGGGAAAAGGACCAGAATGCAGCGGGAGGGGGGGGCACCTCTTCCGCCACCCCGGAAGGGTGATCCCGCGGCGAATCCGCCACTGGGACCACCCTTATCAGAAAGCCAACCATCCACCGTTTAAAAAAATACCAGGGTTATGGCAGCTATCTGCTGCCATAACACCGGTATTTAGGTTTAAACGGAGGACGTATATAAACCTTTTTGGACTTAGACATGGTGGCTGTATGAAGGGTGACAGGTACTCGGGTACTTTGCTGGGCAGATGACAGGTACTCTGGTACTGATGAGCAAGTAGCAGGTACTCGAGTACTCCGATAGGCAGGTGACAGGTACTTGAGTACTCTTATAGGCAGGTGACAGGCAGGTGATAGGTACTGATGAGTAGTACTGATACTGATAGGTGATACTGATACTGTACTGATGGGTACGGATGATCAGTACTGATACTGATAGGTGATAGGTACTGATAGGTACTGATGAGTACTGATGAGTAGTGATGGGTACTGATGAGCAGGTGGCAAGTACTCGGGTACTTCAGGTGTCAGGTACTCTGATGAGCAGGTGGAAGGTACTCGGGTACTCTGATGGGTAGGTGACAGGTACTCGGGTACTCTGATGGGTAGGTGACAGGTACTCGGGTACTCCGATGACGGGTACTCGGGTACTCCGGTGACGGGTACTCAAAGTACCCGAGTACCTGTCATCAGAGTACCCGAGTACCCGTCATCAGAGTACCCGAGTACCTGTCACCAGCCCATCAGAGTACCCGAGTACCTGTCATCAGAGTACCTGATGGGCTGGTGACAGGTACTCGGGTACTTTGATGGGCTAGTGACAGGTGCTTTTTATTGGGGGGGCAATCAGTGTGTTTGGGGTGCACTGTACTTGGTAACTAGCTGTTACCACAATCTCCTCCTCACACAGGATCAGTGTGTGAGGAGGAGAACACGGTGACAGCTAGTTACCGTGTTCTCTGTTGACATTTGTGACCGGCTGTGATTGGACACAGCCGGTCACGTGGTAAAAAGCCAATTTCATTGGCTCTTTACCTAGATCAGGGATGGGCTCTGTCCGAGGGACGAGCCTCACCCCCGATCGCCGCGTTGCGTGCCCACGGGGGCGCGCAGTAGCGGCGAGACCGGGCGGACGTCATATGACGGCCGCCCGGATCGAGAAAGGATTCCTGCCGACGTCATTTGACAATGGCTCGGTATGGAAGGGGTTAAAGATCATATAAAATTGCACTTACAGCGTTGTATATCAAACATGCGGTATAAGCTCCTAGCTCGGGATGCCAAACATTCCTTTGCGTTCCACCCGCTCAAAACCAGAAGTGACGTGGTACGTAAAGGCTTTTGAGAATGCTCTGATTGGCAGAGCGAAACGCATCAAGCCGTTACTCTCACGTACCACGTCACTTCCGGTTTGAGCAGGTAGAACGCAAAGGAATGTTTAGCGTCCCGAGCTAAGAGCTTATACCGCATGTTTGATATACAACGCTGTAAGTGCCATTTTATTTGATCTTTAATAAAGTCGATAATACTGCACGATGAGGTCTCTTTCTATTTTAACTTTTATATGGTGGATCTATTCCTGGATGATATTAATTGGAGACTGCTGCGATCTGAGTGAGGAGATAGTGATCTGGGGTGCTGTATACCTGGTGCTTTCCTGCGATCCTGACCGTTGAGAATCATATAAAGGCTTGATTCCATTAACAGTCCGGTGAGTAGGGGACTCAGAGGGGAGCACCTGGACGCACAAGCACTGAGCACTTTGATTATCTCCATATTGGTTTAAGACAGCAGACAAGCACTGAGCACTTTTTGTATGAAGAGGAGAGTTTATTTACTGTCACCAAGCACTGGACACTTTGAATAATATTTATTTGGATTTATTTATATATTTATGCAAATTCGTTTAAAAGTAATATCACATAGCACTTCATAATTATTTCTGGATATTTTGTATATTATTTATCTGGTTTTATCTATGTACTTATGGTATTAAAATAATATCACTTAGCACTTTATAATATACTTCATTTATATGGTATATTTCACATGGTATGGTATGGTAATGGTATTTTATTTAATTTAAAATAATTTTTGCACATATTTAAGCACAATATTTGTACATATTAATAGCACGATATTAATTACTAAGCAGCGCTGATACTTACCTATTTAACTTATGTAAAAGGTCTCTTCCTTTTTTATCAGCAGCAGCTTATTCCAATTTTTAATATATATTATTTTTAATATATATTATTTCTTAAGATATTTATTACCTAAGCGCAGGCACTTTCCACTAAAATAATTTTCAGTATTTCATAAGAAATCAGAAGAAGAATGGAGGCGGGTGGATGGTGAGATTCAGAGCATGATGGTGCCTCCTCCGGTATCTGTCTTGGCATTCTCTGTTTTTGTTTTTTTTTCCCCCCTTGGGGTATCTCTTATGTATCTCCTATATATTTCCTGGATAGTCCCCTAGGTTTTGAACGTATACAGTATTAGACTTCCTCGTTTCCTGTTCTTGCCATATATAATGTCATAATGTATTGTGATTAACATACTGCATCAATAGTCTCTTCTGTTCCTTTGTTTTTTTTTTGTTTTTTTTTTTTTCCCTTTCCCCTTTCTTTTTCTTTTCTCCTTTCCACTATTATTATCTTGCATCAACTTATTGTGTGTCTTATGTGATTGTTTATTTCTTGTGAAAACCAAATAAAAATTAATTGAAGTAAAATAATTTTCAGTAAACCAACATTTCTGTATTAAAAATCCTTTTTTTTTTTCTTTTTTTTTGGTTTTATGTAATATTCAGATTTTTTGAAATACTGAATTTTTGAGTTTTCACTAGTGTAAGCCATCATTTTCAGTAAGCCAACATTTCTGTATTAAAAATCCTTTTTTTGTAATCTAAATTTTCTGAAATACTGAATTTTGGGTTTTCACTAGCTGTAAGCCATAATCATCAAAATTAAAAGAAAGAAATGCTTGAAATATATAACTCTGTGTAACGCATCTATATAAAATATGTGAGTTTCACTTTTTAAATTAAATGACTGAAATAAATTAACTTTTCAATGATAATCTAATTGTATGAGGTGCACTTGCATTGCTCTGTTTCAAATGCTTCTTTATGCATTGCTATACCTTCTTAGACCCAGTCTGTTTGTACAGAATAGTCGCCTGCTGACTTGGCACCATTCACAGGCAGCTTAGGACACAGAACTTGAATCCAAATTCAGCTCATTGCAATACAGAGGATGTTTTTTTTCATTCTTTTTTAAGGGAGAACTATAGGCAAAACCTTTCAGTTTGGATAGAACAGGGGAGGGTTATAACTTTTTTTCCTGGTGCCTCCATGACAGCATACCTGTGATAGAGCTCCGCCTCTACTCCGCCTTCAGAACTAGTGAATAGCTTAAAAGAAAGATGCCCCCTACTCCCAGCATTCTCCTTTTTTTCCTCATACCTCTGGACTGGTGAAGAGTAGCAGTATGTCCCTACCTGCTGACCATCTGCTAGCTTCCGCTGGGTTAAGCCTCTCCCAAGCGCACTCCCTGTACTCGGGCCGCTCAAAGCGCTAAAAAGTCTGGGAACCACTTCTGCGGATCTTTTGGGGTATGCAGAGTTTCCTAATGAGGAATGCAGTCTGCCATAACTCTTTTGCACAAAGAACTTTTTTGTGATTGACATTGATGGCGGCAGCAGCAGGATCAGCATTATTTGATTCCCCCCTGCTATCTTTCTTCAGGTATCTACATTTATTTTCCCTCCTCTATAGGTGAGTTTGTTCCATTTTATTGTATCCCTCCTTCCCCTCCATCTGCTTAATTTTCCCCTTTCTCTTTACGAGCCAGCCAGGCGTTCCTTGGGGTGTAGTTTTTCCTTCCTCCATTCATTCAGAAAATCATTTATTTAAAAATATATATATATATATATATATGTAGGTATATGTGTGTATGTCTGTGTATATGTGTGTGTGTGTATATATATATATATATATGTGTGTGTGTGTGTTGTGGGAGATTAGCTCACATGGATCACCTTTTCCAGGAAAGTAAGGCCAGCATGCATGTAATTTCTTTAGGGTCCTTTCACACGGCCGCTCCGCTGCTTAAGTCCGCTGCGGGACTTTTTTTTTTTTTTTTTTCACGGAGCGGATGACATTTGTGTCATCCGCTCCGTGTGCCCGCATATCATCCCATCCGTTTGCGGAAGATATGCGGACATAATGTAAGTATATGGCATTGCTGTCATTGGTGTCATCCGCTGACATCCGATTTTCCTTCCTTTCCGTTTTTTACACGGATGAAAAAATAGGGTTCTGTTCCATTCGAAAAAACGGAACAGAACTGACAGGAGGAAAATCGGATGTCAGCGGATGGTATTCCGCTGACATCCGCAATGCCATTCACTTACATTATGTCCACAAATCATCCACAAACGGATGGGATGATTTGTGGACACACGGAGCGGCCGTGTGAAAGGACCCTAAGTCTGGTGGGTTGCCAGCTTTATTTAGCAGAGGTTTGCAAATATAAAAAAAACAACAAAACAGTAAAGTAAATCCTTGCCGCCGGCGCTAAACTACACAGCAATTTTTCTCACTATACAGCAGGGGTGGGGAACCTTTTTTCTGCCAAGGGCCATTTGGGTATTTATAAAATCATTCGGGGGCAGTACAAAATTATCAACTTAAAAATGTGTCTGTTATATTTGGTCAAACATTTAATTAACTCTCCCCTAATGTGATGGCTGCAACTGCTTCTCTTTGGTGAGGTGTGTGATGTTAGCTGGTATTGATGATGTTGCTACTCGCAACTGGTTTTCCAGGTTTGCGTCGGTCAGTCTGGAGCGCAGTTGACTTTGTGGTGGTAAGTTTTGAAAAGAACTGCTGGCGAGTAATGCTGGTGGGCATAGCTGGCTGGTACTGCTGGCGGGTACAGCTGGCTGGTACTGCTGTGGGTACTGATGGCTCAGGCTGGTACTGCTGGCTTGTACTGTGCTGTGGGTACTGCTGGCTCAGGCTGGTACTGCTGTTGGTATTGCTGATTCAGGCTGGTACCGTGCTGTAGGTACTGCTGGCTGGTACTGCCTTGGGTACTGCTGGCTCAGGCTGGTACTGTGCTGTGGGTACTGCTGGCTGGTACTGCTGGCTCAGGCTGGTACTACTGGCTGGTACTGCTGGCTCAGGCTGGTACTGCTGGCTGGTACTGTGCTGTGGGTACTGCTGGCTGGTACTGTGCTGTGGGTACTGCTGACTCCTGCTGGTACTGCTGTGGGTACTACTGGCTCTGGCTGGTACTGCTGTGGGTACTGTTGGTTCTGCTGTGGGTACTGCTGACTCTGGCTGGTACTGCTGGTTCTGGCTGGTACTGCTGGCTCTGGCTTATACTGCCTTGAGTACTGCTGGCTCTGGCTGGTACTGCTGGCTCTGGCTGGTACTGCTGTGAGTACTGCTGGCTCTGGCTGGTACTGCTGGTTCTGGCTGGTACTGCTGGCTCTGGCTGGTACTGCTGTATGTGCTGCTGGCAGGAAATGCTAGCTAGCAGCGGCGCCGTGCTGGAGGAAGAGGCAATGTTTCCTGTATTGGTCACAGGCCGAGTGCATTTGATATCACTCCTCCTGTGACTCACTCAGACTGTCACAACGGAGCCGGAACTATACAGTAAGCATTGGCTTCGTTCTGACAGATCAGCTGAGAGACACAGACTCAGCTGCACGGGGGGCCAAACAAATGACTTTGAGGGCCGCATATGGCCCCCGGGACGTAGGTTCCCCACCCCTGCTATACAGTGTGGGGCTGGTCCCCATCACCCACAAAAACACATGGGAAAGCAAACCTTTTTTTTTTTTTTTCCAAAAAGAACTCCTCTCTCAGATTCCCTTCTGAGTATCAGAACATTCCTGTGCTCTCTTCCTGTTCATTTAAAGTCCAGCTGAGCATGGACTCAGGTGACCCACAATCTCTGGACCGGAACCTAGCGTGTCACTGAGGCTGGAAAAACCCGGGCCGGATTCCGGTTTAGTCTCTTACTACCAAACGTATGCGAGGTGAGATATACAGATTATTGACTACCTCACCTCGCATGCCGTCACTATGTGTGTGTAATGTGTATGTGTGTGTGTATATATATATATATATATATATATATATATATATATATATATATATATATATATATATTGTGAGGGATTAGCTCGGTGGCGGGCATGGATGACCCCTTGGGGGGGTGCGTTTTCACAAGAAGATAGCCGAGAAGTGCTTGCAAACAACAGTTTGGTTTATTAATACATTTTTTCTTCACCAGACTGCGAGCATCAAAACCAGCAAAATACAATAAAAGACAAAATAAATCCTTGCCTCTGTGGGCGGCTACCTTCTCACACTGGAACCTACCTAAGAGTCTGTCCCCAACCTACTGTTGGGCAGACTTTGCTGATCCTACAGCAGACCATCAATAGTTCATTTATAATCTCTTCACACAGCAAACAGTTCATTTAACATGTCCCTTTTCCTCTTCATATGGAACATGTCCCTTTGTTTTCTCTCCACATAGAAAAACAGTCCATGTCCTCACCTTTGAGAAGTCTTCAGTCTTACTTAATTTCCCCTTCACACAGGAAATGTCCATTGGTTTCTTTTCACCTAGAAACGATCCAAGACCTCACTTCGAGTAGTCTTCACACTTGTTTACCCTCCTTAGCGCACATCACTTCAGGGGGTCTTCTCCCATGCTCACCAGCTTGTCGGGAGGCACTCATCTGTCTGTCTTCCTCTCCCAGCCCACACGGCGACAGGAGGCAGCAGTCCTTCTCCCAGGCTTCCTCAGCGTCGGGAGGCACACATCTGTCTGTCCTCCTCTCCCAGCCCACACGGCGACAGGAGGCAGCAATCCATAGACTTCCTCTGGACAAATTATAGAGGCCTTCATTTCCTCATTCCGAACAGCTGAAGGCCTTTCAACTTCTTTACACCTTCCTGCTGCCTTTGGCAGCCGACACCCTATAGTAATTGGTGAACTTTCCAAACCAGGTGGGAATGTGTCTCCTCTCTGTGACTACATCCCCAGATTTACCTGACTTCCTGTCACAATATATATATATATATATATATATATATATATATATATATATATATATATATATATCTGTGTATATGTATATGTGTGTGTGTGTGTGTGTGTGTATATATATATATATATATATATATATATATATATATATATATATATACTGTATATATTAATGAAACAAGCCTTCTCATTTTTAGTTTATATAAAACAAAAAAAAGAGCATTAGAATATCCTGATTTTTGAAGCTTTCTTCCTCCTCCCTATTTTCAACTGATCCTCTTGCTATAGCCAACATGAGCCATTCACCTCATGATCAAGATCCACAAATGTCTATTAGGTATGGGACCACCCTTGCGTGAGTATCAAAAGAGCGCACTGACAAATGGGTTTTTTAAAAAAAAAAAAAAAAAATTCTCTCTCGATATTTTTAGCCCTGGTTACTGGAAGAGATTGAGAAATTCACCCAGGACATTATGCTTATCCTCATGAACGCAGTCTGGGCCACAGATCGCATTCGTCTAGACATAGATCTTCCGGTCGATCTAGATCTCATAGGAGCTATCGCTCTCCATCTCCTCATATGTGTTTCAGTGAGGAAAAAATGCTGGGCCTGTGGCGCCACACCACTACCTAACAAGCTGGTCTTTCAGAGCTGCTTAAAGGAATACGCAGGTGACCGAGACCAAGAAAGTCTACAAGTGGCCAAGCTTTTGAAACAGACCATGAAAGATTCTCTTTCTGAACTGGCTGCCATGATACCTGCTCAGGCAATACCTCAGGACCCGCAGGCAACGGACGTTGATCCATAGGTGCCAGGCCCCTCTATGGCCAGCATGCCAATTTCCCCTTCAGGGCACTGAGTCAGAGCCTCTTCTCAGGAAAAGGAGGTGAGTGGAAGAAGACTGAAAATAAGTTTTCACTTGCAAAGTTTGGGAAACTTTAGCCTCTAGTTCCAGCTGATTCAGAGCCCCTGGATTCAATGCCAGTGGGGGAAACAGCAGTGACCCAACTAGCAAAGAATATTTCTCTTCCTATGGATTCAGCATCCTTTAAAGATCCTTTAGAGAGGTGTATGGATCTGGATCTCAAAAGGAGCTATCTAGCTTCAGGTGCAGCATGTAAGCCAGCAATCGCCCTTACATCAGTGTCCACAGCAATAAAAGTTTGGTTCGACCAGAACATCCGAATTTCCCGAAAGTTCGGTTCAGATTTCAGAACCCCATTGAAATCAATAGGACCCCAACTTCTAGAATCAAAAAACACAATTTTGAAGCCCTAAAACCCAATAAATGCCCCTAGAAAAGTGCCAAGGGTTCTGGGTTATGCCCCAGGGACTATTAATCACACAAAAAAAAGTTCTTAAAAATTGTCGTTTTTGATAGAGAGCCAATTATTGAAAAAATTATTGAAAAAAAAAAAAATTAGATTTCTTTGGATTTAGTGTCTGGGGGGTCTAAAAAGTGTACCTGTGAAGTTTCAGCTCTGTAGCATGTCCAGAACCAGAAAAAAAAAGATAATTTTTCTTAGAATTTGGGCGTTTTTGTTTCAGGCATTTATTGGGTGTTTTTTGGGTGTCTTTGGAGGCAGGCATGACATCTGAACTTCTGTATAGGGCAGGGGTGGGGAACCTTTTTTCTGCCAAGGGCCATTTGGGTATTTATAAAATCATTCGGGGGCAGTACAAAATTATCAACTTAAAAATGTGTCTGTTATATTTGGTCAAACATTTAATTAACTATCCCCTAATGTGATGGCTGCAACTGCTTCTCTTTGGTGAGGTGTGTGATGTTAGCTGGTATTGATGATGTTGCTACTCGCAACTGGTTTTCCAGGTTTGCGTCGGTCAGTCTGGAGCGCAGTTGACTTTGTGGTGGTAAGTTTTGAAAAGAACTGCTGGCGAGTAATGCTGGTGGGCATAACTGGCTGGTACTGCTGGCGGGTACAGCTGGCTGGTACTGCTGTGGGTACTGATGGCTCAGGCTGGTACTGCTGGCTTGTACTGTGCTGTGGGTATTGCTGCCTGGTACTGCTGTGGGTACTGCTGGCTCAGGCTGGTACTGCTGTTGGTATTGCTGATTCAGGCTGGTACTGTGCTGTAGGTACTGCTGGCTGGTACTGCCTTGGGTACTGCTGGCTCAGGCTGGTACTGTGCTGTGGGTACTGCTGGCTGGTACTGCTGGCTCAGGCTGGTACTACTGGCTGGTACTGCTGGCTCAGGCTGGTACTGCTGTGGGTACTGCTGGCTGGTACTGTGCTGTGGGTACTGCTGGCTGGTACTGTGCTGTGGGTACTGCTGACTCCTGTTGGTACTGCTGTGGGTACTACTGGCTCTGGCTGGTACTGCTGTGGGTACTGTTGGTTCTGCTGTGGGTACTGCTGACTCTGGCTGGTACTGCTGGTTCTGGCTGGTACTGCTGGCTCTGGCTTATACTGCCGTGAGTACTGCTGGCTCTGGCTGGTACTGCTGGCTCTGGCTGGTACTGCTGTGAGTACTGCTGGCTCTGGCTGGTACTGCTGGTTCTGGCTGGTACTGCTGGCTCTGGCTGGTACTGCTGTGTGTGCTGCTGGCAGGAAATGCTAGCTAGCAGCGGCGCCGTGCTGGAGGAAGAGGCAATGTTTCCTGTATTGGTCACAGGCCGAGTGCATTTGATATCACTCCTCCTGTGACTCACTCAGACTGTCACAACAGAGCCAGAACTATACAGTAAGCATTGGCTTCGTTCTGACAGATCAGCTGAGAGACACAGACTCAGCTGCACGGGGGGCCGAACAAATGACTTCGAGGGCCGCATATGGCCTCCGGGACGTAGGTTCCCCACCCCAGGTATAGGGGTATATATATAATTTTTAAGAACTTTTTTGTGTGATTAATAGTCACACTGACATGGAAAAGTTCGGTCACCCTGGCATAGCAGAGTCAGTTCACTCTAAACTACACTACGGTCACCCTGACACTAAAACTTTCCCTACAGAAACTAGATTATTGAATCTAACTATAGTGGTATATAGTACCATAACTACACTGCATATCCCTTTCCTCACACTAATAATTGCAAAATGACACTGGAGGAGCAGGAGTAACAGAAATGCTTCCACTCTATTGCACAGCCTTTCTATTACAGTGCTAGAGATTTGGCGGGGCTATGTTATATACTGGGGGCGTATGGGGGGCGTATTCACTCCTGATTGGCCTCTGGACCCCCTAGTCACTCCAATGGGCTTTTACTGATGTTTCTGGGCCAATCACTGGCTTTTAAAGCCCAGTTCCTGTCCCACTGCATTTTGGGCGGTTCTGGTGGCCGAATTCCGAACTTTTACCGCAAAAAGTTTGTAATTCAGCCGAATTTCGAACAGCCAATGTTCGGGTCGAACCGATGGTCGACTCGAACTGTTCGACCATCCCTAATTACATCTGGCAGGAGGATATCGGATTTGCAAGCCCTGGGAAACCCAGGCAAGGGCAAAAAATAAGGAGGCTATAAGTAATGCGGGTATATTTAATCTTTTCAAAACTACTTTTACTAAAGAAGAACAATCTGTCTTAAACCACGGACTTAAATTCGCACCTCCGAAGGTGTTGAGTGAATTCGACACCTTCATTGATGTGCAAAAGTATATTAGGAAATTAAATATTCAAAGATACATTATCTTGAACCCCAGCCGTACCATGTTAAATAATGGGAATAAGTTCACTCACACTTCCCTTGCCAACGCCTCCCTATTTAATCCTCCAGGAAATATGTCCTCCTCTGTTCAAGTTTTTAGGGGCCTTGTCCTTAATGATGTTGAACAAATTAAGATCAAAAAACCTCCTACTAATAACACTCTACATATTGGTTTACAAACGCTTTGTGAACACAAGGACATAGTCATCCGTCCAGCGGATAAAGGTGGCGGCATCGTCGTCATGGACAAGGATGACTATGTCCTAGAAATGAATACCATTTTAGGAGATAGGGATACCTATAAAATCTTAGGAAGTAACCGAACAATTAAATATAAAAAAGAGCTACAAACCTTGGTTAATAAAGCCTTTGATGATGGCATTTTAAAGGAGAAGGAAAAAGCTTTTCTTGTTCCTTTAGCCCCCTCGTCTACCAGTTATTTATTTTCTCCCTAAAGTGCATAAAAATCCAGTTAAACCACCTGGACGTCCCATAATTAGTGGGATTGATTCCCTTTGTTCTCGCGTTAGAAAATATGCTGATGAATTCCTCCAACCATTAGTGTCTCAAATGCCATCCTATTTAAAAGACACTACTCATGTCCTTAATATCATCAAAGATGTGACATGGAAAAGGGGTATGATTATGGCTACAGCGGACGTAATGTCACTGTATACCATTATTCCTCATCAACTGGGAATAGAAGCCGCTCAACATTATCTGGACACTATTAGTGGTCTAGAAAGGGAACAAATATCATTCATTTTGAATATTTTAAGTTTTGCCATGACTCACAATTTTTCCTGGTTCAACAACATATATTATTTACAGTGCTGTGGCGTGGCTATGGGGGCAAAGTTTGCCCCCAGCCTTGCCAATCTTTTCATGGCTAGATGGGAGGAGGATGTCATCTATAGGGACCGACTGCCACAGCTGGTTCTGTGGCGGAGGTATATAGATGACATCCTCCTCCTTTGGGATGGAGACCAGATCTCTCTTGATTCCTTTATGTCTAACTTGAACATCAATGATAGGGGAATTAAACTTGACTGCACAAGCAGTACCACACATATTAGTTTTCTAGATCTGAATCTGATGGTAGATGGAGATAAGTTGGTCACTTCCACCTTCTTCAAAAAAACAGACCGCAATAGCTTTATCCCTGTGGATAGCTGCCTCCACAAGTCGTGGTTGAAGGCTGTCCCCAAGGGACAATTTATGAGACTGCGGCGAAACTGCACACATCTTGATGGATTTCTCAGGGCAGGCCTCACAATTGAAGACAAAGTTCCTTGATAAAGGTTATCAGCCTGACCTTTTGGATAAGACTATCAGGGAAGTGGCGGATATGGACAGATCCGTTTTGTTAGCCCCAAGTGGAAGAGCCAGTCGTGAAAATAAACCTTTTAAAAATTGTTTTGTTACTTCATTTAGCACACAACATTATGTAATCAAAAAAATCATACAGAAACATTGGGCAGTAATCAGTAGTCAGTAGGATCTTGGGTCCGACCCTTCCAGAACAACCTGATGTCATTTTCAGGGGAGCCCCTTCTCTAAGACATCAAGTGGCTCGCAATGTTATTGAAAAACCTCACAAACCCCTATTTTTTCCTGAATTCAAGGGTTTTTACCCTTGTAGGAGATGCAACATCTGTTCTCTCAACTCTTTCAAGGGTAGAAAGATAGAAAAAATTAGATCTCATGTCACTGGAAGGGAATATACAATTCATTCCTTCATCACTTGTTCCACAAAGAATGCTGTCTACATGCTCCAATGCAAGTGTGGCAAACAGTATATTGGTCGCACTCTGCGTACCATGCAAATACGCATGGGGGAGCATGTAGCCAACATTCGTAAGGGATTCCCCGGTCACAGTGTCTCTAAACATTTTGACATGTGCCACTGTAGGAATCCCCGTAACACTTTTTTTGTTGCTTTTGATCGTTATGTTCCCAACTGGCGTGGAGCAAACATCAAGAGAGAGCTGTCCCATGCTGAAACACGTTGGATTTATATCATCAAAATATACGCTCCCCATGGGTTAAACGTCGAATGGGACATCAATTGTTTCATTAATAACAGCTAATCAATTCTCTAATTTTCTGTTATGCACTTTTTAGGAGATTACTGGTTTATTTATTGCAGTAGGACTATCAGAATACTATGGACATTGTTTATTTTAATGTTTATGGATTTTATTATTTTTAATATTTTTAATAGATTTACTATTTTATAATGGATCTGTTATTACTGGTCTATTAAGATGGCAGGGAGTGTCGCAATATGCACCTTATACTCTTGTTCCTTGCATCTTATATTGATGTAAGGTAACATTTTGTCAGTAATTCTCAATTTAACCACTAGATGGACCTTTTTGAATAATTCTCCAATATTAGAGTGAATATTAAATAATTATCTAGTCACTTATCTTTATTCATATTTTTTTAGTAGCGCCTCATTAGTTACATTCTAGTTTCACGAGATGCGCTATTTTTCCCACTATCTTATGATTAAATATACCCTTTTTTTGTGCTTACTGTTGGTTTAACATCCAATTATTAGCACATCAATGTTGATACCTCTCGTGTCTTGCTTTAAGCCTGACGAGAGGTTCCTGTTATTATTTTGTGACTTCCGCCCTCAGTCCGCATCGATTGGTGGGGATTGCGGAAGTGTCATACAGCAAGGGGGATTTAACTGGCGTGGTGGCGGTGCCCGGAAACCACGCCCGGACGATGTCACATATGACGAAACCGGTAGGGCGGTACCGGACACCACGCTGACCACGCCCCTCGGAATGCCGGCTTGCTTCATACATCTGTGGGACGCCGCGATTTTAATGTTTCGCCTGTATCTGTCTACCTCAATGTAAGTGTAATTTTAATAAATGCTTTGGTTCACTTAACTGGATTATGCTATGGTCTCCCTTAATTTTCATTCCCATGTGCATGGTATCACACACTGTTGGAGCTGCATATGAGTCCATCGCTTCACCTTCTTACATTTGGAGTCAAGGTTGATTATTGGCTTATGGATCCATGTTCTTATCCCTGTGTATGTGGAGGCAAGATTGAACGCTGATTTTCTACCAAGCCCTTTGTGGCCTGCCCATTAATTTGGGGGCCCATATATTCTGGTAAGCAGCCATCTCTCATTACCTCTCACGGGTGTCTTCCCTCCTGCCTCACCATCTATTAGGATTCCATCTTTGGATTATAGCTCTCCATTTATTATCCATTCTGGGACTCACGTTTCTATGGACTGCATTGTTTTAGTTGTGTCACAGCACATTTATTTATGATTTATGTGGCACTCATATACACATTTTTTGTTTGTTTATAAGCGCTACACTAATTTGGTATATATAAGCCCTGGGAATCAGAAAGGATCACGTTTCTTTCTTTCCAGACAGAGTGGAACTGCGACCTATTCAAGGTTTCACCCTTAAAGTCGCTACCGCAAGTTGCCTCAGGGAACCATGGGCCTTGCCAGTTTTTTTTCCCAGTCAGAAATAGACCCAAGCGTGGACATGAAAGTTAGAGTGAAAGTCCTCAAGAAGTATCTCGAGGCTACAGAAAAATTTAGAACATCTAACAGGATGTTCGTTATCCCATGGGAAAAAAACAGAGGGAAGGAAGCCTCTAGCAGGACTCTTGCATCCTGGATTGTCAAGCTAATACGTAAAGTGTACAGGGCTAAAGGCATGGTTCCTCCGAAGCAGGTAAAGGTTCATTCAACTAGATCAATTTCTGCTTCATGGGCAGCCACAGCGAACGTCTCCCTGGATACCATCTACAGGGCTGCCATATGGTCGTCTCAGCACACATATATAAAACATTGAGTTGATCCTGGAACGCTCACCACTGTAGAATTTGAAAGAAGGACCATGCAGGAAGCCCTTTCTTCATCTAAAAAAAATAAAATAAAACATTTCCTTGTGTTTTAGCATCTACCCACCCTTTTGTCAGCTAGTTATTTATCACAGGTATGCTGCCATGGAGGCACCAGGAAAACGGAAAATTGTATCATACTTACCATAATTTTCCTTTCCTGGTGCCTATCCATGGCAGCATACGCTCCCTCCCTCAGTATTCAATATCACAGGAGAATGCTGGGAGTAGGGGGAGTCTTTCTTTTAAGCTATTCACTAGTCCTGAAGAAAGAGTAGAGGTGGAGCTCTATCACAGGTATCACAGGTATGCTGCCATGGATAGGCACCAGGTAAGGAAAATTACGGTAAGTATGATACAATTTTCCTTTTTCCCCATCTGTGCCCTATTGTGGAGATTTCCCTTCATGTCCTGTCCCATAGCCATACAGGAAGTGAGAGAAAATCCCTGCAAATTAAGGAAATTCCTTTGTGACCCCTAGGTGAAATGAAGTTAGCCAATAAGAAGATGAATATCACATATATTCCTTTCAAATTTTCAAAAATGTATTTTTCAATTTTTTTCACAAAAAAAGTATAAAATAATACATTGAATTACTCACTTATACTCTGACAAATATTGGTGTAATTGACACAATAATAATAAAAAGGTTTATGTAAAAAAACACACGCATAGAATTATACTAAATATCATCAAATCAACATATTGTAGGACCCATATGTACAGAGTGCCATGAACATCTTCACAACAATACTATACTAAATACAATGCAGATTGTCATGTGATCACACGGGGGTTAAAAAGATTTTACTTTTTTTTTTTTTTGCATGATTATGACAAATGACATTACTTAACACTCAGGGCTGAAGAAAGATTAATCTTACCTGCAATAAAATGAAAAATTCTAGGAGGGCCTATCATTAAAAATGACCACATAAATCAATAGGGCAATTATGTCAGCATTACCAAAGTACATAATCATTTTGAAGGGAAAAAAAATCTCATGCATAACATGAATAAAATTTGTTTTTTTGCAAGCAAACAGCCTAGATAACATAGTCTTGGATTCCAACCATTAATGAGTCTCTGTTGTTTACATTGGTAGTGTGATTATAGATTTGAAAGCCCCCTATGCTGTAATGTACCTAGCCTATTTGACACTCAGGTAGTGTGCCTCTGCAAAACATGTGAATAACAACAGAATGCTAAAAAAAAAAATCAAAATATATATTTATAAAATATAAATAGCTAATTTAAAGGCCTAATGTCAGCTGCATGTACGACCAGGGATACTATTTTCTCTCCTAGGTAAGTTACTTTATACTGCTTCCATCAACATTCACCATTGTGCAGTGGTAAGGCTATATTCACATCTAAATTTCAGACTTTTGCTGTGTTTTAGAAGACTTACTAACACAATGCAAAATAATTGTGTTTCATACATAAGGATTAGCAACATTTTAGCGCTGTGAGAAAGGCAAGCTTCAACTGCGTTTCCTGCGCTGCTCTTGCGGTCTGCATGCAGATGCCAATTAATTGTTAACAGCACCCCAATCACAACGCAGTATATTTGCGAGTACCAAACCGCATGGTACTGCAGTACCAAGAGGCACATAGCTAGCAGAGCAAACTTTTCACACCACAATCAACTGCAAGAGGACCAAGAGGTGTACACCATAATGCATTGTTTAGGTAAAACATTAAAGAACAAAAAAAACATCACAATAATGTGAACAGGGCTACAGATGGAGAAAGCTGCAACAAAAATGCAGAGTTTACCATAAAGACATTGAGAGCAGTCAGTCAATATTACATAGTAACATAGTAGTTGAGGTTGAACAAAGACAACAGTCCATCCAGTTCAACTTGTATAGGTGTGTGTGTGGACGTATTTATTTCCCATAACCCTGAATGTTGTGATCTTTGAGATGCACATCCAAGAGTCTTTTTAAAATAGTAGCTATATTCCCCACAGTTACCACCATTTGTGGAAGAACGTTCCACAATCTTATTGCCCTTACAGTAAAAAAACCCTTATGTAGTTTATGGTTAAACCGTCTCTCCTCTAATCTCATTGTGTGGCCACGTGTCCTCTTACATTCCTTGAGACTAAATCGTTTTTTTCCTATGCTGAGATCACCATTGAGGTATTTATAAATCGCTATCATGTGCCCTCCCAGGCGTCTCTTCTCCAGGGAGAATAAATCAAGCTCTTGCAAACGATCCTCATAATTAAGGCCCTTCAATCCCCTAATCAGTTTAGTTGCCGTTCTCTGGACTCTCTCCAGTTCCAACGCATCCTTTCTGAGGATTGGCGACCAGAATTATATTAGTAATGGGCTGGATATTATGATATTAGTGCTATTAGTGATGGGCTGGATGTTCGAGTCGAACATAAGTTCAACTTGAACATCGGGTGTTCCTGTGTTCCCTGAACACAGGAACACTCAGGGCGCTCAGCGGAAGGTTTGCCTACCGAGGAGCGCCCCATATTGCACTGCGCAAATGCAGTGCATTAAGTGCTTGTGATTGGCCAATGCATGCATCTGACCTGTATGCTTCAGCCAATCACAGCACAATGTCCTTTCAGAGCCATGATTGGCCAAAGGCACTCATAGCTCAGGGGCTCAGGGGCTTAGCGGATTGTGCATCCAGTCAGTTTAGTGCAGTTCAGTATAGTGTAGTTCTGTGCTGTGGTTTTTGTGTAACAGTGTAGTGGTGCCACTGAAGTGTTGGTGTATAGAACATGTCTGTGTCACCCCACTTATCCCATTTTTTTTTTCATTGATATCATTTTTTTTCTTTCCTTTTTTTTGCAGCATCAGGTTCTGTTGCTTTTATTGAGGGGTGGGGAGTACCGCGCCTCTGGGAAGTATCGTACCTAGTCTGTACCTATTCAATGACTATGATGTTGCTCAACCACATCTATATATAAATTACAAAATTTTACGTGCACTCATAAAATATCAAATATATATAAAATCCATAATACCAATAAATAATATGTGTTCAATCAAAATACAGATAAATGACATATAAAGTGCACCAGTGTATGAAGAATTCCTGTAAATGAGGATGCTAACACTCTTAACTGAATAAATTAAGAAGACAAAAAATATATAAACGTGACAAATAAAGTTCTCAGTGCTTGAAAAAACAGGTGGGTGAATACATTTTCAATCATAGTAAACAGTCCTTATAAAGTGCTGATAGTGACCAAAATTAGGAAAAAATAGAAAAAATATAACAAGGTGATGTATTTCTTCTGCGGGGTGTTCACCCTCCACCTAACACCGTGTTGAGTTGTGGGGTGCTTCTTCTCACTAGTTACCCCTCAGGGTGTGCTACTTGCTCATCTCAATTTATATGGTCATGCGCCTTTTGATATACAATAAATGCTCCTCTCCTCTCCTTCCTTTATACTTCAATCAGGGATGGTGCTCAGTATGCCTTACATGGATCGGGGTACCGTGTTCTCCAGGTAACCAGCGGATCTCAAAATAAAAGGCTCACATAGTGCAATATTGCCATCATAAAACCACTTTATTATAAATAAATCGAATGCACTTACAAACAGCGTTAAAAACTGTGCCTTAAGCTGCAATCCGGTGATCGCGGTCCTTACTTTCGCATACAAACGTCACTTCCGGTCAAACGGCCCTACGCGTTACGCCACTTCCGCTCACGTGGCTTCTTCAGGGGATAATTTGCATACGTAAGTGACGTTTATTTATATGACTGGAGCTGGATATGCCTAGATCACCATGTTTTTTACATACTATTCACACAATGGATTCCCGGAACCGGATGTACTAGTTCCGCCATCTTTGAACATCTACTACCCGGGAGTTCCGTAGTTATAAACTACTAAACCCATTCTACATCTCTAAATTTATACTTTGAATATTGAGTATAGTAGTCAATTCCTTAGTATACAAATAAGTTACAGTCCGAATTAACGGACCAACATTAATATTCGCTTTATATTTAGGGACAACAAGGCCTGGAAATGAGGTATACAGTACATCTAATACACTCTTATAACATAAATAAATAAAGGGGTATACAGTACATCTACCCCTCAATTTATGCTTTACACTGTATGGTTTTCAGTATTGGTACATGCAGCATCTAGGAAGTGTACAGTAAAAGAATCCCCCAGACAGCGCGAGACTCACACCAAAATACATATACTGTTGCTGTAATATTAGTACTCCCCCTTCTGTGTCACAGGTGCTATTCCTTCTGCGTCAGCAAGGACATTTTTTTTTTAGTGCAGCAGCACTAATAATTTTTAGGGCATAATTGCTGTCCATCCATCTGAGTCACAGGTGCTATTCCTTCTGCGTCAGCATTTGTTATTTTTTTTGGTTTTTTTATTCCTGGCACAGCAGCACTAATAATATTTAGAGCGTAATAGCTGTCCCCCCTTCTGCATCGCAGGTGCTATTCCTTTTGTGTCAGCAGGTTTTTTTGTGGCGCAGCAGCAGTAATAATATTTAGGGCATAATAGCTCCCCCCCCCTGTCTGTGTTGTAGGTGCTATTCCTTCTGTGTCAGCAGTGTGTTTTTTTTTTTTTTTTCGTGGCACAGCAGCACTAATAATATTTAGGGCATAATTGCTGCCCCCTTCAGCTTCGCAGGTGCCATTCCTTCAGCGTCAGCAGGGCTTTTCTTTTTTTTGTGGTGCAGCAGCACTAATTATATTTAACGCATAATTGCTGCCCCCCCCCCCCTTCTGCGTCACAGGTGCCATTTCTTTTGTGTCAGCAGAAGTTCTCTTTTTTTTTTTGGCTTTATTAAATTTTTCTTTATTAAAAAAGTAAAAGTTTACAGTGCACCAAGCGTATTGCTTCTAAGCACCATATTCCCTTCCCACACTCTATAATAAAAAGTTATAAAAATCCCAGCCAAAAAATCCTCATCATGTCCGAAAGGCCAACAAGGAGAGACAGATGCTCAAAGGCCACTAAAAGAGGTCAAGCAGCCTCTGTGTCCACAGTGAAAAGTGGCAGTCGCGGACTTGGTGCATCCTCTGCAGCACAGCTACTCCTTCCGTAACCCCACCATCATGCACGGAGGAGTCACTTGATAGATTTGATCATACTGTCAGTATCATGCTGCTGGAGAGTGCACAGCAATTTGAATGCTCCGATGCTGGTTCCCAAGTTAAGGAAGGAAAAGGGTGAGCCTAGAGAGAGTGGGTGCCAAAGACGGACACGAAACTAGCAATCATGTTCCCCAGCTGCAGCATACTGCCAAGTTTGCTCCAGTGACGAGGAGGGAGGGTATGATGTATGAGGTATTACCGTACTTGGGTGCCTGAGAGAATAGAGGAGGAAAGTGAGGAGGAGGCACCACACCGAGGCACAATGTCCTCCAGGGGCAGCCACCCTATTGCATCACACCACAGAGCTCCAAAGGTGCAAGGCACTGCTGCATTGCTTTTTGCAATCTCTGTCTGAAGCGGACCAAGTGTGGCCAGAACACCAGATAAGACATATGACGACCTGCCATGCAGTCCGTTGGCAACAGCACCTGAAAAACCCACATCATAAAAAAATGCAGACTTCTCCTCGCTCCTCATCTGGGGCACTGAGAAGGATGATGGTATAGCAATCTGCTAGCAGTACACCACATATTGATTTCACCACCAGGCAAATTTTGCTACCCCATTTGCAGAACTGTAAAAAAAATACTGTCCCAGCCATCCACATGTTCAGCGTCTAAATGCTAGCTGTACCATCATGTGGAAGGCAATGTTTTGGCCTCGTTGGACAGAGCGGTCAGCAGCAAGGTTCACATTACTGCTGACTCACAAGCAGTCAGGCTAAAAGATGTTATGCAGTGCTTCAGTTGGTCTGTCTAGGGGACAGGAGCCACATGGGGCCAGAGATTCTGTCAGCTCTGCAGGGGCAGGCTCAGAGGTGGTTGACCCCATGGTAGCTTGAGACAGGAATGGCTGTATGCGACAATGGTACCAACCTTCTCTCCACCCTCTAACAGGGACACTTTACACATGTTCCATGCTTGGCATATGTCCTGAATTTGGCAGTGCAGCGTTTCTTGAACAGGTATCCGGGCTTAGGCAGGCCAGAAAAGTCTGTGGCCATTTCCAGTGGTCATACAATGCCAGAGCTTGGCTGGCTGACATTCAACAGGATTTCAACCTGCCCACCAACCGCCTCATTTGTGACATGCCCACCAGGTGGAACTCAACATTGGCAATGCTGCAGCAGCTGCACACGCAGCAGAGTGCCATCAATGAGTACCTGTGTGAGTATGGCACAAGGACAGGCTCAGGGGAGCTTGGCTTCTTTTTAACACGCCAGTGGCTGCTGATAAATGATGCATGCACTGTCCTTTCACCATTTGAAGAGGCCACAAGGACGGTGAGCTGCGACGATGCATGCATCTGTGACGCTATCCCTCTAGTCTTCCTGCTGGAGTCATGGACAGGGCACCTGAGGCAGAACAGCGGGGGGAAGAGGAGGACTTCCTTTCCTCACAAGGCCCCCTTTATGCAGATACCATTCCTGGCAGCATGGATGTAAAGGATAACAAGCATTTGTGGCAGCATGGATGTAAAGGATAACATACAGCAGCCTTTAAGGGATGGTTTTCATTCCCCAGAAACCCCAGGAGCTGTACATGGCTGGGGAGAGGTTGCTCCTGAAAATGTCATTCTTAGTGACCCAGAGGACTCAAAATCTCATGCCTCCCCAAACTTACGCTGCACGGGCTCCCTGATGCTGCAAAGCCTGCAAAAGGACCCGAGGATTTGTGGTATCAAGGTGAGGGATCAATACTGGTTGGCAACTCTTCTTGATCCGTGTTACAAGGGTAAAGTTGCAGAGCTCATCCTGCCTTTGCAGAGGATGAAACATCTTGAGGACGCCTTGAAGAAAATTTTGTGTAACACCTTTCCAGACACTGGGACTTTACAATTTCCTAGACAACTTGTTTCTGATGCTTTGTTCGGTTAAAGGAGGAGCAGTGAAGGCGGCCGGCTGACCAATGCCTTTAAACAATTCTTTAGTCCTCAGCGCCCAGGGCTGTTACATTTAAGCAACCATCGGCAGCATCTGAAGCATATGGTGCAGGATTATCTAGGGGTAAGTGCAGACTTGGAGACCTTTCTAACTGAGCATCCACTGGGTCACTGGCTCTTGAAGATGGACTACTCGCCAGAACTTGCATTTTGAGCTACTGGGCTGTCTTGCTTCCAGCGTGCTTTCTGAACAGACATTCAGTGCTGCTGGAGGTTTTGTGATGGATAAAAGAGTGTGTCTGTCCACAGACTCCGCTGACCGGCTGACATTTTTCAAAATGAATCTGTCCAGGATCAACAGCAGGTATCAAGGGATCTGGGATCCCTTGAAGACTGCCTATGCTGCCTATCTTATTCCTTAATCTTGATTATGATAGCTTCCAACAATGTTTTTGGTTTAGGGCACCACCAACACCCAAGGCCCAATTTTTCTGCACCTGTTTGACAGCTGCATATAATATAAATAGCTGCCATAACCCCGATATTTTCTTACACGGCCGGCCGTCCTCTTTCGCATAAAAGTGGTCCCATCGGCGGATTCACTGCTGGATTACCTTTATGGACGGCGAGAGACGTGCCCTCCTACTGCTTTCCGGTCGTTTTCCCCGCTTACCGGAGCCGACGGTAGCAGGGAAAACAATCCAGTCCATTGCAGTCCCAGGCAGGAAGCTGAGTGAGGGCAAGATGGTCCCCACTCAACTCTATGGCCTTGGAGGACCAGAGTGGCGGCATAAATCCCTTCTGCCCAACAGCCTTAAAGGTCCATTTATTTTCTTGCCAAAATAAAAAACTTTTTTTTTTGCTTTTAAGGGTAGATGTGAGATCTGAGATCATTTTGACCCCAGATCTCACATTAAAGAGGACCCTGCTTATTTCTATTACAAGGGATGTTTACATTCCTTGTAATAGGAATAAAAGTTATCAAAAACTTGTCTCTCCGAGCTTGCACGCAGAAGCAAACGCATATACAAGTCGCGCCCACATATGTAAATGGTGTTCAAACCACACATGTGAGGTATCACTGCGATCGTTAGAGCGAGAGCAATAATTCTAGCAATAGAACTCCTCTGTAACTCTAAACTGGTAACCTGTAAAAAATTTTAAATCGTCGCCTATGGAGATTTTTTAGTACTAATTTTAGTCGCCATTCCACGAGCGTGTGAAATTTTGAAGCTTGACATGTTGGGTATCTATTTACTTGGCCTAGCATTATCTTTTACATTATAGAAAAAAAATGGGCTAGCTTTACTGTGTTCTTATGTTTTTAATTCAAAAAAGTGCATTAAAAAAAAAACCCCTGCGTTTGTAAGACCGCTGCGCAGTTACAGTGTGACAAAGTATTGCAACAATCTCTATTTTATTCTCTAGGGTCTCTGCTAAAAACAAATATATAATGACTGGAGGTTCTAAGTAATTTTCTAGCAAAAAATACTAATTTTAACTTAACCACTTAAGCCCCGGAGCCCTTTTTTCAACTTGGCACTGTGTGACTTTAACTGACAATTGCGCAGTCATGCAATGCTGTACCCAAATGAAATTTACGTCTTTATTTCCCACAAACAGAGCTTTCTTTTGGTGGTATTTGATCACCCCTGTGCTTTTTATTTTTTTCGATATTAATAAAAAAAGAGCGGAAATTTTGAGAATAAAATAACATTTTCAACTTTGTCTTTTAAAAAATATCCAATATATTCAATTTATGTCATATTTTTTGGCCAAAATGTATTTAGCTACATGTCTTTGACAAAAAAAATCTCAATGAGCGTATTTTTATTGGTTTGCGCAAAAGTTATAGCGTCTACAAACTATGGTGTAAATACTGGAATTTACGCAGCTTTAATTTCTGACTGCCTATCTCATTTCATGAAGTGCTAAAATTTTTTGGAAAGTAGACATCCTAAGGAATGTCCTGAGAGGCATGTTGAGCTCATTGAGTGTTTGAAAAATTACTTAAAAAATAAAAAAAGAAATTTACACAAAGTTGACATTGGAATTATATATTGCTCACACATGCCATGGTATATGTGTAATTACACCCCAAAATATATTCTGCTGCTTCTTCTGAGTACAGAGATACCACATATGTGAGACTTTTTGGGAGCCTAGCTGTGTACAGGACCCTGAAAACCAATCCCCACCATCAGAATTTTAAAGGGCGTACATTTTTCATTGCATTTTCTCACTACCTATAACGGTTTAGGAGGCCCTGAAATGTCAAGATACCACAAAACCCCCCAAATTACCCCATTTTGGAAAGTAAACACCCAAAGCTATTTGCTGAGAGGCATGGTGAGTCCATGGAATATTTCATATTTTGCCACAAGTTTTGGGAAATTTCTTTTTTTTTTTTTTAACACAAAGTGGTCACTAAAAGATAAATTGCTCACACATGCCATAGGTATATGTGGAATGACACCCCAAAATACATTCTGCTGCTTCCCCTGAGTACAGGAATACCACATGTGTGAGACTTTTTGGGAGCCTAGCTGTGTACAGGACCACGAAACCAATTAACACTCTCAGGTTTTCTAATGGCGTAAATTGTGCATTTCACCTCCGCACTACCTGTCACAGTTTCCAAGGACCTAAAATTCCAAGATAACACAAAACCCCCCAAATGACCCCATTTTGGAAAGTAGACACCCCAATCTATTTGCTGAGAGGCATGGTGAGTCCATGGAATATTTTATATTTTGCCACACGTTCCGGGAAATATATTATTATTTTTTTTGTTTTTTTACTCAAAGTTGTCACTAAATGATATATTTATCACACATGCCATGGGTATATGTGAATTGACACCCCAAAATACATTTTGCTGCTTCTCCTGAGTACAGAGATACCCCATGTGTGAGACATTTTTGCAATCTAGCCAAGTACAGGACCCCAAAACCAATCCCCACTTTCAGGCTTTCCAAGGGCGTAAATTGTTGATTTCACTCCTGACTACCTATCACAGTTTTGGAGGCCATGAAATGCCAAGACAGCACAAACCCCCCCCCCCTCCAAAATTACCCCTTTTCTGAAAGTAGACACCCTAAGCTATTTGCAGAGAAGCATGTTGAGTGTTTTGCAGATCTCACTTTTTGTCACAAAGTTTTGGAAATTGAAAAAAGAGGAAAAAAATGCATTTTCCTGTTTTTTCTTCATTTTCCAAAAAAAATGAGAGCTGCAAAATACTCACCATGCCTCTCAGCCAATAGATTGGAGTGTCTACTTTTAAAAATGGGGTAATTTGGGGGGGGGGGGGGGTTGTGCCATCTTGGCATTTCATGGCCTTCAAAAGTGTGATAGGTAGTAAGGAGTGAGATCAACAATTTGCGCCCTTAGAAAGCCAGAAGGTGGGGATTGGTTTTTGGGTCCTGTACGTGGCTAGACTGCCAAAAAGTCTCACACATGGGGTATTTCACATATACCCATGGCATGTGTAAGCATTATATCATTTACTGACAACTTTGTGTAAAAAAAAAACAAAAAAAAATAATAATTTTCCCAAAACTTGTGGCAAAATATAAACTATTCCATGGACTATTACCATGCCTCTCAGCTAATAGCTTGGAGCGTCTACTTTGCAAAATGGAGTCATTTGGGGGGGGGTTTTGTGATATCTTGTAATTTCAGGGCCTCTGAAACTGTGACAGGTAGTGCAGAGGTAAAATAAGCAATTTACGCCATTAGAAAACCTGAAGATGGGGATTGGTTTTCGGGGTCCCGTACACACCTAGGCTTCCAAAAATTCTCACACATGTGGTATCCCTGTACTCAGGTGAAGCAGCAGAATGTATTTTGGGGTGTAATTTCACATATACCATTGGCATGCGTGAGCAATATATCATTTAGTGACAACTTTCTGTAAAAAAAAACAAAAAAAAAACAAAAAAAAAACAAATTGTCACCTTCCCGAAACTTAGGGCAAAATATAAAATACTCCATGGACTCAATATGCCTCTCAGCAAATAGCTTTGGGTGTCTCCTTTTCAAAAAGGGGTCATTTGGGTGGTGTTTGAACTTTGCCGGCATTTTATGCTCAATCTTAGCCACACATCACCCACTCTTCTAACCACTTGAAAACCAGGCCTTTTCTGTGACTTTTTGTTTACATGAAAAAATATTTTTTTTTACTAGAAAATTACTTTAAACCCCAAAACATTATATATTTCTTTAAAGCAGAGGCCCTATAGAACAAAATGGTGGATGTTGCAAATTTTTTTGTCACACGGTATTTGCGCACAGATTTTCCAAACGCAATTTCTGCGAAATTTTATTGTTTTTTAATTTAATGCCCAAATACACTATAGAATTCCAAATTGTTTGGTAAAATTTAAAAGATGATCTTATGCCGAGTACATAGATTCCAAACATGACATGCTTTAAATATTGCACACGCCTTTAAAAGTCTTTACAGTTTACCACTTTAGACTTACAGAGGAGGTCTACTGCAAGAATTACTGCCCTTGACCTGGCATTCGCCGCGATACCTCACATGCATGCTGCAATTGCGGTTTACATATGACACTAGACCAACGCTTGCGTGCACCTTTGTGCGCAAGCACGGGGGGAAAGGAGGGGCTTGATTTTTTTAAAATTTATTTTGCTTTGTTATATTATTTTGACACCTTTCCTTTCCTTTTCTTTTTTTTTTTAATCATTTTTAATGTTATCACAGTGAATTTAAATATGATAGCAATCTGTAGTGACAGGTACTCTTTTTTTAAAAAATGGGGTCTTTTAGACTCTAGATCTCTTCTCTGACCTTAACGCATCTGACCACACCAAAATTGGTGTGATAAAATACTTTCCCAATTTCCCAATGGCGCTGTTTATTTGTGGCGAAACAGAAGTCATAAAATGCTCGTAGCTTCCGGTATCTTAGGCCATAGAGATGATTGGAGCCATTCTCATCTCCAATCAGCTCTATGGTTACATAATTGAACCACCGGCTCCACTCTCGGGTTAATCAGTGGGACAGAAGAGCCTGAGAAAAACCACGGAAGGTGGCGGAAGGTGGCGGGAGGGGGGGGTCCCCTCCCACTGCATGTAAAAGCAGTCTAGCGGCCAATTATCCACTAGGATTGCTTTTACATGTAAGCTGACCGCTAGCTGTAAAAAATTATACCAAGATAATGCCTAAATCTGCAGGCATCATCCTGGTATAACCACTCAAAGTCCAGCAACATACCAGTACATTGCTGGTCCTTGTTTGGCATATAGTGTAGGTTTCTTTTTTTTTTTCATGCAGCCTATGGGCTGAACGAAAAAAAAGAGAACCTAACAGAAATCACCACAGGAATATTGTGTTGTATTACACACCATTAACATCTCAACGGCCAAACCCACTGATTTAATGGTGGGTATACATGACAATATTCCACGTATACCTAAAGGTATTTTAACTGCAGTGGTGAAATCAGCCTACCACAGCTGCTGCCATCAGATGTATCCATACATGCTGGCGCAAATGCTGTTTGTGTCATAATATATAAAATCAGTGTGGCAGCTGATGGGTACCTGCAAGAGAAACAGGTTAACAAAAGAATGAAAATCAAACAAAGTACAGTAAAAGTACAGTAGGAAGAGTAAAGAAAAAGTGTGCGCCCAACTTTGGAAGCTTCCACCACAAATCCCTACGCTTCTAATGTTGGGCATACATGCAATGTTCTTTTTTTGCTACACTGAACAAAAAAAAAAAAAAAACTAATCTGATTCCTCTATTCACATCGATGTGGACCAATGTGGAGGAGGAAATCTCTCCCAGAAAAAAGTATATGCTACCAAAACTAGACCACCTCATGCTGGGCATACACATTCTTTTTTTTTTTTGGATGGAGAATTCTTCCCCTGCAGCACTGCAGTAACTGATGTATGTATTCTGAAAGCAGCACCCTGCTGCTGACTGAAAACACAGATCAGTGCTGCAGCTGATTGGTGTTCATGCAAAGCAAACAACAATAGTTAAAAATAACTATAACAGCAATACATGATAAGAAAATAGCTTTTAAAAAATATAAAAATGGAGAAACACTATCATCATGTAAATGTTACAAGAAATATAACATGAATATGTAAAAAGGAAAGTGAGGCTGCAAAAATTCAAAATGAACGACAGATTGCAAAACAGAGTAAGACAAACCCAAAGAAATTCTTCAAATATATTAATTTTAAAAAGTTCAGTTCTGAGCATATAGTCCCTTTACAAAATAATCTGGAGTGGGTGACTGGGGACAAAGAGAAGGGAAATTTATTAAATACCTTCTTCAGCTCTGTTTATACAAATGAGCATTGGGGAGTTCATGTCCATAATAGGGATGATATTGACAAAACCCCAAATGATCCACAATGGCTCAAAATGTATATAGTCCAGAAATATTTAGACAAAATAAAGGTGAATAAGGCACCTGGACTGAATGGCATGCATCCACTGATCCTAAAAGAATGGAGCTCTGTTATTTCAAAGCCATTGTTTCTAATTTTTAACCACTTGCCGACCGCCACCCGACTATATACGGCGGCGGGCAGCCCCTCACAGGCAAAGTGACGTACCGGTACGTCACTAGCCTGTGAGCCAATAGGGGGCGAGCTCCCGCCCCCGCTCGTTCCCTAAGCAGCCTGCGCGATCGTCGGATACAGCGGGAGAAAGGCAGGCGGCTAATGTAAACAAAGCCACCTGTCTTTCTCCCCTGTGTAGGACCGTTGATCTCTGCTGTTACACACACAGCCACATCCAATCACAGTTAGAAGCACGCCCCTAGGGACACACTTAACCCCTCCCTCTCCAATAAAGTTAACCCCTTCCCTCCCAGTGTCATTTTTACAGTAACAATGCATATGTATAGCACTGATTACTGTAGTAATGTCACTGGTACCTCCAAAAGTGTCAAAAATGTCAGTCAAGGGTCCGATCTGTCCGCCGCAATGTCGCAGTCCCGCAAAAAAAATTCGCAGATTGCTGCCATTACTCGTTAAAAAAAAACAATAAAAATGACAAAAATCTTTCCCTTAGTTAGTAAACGCAATAACTTTTGCGCAAACCAATCAATATACGCTTTTTGCGATTTTTTTTTACCAAACATATGTAGCAGAAAACAAATTGGCCTAAAATTTTATTAAATTTTGATTTTTACATTTTTTTGGGGGGAAATTTCATATAAAAAATGTGAAAAATATTGTTATTTTTGCAAAATTGTCGCTCTTTTTTTGTTTATAGCGCATGATCAAAAAATTGCACAGGTAATCAAATACCACCAAAAGAAAGCTCTGTTTGTGGGAAAAAAAGGACGTCAATTTCATTTGGGTACAGCATCGCACGACCGCGCAATTGTCCATTAAAGTCAACCAGTGTCGAATCGCAAAATAGGCCCTGGTCAGGAAGGGGGTAAAATCTTCCGGGGCTTAAGTGGTTAAGGACACTTTAATGACTGGGATAGTACCACTGGATTGTTGTAGGACCAATATAGTTACGTAGTTAGTCTGGTTGAAAAAAACATAAGTCCATCAAGTTTAACCAATATAGGAAAAAAGAAAAAATTATATATACAAACATAAATATATGCAAATATACATACAATCCTATACCCACTGTTGATCCAGAGGAAGGCAAAAAAAACAAAAAAAAGCATGATCCAAATTGCTTCAGCAGGGGAAAAATTTCGTCCCCGATCACCCAAGAGGCAATTGGATATTCCCTGGATCAACTTTATCTATAAATATTAGTATCCAGTTATATTATGTATATCTAGGAAAGAATCCAGTCCTTTCTTAAAACAATCTACTGTGCTGGCCAGAACCAGCTCTTGAGGAAGTATATTTCACATTTTCCCAGCTCTGTGAAGAAGCTTTTCCGTATTTGAAGATGAAATCTCTTTTCCTCCAGATGTAAAGAGGGCTCCCTTGTCCTCTGCAATGACCTTAAAGTGAATAACTCAACACCAAGTTCACTATATGGACCGCTTATGTATTTATACATTTTGAATAATATTCCCCCTTAATCTCCACTTCTCAAGAGAAGAGAGGAACATTCAGTTCCTCTAATCTTTCCTCATAGCTGAGCTCCTCCATGCCTCTTATCAGTTTGGTTGCCCTTCTCTGCACTTTCTCCAGTTCCCTGATATCCTTTTTATGAACTGGTGCCCAAAACTGAACTGCATATTCCAGATGAGGTCTTACTAATGATTTTTACAGGGGCAAATTGATCTCTCTCTTTCTGGAGTACATGCCTCTGTTAATACAAGAAAGGACTTTGTTCGCTTTGGAAACCGCAGCTTGGCATTGCATGCTATTATTAAGCTTAGGATCTACCAGAGCACCCAGATCCTTCTCCTTTTATACTGATGCACTGTGGTTTACCCACACCGCGGGTGCAGTGCCTGTATCAGCAGTTTTCCGGCGGGTTTGCTGCGCTTAGCCATAGACTTTTATTATATTCTGCTGTTCTACCACCCTCCAACTTTATGCGTGAATGAGCCCTAAGGGTGCCGCTGCTGAATGCAACTAAGGGCTCGTTCACAAGTACAGCAGACACTGCTGGTCCTCTGAAAAAGCAATCCGAGTCTGTGTTCACAGGTGGTGTGGAGGCAATATGCTGCCTCCTTATCACCTGATTTAAACCCATGTGAAAAACTAATTTAAACCCGCGATACAAATGTGACTAAATAATTGATGTGTATAAAGAAATGAGAAATATATAAAGGTGCATGCAGCTGCTGCAGACACTAAGTAAATCTTAGAAAGAATATTAAAAAACAAATTTATGCAGCGCTAGCATCAGTGTTGTGGTTAACCAGTGGAAAAGAGAGTCTTTGGGGTGAACTAATTAATGCACAGAGGAGTATAAATGCAAAAAAAAAAAATATAATTTATTTTTCATGTAAAGTGTATCAAAAACCCATGAATGGGTGGGGCTCAATTTGACAAGTGCAGTTTAATCTGTCAAGGGGTGCAAGCAAACAGGTGATATAGTAACCATGATTTAAACCCATGATTGCTGTGCAATGCATGCGATTGTGGCACGGTAGTACGGCTTTTAGGAGTTTAAATCATATGTGAGGAGGCGACAGTGGGCGACACTGTGCCCAGTGTTCTTTGACTTCTCCCGTTGTGTTAAGGTAGATCTCCACCTCTTTAACCACTTTACCACTAGAGCATTTTGCTGTCTTACGTCTGGGCCACTTTTTGCGATTCGGCGCTGTGCGACTTTAACTGACAATTGCGCGGTCGTGCGACGCCATACCCAAACGAAATTTACGTCATTTTTTCCCACAAACAGAGCTTTCTTTTGGTGGTATTTGATCACCTGCGCAATTTTTACTTTTTGCGCTATAAACAAAAAAAGAGCGTTTATTTTGAAAAAATAACAATATTTTTAACATTTTTTTATATGAAATTCCCCCCAAAAAAGATGTAAAAACCAATTTTTTTTTAAATTTTTGGCCAATTTGTTTTCTGCTACCCATGTTTGGTAAAAAAAATCACAATAAGCGTATTTTGATTTGTTTGCGCAAAAGTTATTGCGTTTACTAACTAAGGGAAAGATTTATGTCATTTTTGGTGTTTTTTTTAACGCGTAATGGCGGCGATCTGCGATTTTTTTGGCGGGACTGCGACATTGCGGCGGACAGATCGGACCCTTGACTGACATTTTTGACACTTTTGGGGGTACCAGTGACATTACTGCAGTAATCAGTGCTATATATATGCACTGTTACTGTAAAAATGACACTGGCAGGGAAGGCTTTAATTTTATTGGAGAGGGAGGGGTTAATGTATGCCTGGTGCTTACTAACGTGTGGGGGGGGAGGTGACTGTGTGACACAAGGACAGATCCAGGGTTCAGCTATGCTGAACCCTGAAATCTGACCCTGCCTGTCACTTAGGAGATCCGCCCGCTCTGTTTACACAGGCGGGCGGATCTCCAAACTAGATTCCCCGACGATCGGGGAAGAGCAGCGGCGATCGCCGCTCCTCCCCTGGCCCGACTCCCGCCGAGAGAGGGGAATGTCTGGTGACGTAGACCTACGTCGCCAGACGATAACGAGCCACTGTGATGCAGTAGCAGCACAGTGAGCAGTGGTAAAGCGGTTAAGGTTGCCTACCCTTGGTCTTCAGGCTTGGAAAAAATAGTATATATACCACTATACACAAGTTCAGATGTTTTGCCTGCCTCCAAAGAACCCCAAAAAATGCCCAAAAAAACGCTAGCGTCAAAAAAAAAACCGCACAGGTGTGTTGTTGCAGGCATTTTTTTGGGGTTTTTGGAGGCAGACAAAACATCTGAACTTGTGTATAGTGGTATATACACACACATACTTATATGTATTTTACACTTAGACATAGATAGGTGTTATAGGAGCGTAACCATATTAGTGTAAATGATTTCATTAGCGCAAGCATATATTTCTGCTGCTATCACACCTATATATGTCTAGGTGTGTATATACATTAAAGTATGTGTGTATATATACCACTATACACAAGTTCAGATGTTTTGCCTGCCTCCAAAGAACCCAAGGAAATGCCCAAAAAAACGCCCAGGTGTGTTGTTGCAGGCATTTTTTTGGGGTTTTTGGAGGCAGGCAAAACATCTGAACTTGTGTATAGTGGTATATACACACACATACTTATATGTATTTTACACTTAGACATATATAGGTGTTATAGGAGCGTAACCATATTAGTGTAAATGATTTCAACACACGTTTTTTTTTTTGACGCTAGCGTTTTTTTGGGCATTTTTTTGGGTTCTTTGGAGGCAGGCAAAACATCTGAACTTCTGTATACGGGTATATATACACACACATACTTATATGTATATATACACCTAGACATATATAGGTGTGATAGTAGCAGAAATATATGCTTGCGCTAATGAAATCATTTACACTAATATGGTTACGCTCCTATAACACCTAAATATGTCTAAGTGTAGGCAAAACATCTGAACGTGTGTATAGTGGTATATATACACACATACTTATATGTATTTTACACTAAGACATATATAGGTGTGATAGGAGCGTTGGTGTTAATTATTTCATTAGCGCAAGTAGTTTTTTCTGCTCCTTTCACACCTATATATGTCTAGGTGTATATATACATACATGGGTGTGTATATATACCCCCTATACACATGTTCAGATGTCATGCCTGACTCCAAACATGTGCTCAAAAGATCCCTATAGACACCTGCAGCCAAAAAGAATGCTGACAGGGGCGAAGCCATATTACTGCAGCGAAAGTGACACAAGAGAAACTAGCTTTTCTCTATAGCGGTCACCCTGATATGGAAGGGTTTGGTCACCCTGCCATAGCAGTCACTGTCAGTTAACCCTACACTACACTACGGTCCCCTTACACTTAACACTTTCCCTACAGAAACTGAATAAATTGAAGCTAACTAAAGTGTAAAAGAGCACCCTAACTACACTAGATATCCCTTTCCTCACACTAATAAATGCTAAATGACACTTTGTAGCAGAAGTCCACGAACTGCTTCCACTCTCTTCCATGTCCCTGTATAACAATGCTAGGAATTTGCCGGGGCTATCTTATATACTGGGGGGCGTATTCACTTTTAAAGCCCATTTCCTGTCCCATTGCATTTTGGTCGGTTCTGGTTGCCGAATTCCAAACTTTTTGGGCAAAAAGTTCTAAATTCGGCTGAACCTCGAACAGCCAATGTTCGGGTTGAACCGATGGTCAACCCGAACCGTTCGATCGTCCCTACTCTTTAATAGAAAATGGTGTGTTAAGGTGATTTGAGTAGACTATGCAGAAAAAGTTGTAGCTAGTCAAACAGACACATAACTAAATTTTTACAGATGAAAAATACCTTTTCGGTTCCTTTATTATGGTAAAAATCCATTATATACAGTATTTTAAAATTAAATTGTACAATAGAACCCTAGCTATTTTAAATGAATGCCCATCCATAATTAAAAGTGCACTGTCAGTCTACAAAGGTTTGCTGGACACACAGCAAAAGAAAAAAGTGTCACTGGAATTTTTATTTTTTTAAATGTTGGCAGCTTTGTAATTATTTGTAAATAATTCTTTGCTTTTGTTACCCTTTGGTAAAAGACTGAACTATTCCCTTCACTGAAATAACAGCACCGCGACCACCAATTTCTCCAGTTTCTCTTGCAGTTGAAATTTAGCTAAATGTACTTTCAAGTTTTTTTCTATATACAGTACAGTGCAAATGGCAACAGGGGTTTGCATGGCACAGCAGCCAAACAGATTTCAATTTACTTAAGTCAGGAAATAAGTGATTGCAGGTTGTTATACCACTGTTAGATTTTCTAATTCCTAATAGCAAAAGTGGGCCTATTTTTTTTTCCAGGGTACCACAGCACATTACATAATATACTGAGGCTTTTCCCTATGCTTAACATTGTGCAGTGGGCTCTACACTACCCACTACTGCACCCTGAACAGTGTGCTTTACATAATATACTTTATAACGCTAACCACACCACTGTCCACACTTTTGATAATAACAAAAATAGCATTACATATATTGTGTGTGTGTGTGTGTATATATATATATATATATATATATATATATATACACACTATATTGTTAAAAGTTTTGGGACGCGTGCCTTTGCATGCACATGAACTTTAATAACATCCCATCCCAGCACACTTTTGTGAGGTCAGGCACTGATGTAAGACAAGAAGGCCTGGCTAGCAGTCTCCACCTCAATTCATCCCAAAGGTGTACTTTCGGGTTGAGGTGCAGGCCAGTCAAGTCCCTCCACTCCAAACTCGCTCATCTATGTCTTTATGGACCTTGTTTGTGCACTGGTGCGCAGTCTTGTTGGAACAGGAAGGGGCCATCCCCAAAATGTTCGCACAAAGTTGGGAGCATGAACTTGTCCAAAATGTCTTGGTATGCTGACACCTTCGGAGTTCCCTTCACTGGAACAAAGGGGCCAAGCCCAACCCCTGAAAAACAACCCCACACCAATATCCCCCCTCCACCAAATGATTTGGACCAGTGCACAAAGAAGGGTTCATGAAGACATGGATGAGCGAGTCTTGGGTGGAGGAACTCGACTGGCCTGCACAGAGTCCTAACCTCAACCTAAAAGAACAACTTTTAGGATGAATTAGAGTGGAGACTGCAAGCCAGTCCTTCTCGTTCAACAATGGTGCGTGTCCTCACAAATGCGCTTCTGGAAGAATGAGCAAACATTCCCATAGACACACTCCTAAACCTTATGAACAGCCTTATCAGAAGAGTTGAAGTTGTAGCTGCAAATTCAATATTGATATAGCTGAAAACTCAAAATTGCCAAAAAATGCCATTAAAGTTCACGTGCTTGTAAAGACAGGCGTCCCAATACTTTATACAATATAGTGTATATATTTATAAGACGTGGGTCTGCAGTGCAAAATAATCCTATAATTGTCCCTGAAATCACTTATTTTACTTTAAACATTAAAGTTTGCTGCTTCATTTGACATGCCTCTTTACTGTCCTGTTTTAACTTTGATAGTGGTTCAATTAAAAATAACTGAGCACCCGGCGTGGTTTGTAAACACTATCATTTAGATAAAATAATGGTACAACTGCATCAGAAAAAGACTTTGTTTGAACAATATTGCTTGATAAAACTGACTGATGTAGCTTACAGTTAATCTTTCATTAGAGGTGTGTTTGGAAACTTACTTGTATTATAATAATTTTTACTTCATTTATGCACACAGCATGGCAGTGCTTAAATTAACAAGTGCTAATATACAGTTTGTCCATGTACATAATTACTAATACATTAAAAAAATAAAAATGAAATTAGCCAGTAATGGGATTTGTGATTAACTTCTGGTAAAGTCTATGAATCTGTTTATGATATAGTAGTTTTAAAAGGCTTTCTTGATCAGGTAAAATACATGTTATGCATTTAATACCAGACCCATTACAAAAAGGATCCAAACCAAATGCTGAACAAAGCTCCAGGGTACCATAAACATTCAAAATGAAAGATGTCAGTATAGCTATTATACAGGTGCATCTCATTAAATTAGATCATCAAAAAAGTTAATTTATATTAGTAATTCAATTGAAAAAGTGAAACTTGTATATTTTATGAGACACACAGAGTGATATATTTCAAGCATTTATTTCTTTTAATTTTAATGATTATGGCTTACAGCTAGTGACACCCCAAAATTCAGTATCTCAGAAAATTAGAATATTGCATAGGACCATTAAAAAAAAAAAGGATTATTAATACAGAAATGTTGGCTTACTGAAAAGTATGTCCATGTGCAGTATAGTATGCACTCGGGGGTCCTTTTGGGCTGACTTTGGACTTAATAAAACACAGTGGGCCAACACCAGCAGATGACATGGCTCCCCAAATCATCACGGATGGTGGAAAATTCAAGGTCCCAGAGTCTGGAGGAAAAATGGAGAGGCACAGAATCCAAGTTGCATGAGGTCTAGTGTGAAGTTTCCCCAGTCCATGATGATTTGGGGAGCCATGTCATCTGCTGGTGTTGGTGTTTTATCAAGTCCAAACCCAGCACAGCCCTCTACCAGGCAATATTAGAGCACTTCATGCTTCCCTCTGCTGACCAGCTTTATGGAAATGCTGATTTTATTTTCCATCAGGACTTGGCACCTGCCCACACTTCCAAAAGTACCAATCCTTGGTTTAATGATCATGATATTACTGTGCTTGATTGGCCTGCAAACTCGCCTGACCTAAACCCCATAGAGAATCTGTGGGGTATTGTCAAGAAGAAGATGAGAGAAACCAGACCCAGCAATGCAGATGAGCTGAAGGCTGCTATCAAAGCAACCTGGGCTTCCATAACACCTCAGCAGTGCCACAAGCATATCGCCTCAATAACACTCTGCAGTGATGCAGTAATTCATGCAAAAAGAGCCCTGACCAAGTATTGTGTACATACTATACTGCACATGGACATACTTTTCAGTAAGCCAAAATGTATTTATTTATTGTATTAAAATACCTTTTTTTTATTGGTCTTATGTAATATTCTAATTTTCTAAAATGCTGATATTTGGGGTGTCACTACCTGTAAATAGAGATGGCCTTGCGGTTCGCCTGGCGGTTGGTTCGCGGCAAACTTTGCTCGTTTGTTGTTCGCTGATCTTGTGAACATATGGCGTTGTTTGCGGCGGCCATATTAGTTTACATTGGGGAGAATTTTGACCCATGACACATCCGTCAGGTGGAACAGGACAGCCAATTGAGACATTTCAGCACATGGACATACCCCTACCTTATAAATAGACCTGAGCTGGCTGCCATTTTACATTCTGCTTTTTGTCAGTGTAGGGAGAGGTTTGCTGTGTGCAGCAGGGACAGATTGTCAGTGACACAGATTGCTCTGTTATAGGTCCACAAAAGTCCTTTTAAGGACTGGTATTTAGTATAGGTGTACTATCTATATTGTCTCTTTTGTTAGTGTAGGGAGAGGTTTGCTGTGGGGAGCAGGGACAGATTGTCAGTGACACAGATCGCTCTGTTATAGCTCCACAAAAGTCCTTTCAAGGACTGGTATTTGGTATAAGTGTGCTTTTCTTTGGTGTGCACTATATAGGGGTGTAATACACTTATAATAAACTTTCTAATATAGAAAGCATATTATAGTGGATTTGTATTGTGCACTGTGCAGCATTGTGACTGGTGTGGTGGGCGTTTCTGCAGCGATACTACAACTACAAAGAGTGACAAAAGCACTTTTAAAAAAGTATTATAACTGGTGTGATAGACCAGTGGCCCCCCCAAAACCACAGATTGAAGCGGGGTGTTATCTAACAGTATACTTTTATAACAGTGTATTTGTGTCCTGCAAAAATATTGCCTCGTTTGCTTCGTTAACTGTGCTACACACAGTTTCAAACTTACTGGACATTTTTTTTTTATAACTGGTGTGATAGACCAGTGGCCCCCCCAATACCACAGATTGAAGCGGGGTGTTATCTAACAGTATACTTTTATAAGTGAATAAAAACAAATTTATGCAGTGCTAGCAATAAATAAGTGAAAATATAAAATTATGATAAAACCAATCTATATCATATAAATTCAAAGAATAATAATATATTGTATCAATCACATTAAGTGCATAAAATTACTGCAATAATTATATAAAGTGCATGATAAACTAAAAAAATTGAATATAATTTTCAAGTGAAGAGATTAAAGTGCATAAATAAATCATTTGGTGAAAAAAGTCCTTATTGATGATCCAATAGGTGCCAAAGTGCCAAGTGAATAAAGGTGCTTATAGGTGAAGGTGCCCTCTTGGTTCCCCACTCACCGGATTAAGATTGTAAAAAAGCCCTTGGTTTTATTGCACATTTGCCCAGGATCTGATGTGGGGTTCCTCCGATGTGACCTCCAAGTTGAAATCGTCTCCGATGTCACCATTAAAAGAAAAAAGGGCCATACATCGTGAAGTACGTAGATATATTTTATTTCCCCAAAAAGCGATTCAATACTTACAGGATAAAAAGGTTAAAAAAGCATGTATCAAACAAAGCAAGTGGCGCCGCTCGTAGCGTGCGTTCCACATACAGGAAGTTCCCAACCGGAAATGACGTTACGTCCGCAACCGGAAGTGCGTCAACGCGTTTCGCCGTCACACACAGCGTCTTCAAAGGACATCACTTCCTGTTGACAGAGGCTCTTTATATCGTAGCCTCACCTACATCATATCCGGATTTGTTTAGGAACATAACTTTATTTTCCTTAGATTCATTTATCTTATATCTGTTGTTGGTATAGCGATATTAATCAACTATATCAGAATTAATAAATAAGCTTAATTTACAACTTTTAAAATATATGGACGTTCTATATCCGGGCGTAACTTCCTGTTTACAAATTACTATACAATCCCATTATACACTTACAATAAACAATTGATATAAAATGAATAATTGATATACAATAAAAACTAGTAAAGATTGAATATTTAAATATCCTAGAGCCATTTAATTGTTTGGATTTCCTTGGGACTAATATTTATATTGTGCTATATTATAAGTATATAGATAATATTGAATAATTAGCATTAATAATTATGATTAAAATTTATTATTATTAGGGATTACCATAACATTTTATAATTCTAAAACCAACTTTTATTATTAATTATATTACATTTTATTAAAATATAAATTATATATTAAAACCAAAGATAGGAGGCAAAAATATGATTAACTCTTTATATACTAATTAAGGAGGGTTCTATGGAGCATGAAGAGGTTATTTATTATTATTTTATTATTATTAAATTTACCATGGAGGAATGCATATTAAATATTATTATTTTCAAAATATTTAAAAATCATATTGATTTTTTTATATATAAAAATATATTAAAACTTTTTTCTATAAAATATTTTAAAGGAGGATAAAAAATAATTTTTATTCAGTAATTTTTCATAAATATTCTACCAATCTGATAAAAAGCAGTTCACATCTACATCCACGTTCAAACCTTTAGGCTGGAGTGTTTCCAACCAATGGATCCATTGCGTTTCGTTTTGTGACACTGCTTGCTTTAAGTTACCACCCCTCCAATGGGGTTCAATTTTATCGATTGTGTGCAAAAAGATGTTTGAGACATGTTCCCTAAGTCTTATCCTCAACTCTCTAGATGGCTAAACACAATACCCAACAGCCAGCTCATGAGGATTAGGAGAAATTGTGACAAAGAAAGCGATTACGAAGAACAAGCCGACTTAATCATTAAAAAATTCCAAGAAAAAGGATACAGGAGAAAAGATCTTGAAAACACCAAAAATAAAGTTAAAAATATTAAACGGAAGGATTTATTCATAAAGAGAGTAAAAGAAAAGAAAGATTATAGTATGGCCTTTCTGACCAGCTTCTCAAGACAACACGTACAAATGGAAAAGATTTTAAAAAAGCATTGGCACCTTCTACTAAAAGATAATGTTCTCAAAACTCTCCTTCCATCCAAGCCACAGTTCATATACACGAAACCCAAAACATTAAGACTACAGTTAGCCCACAATGTAGTCAACCCGCCCACTAAAATAGGTACCTTCTGGGATCAGGATGGGTATTTTAGCTGTGGCAGGTGCATGATATGCAGGACCTCAAAATTCAGAAAAAGAAAGCACACGACTTTTAAATCCGCTTTTAACGGCAAAACATATAAAATAAAAAAATGTATTACCTGTGCATCCACGCATGTGACATACCTCCTCTCATGCCCTTGTGGGTTACAGTATGTTGGTAGGACCACTAGAGAGTTGAGGATAAGACTTAGGGAACATGTCTCAAAAATCAGAAAAGGTTTTAAAAACCACAGTCTTTCCCACCACTTTAAACAGGTCCACCAAAGTAATCCCACTTTATTATCTTTTTGCGCAATCAATAAAATTGAACCCCATTGGAGGGGTGGTAACTTAAAGCAAGCAGTGTCAGAAAACGAAACGCAATGGATCCATCGGTTGGAAACACTCCAGCCTCAAGGTTTGAACGTGGATGTATATGTGAACTGCTTTTTATCAGATTGGTAGATTATTTATGAAAAATTACTGAATAAAAATTATTTTTTATCCTCCTTTAAAATATTTTATAGAAAAAAGTTTTAATATATTTTTATGTATAAAAAAATCAATATGATTTTTAAATAGTTTGAAAATAATAATATTTAATATGCATTCCTCAATGGTAAATTTAATAATAATAAAATAATAATAAATAACCTCTTCATGCTCCGTAGAACCCTCCTTAATTAATATATAAAGAGTTAATCATATTTTTGCCTCCTATCTTTGGTTTTAATATATAATTTATATTTTAATAAAATGTAATATAATTAATAATAACAGTTGGTTTTAGAATTATAAAATTTTATGGTTATCCCTAATAATAATAAATTTTAATCATAATTATTAATGCTAATTATTCAATATTATCTATATACTTATAATATAGCACAATATAAATATTAGTCCCAAGGAAATCCAAACAATTAAATGGCTCTAGGATATTTAAATATTCAATCTTTACTAGTTTTTATTGTATATCAATTATTCATTTTATATCAATTGTTTATTGTAAGTGTATAATGGGATTGTATAGTAATTTGTAAACAGGAAGTTACGCCCGGATATAGAACGTCCATATATTTTAAAAGTCGTAAATTAAGCTTATTTATTAATTCTGATATAGTTGATTAATATCGCTATACCAACAACAGATATAAGATAAATGAATCTAAGGAAAATAAAGTTATGTTCCTAAACAAATCCGGATATGATGTAGGTGAGGCTACGATATAAAGAGCCTCTGTCAACAGGAAGTGATGTCCTTTGAAGACGCTGTGTGTGACAGCGAAACGCGTTGACGCACTTCCGGTTGTGGACGTAACGTCATTTCCGGTTGGGAACTTCCTGTATGTGGAACGCACGCTACGAGCGGCGCCACTTGCTTTGTTTGATACATGCTTTTTTAACCTTTTTATCCTGTAAGTATTGAATCGCTTTTTGGGGAAATAAAATATATCTACGTACTTCACGATGTATGGCCCTTTTTTCTTTTAATGGTGACATCGGAGACGATTTGAACTTGGAGGTCACATCGGAGGAACCCCACATCAGATCCTGGGCAAATGTGCAATAAAACCAAGGGCTTTTTTACAATCTTAACCACTTTACCACCGGAGGATTTTGCTGTCTTCCGTCCAGGCCACTTTTTGCGATTCGGCGCTGTGTGAATTTAACTGACAATTGCGCGGTCGTGCGATGCCGTACCCAAACGAAATTTACGTCCTTTTTTTCCCACAAACAGAGCTTTCTTTTGGTGGTATTTGATCACCTGTGCGATTTTTACTTTTTGCGCTATAAACAAAAAAAGAGCGTTTATTTTGAAAAAATAACAATATTTTTCACATTTTTTTATATGAAATTCCCCCCCAAAAAAATGTAAAAATCTAATTTTTTTAAAATTTTTGGCCAATTTGTTTTCTGCTACCTATGTTTAGTAAAAAAAATCGCAATAAGCGTATTTTGATTGGTTTGCGCAAAAGTTATTGCGTTTACTAACTAAGGGAAAGATTTATGTCATTTTTGGTGTTTTTTTTTTTTAACGCGTAATGGCGGTGATCTGCGATTTTTTTTGCGGGACTGCGACATTGCGGCGGACAGATCGGACCCTTGACTGACATTTTTGACACTTTTGGGGATACCAGTGACATTACTACAGTAATCAGTGCTATACATATGCACTGTTACTGTAAAAATGACACTGGCAGGGAAGGGGTTAATTTTATTGGAGAGGGAGGGGTTAATGTATGCCTGGTGCTTACTGACGTGTGGGGGGGGAGGTGACTGTGTGACAGAAGGACAGATCGGATGTCCAACTATGCTGAACACTCCGATCTGTCAGTCCCTGTCACTATGGAGATCCGCCCGCTGTGTTTACACACAGCGGGCGGATCTCCAGACTCGATCCCCGACGATCGGGGCAGAGCAGCGGCAATCGCCGCTGCTCCTCCCCTGGCCCGACTCCCGCTGTGAATGAACACAGCGGGAGCGAGCCTCCGGCGGCGCGCGAGCGCCGCCCACAAGGGGCGGAGTCCAGCGACGTAGGTCTACGTCGCTGGACGGGATCGCGGCACTTTGCCGCAGTAGCCTCAATGTAAGCGGGGCTAAAGTGGTTAATCCGGTGAGTGGGGAACCAAGAGGGCACCTTCACCTATAAGCACCTTTATTCACTTGGCACTTTGGAACCTATTGGATCATCAATAAGGACTTTTTTCACCAAATTATTTATTTATGCACTTTAATCTCTTCACTTGAAAATTACATTCAATTTTTTTAGTTTATCATGCACTTTATATAATTATTGCAGTAATTTTATGCACTTAATGTGATTGATACAATATATTATTATTCTTTGAATTTATATGATATAGATTGGTTTTATCATAATTTTATATTTTCATTTATTTATTGCTAGCGCTGCATAAATTTGTTTTTATTCATTTATTCTAAGAATTTTCTTAGTGTTTGCAGCAGCTGCACACTTTCACAGTTCATCACTAATAATTTATCACTATTGTGCAGCGCGGGTTTAAATTTGCTTTTTCATACTTTTATAAGTGTATTTGTGTCCTGCAAAAATATTGCCTCGTTTGCTTCGTTAACTGTGCTACACACAGTTTCAAACTTACTGGACATTTTTTTTTTTATAACTGGTGTGATAGACCAGTGGCCCCCCCAATACCACAGATTGAAGCGGGGTGTTATCTAACAGTATACTTTTATAAGTGTATTTGTGTCCTGCAAAAATATTGCCTCTTTTGCTGCGTTAACTCTGCTACACACAGTGCCAAACTTACGGGCCAATTGTTTGTATAACTGGTGTGATAGACCAGTGGCCCCCCAATACCACATATTGAAGTGGGGTGTTATCTAACAGTATACTTTCATAACAGTGTATTTGTGTCCTGCAAAAATATTGCCTCTTTTTCTGTATTAACTCTGCTACACACAGTGCCAAACTTACTGGCCAATTTTTTGGAGAACTGGTGTGCTAGACCAGTGGCCCCCCAATACCACAGATTGAAGCGGGGTGTTATCTAACAGTATACTTTTATAAGTGTATTTTTGTCCTGCAAAAATATTGCCTCTTTTGCTGCATTAACTCTGCTACACACAGTGACAACAGTTAGTGGCCAATTTTTTATAGAACTGGTGTGATAGACCAGTGGCCCCCCAAAACCACAGATTGAAGCGGGGTGTTATATACCTTCTTCCAGATATACTGCGTTTCTCTAGAGACTTTTGTCACAGGGTAATTTAAAAAATGACAGGCAGAGGAAGCCAAAGTGTGAAGTTTCAGAAGGTGCGTTCGATTACGTCAAAGGACGCACCAGACTTGGTTGAGTGGCTCACTCAGCCTTCCTCTTCTGCACCCTCCTCATCCTCTCTATCTGCACCCTCTTCACTCTCTGCTGTGTGCACCCCCAAAGACACCACCACCAACACCACTACCACCATATACCCTCCGCTTGAGTCACTGGAATAATTTTCCGATCCATCACAAGACATTTGCGATGCGTGGCCATTCTTGGCATTGGATCAGGAAGAGGAGGTAGCAACAGCCTCCACTCAGCAGTCTGACGACAGTACCCAGATCAGCCAAAGGAGGTTGGTCCCTGCTGCCTACTCCGAGATCTCGAATGTTAGTGGTGGTGAAGGTGACGTCGATGATGACGTGTCTATGGACATCACGTGGGCGCCCACAAGAGAGGAAGTGGAGGGGAGTTCAGAGGGAGAGATGGACCAGCAGATAGGGAGGAGAAGCAGGCAGAACTTACATTACACAGGAGGGACAAAGCAGACTGCTAATGTATCAGGAGCGAGCCATCAACCATGTACAGTCACATCTGGCACTGCCAGGATGCCGACACATGGCTCCGCAGTGTGGGCTTTTTTAAATGTGTCCACTGCTGACAATAGTGTTGCCATCTGCAGCCTTTGCAGTCAACGCATAAGTCGCGGTAAGCCCAACACTCACCTAGGGATGACCGCCTTAAGAAGGCACCTGGACTCCCATCACCGAGCCCAGTGGGAGAAACGCTGTCAGAATCCACAAAGCCAAACTCCAGGCTCTCACCGTCCAGCCTCTTCTCCTTCTCCTCTCTCCTCACAATTGTCCTCCACTCCACATTCCATCATGCCGTCGTCACGTTGTTCTGGAAAAAGGCAGGCTTCTGTGGCCCAAATGTTGTAGCGTAAAAAAAATTATGACGCCGGAAAACTTTCTTTGTCGGAACTGATAGCCCGCCAACTACTGCCATATCAACTGGTGGACTCGGAGGCCTTTCGGAAATTTGTGGCCATTGTAACACCTGGAAGGTCCCAGGAAGGAAATTTTTCTCGCAGAAGGGCATTCCAGAGCTATATGGCCATGTTCAGGGGCAAGTGAATGTATCTCTGGCACACAGTGTCGGTGCCAAGATACAACTGACCACAGACACGTGGTCTAGCAAACACGGACAGGGAAGGTATCTAACTTTTACTGCCCACTGGGTGAACCTTCTGGCGGCTGTCAAGCATGTAACCCGTGGCACCCGTGTAGATTTGGTTTTACCGCCACGGATTGCATGCAGGCCTGCCTCTTCTTCTCCTCCTCCTACTCCATCCTCCCTTTCCTCCTCGGCTGACTCCTCCTTTTCCGCTGCTACCGTCCCTTCTGCTGTGCCGCCCAAAATCCCCAGAACCTATTCCACATGCCAGGTGAGATGTTGCCATGCTATGCTGCATCTGTTGTGCCTGGAAGCCAAGAGCCACACTGGTCCTGCACTCCTTTCATCTTTGCCTTCACAGGCAGATCAGTGGCTGACACCACTCAATTTGACAGTTGATAAAGTGGTGTGCGACAATGGTGCCAATCTGCTGAGCGCGCTGAAACAGGGCAAAATTACACACGTGCCATGCATGGCACACGTCCTGAAATTGGTCGTGCAGCGATTCGTTGCCAAATACCCTGGGGTCCAGGACGTCTTGCGGCAGGCCAGGAAAATCTCGGGCCATTTCAGAAGATCTTACACAGCCGTGGCTCGCCTTGCTGATATTCAGCGGCGACACAACCTGCCCATCAGGCATCTTGTTTGTGACTGCCCGAAGCGATAGAACTCAACCTTGTAATGGCTTCATAGTCTGCTCCAGCAGAAATGTGCAGTGAACGACTACCTGTACGAACTCTGCAGCAGGACAGGTTCTGGGGAGCTTGGGTTTTTTTCACCGCGCCAGTGGCTGCTCATGGGCGACGCATGCAGACTTCTGCGGCCATTTAAAGAGATCACCAAACTGGTCAGTTGCAGCCAGGGTGCCATCAGTGACATTGTACCTTACGCCTTCTTTCTGGAGCGTGCATTGCGTCATGTCATTGATCAAGCCGTCGAGGAGCAGGAGCAGGAAGATGAGGAAGTTGCAATGTTGGATGAATTCCCAGGGGGTGCTACTCCATCTGAGACAAGTTAACAACAGGAGTCTGAAGAGGAGTCAGAGGAGGATGGGGCCAGGGCAGATGAGGAGGAGCAAGAAGAGCATGCTTTAAACCTTTCTGGGATCCCTGGTGTTGTCCGTGGATGGGGGGAGGAGAACGAGGATGACATTATCCTGGATGAGTTTAGTGCAAATGGGGTCCTTCATGCTCCAGTGTTTTAAGGGGGACCCCCGCATAAAAAGCATAAAGGGCAAGGACCAGAACTGGGTGGCAACATACTTAGACACCCAGTACAAACAAAAAAATGGGGGAAATGTTACCACCATCACAGAGGGCGGTCAGAATGCAGCACTTCCAGGCCTTGCTTCGAGAAATGCTACATTCTGCTTTTGCGTGCGCTGGCAAAGGAATTTCCACTCACAGAGAAACAGTTGCAGGTACCAATCCAACAGCGCCTGCAAGAAGAGGGCATTTTGAAGATGTGTTTGTCACTTCTGATATGAGGTCATTCTTTCAGCCGACCCATCGACAGCTGTACTCCGGATCCAGCATCAGGGAACGCCTAGATCGATAGGTGTCCGACTACATTGGGTTAACGGCCGATGTGGAGGCTCTGAGGAGTGATGAACCCCTGGACTACTGGGTGGGCAGGCTTGACCTCTGGCCAGAGCTTGCACAATTTGCAATGGAACTGTTGGCTTGCCCCCCGTTCAGTGTCCTGTCCGAAAGGACATTCAGCGCAGCAGGGGGGATCGTGACCGATAATCGCACTCGCCTAGCTCATGACAGTGTTGACTACCTCACATTTATAAAAATGAATGATGCATGGATCTTGGAGGAATTCAACACATGTGACCAGTAGACCATGTTTGATTCAAATTCCTCACGACAGGCCACAAATATCCGCCAGACCGCCATCCACCCATAACAATTCATGGTCCTTGTCTTCGGTAAAAACAACAATAAAAGGCATTTTATGTCCATTGAATGCCTAATTTTTGGGGCCTTTCATGGCCGACAATTATTTATCCTGTCAATGCCTAATGTACCTTCAGCCACAGAATACAACGTTCTTAGCTGTCAGGTGAACGCTTGTGGGCTAATTTTTGGGGCCTGGAATGGGCGACACTTACTTCTGTATCTGTACTTCTGTATCCTGTGAATGCCTAATGTACCTTCAGCTACAGAAAACAACATTCTTTGCTGTCAGGTAAACACATGTGGGCTAATTTTTGGGGCCTGGAATGGGCGACACTTAATTATTTATCCTGTGAATGCCTAATGTACCTTCAGCCACAGAATACAACGTTCTTTGCTGTCAGGTGAACGCATGTGGGCTGATTTTTGGGGCCTGTAATGGCCGGGCGACTCTTCTGTATCCTGTGAATGCCTAATGTACCTTCAGCCACAGAATACAATGTTCTTAGCTGTCAGGTAAACGCATGTGGGCTAATTTTTGGGGCCTGGAATGGGCGACACTTACTTATTTATCCTGTGAATGCCTAATGTACCTCCAGCCACAGAATACAACGTTCTTTGCTGTCAGGTAAACGCATGTGGGCTAATTTTTGGGGCCTGGAATGGGTGACACTTACTTATTTATCCTGTGAATGCCTAATGTACCTTCAGCCACAGAATACAACATTCTTTGCTGTCAGGGGAACGCATGTGGGCTAATTTTTGGGGCCTGTAATGGCCGGGCGACACTTACTTCTGTATCCTGTGAATGCCTAATGTACCTTCAGCCACAGAATACAACATTCTTTGCTGTCAGGTAAACGCATGTGGGCTAATTTTTGGGGCCTCTAATGGGTGACACTTACTTATGTATCCTGTGAATGCCTAATGTACCTCCAGCCACAGAAGACATTGCTCTTTGCTGTCAGGTGAACGCCTGTTTGCCAATTTTTGGGGCCTGTACTGGCCAACACTTACTTCTTTATCCTGTGAATGCCTAATTTTTCAGACTGTAATTAAAAATCAATGGGTTTGTAAACGTTTAGCCAAATTGTGGAATGGATGCGGACCCATTTTTACAGATGTGTGAATGGACCCTATATGTATTTGACATGTATTTACCGGCTGCTGTCAGTTCTGGCTGATATAGAAAAAAAATTAAAAATAATTTTTGGCAACTTTTCCAATAGCAATACTTCTGCTATGACAGTGTCCATGTTGTGGGACTATTTGTGCACAGCTAGTAAGTATTTTGTGGCTGCAAATATGACCTGAAGGTTTGTTAAAGTTCGCCTGCCATTAAAGTCAATGGGGCCCGCCACGAACTTGCGGTTCGCGAACATTTGACAAAGTTTGCGCATAACGTTTGTGAACCGCCCCGGCCGATGTTCGTCCACCATCACTAGCTTTAAACCATAATCATCAAAATTAAAAGAAAGAAATGCTTGAAGTATATCACTCTGTGTGTAACGCAGCTATATAAAATATATCGTATATACTCGAGTATAAGTCGAGTTTTTCAGCATGTTTTTTCATGCTGAAAAAGCCCCCCTCGGCTTATACTTGAGTCCCTGGCTCACTGTCTTTTTAAAAATGGTACCGCCCGGCGCCGACGTGTCACCGTGCATGTGCCGCATGCCCGGGAATAGCCGAACGTGTACGGCCTTTCCCGAGCATCGACGGCGTTGCGCGGTGACGTATTGGCACCGGGCGGCGCAATTTTTAAATCGAAGGCACCTCACCGACAGGTAAGTGAGCCTTCTCCGCAGCCCCTGCATTTCCTCATGCAGTGCTGCAGGCATGGTACAGGACATTCTCCTGTACCATGCCCGCAGCACTGCATCTCCTGTGCCATGCCTGTTCCTACTGTGCCATGCCTGTACCTACTGTGCCAAGCCTGTACCTACTGTGCCATGCCTATACCATCACCTGTGCCATGCCCAGACCATTACCTGTGCCATGCCTGTACCAGGACCTGTGCCATGCCTATACCATCACCTGTGTCATGCCTATACCATCTCCTGTACCATGACCTGTGCCATGCCTGTACCATGACCTGTGCCATGCCTGTACCATGACCTGTGCCATGCCTGTACCCTCACCTGTGCCATGCCTACACCATCACCTGTGCCATGCCTGTACCATGACCTGTGCCATGCCTATAGAATGACCTGTTCCATGCCTATACCATGACCTGTGCCATGCCTATACCATGACCTGTGCCATGCTTGTACCATGACCTGTGCCATGCCTGTACCATGACCTGTGCCATGCATGTACCATGCCTGAACCATCTCCTGTACCATGCCCGCAGCCCCTGTTTTGTGTCTCGTAGTAGTCCAGTTGGGTCCAGTAGCTGCTGCATTTCTTACCCGAGGCTTATACTCAAGTCAATAAGTTTTCCAACTTTTTTGTGGTAAAATCTGGGGCCTCGGCTTATATTAGGGTCGGCTTATACTCGAGTATATATGGTATGTTTCACTTTTTGAATTGAATTACTGAAATAAATTACCTTTTTGATGGTATTCTAATTTTATGAGATGCACCTGTATGTATTTCATAACATGGAGGCACATGTAAGTTGTGTTTTCATAATTGCTAATATTTCAAAAATAATCAAAGGGGCACCTTGCAGGGCTTGAGAAAATGGTGGCACTCAGTGCACAGCACCCACTGAGACATTAGAGCATGAGCAAAATGTGGACATGGTCAAAACTGGCTGTAATTTTACAACTTTTTGCTTGTAACGTTCCCTTTTTTTCCCCATATATTTGATATGAAACAAAATAGGACCAGGGATAAACTGGGGAGAGAAAAGCATTTCAATTTGGCACAAGCTTAAATCATTTTTTTATTTTAAGCACAAGCTTAAAAGCCTTAGTTCTTTGTATTCATTGTCTCAGTCCTTGTATTTAAAAAAAATAGATCTTAATTACAGTGCCACAAGTTACAGTCTCACAAACACACATCCTAAGTCAAAATATCATTGAAACATAATGAAGCGTATCCATTACATATGCTTTTCTGCACAAAGGTTATATACAGTGGATATAAAGCGAGCAAGATGTCGAAGCCTACCATAATGAAGAACTTATCAATCTGGTCGTGAGTATGTATGCTTACAGATTGCACTGGATAGAAGTATGTAAATTTACAACATAGCAAATACAGTGCAGGAGTATCTAACACAGTGCCTCTTTTGGTGCTGGTCAGCGGGCATAAAATTTTGCTCCATACACAAATATTTATGGTAGAGCTGGATCCCTTTTTCAAAATTACTGTATTTGGTCTCCAAGGGTCTGAAAAGTCGTTTTTAGTCAAAATGACTGTATTTGGACTCCAAAGGTCTTAAAATCCATTTTTAGTCAAAATGACTATATTTGATCTCCAAAAGGTCTGAAAAGCAGTTTATTTAGCTCCATAGTTTGTGTCCTGAGACCAAAAATAGGTCCCATTAATGCATTGGTGTCCACAGAAACAAAATTAGGGGCTCTCACTGGTGTCAGGAGGTGATAAATATGGGGTTGATTTACTAAAGTAAAATGGGGCATAAGCTTTACAAATTAATTAAATCTAGCTTAGTGAATGCTGCAAAAATTCACAACAAAACAAAAAACTGTATTTTTCGTTGTGTATGAATGGATGATGGAAGTTAGCAGAACTTTACTTCATTCACTAAACCTAAGGGAAAATTCCTTTGCAAATTAAGCAGCCTGCTTGTCTTTAGTGAACCAGCCCTAAAAACTCAGGTTTTGACTGATTTTTCTGATACTTTTGGCAGAAAAGGGGCCCTGAGGCCAGGACTTGTCAAGACTCCCAAGCCATACCCAGCTGTTGCAAGTAGTGAGTAAAACAAAAGACGATGTGAGATGCAATTGTTCCAAATGTACAATGATAGAAGGTAGTACTTCACTATTCATGAGAACTCCCCAGATATTTACTGTGGTGGAGAATGATGGTTCTTAGGATGTATTAGCACCATCTTAGGATGTATTATTAACAACATTTCAGCCATGTTACTTATAATGGTTATGATAATATTCCAGATTCCAGTGGTGGTCAAGTCTTATGATACAGGGGGCCTCAAGTACAACCTCTGACATCACTAAAGGGCCATACATCATATTCAAAAGATAGAATGCTACAGAAAGCCATCAGAGACTGCAGACATGCAACAGGAGATGATTGAAGACTACAGGCATTCTACAAGAGATGTCTGAAACTGCATAGTTGATGCAGCCATTGTTGGAGATCAGGGACACAATTCTTTATATAAGATCCAAGTAAAAAAAATAAGGTAAAGAAAACAACTGACTGAAAGGTCCTCAAAGGCAGCAGGATAAGTGCCAAAAGGTCACAGCATGGGTACCAGAGTTCTAGAGCTTGTACGCAATTTAAAAACAAAACAATTTTTTTTATAAAAAGGAACAACAGGTTTTTAATATACAAACCTGACCGATCTTCATGTCTACTAGGCTTTTCTGTGTTGAACCAACAAAAAAAATTTAGTCTATGAAGAGAGTGATACTGTCTCACCAAACACTACTTTTAAAACTTACTGTAATAATAAAACCTTAGTGTTTTCTAGGTCAATATATTATACTTTTTTTTTTTTAAGACGATCAGTTTTTACACTGATATTTACTACCTTTTACAATAATTTTATAAAATAATAAAATCTTATTTTAACAATTGAATATTTATTGCAGGTGCAACCTTGGGACATAATTTACAGAAGATGCTGGTCTTCCCAATAAGAGGATAAATAACTAAGGCCACCATGCTGTATGCACGTTTACACACATTTTTAGGCACATTCCTATAGACATCTATTGGAACACACATTTTCAGGAAAGCACATCATAGTCCTGCATGCTGCATCTTTGATGCGATTTCAGAAAATGCACGTTCTATTAAAAGTCAATAGGAAAGTACCTAAAAATGCGTGTAAACCCAAAATGCAAGCTCACTGGTGTTAACCCAGCCTAACTAAGACTTTTTTTTATCTTCCTTAGGATATGTTCCTCCTTTTAGTCACCCCCCTATTCCCAGCCACGCATACTCACATTTCCTTCATTGCCCTGGTGTTTTTTTAGTAACAGAGCAAGCCTCTTTTTGTAAACTGAGTTGCTCAGGCAGTAGCTTATACAAGGCTATGGACTCGCCCATGTTGCAGTGCTGGAGCTTGGTGATTGGGCCAAACCTGTCACATGGAGATAGCCACTTGCAACTTGAAAATAAAGGATGTAAGTGTGAGTGTAAGGGGTAATAAAAGGTTTTTTTTATGCAAACTTCATTATTAAACCAAAGTTTACCAGCATTAATATTTTTCTGCTGCATAGCTTGCCCATGCAGGGCAAATAAGAGGCTAACTTACCTACACCTTTCTCCAGCTGCACATACTTACCTTCCTTTTGCTCCCCTGTAGATTAATTAGGCTGCTGGGAACAATGAGAGAAGGTACTGTTTAGGCTCCCAGTCACAACTCGGAGGCTGAGGATTATCTCCTTGTCCCCTTGTAACAACAGTTGGTGCCTGAGTAACCACACACTGGGGATTTCATATGAGAGTCACATGTTCCTGATTCCTGTAGTATTGGGTATATTTGTTTGTTCCCAGCAGCCAAATGGATGTGGGTGCAAAAAAGGAAGGCATGTGCAGCTAGTAATGATGGCATTAAAGTGAACTTGCCGTTCACTGAAAGAACAGGTTACACATGTACATTTCAGTATGTATCAAACTATGTAACAATGTGAAATATCTTGGTGCTTTCATTTCATGAAACCCTTCTAGGTGCTGGTATATTTTTATTTGGCATATTTTTTGAGTTTTGAATTCATCCTGTGTATTATGATCTCAATATGTGTACAGCAGGTTGATATTTTCAATCATATCTTAGAAAAATGTATGTCATTTTCTGAAAAAGAAAAGTTTAAACTTATTAGTATGCTCTGCAGTAACAAAGTTCATTATACTGTAGGTGCTCTTCCCAATTCAATGTCTAGACTGCACCAATGATGAATGGATATTTTAACCAACAGCATTTCACTGAGTCCAAAAATATTGCATTAGATAATCAACAGTGACTCCTCAGTAGCAAACCCATTGTCAAAATGATGGATTAAAATGATGGAAGAAGGTACACTCATGAAATGAAACAACCTACCAGTTTAACGCACCTGAAAAATTAACTTTTCTCTGGCTTGTGGAGCTCGATATCTTAGGTGGGTTTTGCAAAAAATAAAAAATAAAATAGGTCTGAGGAATTATAGTGGTTATGAAACATTGAGACAACCATAAAGTGCAGAGTTATGGAGTATACATGCTGTTATCCTTGTGGGATACATCCAGTTAAATGTGCAGAATAAATCAATGACTGCAAGTGATTTAAAAATAATCTTTTGTAGTCTTACTTTAAATATCTTTTTTAGGGATGTATCAGTCATCTTCTTATAGGAAGACAATTTCTTGGAGTCAAGAACAGTGCGGATTTTTTTGACTGTAGCTGAGGATAAGAAATAAATAAAACACAGTAAAGTCATTTCCTAAGAGTGTTTTTCTCTATTTAATACAAATACAGCACTTTTCGACTAAAGCCTTTTAGATGTTCTAGAGTAGATAAAATGTAAAGCTAAGAATGTAGCAACACTTCACTTTCATCTTCCAACCAGGTTCTGTGTTTTTAGCTGGTACCTGGTATATATCCGAATGCTTAGGAAATTACATTTTTTATGAGTCTTCCACCAAGAAATATGTTTAGTTACAACTGACTGCATTTGCAAATTCAAATTATGTTTTATTTAATTCTGGTGTACAAATAACGAAGATTATATATAAAACCAGTTTTTGACTCCCTTGTTGGTCATTAAAGCGGATCTTCAACTAAAAAGGAAAATTCTGCTTTGTCCTCCTCTTCTAAGAGTTTTGAATCTCTTTTTTTTTTTTAATGGGGAGCGAGTACCTAGTTTTGTCAGGTAATCAGTTTAGACATTAATGGCTGTGTGTTGAGTTATTTTGAGAAGACAGCAAATTTACACTGTTATACAAGTTTTACACTCACTACTTGTAGCAAAGTGTCATTTCTTCAGTGCTGTCACATGAAAAGATATAATAAAATATTTACAAAAATGTGAGGGGTGTACTCACTTTTGTGAGATACTGTGTGTAGCTGCTGACTGCTCCACCTTACTTAATGGGATTGAAAACACATAGAATAGATTCAAATGCCCCACCCATTCTTATATATTTATTCTTCCTTTACCTGCTAAGATGGAAAGAGAGAAGATGTCTGTAATTTGTGTGACCAGGCTCTTAGCAGAGTCACAGACCATCAAGAAGATCTGACCAGTGCTGGTTTGGGATGGTTGCAGGTAATACCCCAGGATGGTTTCTTTGAGGCAAATGTATAGCTGCAGGCATCCCCTAAGATGGTTCCACATGCTAGTGCATGCCAAGAAATCCAGTAACTGCTGCTGTGATCAAGGCGGTTTGCCGAAACATGTTAGAATTCCTTTATGCTCTTTTCATGTAACAAACACATTTTCTATATGTATTTGGAGTTGTCGGCTTACTTACTGGATTTATTTGCTCACTTGTTGTCTGGAGGACATCTGAGCCAGAGCACCCATCTGTGGATTCTATCCATGAACTTTATTTAGAGGTTCCCCTGTTCAGAGCTCTGCATCTGTTGTCTATTTCAGTGGTCCTCAACTCCGGTCCTCAGGGCCCACTAACAGGCCAGATTTTAGGTATTACCTTGGGGAGATGCAGACTAGAGTACTGCAATCATTGAGCAGCAAATTATATCACCTGGGATGTATTTCAATTATCTTGCAAACCTGGCCTGTTAATGGGCCCTGAGGAGCAGGGTTGAGGACCAGGGGTCTATTTAATGCATGCCAAGGCAAGGACTTTTTGCAGGGTATAAGGCTCCCTGCACCTAGCTTTTGTTTGCACAGTGGGGTTGAGTTACTGAAATTGGAGAGTGCAAATTGGAGGGTGCAGCTGTGCATGGTAACCAATTAGCTTCTAACTTTCGCTTGTTCAATTAGGCTTTGACAATAAACCTGGAAGCTGACTGGTTACTATGCAGAGCTGCACCAGATTTTGCACCCTTCAGTTTTAGTAAATCAATCCCAGTGCCTCCCCTATGATTAACCTCCCTGGCGGTATGATTATTTCCGATTTTAGGTGCTGAAAGCGGTACCATTATTTTGCATGTAATTCTTAAGAACGAGCAGCCCAAACCAACTATTTACATGATTTTTTTTTACTGTGCGTTCTTCTTTATAACATCTCGGGTATGATAAAGTTTGAAACACAAAATCATAAATTATAATATAATAAATAATTATAAATAAGTTAAAGTATGTATGTATGTGTATATATATATATATATATACACGTATACATATATTATTATGTATATAAATATATATATATATATATACATATACAGAAAAAGTACAGTAAAACTACAGGAAAGGGCACTGGGGGGCAAACTAATGTGAATGTATTTTATTTTGTAATGTATCAGTGTGTTTGGTGTGTTTTATTATTTGAATTTGCTGCCGATTCCACCCCCCTGCGAGCGTCACGTCGCAGGAAACGGAAGCCGGGGCACAGAGCATCGGGAGGAAGATCCGCCGCCACACACCGCCGGGATACATCGCTTGATCCCCGGGACAAGGTGAGTACCCTCTCTTACAGGATCCAGCGATCTCCCTAGCGGTACCCCGAGTGTGGCTCGGGGTTACCGCTAATGGCTCTGAAATTTCACCCCGAGCCACACTCGGGAATACCGCTAAGGAGGTTAAGTGGCCATGCAGATGCCATTTATTTCTGGAGTATGGAAAGCACATAGAAACTCACCATTTGTGTCTCTTCTACCTAAGCATTGCTGGGCACCTGCAGACACCGGTTATAGCAGTGGCGCTCAAGAGAGGTGATTAGCCTTCTGGGGGAAAATTGCTGGGGGATCCACTTTGCTCCAGAGCTGCAATGCACAGTGTGGACCTAGCTAAAACAGTGACTTCTAATACCCAGATTACTGTATTGAAAGCAGTAATCGCAAGCAGTGTTTCCTTATGTGCAGCAACAGCATGTTTACGTGGTGTGTTTGTACTTACTACTCAGGGCAGAAAGCCTTTGACTACTAAAAATAATAGTAAGCCCCAAAGGACCTGTGGGGTGAGTTGTTACAGCTTTTTTTTTTTTTTTTTTTACATACTGTTTTTTAAAGAACATCATCATGCTTGTATCCAAAATAAAAGTACTTTGAACTGCAGCTGTAACAGTTTTATGTTTTTCACTTTCAATGCTTTTTTATTGAAATTTCGTAGGATAGCCTGTACAAATGTATAAAAGTAACCAACATGTGGAAGAATTCCAGAGTGAGTACATAATTCATTAGAGACAATAAAGATAATCAAAATAAAGGTCAATGGGTATTGCAAATTGCATACTAGCTTTACAGTAAGGATTCACATTGTACAAACAAAGAAAAAAACAAAAGAGAGGGGAGGGGAATCAGAGGTGAATCAGGCGTTAACTGTAAGCTGGCAGACATTCATTAATTAAATGTGAGGGTCAGGTCCTCTATACAGAGGAAAGCCAATAAACCTAATAACAAAGGCTTCTTAAGCCAGGGGGCCAGGGGAAAAAGAATAGTAAAGGAAGTAGAACAGAATAAAAGCGGAAAGAGTAGAACGAGAGGAGGACAGCGGGGACATCCCAATCAGAAGCCTAGAGCTTCAATGACTATAGCAGTGTATAGCTTGCTAAGGACATGAAGGGGTGGGTGAACTGTATCCACTGTACTGGGTGGCGTACTGGGGCCCAGGTTTTTAGGAATTTCTTGAATGTATCTAGGAGAATGCTAGTAAGCTTTTCATTGATAAAAAAGGTGTCTATTCCAAGCTTTCACAATAGTTTGTATCGCCTGTAGTAAAACATATGTTGCCAATTTGAAATACAGGATGTGTTGGTGGCCTTGTTAATGTTTAATCCAAGCACCCCATGCAAAACAAGATCTCTAAAAAATATGGTCCAAGTATTTGGAGGACCACATTATGAAAAATATTCCTAGATAATTAATCCTTGAATGTGTTCAAAACAGCTATAGATTTTTATTTTTTTGGCAAGGCATCAGCAAAGTCTATTCGAGTCTATTCAAATGATTGATAAGGCAATGGCAAATATATTGGGATGGGGATACTGTTGTGTAGTAAATAAGTCTGCCTTATGCTGAGCTGGATGATCAATACCTGTACTCAATAATTTATTCACCTGTAGACAAGGAAAGTTTCCATCATGCTCAGTGGGATACTTTGGACTATGGAGACCTGGATGTATCCAGGGGACTTAACAGCTCTGGAGGCTTTTCCCATTTGCCTCCGTTCATGACTTAAGAGGCCTCTATGCTACATTCTATCGCTGCACTTTACCATTCCCGCTACAGATCCTACAGTAGCAGGTGCACACAGCAGTCCACACTGCTGTATCTCTGCTAACAAATTAGCAGAGACAATACCAGCTTAGTGTTAAGAGAAGAAATAGTCCAGAAGCAGAAAGCCTCCTGTTACAAACAGAATTTAGTAGAGAGAGCTTGTGAGTCAAGGAATAGCCTGTACCTTAAAGGGGTTGCCAAAAATTTGATTTTTGTACTTACTGTAAAATCCATTTCTCTGAGTTCATCGATGGGCACAGTGCTCCATGAATCATAATTACTGGGTTATATTGCCTCCTCCAGGAGTAGGACTAGGCAGAACAAAAAACACCTGGCTACGCCCATGGGCTGTCCTCAGCTTGGTATATAACCCCACTCTCTGCTCTAGGTAATCAGTTTAGTAGCAAGCAGTATTAGAAGTATCTGAACTTCATAGAAGGGTGGGTGCTTTGTCCGTCGATTAACTCAGAAAAATTGATTTTACGGGAAGTACAAAAATCACATTTTCTCTTTTCGTTCAGCGACGGAAACCATTCCATAAATCATAACTACAGGGACATCTAAAAGCAGTGGCAAAAGGAAAATGAGCGGTGGGGAAAATAACCCAAGACTAAACATAAGAGCCGTTAACCAGGACACAGGAGCATTAACCGGGTCACAGGAGCCCCGTCTGAAAAATAAAAGTTTAAAGAAAAACACCCCTCAAGAGGGAACAGCCACTCTTAAACAGCAGCCTGCAAAACTTGCGATGCCAAAGTATCTACCTTATAGAATTTTGTGAAGGTATGCATCGACGACCAAGTGGCCGCCTTGGAAACTTGCGATATTGATGCCTGAGTGATGATGGAAGGCCCAAGAAGCACTCAGCGCCCGTGTAGAATGCGCCATGACAGGGAAAGGTGGAACCTGACCTTTAATGGAATAGGCCTGAGTCACCGTCTGTCAGACCGATCTGGAGATGGTAGCCAAAGAAGCGATCAGCCCTTTTCTTGGTCTCTTCGTAGCCACAAAAAGCGAGTCTGACCTCCAAAAGGACTCAGTAGCTGCCAGATATGGACAGGGATAAAGAACCACTTAATCCCTATGGGCCACTAAATATGGACTGCAACAGGATAATGCCTTCAATTTCTGATACCCTGCAGGCTGAGGTAATAGCCACCAAGAATGTCCCCTTCTGGGATAACGTAGGCAAGGGAATCTCCTGATTATTCTCAAATGGAGGTTTCTGGAGAACTAAAAGTACTAAATTTAAATCCCATGGTGGCAAAAGAGACCGTACAGGTGGAGCCACATGTTGAACCCCCTGAATAAGGGTATGAACTAAAGAGTGAGTGGCTAGAGGTTACTGAATAAAGATTGCCAGGGCAGACACCTGGTCCTTGATGGTACTCAAGGCAAACCTCTGATCAATGACCTGTTGAAGAAAGGTTAATATCTGAGCCACAGAAAAGGATCAAGGATGAGCGCCAATTGACTCATACTAAGAAATGTATGCTTTCCCTGCACAACATATATCTTGCTGGAAGACGACTTCCTCTCCTTCACCATAGTAGGGATCACTGATCCAGACAGACCTATACCCCTCAGTGCCTGGCTTTCAATAGCTAAGCCATTAAAACCAGCGACTGTAAAGCAGGATGGTAGATCAGCCCTTGGGACTGGTCTTCTCTAAGAGGAAGTCCCCAAGGGACGTTTATGGGCACCAGACTGATTGGAAAATCCTCGCTCTTGATTCTTTGCAGGAATTGTCTGCCAGAGGAACCTGTGATGTAGCCACAGACCTCGGTATCCTGATGTGGAGTCGAACCTGCTAAAGGAGCGGCATGTTGGACTGTGCAAACAAAACTGTCTTGAAGTTGGATACCACCAGACTCAGAACCTGTATGCAAAATGGGATAGAGAATTATCTGTGTGACAGTAGGGATGAGCTTCAAGTTCGAGTCGAATGTAAGTTCGACTCGAACATCAGCTGTCCGTGTGGTTGCTGAACACACAAGCAAATGGGGTGCACAGCGGGAAGTATGCCCGCCGGTGAGCGCCTGAAAATGCACTGAGCTGGTGCAGTGACTAAATTACTGATCATCTGATGATTGGCCAAAGCATACACATGTGGCCTGTATGCTTTGGTCAATCACAGCACAGTGTCCTGTTAGAGGCATGATTGGCCAGAGGCAGGCTTCCTTTAGCTAATCATGGCTCAGGGGCTAATTCCACGCCCCACACTATATAAGGCTGCTGCTTACACGGCAGCCATGTGTAGCACCCTCCTAGGTAAATGCTAGAGAGTGAGTATAGTTTTTGGCTCTGTCTGCCTATCAGAGGAGCAGCAGGTAAATTCTATATTGCTCTCTGCTTAACAGGGAGCAGGATCTGTGAGTTAGGTCTGCTCAATATGCTCAGTGTGTGATTCATGTGATCTGGGGGAGTGTCCACACTGGTCCAATGGGGAGGCACATTGGACAGTGGAGGAAACTTGGTCAATGGGTACACAGACTTTGATACAGCCCCAGTGATTGGCACAGACTTGTTGTTTTGGTGCATTGTGGGGTTTGGTATAAAATCCAGGAGCACATGTGCTCGAGGTCTTTGGCTGGTGAGCAGAATATTGGAAGGACGGTGGTGGCTGCCTCCTCTTCTGCAGCGGTTGGTGTATGGTCACAGGCAATTGGCCTGGTGAGCCAGAAGTGAGGAGCTGAACCCAGAGGTCCAGAAGAACTGACTAGGAGGAGTTGAGACACTGGAGAACCTGAAAAGCAGTATCGTGAGTTCAGGGGATCATATCTAAGGGCCTGACCAGGAAGGGGGCCACTCCGGAGTAGAGTAGTCAGAGGATGGGTGTCAGCTGGTGGATAGAAAGGGGGTGCTAGGCGACTACCCTAAAGAAAAGTGCTCAAAAACGTTACCTCAGATTCATCTAGTGGCAGGATAAAGCTGCGGCCTTGCCGCATTCTCAGATAGAAGTCCTCAGCGTTGTGAATAGTTCAAGTTTTTGAGTATCCCACTCATCCCTTCTCCCACCCCCATATAAAATAAAACAACAACCCCTAGACTGTTAATTGACTGAGCCAGAAAGTAAAGTATTAAGATTCTGCATGCAGTTGCTACCAGTAACCCAGAGGGACCCGAAAAAGGTGAGAAATCCAGCAACCCTCAATGGGGCAGTGCTACATTTGGGGGCGTCATCCGGGATTCACTCTGGGTTGCAGCAACGGCCAGGAAATCTTACAAAATAACATCATGCTTTCTCAAAAAATGTGCTGGAGTGTCAGCGAAGAGTGTGATTTCTGCTCTACAGGGATTAGGGAGAGTGGGATGAAGAATCAAGTGCACAGTGATGGTTGCCAATGGCAACGGATGGACTTTTGTCAAAGTAGTAATCTGTTCTTTCAAGAAATGTGCAGGAGTGTTAGAGAAAAAGAGATGCATCATACTGTACAACAGGACTGTGTCTGCTTTACAGTAATTGGTGCAAGTGTGGATGGAGATGGGTCATGTCTGGACATGCACTATAAACAAGAATGTTGACAGTACAATTTATGACAGCGGAACAATTTTCCCAAATAGTGACATCGGAGGAAAGGCTGTAAAGAAAAGTGTTGACAGTGCAATTTATGACAACGGGACAGTTTTCCCAGACAGTCTGGGGAGTGTTGTCTGGAAAATTGTCCTGCTGTCAGGCATTGCACGGCCAACACTTTTATTTATAAAAAAAAAAATTGCAAAAAAGAATGGAACCTGTATTGACAGGATCCCAAAAGAAGGTTGACCTAAGCACACATGGAAACTAAAAAGTAGCTTTATTAATTTGCAAAAATTAAGACTTTTCAAAAAGCCGATAGAACCACCATAGGTTGTGCATCCAACTCACACTAAACCAGACAACGTTGTCTATAACACCAAGGGGAGATATAGTGCCTTGCGAACGTATTCGGCCCCCTTGAACTTTGCGACCTTTTGCCACATTTCAGGCTTCAAACATAAAGATATAAAACTGTAATTTTTTGTGAAGAATCAACAACAAGTGGGACACAATCATGAAGTGGAAATAAATTTATTGGACATTTCAAACTCTGTTAACGAATAAAAAACTGAAAAATTGGGTGTGCAAAATTATTCAGCCCCTCTGATTGGGGAATCAGTAAAACAGCCACCGTTGGGTGGTTTCATCAAAGAGGGCCAACCCTCTAACTTTCAAAGAGACTCTTGCTAAAGAAAGGACTCTAGTGATTATATGACTTTATATATATTATGATATTAATAATGGAGCTATGGACGAGGCAGAATCCCTATGGGTAGAGCTTCAAAGGAAAGGCACGGTGGGGAAGGTAATATTGGGCGTATGCTATAGGCCCCCCAACCAGAGGGAGGAGGGTGAGGCGGACCTCATGTTACAGATAGGATTGGCAGCAAGGATGGGAAATGTCATTATAATGGGGGACTTTAATTATCCTGATATAGACTGGGCAGAAGGAACCGCGCATTCAGCCAAGGCTCGGCAGTTCCTAAATGTTTTGCAGGACAATTTCATGGGTCAGATGGTGACTGCACCAACAAGAAACAATGCGGTACTTGACCTACTGATTACCAACAATACAGACCTGCTCACGGATATAGAAATACGGGACAACTTAGGAAACAGTGACCATAGGTCAATTGGTTTCAGTATTAATTACAGTAATAGGAAACACAAGGGTAATATAAGGACACTGAATTTCAAAAGAGCCAATTTCCCTAAACTGCGCTCGCTGCTAGAAAATATCAAATGGGATAGAACCCTGGGAACAAAGAACACGGAGGAAAAATGGGAGTGCTTCAAGAGCATACTTAACAAGGGGGTGGGCCAGTGCATTCCACAGGGAAATAAATTTAAAAGAGCAAAACTAAACCCTGGGTGGCTAAACTCCAACATAAAAATGTATATTAGAGCTAAAGAAAAGGCCTTCAAAAAATACAAGACTGAGGGGTCATTGGCAGCATTTAAGCACTACAAAGAGTGTAATAAGAAATGTAAAGACGAAATCAGGGCGGCTAAAATAGAACACCAGAGACATATAGCGGAGGAGAGTAAAAAGAACCCCAAGAAGTTCTTTAAGTATATAAACAGTAGGAAAGCGAGGCCAGAGCACATTGGCCCCATAAAAGATGATAAAGGAAAAATGGCCACAGAGGACAGAGAAAAGGCGGAAGTGTTAAATAATTTTTTTTCTTCAGTCTTCACAAAGGAATCGGGGGGCTACACGAACCCAGCTTGTAAGGCCGAACTAAATAATACACCTCAGGAAGTGCCGCCATGGCTAACAGAGGATAGACTTAGAGCTAAACTAGAGAAACTTAACATAAATAAATCCCCGGGACCGGATGGCTTGCACCCAAGGGTTCTTAATGAGCTCAGACAGGTGATTGCCAGACCATTATTCTTGATCTTTAAGGATAGTTTACAGACGGGTATGGTGCCAGCTGATTGGAAAAAAGCCAACGTGGTTCCAATATTTAAAAAGGGGCCGAGATATATCCCGGGTAACTATAGGCCGGTCAGCCTAACATCAGTAGTCTGCAAAATTTTGGAGGGGATGATAAGGGACCACATACAAGACTTTAGTAATGAAAACGGTATTATAAGTAGTAATCAGCATGGATTCATGAAAAATCGTTCGTGCCAAACCAATCTATTAACCTTCTACGATGAAGTGAGCTGCCACTTAGATAAAGGTAAGCCTGTGGATGTGGTGTATCTGGACTTTGCAAAGGCCTTTGACACCGTTCCCCACAAACGCTTACTGTGCAAACTAAGGAAGGTAGGTATGGACCATAAGGTGAGTACCTGGATAGAGAACTGGCTCCAGGGGAGAGTACAGAGGGTGGTGATTAATGGGGAGTACTCGGATTGGGAGGGTGTGGAAAGTGGGGTCCCCCAGGGTTCTGTCCTGGGACCAATCCTGTTTAATTTATTCATAAATGATCTAGAGGAGGGGATATCTAGTACAATCTCAGTATTTGCAGATGATACTAAATTAGGCTTGCCAATATCTTCTATGCAGGATGTGGAAATCTTGCAAGCAGACCTGAACAAAATAACGGGGTGGGCAACTACATGGCAGATGAGATTTAATGTTGAAAAATGTAAAGTAATGCACTTGGGGGCCAGAAACCAGAAAGCAAGCTACTCACTAGGGGGGGAACCTCTGGGTGAGTCTAGGATGGAAAGGGACCTGGGGGTACTGGTAGACAACAGGCTTGGCAGTGGCATGCAATGCCAAGCCGCCGCAAGCAAAGCCAACAGAATACTGGGTTGTATAAAAAAGGGGATTCACTCCAGAAATAAAGAGATTATTCTTCCACTCTACAAGACTCTGGTCCGGCCACATCTGGAGTATGCTGTCCAGTTCTGGGCACCGGTCCTCAGGAAGGATGTGCTGGAACTGGAGAAAGTCCAGAGAAGGGCAACAAAAATAATTAGGGGAATGGAGGACATCAGCTATGAGGAAAGACTACAAGCACTGAACCTATTCTCTCTGGAGAAGAGACGATTGAGGGGGGATATGATATCAATGTACAAATACTGTACTGGCGACCCTAGCATAAGGAACAAACTATTCAGAGAAAGGAGATACAATAAGACACGTGGCCACTCACTAAAACTTGAGGAAAGGCGGTTTAACCTTAAAGTGCGTAAGGGGTTCTTCACTGTAAGAGCGGTAAGGATGTGGAATTCTCTTCCACAAGCAGTCGTATCAGCAGGGAGCATTGATAGTTTCAAAAAACTATTAGATGGACACCTTAAAGACCACAACATACAGGGGTATACAATGTACGGTTAAAAGCAAACACACACACACATCATAGGTTGAACTGGATGGACTGATGTCTTTTTTCAACCTCACTAACTATGTAACTATGTAACTATGTAACTTTGCTAAAATGGAGATCCTTTGGACAATCAGGCCAGGATCATTCACTATCTTAGTGTAAAAGGGACAGTCTGCAAAGAAATTTGGCCATTTGGCCATAGAGGAGGATCTTTTTACAGAGATACTTTTTCTAAAATGTGAAGATTCTGTCGGGCCAGTTGAAGGAACTTTGTGCGATTTGCTACCTTGGGAGAGCAGGTAGTGGCTTGTAGTCTTTTTGGAGAAGGGGGTGCCGGAATGTGAGGGGCCCCTGAAGAGACTGATAACCCTCACAAGCCAGGCAAGTTTGCTCAGGCTCCAGCAAATAACTTGTCCCAAAGAAGACACGTTGCCTCGGTGCTACAAGAAGTGGGAGGGACACTGTGAGAATTAGTCGGATGAACTTATGGGCTTGACTTAAATAGGAGGAGAGTCAGTGCCCAGGTGCTAAAAAGGGACTATTCCTATTTCAGTCACAAAAATGTGACAGATAAAGTGAGGTAGATAGTTAGCTTAATAGGGTTTTGGTTGTCATCTGACCCAGGAGAAACAGCCAAACGCAGAGTCAAGTGTGCTGGAAGTGACACCTACCAGAATGTGAAGCTAGAGACTTTGCTGTGAGAAGTCGCCTCTGAGGAGAGGGCAGTCTCACCGGTTTAGATAGAAATGTTTTGTAATATGTTTACAGTTTCTTTCCTTTGCAGGCTTGCACTGGATATCCTTTGTGAATACTTGTGTAGCGCTATCCCCGCAGGAGCTGCTTAAGTATGACTGGTTCCCTACTCTGCCTCTCAACCCCATGAACAAGCTCCGCCCCTCTGGCACACCTGGCAATAGTGTAAGTGCAAGACTAAGGAAAACACACACGTTATGATAAAACACAGAAATTTCTTTACTATAAGGTCTCTGTGTAAAAATAACATACAGTAATAGTGCATTCTTGAATTAATTAGCAATCACTGAGATTAAGAGCAATATAACTAAATGTATTGTATCAGGCTGATTCTAGGGGGTTCCACATCTGTGAACTACCCTAGAAGCAGAGTACTTAAACAACAATGAATCACAATTAACAGTATAGCACAAGCTGAGTTACCTCTACTTAAATTAGCGCTATGAGTCCAGGCAGGAGGAGAGCAGAAGAATGACTTTCTCCTATGTCAGGCTTCTCTCTTCTCTCCCCTGACGCCACAGGCCCAACTACAAACACTGTACCTTATTCAGTGCTTAGTGACTTAACTCCCAAGTCAGACTATGCACCTACACTACACATACAGAGCCCTGAGTATGTGTGTGAGAGCCTGCATGGCAACGGTAACTTCAGTCCCTTGGAAGAAGGACGAGGCCTTGTATCTTCAGCTAGCCACTTTAGTTGGTTCACTTAGAGCTCCTGCTTGACAAAGTGAAACTGGGGTATGCTGACAGCATCCGGATAGCAAGGCAGACACTGTGACTGCTTTAACAGGGCTTCAACAAAACCCAGGTTCTGGCAAGTGAGAGGCAAAGTGAAGTAACTGTGTGTGTGTGCAGTGTCCTTATTTCCTGCAGATTGGCAAGTGCCCTCTCACCAATCCTGTGGTCAAGGCCCAAACGAATATGCTGGAACAGGCAGGATGTTCTGATAATAGTAGGGGAATTGAGGGATGGCGCTCAGATGTGCACAATTTAAACAAACGACCCCAATGTGGCCTCCAATGTATAGTCTCTTAAAGATTTATTAGGTGGATCCGATAATTAAAACAATACAATACACAGATATTGTGCAGTCCTACCGCTCCCGGAAGCCTCTGTGTCTCCTCACTGGTTTGTATGTAGGGTCGTGGCTGGCAGATGAGACAATGGACCGGATCAACAGCGGGGAGGCTCAAACGGTCTGGTATGCGGCCGCCTTCCTAAACCGGGAGCCTCAGCTTGACTTGACAAAGCTACAATCGTAGCGAAACATGTCGTTGTGGCAATCGGGAGGCTCTACAGAAGTGCAGACATTCAGCTCTCCGCCCCTCACGGCCTCTGAGTGACTCCTCGGCTGGCCATCCACGGATTTCCGGCCCGGCGAGGTGACGTCATCAGCGTGCGCCTCCGGTGCTCACGGCAGGCACCGAGTGAGCTTAACGCTGAGGCTCCAGTCTAGGAAGGCGGTCGCATACCAGACCGTTTGAGCCTCCCCGCTGTTGATCCGGTCCGTCGTCTCATCTGCCAGCCACGACCCTCCATACTCACCATCAGGTCCCCACGAACCCATCAAGGGGTTCTACATACAAACCAGTGAGGAGACACAGAGGCTTCTGGGAGCGGTAGGACTCCACGATATCTGTGTATTGTATTGTTGTAATTATCGGATCCACCTAATAAATCTTTAAGAGACTATACATTGGAGTCCACATCGGGGTCGTTTGTTTAAATTGTGCACATCTGAGCGCCATCCCTCAATTCCCCTACTATTATCTGTATGTTGTCCTACGTTTGGGATTGGGCGAACAGTGTGACCACAGGTATTTTTTTTACATGCCATTGTGCATCCTCTGCTAAGGGACATTACAGGAATATTGCATGACTTTCCAAGCTCTTGGATTAGCGCCAGAACTTCTATTTGGAGTTATTAGGATGTTCTGATAACCCAACTGGTCACCTCACACTGGAGTGCTTCACTCCAGCCAATGCAGGTGCATCTGGACATTCACCCAGGATTCCCCTTAATTGAGGCTGGACCTCTGGAATACAGCAATGGACTCACATGGGAGGCAACACCTCTCCTATACAGGTATGTGGAGCATTACTGCTCTTATTTTACTAGCTTTTGGGCATGTTTTTCTATTACATGCCTCCTTACCTAAACACTTATTTTGATGCTCCAATATACAGAAGGATACGTATAGTCTCTGTTCTTACACCCAGATCACTCCCTGCTGCTGTTGCTTCCTGTGGCCACTAGAGGCAGAGGAGAGCACCACATGGAGAGGAGAGGAGAGGAGAGGGGGAACAGCTGAGGGAGACTCGGACAGAAGCCAGTGACTGAAGGGGGGCTGCCGACGCAACGTGACAGACACCAGGCAGTGGGAACAGTACTGGAGGCGTGCGGGGACTGACTGACCGGAAAGGAGACAGCAGAAATGTGAGTGTGCTGAATCAGCTGTTTAACTGAGTGAGGGGGATCACACAGACAGGCACAGACAGTGTGTAGAGAGACTGACAGGGGGGGGGCTGCAGGATCTTTCATCAGACAAGGACAGACCAGGGCAGACAAACAGTAGATTTGACAGTACCTAGTACCTTGATACCTGCACGTACCTTGGTACTGGGAGTAGTACCTTAGCAACCAGGAAAAATACCGTAGACTGACGTGCTGGGGGAGGCGCTGAGAGGAGAGACCGGAAGCCGGAAGCTGTGTGAGTGGGCAGCGTGAGTGTGTGTGTGTGTGAAGGAGCTGCGGGGGGAGACGTGTGGGAGACCTCCTGGGGGGAAGCCTGTGACACCTGAGACCACCGAACAGCAGTGGAGGACAGTCAGTGGGGATGAAGGACTGGGAGTGAGCTGGTGACCCGGAACAGCAGCACGTGAGTAGGTGACCGATCAGCTGTTTGGCAGCTGGTGGGGGGGGGACCAGAGGGACTAGCTAGGGACTGTAGGCGACTGACTGTGCTCTGCAACTGCGACTGACTGTGCTCTGCGACTGACTGCTCTGCGACTGACTGCTCTGCGACCGACTGCTCTGCGACTGACTGCTGGGCGATTGACTGCTCTGGGAAACTGACCGGGCTGTGCGACTGTGAGTGTTGTGAGACTGTGCTCTACGACAGCGACTGACCGAGCAGTGTGACTGACCGGGCTGTGCGACTTTGAGTGTTGTGCGACTGACCGGGCTGTGCGACTGTGAGTGTTGTGTGACTTACCGGGCTGTGCGACTGACCGGGCTGTGTGATTGTGAGTGTTGTGTGACTGACCGGGCTGTGCGACTGTGAGTGTTGTGCGACTGTGAGTGTTGTGCGACTGTGAGTGTGGTGCGACTGTGAGTGTGGTATGATTGCGAGTGTGGTGCGACTGTGAGTGTGGTGCGACTGTGAGTGTAGTGCGACCGTGAGTGTGGTGCGACTGAGTGTCAAGTGAGTGTAGCGGAGTGCCAGAGGGTGAGAAGGTAGAGTTAGGTAGCCAGGAAACAGCCACACAGGATAGACTTAAATTACTGAATCCCCATTAGATTAGATTAGTAGGTACAATGCCCGGCGGGTGTGGAGATGCGACTCGGTGTACATCTTGTAATATGTATGCGTTCCTCGATCATGCAATCGAGGGCGAATACAAATGCGCAAAATGTAAGCACGTTGCTTCCCTGGAAGCTCAGGTCCTGAATCTAGGGAAGCAGCCGGCAACACTGAGCCTAAATGTCTATACCGAAGGAGAGCCGGGATCGTACCCATCAGGTACAGGTATAGAGGTGGGCGGAGTAATGGAGGTGCAGGCATCAGAGCAGAGTAGAGGGGTGACAGTTAAGAGGGGTAGAAGGGGACAAGGCAAGGAGGCCGGTCCTGGGCTGGAGCACCCCAATAGATACACCCCATTGCATGATGTTGGGGAAACCAGTCAGGGACCAGCATTGCTGGAGCAGAGTGACGCCCCTAGCTGCCAGGGGAAGAACTCCTCCAGTGAGGCCGGGAGAAAGGGAAAGGAAAGACAGGTGCTGGTGGTAGGGGACTCAATCATTAGAAGGACAGACAGTGCAATCTGTCACAAAGACCGTGAGCACCGAACAGTCTGTTGTTTACCGGGTGCTCGGGTTTGGCACATCGCGGATCGGGTGGACAGATTATTGGGTGGGGCTGGGGAAGACCCAGCTGTGATGGTACACGTGGGTACCAATGACATAGGCAGAGGAAGATGGAGAGTCCTAAACGATTTCAGGGACTTAGGCTGGCCATACACTATACAATTTTCTTGTTCAACTTTCCTTTAGATTTACCAAAACCATGTAATATAGGGTCAAACCTAAACACTTTCAATTTGTATGCAGTCAGGCAGGCCCTTGCACTATGTAGTTTAAGGTAAATCTAAAGGAAATTGAATAAGAAAATTGTATAGTGTATGGCCAGCCTTAGACGCCAAGTTGAGGAGTAGGACCTTCAAGGTAGTATTTTCAGAAATACTAACTGTACCTCGAGCCACACCAGAGAGGCAGCGGGAGATTAGGGAAGTTAACAAGTGGCTGAGAAGCTGGTGTAGTAAGGAGGGTTTTGGGTTCCTGGAGAACTGGGCCGACTTCTCAGTCGGCCACCGGTTCTATGGTAGGGACGGATTGCACCTAAATGGGGAGGGTGCAACCGTAGTGGGTGAGAAGATGGACGAAAAGTTAGAGGACCTTTTAAACTAGGTGATGGGGGGGAGGGTACAGATGTAGAATTAGCCAGTGGAAAGCAAGATTCAGAGGGCACAAATGGGGACATTAGCGGTAGGGTGTTCGGAGCTTCTAAACCCAGGGTGGGTATGGGGAAAAATCACAAGAGCAGCCTAAAAACATCAAATGAGGATATATGTAAACGGCCAAAATTACGAGGTTTGTATACCAATGCCAGAAGCCTGGCCAACAAGATGGGAGAGCTGGAGCTGTTGATGTTTGAGGAGGACTTAGATTTTGGAGGAATAACTGAGACTTGGTTTGACAGCTCTCATGACTGGATGGTGACCATTCAGGGGGTATTCCCTTTATCGCAGAGATAGAGAAGGTAAAAAAGGGGGAGGGGTATGTCTGTATATTAAGAACAGTGTACAGGTAAATATGAGGGATGATATTAATAATGGAGCTATGGACAAGGCAGAATCCCTATGGGTAGCACTTCAAAGGGAAGGCACTGTGGGGAAGGTAATATTGGGCGTATGCTATAGGTCCCCCAACCTGAGGAAGGAGGGGGACTTTAATTATCCAGATATAGACTGGGCAGAAGGAGCCGCGCATTCAGCCAAGGCCCCGCAGTTCCTAAATGTTTTGCAGGACAATTTCATGGGTCAGATGGTGAATGCACCGACAAGAAACAATGCGGTACTTGACCTACTGATTACCAACAATACAGACCTGCTCACGGATATAGAAATACAGGGCAACTTAGGAAACAGTGACCATAGGTCAATTAGTTTCAGTATTAATTACAGTAATAGGAAACACAAGGGTAATATAAGGACACTGAATTTCAAAAGAGCCAATTTCCCAAAACTGCGCTCTCTGCTAGAAAATATCAAATGGGATAGAACCCTGGGAACAAAGAACACGGAGGAAAAATGGGAGTGCTTCAAGAGCATACTTAACAAAGGGATTGACCAGTGCATTCCAAAGGGAAATAAATTTAAAAGAGCAAAACTAAACCCTGGGTGGCTAAACTCTAACATAAAAATGCATATTAATGCTACAGAAAAGGCCTTCAAAAAATACAAGGCTGAGGGGTCATTGGCAGCATTCAAGCATTATAAAGAGTGTAATAAGAAATCAAGGCGGCTAAAATAGAACATTAGAGACATATAGCGGAAGAGAGTAAAAAGAACCCCAAAAAATTATTTAAGTATATAAACAGTAAGAAAGCGAGGCCAGAACACATTGGCCCCATAAAAGATGACAAGGGAGATTTGGCCACAAAGGACAGGGAAAAGGCGGTAGTGTTAAATTATTTCTTCTCTTCAGTCTTCAGAAAAGAATTGAGGGGCTACATTAACCCAGCTTGTAAGGCCAAACTAAACAACACACCTCAGGACGTACCGCCATGGCTAACAGAAGATAGACTTAGAACTAAACTAGAGAAACTTTTTGTATACAAACTTTTATTGAAAGAAAACAGAAGATGGTGGTACAAAGAGAATTGGTACATTAATATGACAAATAATGGTATCACGTAGAGTAAATAGAAATATAACCATCTTAAGTAATTTCAGGTTGTCTCCATTAAATATGGGAGTTTGATATCAAAATAACAACAAGGATATCAAAAATATAGTTCTTGGATATAGGTACATAGCAGTATAGTTAGCAAGAGAGTTTCATAACACTAAGCGTTAGGTCAGATACCCGGAGTCGAATGAAAGGGTTTTAAATAGTTAGTCACCTGTACAGTAGTTAGAAAAAAATATATCTGAGTGTGTGATCCATGGGTCCCATTTATTAGTGTGAAATTTCATAGAGTTGTGTATAGTATGAAATTTTTTTTCCATAATATAGATCGAATTTATTCTTGTTTTAAGTTGTGAAACCGGGAAAGAGTTTGATTTCCAATGAATGGCAATCAGCCATTAAATAGCAACTGAGATAGTGTGAATTAGTCTTGTGTGAGGTATGGATAAACTAATAATTGGTGAAAAAAGTAAGCAATTAGATGGAGTAAGGGTGATGTTAGTATCAGCGATTTTTGATGAAAGAATTTCCAATTGGCGCCAGATGAAATAAATTTTATCGCAATACCAAAATATGTGGGTAAAGGAACCAGGAGAGGAGCAGCCTCTGAAACAATTTGAGGGAGTGGAAGGGAAAATAGCGTGTAATTAAAGAGGTGTTAAATACCATCTTGTAAGCAATTTGATCGGTGTTTCCCTAATAGTGATGGGTCTTGTACATTTTTCCTTACAAATTCGGAACATTGCAACTTTTTACAAATTCAACATTTTTTTCATAAATATTATCCACTTTCCAATCTGGATCCCCCTACCTTTTATGAAAATATATGCCACAAAGACCCTAGAGGTAAAGGCCTTATTTCTCTAATTTATAATAACTTAATTAATACCAATCCTCCAAACAAGCTCCCATATACAGTATGCTCAAATGGGAGAATGAATGTTGCTTACTCTAACAATAGAAGACTGGTATGTGAATATTGACAATCTCAGAAAATGTACAAGATCTAAACTAGAGAAACTTAACATAAATAAATCCCCGGGACCGGATGGCTTGCACCCAAGGGTTCTTAATGAGCTCAGTCAGGTGATTGCCAGACCATTATTCTTGATCCTTAAGAATAGTTTACAGATGGGTATGGTGCCAGCTGATTGGAAAAAAGCCAAGGTGGTACCAATATTTAAAAAAGGGCCGAGATATATCCCGGGAAACTATAGGCTGGTCAGCCTAACATCAGTAGTCTGCAAGATTTTGGAGGGGATGTTAAGGGACAACATACAAGACTTTAGTAATGAAAATGGTATTATTAGTAGTAATCAGCATGGATTCATGAAAAATCGTTCTTGCCAAACCAATCTATTAACCTTCTATGATGAAGTGAGCTGCCACCTAGATAAAGGTAAGCCTGTGGATGTGGTGTATCTGGACTTTGCAAAAGCCTTTGACACCGTTCCCCACAAACGCTTACTGTTCAAACTAAGGAAGGTAGGTTTGGACCATAAGGTGAGTACCTGGATAGAGAATTGGCTCCAGGGGAGAGTGCAAAGGGTGGTGAATAATGGGGAGTACTCGGATTGGGCGGGTGTGGAAAGTGGGGTCCCCCAGGGTTCGGTCCTGGCGTCAATCCTGTTTAATTTATTCATAAATGATCTAGAGGAGGGGATATCTAGTACAATCTCAGTATTTGCGGATGATACTAAACTAAGCATGCCAATATCTTCTATGCAGGATGTGGAAACCTTACAAGCGGACCTGAACAAAATAATGGGGTGGGCAACTACATGGCAGATGAGGTTTAATGTTGAAAAATGTAAAGTAATGCACTCGGGTGCAAGAAACCAGAAAGCAAGCTACTCACTAGGGGGGGAACCTCTGGTAGACAACAGGCTTGGCAGTGGCATGCAATGCCAAGCCGCTGCAAGCAAAGCCAACAGAATACTGGGATGCATATAAAAGGGAATTCAATACAGAAATAAAGAGATTATTCTCCCTGTCTACAAGACTCTGGTCCGGCCACATCTGGAGTATGCTGTCCAGTTCTGCGCACTGGTCCTCAGGAAGGATGTGCTGGAACTGGAAAGAGTCCAGAGAAGGGCAACAAAAATAATTAGGGGAATGGAGGACATCAGCTATGAGGAAAGACTACAAGCACTGAACTTATTCTCTCTGGAGAAGAGACGATTAAGGGGGGATATGATATCAATGTACAAATACTGTACTGGCGACCCTAGCATAAGGAACAAACTATTCAGAGAAAGGAAATACAATAAGACATGTGGCCACTCGCTAAAACTGGAGGAAAGGCGGTTTAACCTTAAAGTATGTAGGGGGGTTCATCACTGTCAGTGCAGTAAGGATGTGGAATTCTCTTCCGCAAACAGTCGTATCAGCAGGGAGCATCGATAGTTTCAAAAAAATATTAGATGGGCACCTTAAAGACCACAGCGTACAGGGGTATACAATGTACGGTTAAAGCGGTTGTAAACCCTATAAAAAAAAATTAAAAAAAAAAACCTGCAAGACAAAGGCATAATGAGCTAGTATGCATCGCATACTAGCCCATTATGTGTAACTTACCTTAAAACGAAGCCCCGACACGGACCCCCGAACATCGATGCGGGCGCTGCCATGATCCCTCGTCGTCTCTTCCGGGTTCGGCGGCTCCGGCGCGCTGATTGGCCGGAAGAGACGGCTCCAGCGCGCTGATTGGCCGGAGCCGCGATGACGTCACTCCCGCGCATGCGCGCGGGAGTGATTTTTCCGGCAAGCTCCCGGCAACTTAATTGAAGGTCCCCCCGGACCTTCAGAGCGCATGCGCCGCTCGCGCTAGCGGCTGCATGCACTGTAAATATCTCCTAAACCATGCCGGTTTAGGAGATATTATTTGTACCTACAGGTAAGCCTTATTATAGGCTTACCTGTAGGTAAAAGTGTCAAAAAGCGGGATACAACCGCTTTAACAGCATGGCAATCTTTTTTCATCATTATTTGTAAATGGGCTATGTCTATGTTATGACACTGCTGTTAGTTTTTGATTGATTGTGTAATGTTTAAATATTGGCAAACAATTATACGCACACTGTATTGTTATCTAATTACCTACTTTTCTAATTATACAGAATATCTCACTATTAGCTCCAGACGAAGCTATTTTAGCGAAATATGTGGAGCAATATGACTGTATAAATCTTCTGACTGTCCAAATACAACATCAATCGATCTCGATGGATGGCAGTCCCATCTTCTGTCACCCCTCATGAGATCCTTCTGATGTGATGTATTTTCCAATTTGTGTTACTAAGAATATTGTATGATTGTTTATTCTGTATATTATCTTTTACCAATCAAGTCTATTGATATACCAACCAATTAATGCCTCTGTGGAGGCTTACTGTCCACATTTTGATGTATTTTATAATTTATTAATAAAATTGTTATTTTTTAAATTTGGTGCCTTTAAAGTCCTTGCCTCTCCAACCAATCTCTTTCCAGTCTAATAGGGATGTGGCACCCATTTACTCTCTATGTGCGCTCAGACTACTGCTATCTGACTGCGCATCCTATCCATACTCTCTTCCTAGATGCAATCAGAGTTACCCAGTGTGCTGTGAACGAAATTTATCGTCCCTGACCATGCTTGCTGGGCCACGTGTCAGCACAGTAATGTGCACCTTGGGGTCGACTGCCTTGCCAAAAATTGCCTTCCACGTGATGGTACAGACCTGGAATGGCCTTACGTGCAAAGAATAAGTAACTGGGAGCCTGCCATTGTTGTACAGCACATTCTGAAAATTCACATAAGGGAGCAGAATCCACCAGATGGAAAGGTAGGAGTTGTAAAGCCAGCAATTTGGACAAGCTGGAATTTAGACATTGGGCTTGTGGGTGGCAGGGAGTGAATTTTTTTTGATGCAACAGCTGGGGCAGAGAAATGTATTCTCTGTTATACTCTACAGCTGATGGTGTGCTGCTGGCAGATGTGATTCAAGGACCTGTGACACCTAAAGCGTATGCTATAGGCCCCCAAACCAGAGGGAAGAGGGGGAGGCGGAACTCCTTTTGCAGATTGGATTGGCAGCAAGGATGGGAAATGTAATTATAATGGGGGACTTTAATTATCCAGATATAGACTGGGCAGAAGGATTCGCGCATTCATCCAAGGCTCGGCAGTTCCTAAATGTCTTGCAGGATAATTTCATGGTCAGATGGTGAACGCACCGACAAGAAACAATGCTGTACTTGACCTACTGATTACCAACAATACAGACCTGATCACGGATATAGAAATACGGGGCAACTTGGGAAACAGTGACCGTAGGTCAATTAGTTTCAATATTAATCATAGTAATAGGAAACACAAGGGTATTATAAAGACACTGAATTTCAAAAGAGCCAACTTCCCAAAACTGCGCTATTTGCTAGAAAATATCAAATGGGATAGAACCCTAGGAACAAAGAACACGGAGGAAAAATGGGAGTGCTTCAAGAACATACAAAACAAAGGGATAGGCCTGTGCATTCCAAAGGGTAAAATATTTAAAAGAGCAAAAGCAAACCCAGGGTGGCTAAACTCCGACATAAAAATGCATATTAATACTAAGGAAAAGACATTAAAAAAATACAAAGCTGAGGGGTCATTGGCAGCATTCCAACAGTAAAAAGAGTGCAATAAGAAATGCAAAGGCGAAATCAAGGCGGCTAAAATTGAATATGAGAGACATATAGCGGAAGAGAGTAAAAAAAAAAAAAAACAAGAAATTCTTTAAGTATATAAATAGTAAGAAAGCGAGACCAGAACACATTGGCCCCATAAAAGATGATGAAGGGAATCTGGCCACAGAGGACAGTGAGAAGGCGAAAGTGCTAAATAATTTCTTCTCCTCAGTCTTCACAAAAGAATTGGGGGGCTACACTAACCCAGCTTGTAATGCTAAATTAAATAATACACCTCAGGAAGTACCCCCATGGTTAACAGAAGATAGACTTAGAACTAAACTAGAGAAACTTAACATAAATAAATCACCGCGATCGGTTGGCTTGCACCCAAGGGTTCTTAAAGAACTCAGCCAGGTGATAGCCAGACATTTATCCTTGATCTTTACGGATAGTCTACAGACAGGAATGGTGCCAGCTGATTGGAAAAAAAGCCAACGTGGTACCAATATTTAAAAAAGGGCTGAGATATATCCCGGGTAACTACAGACCAGTCAGCCTAACATCAGTAGTCTGCAAGATTTTGGAGGGGATGTTAAGGGACTATATACAAGACTTTAGTAATGAAAACTGTATTATTAGTAGTAATCAGCATTGATTCATGAAAAATTGTTCTTGCCAGACCAATCTATTAACCTTCTATGATGAAGTGAGTTGCCATGTAGATAAAGGAAGGCCTGTGGATGTGCTGTATCTGGACTTTGCAAAGGCATTTGACACAGTTCCCCACAAATGCTTACTGTACAAACTAAGGTACGAAGGTATGGACCATAGGGTGAGTACCTGGATAGAGAACTGGCTCCAGGGGAGAGTCCAGAGGGTGGTGATAAATGGAGAGTACTCGGATTGGGCGGGCGTGGAAAGTGGGGTCCCCCAAGGATCTGTCCTGGGACCAATCCTGTATAATTTTTTCCTAAATGATCTTGAGGAGGGGATATCTAGCACAATCTCGGTATTTGCGGATGATACTAAACTAAGCAGGGAAGTAAATTCTATGCAGGATGTGGAAACCTTACAAGCAGACCTGAACAAAATAATGGGGTGGGCAACTACATGGCAGATGAGGTTTAATGTTGAAAAATGTAAGGTAATGCACTTGGGTGTCAGAAACATGAACACAAGCTACTCACTAGGGGGGGACCTTTGGGTGAATCTAAGATGGAAAAGGACCTAGGGGTCCTAGTGGACAACAGGCTTGGCAGTGGCATGCAATGCCAAGCCGCTGCAAGCAAAGCCAACAGAATACTGGCATGTATAAAAAGAGTGATTCACTCCAGAAATAAAGAGATTTTTCTCCCACTCTACAAGACTTTGGTCCGGCCACATCTGGAGTATGCTGTCCAGTTCTGGGCACCAGTCCTTAGAAAGGATGTGCTGGTACTAGAGAGAGTCCAGAGAAGGGTAACAAAAATAATTTGGGGATAGGAGGATCTAAGCTATGAGGAAAGAATACAAGCATTGAACTTATTCTCTCTGGAGAAGAGACGCTTAAGAGGGGATATGATATCAATGTACAAATACTGTACTGGTGTCCCTAGCGTAAGGAACAAACTTTTCAGAGAAAGGGAATACAATAAGACACATGGCCACTCACTAAAACTAGAGGAAAAACGTTTTAACCTTCCAATATGTAGGGGGTTCTTTACTGTCAGAGCAGTGGGGGTGTGGAATTCTCTTCCACAAGCAGTGGTATCAGCAGGGAGCATCGATAGTTTCAAAAAAATTATTAGAGAGTCACCTTAAAGACCACTATATACAGGGGTATACAAAGTACAGTTAACATCAAACACACACATACATCATAGGTTGAACTGGATGGACTGATGTCTTTTTCAACCTCACTAACTATGTAACTATGTAACCCTTTGCTGTAGCATCTTCCATGTCAGTGGAGGGTGCTGAGAGGTCACGAGATAGAGCAGGAGTAAACATGAAAGTTGAGGAGTAATGAAGAGAAGAACGGTGTCTCTTATGTGTGGCTTTAAGGTACTCTTGCCAATGGGCTGAGTGGTGGTAGGTTAAATGCCTTGTCATGCATGTAGTAACCAAATGGCTGGCGTTTTTGCCACGCTTGATCTGCTTGTGACAAAGATTTCAAATTGTAACAGTGCGATCGGCTGCACATATGCTAAAAGGGCCTACAAAGCTGAGCTGTGGGAAGTGGGCAGGGAGATAACAGCTCCACAATCTGATGGAATAGGGTGGCTGCTCTCTTCCCTTCCATGATGGCTGCCTCTGGAGCACATCCTGCCTCATTGGGGTTGTTTCTCCCCCTCACTTTCCTCATCTGCCCTATCTGGCACCAATGTTGCATCAGTGACCTTATCATTATCATCCCCTCCATCCTCATCATCACTAGAGCCAACTTGGCAATACGCTGTGGCTGGGGGAACATGGCTGCCATATTGACCTTTATCAGTTTTCTGCCCTTTCTGTAGGCTCATTTTCCTCCCTTCCTCTACCTCAGAACCAACATCAGAGCCAAGTAATGCCTGTGCATCCTAATAGGCGAGTGGCTGACGCTGTGATAATTCAGCTGCCTCCTCCATGCATGATTCTGGGGCTGTGGCAGGAGTAGCTGTGAACAAGGAGACAGAATAGGCCACTCTGGCAGCTGCGGTGGACTGCATACTAGTGTCAGCTTGGCTTACAGAGGATGAGGATGGTTTAGTAAGCCAGTCCACCACCTCCTCTGCATGCTGTGTATGGATAACACGGGCAATATCACTTAACAGAGAAAAATGTGCCCTGCCTGAGGACAGACCACGTCCACCTTTGCCTGTGAACACATACAGTATGTGGCTGACCAGTTCATATTGGCATGGGAACATCTGCTTCTCCTTGTTGGCCTCCCAGACATGATGGGGGGGGGGGACTTATTACCCTAATTAAATAGAAACTGGGAAAAGTACAATTGGATGTACTTTATTGAATGAAAAGTGGTGTTTGGTGCACTTTAAATTGAAGACTGATCCTGACAGAAATGTGAAAATTATATAAAAAACAGGGGAACACCAGGCTTGCAGTCAGGAAAAATGTGGCTGATAATTTAAAAAATGGGGGCAGACAGGTGACAAAAAAAAAAAACAAATAAAAAGATAGAAACCCAGCAACAAAATATAAAAAAGGGTATACAACACTGTATACAGCACTAAATATTATGTAAGTAATGCTGTGTTAATCACTGCACTACACTAACACACTACACTGACACTACACTATACTGACACACTATACATTCAGAGTCACAATAAGTGAACACACTAACTCGCTAGTAGTAAACTGAGCCCTGCTCTATCTCTCCGACAACACACTGCAAAAGTATATATAGGAAGGTACCTTTTATATTGTGGGGTGGGACTATTAGCATTAAGCTGCGATTGGACAAAGTAATCATCACTTTGTCTAATCAGGGCTCTAACAGAGCTCTGTGCCCTTATTGGTCATCCCACCGAGCGCCCTGAAAATTCGGGTATTCCCCTGTTTCCCAACAGGTGAACAGGCAATGTTTGGGCAGAACTTTTGCTTGGCCCAAACCGTTTGCCTAAAACTACTCATTAGCTGGCCGATGCAAAGACACAGCAGCAGGTGCAGAACCATGGGCAGCAAGCACGCTTGCAAGCAGACATATGCAGAATCTCAGGTGGTCAGGTATGCAAGAGTTGGTATCAGCTGGGCAGCAGAGGTTCAGAATCGTGAACCAAAGCACAGTCAGAGCAAGGCCAGGGTCAACATCAGGCTGGCAGAGAAGGTACCAAGACAGCAGGCAGAAAGTAGGGTCAGGTCACATGCCAGAAACAGCAACGGGGTACTAGGAACAAGCATGGTCAAGACAAGCCGAGTAGTACAGGATCAGGACAGAAATGGTAGAAGCTGACAGCTACTCAGCAATCCTCTGGTCTCTGGAGCCACTTTAAATAGGCAAGTGAGCACCAAGTATTCACGCAGGCTCACGTTAATGCGCATGTGCACCGTGCGCAAGTTAGGGCACATCTAGTTGTCACTCGAGAATTATTATGAGCATGATCACATCTTCGCGCATGACCATGCATAGGATTTTCCTGACAGACCTTCTACTTCAGGGAATGTTTATAGCTTACACAGCATTTATTAGAAAAGATGGATGCTTACTGACCAGATTCAACATTTCTAATATCTTCAAATTTTTCCAGTAAGTATCAAATAAGGGTCTAAAACTAAACACCTTACAAATACAGCCACCTCGGGTGTCAATTTTAATAAACCTTTAAACATTTTAATTTAAAGATTCCTAAAGGCACCAAACAGAATGTTGGGAACCTTTTTTCTTTTTAAACATTTGTTGGAGTCTTCTCTTTAAAATGTAATGTAACTGATGATGTAAAGGTAGGTTTGGCCTCTTAATCTTTTCCTTGTGTTTTGTGTTCTATTCAGGTGAAAAGAGCAGCCTTTCAGTTAGCTGTCATGGACGAGTCATGAAAAATTAATTACCATTTGGTGTAAAGCTGAATTTTTCTGAAACACAGAACTTACAGAATAAAGTTGGCACTCATAATTTGTATGGCCCATCAAAGTTGCAGAAATAGTTATCAAAGCAATGTTTGTTAAAAAAAAGCTATCATAAAATTATTCATGGTGCACACATGTTCTCAAAAATTACTACTGAACATAAAAGATAAAAATGTATGCAGTTAATATATTACATAGTTACATAGTAGGTGAGGTTGAATAAAGACAATAGTCCATCCAGTTCAACCTGTGTAGGTGTGTGTGGCTGTAATCATCTCACATAGCCCTGAATGTTCTGATCCTTGAGACGTATGTCTAAGAGTCTTTTGAAAGCCACCATACTACCCGCAGAAACCACCTCTTGTGGTAGAGAATTCCATAATCTTGTAGCCCTAACAGTAAAGAACCCCCCACGTTGCCTGAGGTTAAAACGCTTCTCCTCTAATCGCATTGTATGCCCTCGAGTCCTCATGCAATCCCTTCGACTGAACAGATTTTTTTCTAAGCTGAGATCCCCATTGAGATATTTAAAAATTGCTATCATGTCCCCCCTCAGGCGTCTCTTCTCCAGGGAGAATAAATCAAGCAATTGCAGGCGCTCTTCATAATTAAGGTCCTCCAATCCCCTAATTAGTTTAGTTGCCCTTCTCTGGACTCTCTCCAGCTCCTACACATCCCTCCTGAGGACTGGTGACCAGAACTGGACAGAATACTCCAGATGCGGTCGGACCAGAGTTTTATAAAGTGGAAGGATTATAGACTTATCTCTGGAACACATACCTTTCTTTATGCATGCTAATATTCTGCCGGCTTTGGCAGCTGCCGCTTGACATTGCATGCTATTGCCTAGTCTATCATCAACCAAGACTCCCAGATCTTTCTCCATTTTTGATTCCCCCAAGGGTTCCCCTCCTAATGTGTATTGTGCTTTTATGTTTCCAGTCCCCAAGTGCAAAACCTTACACTTCTCCACGTTAAACCTCATTTGCCAAGTCGTTGCCCATTTCGTTATTTTGTCCAGGTCATCCTGTAGGATATCTGCTTCATGCTGTGCAGTTATTGCCCTGCCCAATTTTGTGTCATCTGCAAAAACTGATCCCATCCTCAATGCTGTTTATGAATAAATTGAACAAGGTTGGTCCCAGGACTGAGCCTTGGGGCACCCCGCTTGCCACCTCAGACCAGTCTGAGTATGCGCTGTTTATTACCACCCTTTGGACATGCCCTTTTAGCCAGTTCCGTATCCAAGAGCAAACCCTGCTGTCAATACCTGCAGACCTTATTTTATAAATTAAGCGCTTATGGGAAACTGTATCAAACGCCTTAGCGAAATCTAAGTACACCACAACCACTGGTCTGCCCTTATCTAGCTCACAGCTCACCTCCTCGTAGAATGTTAAGAGATTGGTTTGACAAGAACGCCCATTTGTAAACCCGTGCTGGTTACTGCTGATGATGTTGTTGTCTTTAGCAAACTCTACGATATAGTCCCTTATCATCCCCTCCAGAAGTTTACATACTATCTATGTCAAACTGACAGTCCTATAATTTCCTGGTATATGCCTCTGACCCTTTTTGAATATCGGAATCACGTTTGCTTTCCTCCACTCCCCTGGTACATCTCCTGTCCTAATACTGTCAGCAAAGATCAGGAACAATGGTCTAGATATAACCATACTGAGTTCCTTGAGTACTCTCGGATCTCGGATGTTAAGTTTATCCAGCCTTTCCCTGATTTCACCCTCTGTAGGCCATAGTGGCAAGTCCTGTGTATTACTACTAACCATACAGTCATGGTCAGTGTACCCCTCCGTTTCCTGTGTAAATACTGACGAGAAAAAAGCATTCAGCACGGTTGCTTTTTCAGTGTCCTCTGTAACCATCCTCCCATCATCGTTGATTATGTGTGCAATATGCTCTGCCCTAGTTTTTTTGCTGTTGATATATTTAAAGAATTTCTTTGGGTTTTTTTTTACTATCCTCCGCTATTTGTCTCTTAAAGTTTATTTTAGCCATCTTGATTTCGTGTTTACTTTTCTTATTTGCCTCCTTGTATTGGTCGAAAGCCGATACTGTGCCCTCTGATTTATAATTCCTGAAGGCCAATTTTTTTCCCTTAATAGGTTTTTTTAACGCTACGGTTTAGCCAGCCAGGTTTGGCTTTATCTCTTCTAAATTTATTTCCCATAGGAATGCACTGCAAGATGCATTTGCTTAATATGTTCCTAAAGCATTCCCATTTTTCCTCTGTGGTCAGGGATCCCAGGGTTTGGTCCCAGTTTACCCTTTCCATCAAGGAGTATAATTTTGGAAAGTTTGCCCTTCTGAAGTTTAGGGTTCTTATGTTCCCCACTTGCCATGTTATATTGTTATTTACACTAAATGTGATCATCCTGTGATCGCTAGAGCCCAGGTTGTCCTGGACTCCTACCTCCGAGATTAGGTCTGGGTCATTAGTGATCAATAGATCCAGGACTGCGTTTTCTCTAGTCAGAGAATCCACCAACTGTGACATGTAATTATCCTGTAAGGTTTCCATGAATAGACGGGCCTTCTGTGAGTGTGTAGTCCCCTCTACCCAGTCAATGTCGATATATTTGAAGTCCCCCAATATGATGACTGATCCTAGTTTTGCCACTTTACCCAATAGTGCTAAAAGTTCCAGCTCTACCTTCTCCCCTTGTTTAGGTGGCCTATAGCAAACCCCCACAATTACTTTTCCCTTTTCTCCTTCCCTATGGAGTTCTACCTACACGGATTCTAACTCCATACTCAACCCTTCCGTAATGTCACTCCTCTCTATCACCCTTACATTGTTCTTGATGTATAGACATACCCCTCCCCCTCTTTCTCCTACCCTGTCCTTCCGGTACACCGAATACCCTTGGATATTGGCCAGCCAGTCATGTGAGGGGTCGAATATAATGAATGTGCATACAGTGCTTGTATTATTGTACATTTTTTTAAAAGTGTAGGCATGCAAAAAAACTAAATGGGCACCTTACTTTAAAAACCTTTACTTTAAGTATTTAGCATTACAGCTAGGCTTGTAATAAAAGAAAGCTGCAAAAAAATGTGTCCCATACAAAGAAGATATTTATTAGTTACCTCTTCCTCCACCAATCTCCATTGTATTGAAGAGAAACTACCTCTATAAGAGTGTTCAGAGTGTTCTTGCTGGAAAAAAAAATATTTTAGGCAATAGACAGCATGGATTCATGAAAGACAGAAGTTGCCAAACAAACCTGATTTTTTTTTTATGAGGAGGTAAATAAAACCTTGGACAAAGGGGTGGCTGTGGATGTAGTATATTTGGATTTTGCAAAAGCATTTTACACAGTTCCCCACACACACGGCTAATGTTTAAGGTAAAGTCTACAGGCTTGCAATGATCAGTTTGTAAATGGATAGAAAATTGGCTAAAAGATAGAATTCAGAGAGTAGTGGTTAATGATTCTTACTTGGAATGGTCTAAGGTAATCAGTGGTGCACCCCAAGGTTCAGTGTTGGGACCCTTACTTTTTAATATCTTTATAAATGATATAGGGTCTGGGATTAAAAGTACCATTTCAGTCTTTGCAGATGACACCAAACTTTGCCGTGGAAAAACTTCCTTACAGGATGTCTCCAACTTACAAGCCAACCTCAATGCACTGTTTCATTGGGCAACTATGTGGCAAATGAGGTTTAATGTTGATAAATATAAAGTTATGCACTTGGGGACTAAGACTATGCATGCATCATACATACTAGGGGGAGTAGAACTGGGGGAATTCATAGCGGAGAAGGATCTGGGTGTTCTGGTAGATCCTAAGTTTAATAACAGCATGCAATGGCAAGCTGCAGTTTCCAAAGCAAGCAAAGTCCTTTCTTGTATTAACAGAGGCATGGACTCCAGAGAGAGTGATATCATTTTGTCCCTGTAAAAATCATTAGCAGTTCAGTTTTTGACACCAGTTCTCAAAAAGGATATTAGGGAACTGGAGAAAGTGCAGAGAAGGGACACCAAACTGATAAGAGGCATGGAGAAGCTCAGTTATGAGGAAAGATTATAGGAAATTAATTTATTCTCGCTTGACAAGAGGAGATTAAGAGGGATATGATCAACATGTATAAAAACAAAAGGGGTCCATATAGTGAAAATTATGTTGAGTTATTCACTTTAAGGTCAACACAGAGGACAAGGGGGCAATCTTTATGTCTACAGGAAAAGAGATTTTGCCTACAAATACAGAAAGGTTTCTTCACCATAAGAGCTGTGAAAATGTGGAATAGACTCCCTCTAGAGGTGGTTCTGGCTAGCTCACTAGATTGCTTTTAAAAAGGCCTGGATTCTTTCCTAGGTGTACATAATATAAATGGGTACTAATATTTATAGGTAAAGTTAATCCAGGGAATATCCGATTGCCTTTAGTGGGATCAGGAAGGATTTTTTTTCCCCTGCTGTAGCAAATTGGATCATGCTTTGCTGGGGTTTTTCGCCTTTCTCTGGATCAACTGCGGGTATAGGATTGTGTATATGGGATTGTATGGTTGTGTTTTCTTTACTTTTTTTTTTTGTTGTTTATTGGTTGAGCCAGATGGACTTATGTCTTTTTTCAACCTGACTAACTATGTAACATAAGCCAAAACTGATAAACTGACAAAATAAACACTAGGCCTGCTGAATAGCTGAATCGATCCATCGCGCTGCGACCCTTCGCGATTCTGCATCGTTTCGGGGTGATTGAAAAATCGATTACTAATGACGTCAGTTCCGGGGACGGGGACAGAAGTGACATGGCGGCGCTGGCCGGGGTTGTGGAACACAGAGCTCCCCCTTGCAGTGCAGGAGAGGAGAGCGGAGCTATCGGTGCTCTCTCTGGCCCGGGGATACACGAGGCATGCCCACTTAACAAGCTGCTGCCCAAGGGGCTTGGCTTCCGGCGGAGTGAATGGCGGCTTTTTAGCTCCGCTCTGCTGGCCATCGGGGACACTGACCTCTTCTATGACCCCCTGACACCATCTACAGCCTCCATCTGCACCGCTTGGCTCCCCCTACCACCCCGGAACCGATGACTCACCGCAAAAAGGACCCCGGTCAGCTAAACAAGCTGGAGGGGTTCTTCTTTCCGCACGGCTCCGGGCTCCAGAAGCATGGCGGCGGCGAACCGCACCATAATATGACTGCTCAACCACGGACATCTCTGCAGCTCTGCTTCCTGGTAAGTCGGGGCACTACAGGGCTCAGCATTCCTCCTTACCAGGGCCTGCTATAATACAACTAGGGGCACTACAGAGCCTCTGTACTGTAGTCCCCGTAGTTGTAGTATAACAGGCCCTGGTAAGGAGGAATGCTGGGCTCTGTAGTGCCCCTAGTTGTAGTACAGTAGGCCCTGGTAAGGAGGAATGCTGGGCTCTGTAGTCCCCCTAGTTGTAGTACAGTAGGCCCTGGTAAGGAGGAATGCTGGGCTCTGTAGCTCTGTACAGAGCCCAGCATTCCTCCTTACCAGAGCCTGTTATACTACAACTAGGGGGACTACAGAGCCCAGCATTCCTCCTTACCAGGGCATGTTATACTACAACTAGGGGGACTACAGAGCCCAGCATTCCTCCTTACCAGAGCCTGCTATATTACAACTAGGGGGACTACAGAGCCCAGCATTCCTCCTTACCAGAGCCGGCTATACTACAACTAGGGGGACTACAGAGCACAGCATTCCTCCTTACCAGGGCCTACGGTACTACAACTAGCATCAGGTAACTCTTCTAACCTGATGTGGCCTGCTCTAAAGGGGGATCTATGGGGGGACCTGCTCTACTAAAGGGGGATCTCTGGGGATGCTGGCCTGCTCTAAAGGGGGATCTATGGCGACCCTGCACTAAAGGGGATCTATTCCATAGATCCCCCTTTAGAGCAAGGTCCCCATAGATCCCCCTTTAGAGCTCAGTTCCCCTGGATCCCCTTTAGGGCAGGCCCAGGCTCCCCATAGATCCTCCTTTAGAGCAGGGTCCCCATAGATCCCCCTTTAGAGAAGGGTCCCCATAGATCCCCCTTTAGAGCAGGGTCCCCATAGATCCCCCTTTAGAAAAGGGTCCCCATAGTAATCGTGATGCATTGCGGAATCGAATCGTATCGAATCGCGACCCTAATAATCGTAATCGCATCGAATCGTGAGGTAAGTGAAGATGCGCAGCCCTAATAAACACTGGCATGGGCTCGTCTCTATACAGCGTATACACTCTGATAAATGACAGCCTACTCTAGAAGCTCCTCCCACCACTGTTTACTTGCAGACAGGCTGGGAAACAGTTGAGTCATGTGAAAGCTGTAAATTGATTAGGAAAAGAGGTAAATTTTTTTTAAATGAAAATATTTACAGTGCCATCATTCACATACAGAATGAGAAGGAATAATGTAAATTAAACAGTGTGTGTTTCATATCACTTTACGTAGTCAGGACATGTAAAGCTCTGTATCTTGATTGCAAGAGCTGGTGATGAGTAGGGATGATCGAAACGGTTCGGGTCGACCATCGGTTCGACCCGAACATTGGCTGTTCGAGGTTCGGCCGAATTTAGAACTTTTTGGCCAAAAAGTTCGGAATTCGGCAACCAGAACCGACCAAAATGCAATGGGACAGGAAATGGGCTTTAAAAGCCCATGATTGGACCAGAACCATTAGCAAAAGCCAATTGAGGGGGCAGGAGAATGCTAGGAATGTGACTGGAGTGACTAGGGGGTCCATAGACCAATCATTAGTGAATACGCCCCCCAGTATATAAGAGAGCCCCCGCCAAATTCCTAGCATTGTTATACAGGGACATGGAAGAGAGTGGAAGCAGTTTGTGGACTTCTGCTACAAAGTGTCATTTAACATTTATTAGTGTGAGGAAAGGGATATCTAGTGTAGTTAGGGTGCTCTTTTACACTTTAGTTAGCTTTAATAATTTAGTTTCTGTAGGGAAAGTGTTAAGTGCCAGGGTGACCGTAGTGTAGTGTAGGGTGAACTGACAGTGACTGCTATGGCAGGGTGACCAAACCCTTCCTTATCAGGGTGACCGCTATAGAGAAAAGCTAGTTTCTCTGAAGTCACTTTCGCTGCAGTAATATGGCTTCGCCCCTGTCAGCTTGCTTTTTGGCTGCAGGCGTCTATAGTGATTTTTTGAGCACATGTTTGGAGTCAGGCATGAAATCTGAACATGTGTATAGGGGGTATATATACACACCCATGTATGTATATATACACCTGCACATATATAGGTGTGAAAGGAGCAGAAAACACTACTTGCGCTAATGAAATAATTAACACCAATATAGTTACGCTCCTATCACACCTATATATGTCTAAGTGTAAAATACATATAAGTATGTGTGTATATATACCACTATACACAAGTTCAGATGTTTTGCCTGCCTCCAAAGAACCCAAAAAAATGCCCAAAAAAACGCTAGCGCCAAAAAAAACACCCAGGTGTGTTGTTGCAGGCATTTTTTGGGGGTTTTTGGAGGCAGGCAAAACATCTGAACTTGTGTATACGGGCATATATACAAGCATACTTATATGTATATATACACCTAGACATATATAGGTGTGATAGTAGCAGAAATATATGCTTGCGCTAATGAAATAATTACCCACCAATATAGTTACGCTCCTATCACACCTATATATATCTAAGTGTAAAATACATATAAGTATGTGTGTATATATACCACTATACACAAGTTCAGATGTTTTGCCTGCCTCCAAAAACCCCCAAAAAATGCCTGCAACAACACACCATTTTTTTTTTGGCGCTAGCGTTTTTTTGGGCATTTTTTTGGGTTCTTTGGAGGCAGGCAAAACATCTGAACTTGTGTATAGTGGTATATATACACACATACTTATATGTATTTTACACTTAGACATATATAGGTGTTATAGGAGCGGAGCCATATTCGTGTAAATGATTTCATTAGCGCAAGCATATATTTCTGCTACTATCACACCTATATATGTCTAGGTGTTTATATACATACATGGGTGTGTATATATACCCCCTATACACATGTTCAGATGTTTTGCCTGCCTCAAAAGACCCCAAAAAATGCCCAAAAAAATGCTTGCTACTAAACCGGCAAGGTGTGAAAAGAGAGAAGCCACTAACCTGTTCTATAAGTGACAAAATACAAAAATCTTTTTTTTTTATGGTTCTGGACATGCTACAGAGCTGAAACTTCACATGTACACTTTTTAGACCCCCCCCCCAGATACTAAATCCAAAGAATTTTTTTATTTTGAAATTTTTTCAATAATTGGCTCTCTATCAAAAAATTGGATTTTTGACTTACCGTAAAATCCTTTTCTCTTAAGCTCATTGACAGACGCAGTCCTCTTTGATTAATATCAGTAGGGTTATACTGCCCCCTACAGGAGTAGGACACTAGGCAGGAAAAACGTTCTGGCCACACCTTAGGGGCAGTCCCAGAGGGTATATCCTCTCTCTCCCTGCTACAGGATGTCAGTTATGTAACAAAGCAGTTTCAGAGAATTCAACCCAACCCAACTCAAAAATAGAGGGCGGGTACTGCGTCTGTCAATGAGCTTAAGAGAAAAGGATTTTACGGTAAGTCAAAAATCCAATTTTCTCTGTCGCTCATTGACAGACGCAGTCCTCTTTGATTAATATCAGTAGGGACGTCCCAAAGCAGTGTCACAAATGAGGGGTGGGATAACGGAAATCAAAATCCAATCCAGAAGGCCCAACCAGAGCCAACCAGAAGTATTAAAGGCTCATCGGACAAAAAGATGAGACTCAACTGAAAACCCAACAGAAAAACCCCTCGAGGTAGACCAACGGTCTCCTCAAACAGCGGCCTGCAGAACCTTGCGGCCAAAAGAGGCATCCGCCGATGCCAGCACATCAACTTTATAAAATTTTGTAAAGGTATGAACCGACAACCAGGTAGCCGCCTTGCAAACCTGAAGCACCGATGCCTGATGGTGGAAGGCCCAGGAAGCACTAAGCGCCCGAGTGGAGTGCGCCTTAACAGGGAACGGAGGAACCTGACCCTTAATAGAATAAGCCTGTACCACCGTCTGTCTGATCAATCTGGAGATAGTCGCGGCAGACGCAGGCAACCCCTTTCTAGGGCCATCCGTGATCACAAAAAGTGAATCAGTCTTACGAAAAGAGTCCGTAGTAGTCAAGTACACCCTGATCGCCCGAAACACATCCAAGGAGTGTAACGCAAACTCCCGAGGATGACTGGGTTTAGGACCCAGGGAAGGCAATACAATATCTTCTGAAACCACCTTAGGAAGAAAGGATGGATTCGGACGAAGAACCACCTTATCCCTATGAACCACCAGATATGGGGAACGACAGGACAATGCGGCCAGTTCTGACACCCTGCATGCAGAAGTGATAGCCACCAAAAAGGCCACCTTCTGGGATAAGGTAAGCAAGGGAATCTCCCTAATATTTTCAAAGGGAGGTTTCTGAAGAACCGACAACACCAAATTAAGATCCCAGGGCGGCAAGGGCGCACGCACCGGCGGAGCCAGGTGCCGCACCCCCTGGATGAAATTCCGCACCAAGGACTGAGTAGCCAGAGGCTTCTGAAAGAAGATTGCTAACGCTGAAACCTGACCCTTGATAGTGCTCAAGGCCAGTTTCTGCTCAACCCCCTGTTGCAGAAAAGCCAATATCCGGGCCACCGAGAAAGAACGTGGAGGAAACCCATGGGATTCACACCACGCAATGTAAGACTTCCATGTGCGATGATAGACCTTTCTGGAAGTCGCTTTCCTCGCTCTAATTAGAGTAGGAATAACTGAAGCCGACAACCCCCTGTCCTTTAGCACCTGGGTCTCAACAGCCAGGCCGTTAAAGCCAGCGATCATAAAGCAGGATGGAAGATCGGCCCTTGCGACAGCAGGTCCTCCCTGAGGGGAAGTTGCCAAGGAGCGTCTGCGACCATCCTGACTAAGTCGGCGTACCAAGCCCGACGAGGCCAGTCCGGAGCCACAAGGATGTCTGGAATTCCCTCCACCTCTATCCTGCGAAGAAGTTTCGGCAGCAATTTGAGAGGAGGGAAGGCATACAGTAACTGGTGCTGCCCCCACGGAGCGACCAGTGCGTCTGCGGCGTCTGCCAGAGGATCGCGGGAGCAGGCTACAAACCTCCGCACCTTTCTGTTGAGCCGAGATGCCAACAGATCCACATCCGGGGTGCCCCAACGAAGGCACAATTGGTGAAATACCTCTGGATGAAGGGACCATTCCCCCTGATCCAGAATCTGACGGCTGAGAAAATCTGCCAATTTTCCACCCCCGGAATGAAAACCGCGGAGAGAGCTGGAACAAATTGTTCCGCCCAACGAAGGATGCCGGCCACTTCTACGGCCGCCAGAGCACTCCTGGTGCCCCCTTGGTGATTGACGTAAGCCACGGCCGTGGCATTGTCCGACTGGATCCGAACCGGGCCGCCCCGGAGCTGCTCGGTCCAGTGAGTCAGACAAAGTCTGATCGCTCTCAGTTACAATACATTTATCGGTAACCTGGATTCTTCCAGGGACCAGAGCCCCTGAGCAGATCGTCTGCCGAGAACCCCACCCCACCTGGATAGACTGCGACGAGGTCCTTTCCCCTTAGTAGCCTGTGGTAGAAAGGTGCTCTTGCCACCAGTGAGACCCTTGATGATCTCATCCAAGGTGGCACCAAACAGGCAATCCCCTTGAAAGGGGAGATTAGCTAAGGCTTTTTTGGAAGCTTGATCCGCTGACCAGCATTTTAACCACAGCATACGCCGAAGGACCACCGCCGAGATCGATACACGCCCCATCAATGGAGCGGCGTCCAGGGCGGCGTCACAGACAAACTGTAGCCCTTGTACCATCTGCTCCAGCAAGTCCGATACTGCCGGGGGGAGACTTCTCCCTTCCAAATCCCGGCGTAACAACTTGGTCCACTCTGTCAATGTTTGTGAAACCAGAGCAATGCTAAACACTGGCCTAAAGGCTGACCCTATCAGGGAAAATATAGAGCGGGATATAGATTCCACCTTACGGTCCCGGTCCCGGATCCCGAAAAGACGGAGCGTCCTCCAACGGGATAACAGTAGCTTTATTTAGTCCGGAAATCGGCGAATCCACCGATGGTGGTACCGTCCATTTATTAAGGAGGGATTCTTCAAACGGATAGCGCCTAGCAATCTGTTTGGAAATACCAGGGGTTCGTTTTGGACGGATCCATTCCTCCTTAATTATGTCATCAAAACATTTGGGCAAAGGAAACACCTTCGCCATCTTGGTAGGCTTGCGGGTACCAAAAGCAATTTCAGTATCAACTGCCTCCGCCGGTGTAACCTCAAGTCTTAAGGTTCCCGGACAGACACAATCAGTGCATCTACCAGCGCTTCGTCTTGCGCTATAGCGGAGGCAGAAACGTCTTCCTCGCTATCCGAGTAGACGGGACACGAGACACCAGCCCCAGAAGAGGGACCTGCAGCCGCAGCGACAGGCTCAGAATCTGTATCTGAAATGTCAGACGAAATAGGGGTAGGCGGGGGTTGTTTTTTCGCCCCCCGTCCCTGACAGGCCACCTCCACCCGGGATACAAAAGACTCCAAAACCGCTGACAATGCATCGATAGTGAGTGGAGAATTGGAGGGTCCTATGGTCACCTCGAGGGGATCAGGTGGGGATACATGTGTAGCAGGGTACATGGTAAAGCCAGGAACACCTGTCAGCAAACAACTGATAAGATTGAAAAAAAGAAAAACTTTTTTTTTTTTTTATGTAATCCCCCAGCTCAATAGCGCCCCTCAGTGACCACATGCTTTGGAACCCCCACAGAGAGAGAGAGAGACACCCCAAGGGCTCACCACCTGATGCACAGAAGCTCCTACCGAACTGCTCTCAGCGCTGTCTTTACAGACAGGAAGTCTTATGGATCGATTTACCCGGGTAAAGGAGGCGGCTCCGCCCCTTTGCACGTCTTCCGGCACTCCCACCGCTGCTCCTCGAGGCAAGGCTGGGCGTATCAAAGATGGCCGCCGCCATACAGGGGACATTTAGGCTACGCCAAAATGGCGGCCCCGCGTGCGCGCGAAAGGACGGCGCTCGACTGCAGCCGACCGATCGATCGGTAGGTGCTTGTATCCTGCATGATTGTTCTTAATAGTAACGCTTGGGGCGCCCTACTCCATCTTACACAGACCTTAGTCATGGATCCTCAATCCCTTCTATAATGCAGCTTGCAGCAATAGACTTAAAGGATTGTCAGCTCCCAAACCAAGCCTGCTGGAGTGGTATCCCGGGAAGGGGCAGCCTGGGCTCGAGCGGTACTCGGCTCGGCCTGCCGGCGGGAGGGGGCGCGCAGGGATGGATTGTGCCCCATATTGGCGTGGGGGAGATAGGAGGAGTAGGTTACAGGATAGAGGGGAACCCGGATCATGAGGGTCCGACCATCCCAAGGAGGGGCCCGCGTCCACCCGACAGAGGGAGAGGGGGACATTCTACTCACCATACCGGAACAGGCAGGCACCAACTCCTGACATAACCCCTCTCCACCGAGGTGGGGGGGCTGTCAGCCAACACAGATGCTGCGACTCCGATTCAGACTGGTCGTGGGCGCCCTGGCGAGACGTTTAACTCGCGGGGCCAGTCCCTGTCCAATGGGACTATGTCGCGGCCGACCCAGCGCGGAGCTAGGGCCTGCACGCACTCGTAGGCCGGCTGGGGTGACCACTGGATCTCAACATCCAGCCCGTCGCCCAGATCCAGCATAATTGCTTGAAGATCTCACAGGAACAAAAAACTGGAGAGAAAAAGCTAACTAAAAAAGATTTATCTAAAAAAGCTTGCCAGGACCAGAGATCCCAGCAAGGAACTTAGGTCCTTACTCCTGACTAGGCAGAAAAAACTGACATCCTGTAGCAGGGAGAGAGAGGATATACCCTCTGGGACTGCCCCTAAGGTGTGGCCAGAATGTTTTTCCTGCCTAGTGTCCTACTCCTGTAGGGGGCAGTATAACCCTACTGATATTAATCAAAGAGGACTGCGTCTGTCAATGAGCGACAGAGAAATGACAATTTTTAAGAACTTTTTTTGTGTGATTATTAGTCCCTGGAGTATGACCCAGAAGCCTAGGCACTTTTTAGGGGCATTTATTGGGTTTTAGGGCTTCAAAATGGTGTTTTTTGATTACCAAAGTTCGGGTCCCATTGATTTCAATGGGGTCCTGAAATCCGGGCTGAACTTTTGGGAGGTTCTGGTCGAACCGAACTTTTCAAAAGTTCGATCATCCCTAGTGATGAGACATCCAGTAACAATACAAAATACCAGTCTCATCCCCGGCATCAGCAGAGCAGCAGTTGCAAAGTCTTTGGATCAGGAAAATCACTAAAAACAAGCGTTTTTCAAAAGAGGGTTAAGCACTGTCAGAATACATATTTCCTCAGTACAGCTTTCCATTGGATTATTTGATGGTCCATTAGTAGTTGCATTTAACAAGCTCTCTACAATGGCACTAAATCTGTACTTCAACATTGTCTTCATGATGGAGTTTTAAAGTAGAACATTTTGCTACTGAAAATGTGCATTATGTAAAAAAATATATTTCTGCAAGCTTTTTGTTATGAAAAGTATGGCTTCTAGGGATTCTAGAAAGCAGAAAATACAGTTATTTCTTCCAATGCCTTAGAATTGATTGCACACACAAGAATGTCCTTGCCCGCGCCCAGTAAAACCATATACATTGTTAAAGAAAGAAGATGATTAAAGGTAAGTTATTATTTATATGAAAATGATTCTGCCTTTTTCTTGTATGTCACTGTTAAGGATTTCATTAGCTTACTATGAACTGGAAGTACATATGACCTTGGAGCTCTCCTTATTTTGTATTTAGTGCACAATAAAATGTCTTTGAGCTGTGTAAGGTAAGAATTTATTGTACTTGTTAAATTCTATGTACACCACTGCAATATTGGACAGTGTTATATAAAAATCTATTATAAATCTATTAGGTTTTATCATGGATATTTAAATGTTTTCAGCAGTTGATACAATGGTTCAGTTACCTAACACAGTGTACATAAACAGTCTTTCATATCACATCTTTGCATTTAATTTTTAAATATTCTTTGGTCAAATTGTAACTGGGATTGGATGCCTCAATGTTATTTTTATTACACGTTTTATGAAACGTTCCTTTGCTTTTTCTTTCTTGTTTTATACTTTCCTAAAATTAAAATCAACTTCTTACAGTTGAAAAGCAACTAGTACAAATACCTAGAACTGTCTTGAATCTGCCTCCAAATCATAGAAAGGCTCAGACTGCAATGCACTTATGATAACAATGAACACTCCGGATTCCTCAGACATTCATGTATTCAGCTACAGTATGTGACTCACTCTCCTATGTTGCTTTGGCCATTTTATTATCACCCACGCTTTCATTAATTCACTTTCCTGGTGCCTCCATGGCAGCATACCAATGATAGAGCTCCGCCTCGACTCCTCCCTCAGGACTAGTGCATAGCATAAAAGACAAGAAGGTCCCTTCCCCCAGCATTCTCCTTTTTTTCCTCATACCTCTGGAACTGGTGAAGAGTTAGCAGTATGTCCCTACCTCTGCCTTACTTAGTTTGGCAGCTTCCGCTGGGTTCAGCCTCTCCCAGACGCAGTCCCTGCTCTTGGGTCGCTCATAGCACTAATAAGGCAGGGAACCCCTTCTGTGGATCTTTTGGGGTCAAAGCAGAGTTTCCTCATAGGAACGCAGTCTGCAGTTTCTGGAAAATTATGGATGAGTCGTTTCTGCAAAACAGCCGGGTCAGGTTTTTCCCTTTATTTTATCTGTTTCATTTATATATTTCACTGGTTTCTTTAAGGCTACTGTATGTGTTATCAATGTCTTATTTTCCATTTCTCCCCTTTTTTCAGGTTACTGTCGCTAGATGATGTTATTAGTTAGGCATATTTTGTTATTTTTTTCTTCCTTATATTCTGGTAGTAATGCGTTTTTTTAGGGGTTTGTCCTTTTTCCCAAAAAGTTACCTCTTAAGCTGGATACACACTGTGCAACTTTTGTTGTCAGATTTCCTTTAGATTTGCCTTTTCTGTGTGGTGCAGGGGCCTGCCTGATTGCATGCAGGTTGGGTTGTGTTTAGGTTTGGCCTCATGTTATATGGTTATTGTAGGTCTGGAGGAAAAAATCTAAAGAAAATAATATAGTGTGTTAGTCGCCGGCCATGTTTGTTGGAGGAAAGCAGTGCTCGCTTTCCCTAAAGTAATCAAAGTAAACTATGAGCAGCAGTTTTGTCCATTAGGCTCTCCCTTTCCCTAATTAAAGATATAAGGAGGCATCTTGCTGGGATCTGCCTCTATGAGAAGACCTTCAAGTGCTCCTTTCCCTGCCCTTAGGTAAAGTAAATTTTTATTTAAAATCTGTACAAGTATATCTGTGGGTATAGTTGTGCAGCTATGTGTGTGTATGTATGTATGTATGTATGTGTGTATGTATATGTGTGTGTGTATGTGTGTATATATATATATATATATATATGTATGTGTGTATATATATATATATATATATGTGTATATATGTATATATATGTATATATGTGTATGTATGTATGTGTATGTATGGGTATCTGTCTTGTATAGGTCTGACAGTTTTATTCCCTCTCTCTTTTCTTTTTCTTCATCCCCAGTTGTCTTTAAAAAAAAAAAAAAAAAAATGGGGATTTCTTCTGTCTCTCTCTCTCTCTCTCTCTCTCTCTCTCTCACTCTCTCTCTGTCTCTCTGTCTCTCTCTCTCTGTCTCTCTCTCTCCTGACCCTGCTGCTCGTAAGCCATCATGAGTCACTCATCTCATGCAAAAGATCCTCACACTTCTGATAGGTATGGGACCAACTTTACGTGAGTATTAAAAAAAAAAAAAAAAAAAGAGAGCATGTTCCTTTGAGTGATGGGAATTTTCCCTCTCTCACCAGCCCTGCCCATTCCAAGAGATCAGAGAAATCTTCAAGATGACGAGAGTCCATATAGATCCTGATCCTCACAACATAGATCTGGAAGATCAAGATCAAGGAGGCGGGACTATTCCCCATCTCCCCCTCCTCATACTTCCAGGAAGAAATGCTGGGCTTGTGGCGCAAATCCCCTCCCGGATAAATTAGTCTGCAAGGACTGCTTGAGAGATTATGCGGCCAATCGGGAGCAGGAAAGCAAACAAGTAGTAGACTTGATCAAACAGACGGTTAAGGATTCAATTTCAGAGCTAGCAGTGGCTCCGACCCAATCTGTTTCCGAATCTTCTGCTCATGTTCCAGATACCGAAAGGCCCTGTCCCTCTGCAATTATTACTCCTTTACATCCGGTAGAGCATCCAGCCAGGGAGTCAGACTCGGAGGGATCTTCAGATGAACGGGATCCATCTGGCTTCCAGTATACCTTGGTTCAGCCCTTCATTCAGGCGGTCAAAGAAGCTATTGCCTGGGAGGAGGTAGAAGATCCCACTCCTCAATAATCCAAATCCTATTTTCCATTCCTTAAAAGGAAACAGATCTATTTCCCTTTAATGGGAGAAATTAAGGAGGGACGTCCCAAAGGAGGATATAATCAAAGCCCTGGAAGAGCTCGATTTTGGCAGATTTTGTGGGAGAAGCGGCAATTGATACCATCCGCTGCTCAGCCAGAGCTATGCTCCATTCTGTGATGGCAAAAAGAGCTTTATGGCTTAAACCATGGATAGCCGATCCTGCATCCAAACAGAACTGGTGCAAGATTCCATTTGATGGGAAAAATTTGTTTGGGGAACAACTAAATACAGCCATCTCGAGAGTGTCGGGCGGAAATCGGACATGCTTCCACAAGACAGAAGGGCTCGCAAGTCAAGGCCATTTACAGCAAGATTCCGTCCATCTAATGTGCGGGATTACAGACAGCCAAAACAGGCCAGAGAGGGCAGGAGACCCTGGAGAGGCACTCAAGCTTCCTTCCTAAATTCCAGAAAAAACAAAGTCCTTACCGCTCCCCAAGAAACGCCAAAACCTTTTTGACGCCAGCTTAGCCTTGTCCCTCCCAGTGGGGGCCAGGCTAAAACAATTTTTTCCAATCTGGGCAAGCCGCTGCCAGGATCCTTGGGTTCTATCGACTATTCGGTGGGGCCATTTTTGGAGTTTTCTGGGTCATCCTCCTCAAGATTCGTTCCAACAGACAATGTGGCCAACCTCCCATCAAAAGGCACAAGCACTGTCTCATTTCCTGTCATCTCTCCAGCTTCAGAAAGCGGCAGTTCCTGTTCCCTCGGAAGAGCGCTTCAAGGGATTCTATTCTACCCTTTTTCTGGTCCCAAAGAAAACAGGAGGTTGGAGACCTGTTATAGACCTAAAGAAGCTGAATCGACACATTCTTCTCGAAAAATTCAAAATGGAGTCCCTGCAAACGATTATCCATGCCATCCAGCCAGGAGACTGGATGATCTCTATAGATCTGCAGGATGCGTATTTGCATGTCCCAATTCTCCCCTCTTTTCAAAAATACCTGAGAGTCGCAGTGGGACAATTGCACCTCCAATTCCAAGCCCTTCCCTTCGGCTTGTCCACCTCTCCAAGAGTTTTCACAAAGATACTGATCTCGTCCCTGGCTTCACTTCGAGAAAGAGGTCTAAGAGTCTACCACTATTTAGACGATATCTTGCTTGTGGCCTCCAACCCAGACCAGCTCATAGTCCACAAGGAAATGTTAATGCAGGAATTAACGGAAATGGGATGGTTGATAAACCTACAGAAGAGATGATTTATCTGGGCGCCTTATTCAACACAAAACAAAGTTCAGTTTCGTTGCCTCCTCAGAAGAGGGAAGCCATTATTCAGAAAATGATCCAAGTTCAGCGGTGTTCTTTCCTGACAGCATCTCAATGCATGAGTCTAATAGGCACTATGTCGGCCTGCATCCCTTTAGTCCCCTGGTCTCATTGGCTTCTGAGGCATTTCCAAGTAGCCTTTCTGGCACAGTGGAAGAGGCTACATCTTTCCCAAAAGATCAGTCTGTCAGCATCAACAATCAGAAGCCTACACTGGTGGACAGACGCAACGAATCTTTCCAAATCGCATCACCTCGGCTCTTCCTCATGGATCACAATTACGTCCGATGCCAGCGGACAGAGCTGGGGAGCCCATTGCGGGGAGACAAGGGTACAGGGAAGGTGGCCTTTCCCTACCAACGGGATTGTGTCGAATATCCTAGAAATCAGAGCGGCTTTTCAAGCATTGTTAGCCTTGACTTCCATCATCAAGGGTCAGAGAGTGTTACTGCGTCTGGACAACAGGGCAGCAGTGTCTTATCTCCAGAGACAAGGGGGCACGCACAGCAGATCCCTTCTCAGGGAAGTGAAGCCAATACTCTTATGGGCAGAGAAGAATCTCCTCGGCCTGAAAGCTGTGTATCTTCCAGGCACTTTGAATATGGAAGCAGATATGCTGTCCAGGAACTTCACGGACAGCAACGAGTGGTCTCTACACCCCCACATCTTCCAGCAGATAGTCAATCTCTGGGACTATCCTCAGGTAGATTTGTTTGCCTCTCCGAGCAACAACAAGTTGACCCGTTTCTTTTCCCGCTTTCCTCACCCATCGGCCGACGCAGTGGACGCTCTGGTATGCCCATGGGTCTTCAAGACGGCTTATGCCTTTCCACCTCGCCCACTGATTGCGAGTTTTCTCTCAAGACTTCTGAAGGAAGAAGTCCAAGTCTTGGCAATACTACCCTATTGGCCGAAGAGACCATGGTTCCCTCTAGCCATGTATCTCAGCCTGGAACCGCCGACGAGGATCCCCTCCTTTCCTCACCTGTTATCCCAAGGCAGGATGTTTCACCCGAATCCCCACAAGCTGGACCTTCGGGTTTGGAAGCTGAAAGGGAGAGGTTTAAAAACCTAGGATGCTCCACAGAGGTCATCGCTACCCTTCTAGGAGCGAGAAAGCCTTCCACAAACACAGTATACAATAAAATCTGGAACAAGTTTCAAACCTTTGCTTCTGGAAAAGGATTCAACCCGGTCTCTCCTTCTACGATTGACGTCCTCAGTTTTTTACAGACGGGTCTAGATTTGGGTCTTAGTCTGAGCTCCCTAAAGGTTCAGGTAGCAGCAATATCGGCCGCATCCAATAGAAGGTGGGCAGAAGACCCCTTAGTAGTGACCTTTCTGAGAGGAGTATTAAAAATCCGCCCTCCGGCCAGGCGCTCCTTTCCAAAATGGGATCTTTCATTCGTTTTGGAGGTCTTCTCAGATCAGCCGTTTGCCCCAGTAGAGCAAATTTCACTTTGGAATCTTACATTAAAAACTGTCTTCCTCTTAGCCATAACATCTGGAAAGAGAATTTCGGAACTCCACTCACTAGGAATTGGTGAGGAACACATTTCCTTTTCCCGGATAGGGTGGAACTCTGTCCGATTCATGGCTTTGTCCCCAAAGTGGCGTCATCAGCTTTCCTAAGAGAACCCTGGGCATTGCCAGTTTTTACTGATATGGATTCCGATACTTGCCACGAATTAGACATCGCCAGAGTGCTGAAAGCCTACTTGGCTGCCACCAAATCTTTTAGGTTATCCGAAAGACTATTCATCATCCCTCACGGCAAAAATAGAGGGAAAGATGCCACTAGCAAAACTCTAGCCTCCTGGATAGTGAAGCTAATCAAGAAAACGTACATATCCAAGAAGTTGGTGCCTCCAACACAGGTGAAAGCTCATTCCACGAGGGCTGTAGCAGCATCTTGGGCAGCTAGGGCCAACGTCTCCTTGGAGACGGTATGCAGGGCAGCATCCTGGTCTTCTTGCCATACTTTCATCAGGCATTACAGAATTGATCCAGGATCCCTTTCAACTGTAAACTTTGGAAGAAAGGCACTAAGCTTAGCCATGTCCTCTGTCTGAATAAAATGTATTTTTTTGTGTGTGCATTATCCTACCCGTGTCAGCTATTTATTTATCATTGGTATGCTGCCATGGAGGCACCAGGAAAGCGGGAAATTGTATCATACTTACCGTAATTTCCCTTTCCTGGTGCCAATCCATGGCAGCATACGCTCCCACCCTCGGTATTCTAAATTACAGGAGAATGCTGGGGGAAGGGACCTTCTTGTCTTTTATGCTATGCACTAGTCCTGAGGGAGGAGTCGAGGCGGAGCTCTATCATTGGTATGCTGCCATGGATTGGCACCAGGAAAGGGAAATTACGGTAAGTATGATACAATTTCCCGCTTTCTTTTACTTTTGTTACTTTTGTCTGAGCTTGTTTTTTATTTTTTAATCATTTTGATACTGTGATGTTTTGCACTATAAGTGCAGCTATGACTAGCAGAGCTTTGCTGTTTATTTGCCTCCAGCTTTCTACACATGGGGGCTAAGAGCATGCTCATTTTGTAAGGGGGTTGTGCCAGTTCTCAACCCCTGTTGCCACCCTTAGGTACTGATAAAGGGTAAGTCTGAGACTGGAATACATTTGAAAACCACCCAGCCTTGTCAGGTCTATACATACGGTATATTCAACCTAATAAAGCAGCCAGTTGGGTTACTTTTTGTCACTAAACCTTTATTGTTTGTGTATATTAGAATGAGCCACAATGCAATATTTACAGTTTAATCTACTAATCCAGTTATAATAAATCCTTCATTTTGTTAATCTAAATATTAACTTTATTTAAATAATACTCTTTATTGCAAGAATTTCAGATCTTGAACACAATTAAATCATTTTTACACATTATATACAGTATCTCACAAAAGTGAGTACACCCCTCACATTTTTGTAAATATTTTATTATATCTTTTCATGTGACAACACGGAAGAAATGACATTAGTAGTGAGTGTACAGCTTGTATAACAGTGTAAATTTGCTGTCCTCTCAAAATAACTCAACACACAGCCATTAATATCTAAACTGCTGGCAACAAAAGTGACTACATCCCTAAGTAAAAATGTCCAAATTGGGCCCAAAGTGTTAATATTTTGTGTGGCCACCATTATTTTCCAGCACTGCCCTAACCCTCTTGGGCATGGAGTTCACCAGAGCTTCACAGGTTGCCAATGGAGTCCTCATCCACTCCACCATGACGATATCACGGAGCTGGTGGATGTTAGAGACCTTGCGCTCCTCCACCTTATGTTTGAGGATGCCCCATAGATCAATAGGGTTTAGGTCTGGAGACATGCTTCTTTAGCTAAGCAGTGGTCATCTTGGAGGTGTGTTTGGGGTCGTTATCATATTGGAATACTGCCCTGCATCCCAGTCTCCGAAGTCTGCTTCAGTATGCCACAGTACATATTGGCATTCATGGTTCCCTCAATGAACTGTAGCTCCCCAGTGTCGGCAGCACTCATGCAGCCCCAGACCATGACACTCCCATCACCATTCTTGACTGTAGGCAAGACACACTTGTCTTCGTACTCCTCACATGGTTGCACCCACACATGCTTGACACCATCTGAACCAAAGTTTATCTTGGTCTCATCAGACCACAGGACATTGTTCCAGTAATCCATGTCCTTAGTCTGCTTGTGTTCAGACAACTGTTTGCGGGATTTCTTGTCCATCATCTTTAGAATAGGCTTCCTTCTGGGATGACAGCAATGCAGACCAATTTGATACAGTGTGTGGCGTATGGTCTGAGCACTGACAGGATGACCCCCCCACCCCTTCAACCTCTGCAGCAATGCTGGCAGCTCTCATACGTCTATTTCCCAAAGACAACCTCTGGATAGGATGCTGAGCACGTGCACTCAACTACTTTGGTCGACCATGGCGAGGCCTGTTCTGAGTGGAACCTGTCCTTTTAAACCGCTATATAATCTTGACCACCGTGCTGCAGCTCAGTTTCATGGTCTTGGCAATCTTCTTATAGCCTAGGCCATCTTTATGTAGAGCAACAATTATTTTTTCAAATCCTCAGAGAGTTCTTTGCCATGAGGTGCCATGTTGAACTTCCAGTGACCAGTATGAGAGAGTGAGAGCGATAACACCAAATTTAACACACAAGTAAAACTTTGGTGCAATGCACCTGTCCCCTGCGCTCTGAGTGGTGCAATCCTCTATCCACCTTCGGCTACAAACTTGCAGATGTTTGAGAACTATTGACACGGCAAATCTGGAAAGCTTCGGCCTTGCAGCCCCTTTCAAGACCAGGGTAGTCTGGGACCACTAAAAACGACAAACAAACAAACACAAGGGTGCACGGGCCTAGTGCATTATCCTTAAAAAGTTTATTTAAATGATGGAAAAAAAATACTCACAAACGAGTTCTTGATAAAGGCATATCAGACAAAATATAGCCTATACAGCTTTGGGGGACGATCCAATCTTGATCTCGATGCTGAGGACTCTATATTTTGTCTGATATGCCTTTATCATGAACTCGTTTGTGAGTATTTTTATTCCATTATTTTAATAAACTTTTAAGGATAATGCACTAGGCCCGTGCACCCTTGTGTTTGTTTGTTTACCAAATTTAACACACCTGCTCCCCATTCACACCTGAAACCTTGTAACTCTAACGAGTGACATGACACCGGGGAGGGAAAATGGCTAATTGGGCCCAATTTGGACATTGTCATTTAGGGGTGTACTCACTTTTGTTGCCAGCGGTTTAAACATTAATGACTGTGTTTTGAGTTATTTTGGGGGGACAGCAAATTTACACTGTTATACAAGCTGTACACTCATTACTTTATATTGTAGCGGGAAGTGTCATTTCTCCAGTGTTGTCACATGAAATGATAGAATAAAATATTTACAAAAATGTGAGGGGTGTACTCCTTTTTGTAAAGTACTGTATACTGGTAAGTAGAGTATTGCTTGGTGGGGGTTAATGAGCCACCTAAAATGACACTGTTGGTGTCTTTGGTGTCATCACTTTGAAAATGAAAGGCAATTGGTATTCCTGGATGTGCGGCCGTTTCTTTTCTTACAAATTTTCCACTGAGGTGGGCCGGGGCTAGCACTCTATTGTATATTCTACCTCTAAGCTACCATCACACACCTGGAGCAGTGTTTTCTCCCTTCAGTGAAATGACACTAAACATGGGTTCAAAAGAAACTAATTTTATTAAAGCATGTTATTCCTAAAGTGTTACTAAGCCCAGAACCTGCATTTGCTATACCTAGTCTTCCACAGTACACAGAACATGGAAATGCAATTATTTTAGTAAATACAAACGGATAAATAACTTTTTTCGTTAGAAGTATATAGCAGCCTTGTGACTTGTATCAGTACCTAGTAAAGCTTGTAGGAGGAGCTTTTATTCTCCCCCCGATCCTCTGTCTGGACAGTGCTGATTAACCCTGTACTGACCAAAGAAAAAAACTCTCTAGCAATACACACCAAACTGAGCATGTGCAGCCCATCCCCTGGCTGTGTAAATTTTAGGGTTTTTCTGGGAGACAGTGAAAGAAGAGGAGGATCAGGGAGACAGGCTGAAACAGCCTTTATATACAATGCAAAAGATTAACCCCTTAGGTTCCACAGTGAGTATAACAAGCATGCTCTACTGCATATACAAACAGGTTTTACTGTTGTGGGTTTAGTAACACATTAACTCAAAAAGTACTTTCATTTGCTCTCAACCTTCTCCAAATCTCCAATTTTTTTTTCTTTTTTTTTACCCACACTCTCTTGCCTGGGACCATGAATGACTATGGACTATGGGACCACAGCTAACGTGCAATGCTCATTCCAAACAAACAGAAATGAGAGGGAAAGGAGAAGTTCAGGGGCTCACAGAGGATGTGAAAAGGAGGCAGAAAAACAATACAAACACACTATTTTATGAAAAATAGATAAAAGGGACCAATAGGTAGTGATATATAAGGATTTTCTTTTGGAGAATAAGCATATTGTTTAGTGTTGCTTTAAAGCCTTTGAAACCTATTTTTTTTTTCTGAATACATGACCTAAGTGTGAGTGATAAAATATCTACATAGATTGATTGTTTTCAAATACCTCCAGAAGAGGAGTTTTGAAACTGGCAATACAGAAGAACCTCCATTACATTGATGTTTCAAATCACTTTAAGCTATAACAATTGCTTTTATTTAAAAAAAATAGCGGGTTAAAAAGTGGCTTGAATGTCACAGTAAAGTGGCTGCTGTTTCTAAGCCACCAGTTTTAAATAAAAAAAAAAAAAATGTGAACACAAGTCTTGAGGGCAGATGAAAACATGAAAACAAGAGTACTCTGGAACACACGAAAATCGCAAAACAGGCAATGTAGCTCTGCTAGCATCACCATGGTAACTCAACCTGTTTTGGGTGTCAGACATGCTGCCTGAATCAAGGAAATGGGCTACAAGAAAACAAAAGGTGTCCTTTTAATTGATTCCTGCACTCCAAACCTGAACCATTGCAGCTGCAGTAGGGGTTAACCAAATTGAAACTATACCCTTTTTGCTCCTGAGAAGGTACTGGGCTACCAGAATTTACAGAGGGGTGCAATCACCTGGAGTCCCATAGGTGTAGTCCCACAATTTGATGTGTCCCTGAATGTAATGAATTTTGGAATGAAGACAAAGCAAGTGCCATGAGCAGCTTGCAGGATCCATCCCCCACTGTAAATATAATTTTTGTGGGTCGGGGGGCTTGACCGGATGTGATCGAGGCTAGACGGGTCTCAGCGGAGCTCCTGGATTATCCTGTAACTATCCCTTTCTGGGGTGCCTTTCTCAACCATCTGGTGGTCTCTTACCGTGGGGGAGTCCCTCTGCAATTCGGGGATGCCCACCTCTGCCTCCAAATCCCACTGCAGACCGCAGCCGGACCAGAGGCAGACCCGCTCTGCTCGCGGCCTAGGCCAAGGCTCCGCCTCCGCCATCTTGGAGCCGTCACCGTCCCGCAGCGTGCCTGGAGAGCGGGCGTGAAAATGGAGACAGAGCAGCAGGGAGCCGCATCTCTCCCAGAGACTCCACTGGCAACCTCACAGCCCTCTCCCTCGATGCAGGAGCAGGACCAGAGAGCCATCACGGCTCCCATCCTTGCAGCTATAGACAGCTGCAAGGCGGCACTGATGGTCAAGACTGATCATCTAGCATCGGAATGCACGCTGATCCGCCATGACCTAGATAAAATGCGAGGCCGCATTACCACAGCTGAGGAAAGGATCTCCGAAGTGGAGGATTGTACCCACACACATGCCAACCAATTGTCCGAATTGCAACATCTAGTTAAATCCCTGCAACACCGGGCGGATGATGCAGAGGACCGACAATGCCGCAACAATGTAAGGGTGGTGGGACTCCCTGAGGAGGCGGAGGGGTCTAAGCCGGCAATCTTTGCGGAACAATTCTTTAAACAGCTTCTTTCCCTTGCTGACCTACCCCCTACATATGTCGTGGAACGCGCACATCGCGTCCCCATGGGAGCTAGGCCACCGGGAGCCCCACCAAGGCCTTTCCTGTTCAAATTCCTGAACTATCGGGACCGTGACATGCTCTTATCTGAAGCCAGGAAACACCAGGATCTGCATTTTGAGAACACCTGGGTTATGCTCTTTCCTGACTTCTCGGCTGAGACTCAGAGAAAACGTTGATCGTTTACAGAGGTCCATAAGCGTCTTCGGGATAAAGAGATAAAGTACAGCATGATGTACCCCAGCAGGCTCCGGATCCAGTACAACGGTGCTGTCAAGTTTTATGAATCCCCTCAGGAGGTTTCCGAGTGGCTGGATGGCCTACGTTAAAGAGTTCTTCTGGGCTCATTCCATTCTATTGTTCATGTTTAGCCTACGTGTGCTGGCGGCTCCTCATCTGGGCCCCCCGGTGGCACTGTACTTCCTCCTACCTTTGCTACCTCACCTATTTACCTGGTTTCTGCCACTTACCCTGTAGCCTGCCTGACTAGAGTCCTTTTCTTCTGCTGCATGGTACACCCCATTGCATATCCTGTTATGTCCAGGGGCTCCGCTGGAGTCCCCTCACCGTCTACTTAGCGACTGCCAAACTTTTCGTTTTTTTTTTCGTTTTTTTTCTTTTTGTTGTTGCTGGTACAAGGGCATTGGGGAAGTTTTCTGGGCAACATAACTTTCTGACATTTACGCCTTACAGGGCCTTCTTACAGATGTCTTGTCTCAGTTCACAGCGAGGTTGCTATCTCTGTGGGCTTTATGTCTTCTAGGTACTCTGCCTTATTTTTTATAGACTCTCATGGCTGATACAGTACGATTTCTCTCTTGGAATGTGAGGGGTCTCAATAGCAAGTATAAATGGGCTAGTGTGTTCCAGTATTTAAAGCAATCAAAGCCGCATGTACTCCTCCTGCAGGAGACTCACCTGGATGGTAGCTTGGTACTAGCCCTCAAAAAACCCTGGATACAAAAGGCATTCCATGCCACTTATTCCACCTATGCCCGGGATGTCTCGGTGCTGATCAGTAAGTCTATTCCTTGTACCATCCACCAGGTGATCTCTGACCTGGGGAGACGGTATGTGGCTGTGGTGCTATATTTGTATTCCCTGAAGCTACTCTTAGTAGCCATATATGTACCACCGCCTTTTGGTATTCAATTGTTGTATGATCTGCTTGATAAGCTTTCTGCCTATACTTCTCTACCTATGTTGTTAATGGGTGACTTTAATGCCATCTTAGACTGTGTTTTGGATACTTCCAACCTCAGCCGGCAGGCCTCGGTGGACCTGGTTGCCTGGGCATCCACCATGGGTTTAGTTGAGCTTTGGAGATGGAAGCATCCTGATTGTAGAGAGTATTTCCATCTTTCCACCACACACCGTTCTGCGGCCCGGATTGACCTGGCCTTTGGTAATGTTCGCCTTCAGTCACTTTTGTCCACTGCCGAGTACCTGGCTGGGGGAGTGTCTGACCATAACCTGCTTCTCTTGACAGTGCACCTCCACACGGGGGCTAGAGAGCGGGGATGGAGACTGTCCCTGGGCTGGCTTCAGCATGAGAAGGTTGCCTCCCACCTGGTGCAGGCAATTCAATCATACTGGGCGAACAATGAGGACACCGCTGAACCGGTGGTGGTCTGGGAGGCCTTTAAGGCGATGGCCAGAGGGGAATGTATCTCCGGTATTAAATCTGCTAGACGAGGCCACAATAGTGAAACTCTGTCCTTACAAGAGGTGGAGAGGGTGAGGGCCCATGCGGACTCGCCGTCTGACTCCAGCTATGTCTCGCTGCTGGAGGCGAGGCGCCTTCTCTCGCTCCACCTATCTGATTTTGCTCACACCGAGGCTTCCCACCACAGGGCGTCCAATTTTGCACAAGGGGATAAAAATGGCAAACTCTTAGCCATGCTGGTGGCTGACCAGCGGGCTCCAATTAGTATTCCACTCATTAGGAGTCCTGGTGGTGACGTACTGACTGACCCCAGGAACATTTTGGAGGAGTTTAGAAGTTATTTTGAGTCTCTATACGCCCCGGCCTCAGATTATGACCACTCTGCCATGGAGAATCTTCTCCAGGGACTTGACCTCCTACCCTGACTGATGACGACAGAGACATTGACAAGCCGGGTCTGGTACTGGTAAACAGGATACAGGTAGCAGGTTCAGGTCAACAAGGCTGAAGACAAAGCAGCACTGGAGCTGAGCAAGGGCTGAGTTTAAATAGTCCATTTGGCGCCAGCATCTGTCACATTGCGTGTTTGCGTGCTTGCTTGCGCGCATGCGCGCATTCGTGCATGCGCATGCGCATTCGCCAAGTCCCGGCGGGATTGAACAGAAACACCACTCTGCACAGCAAACCTCTTCTTACAACTTAGTAGACTTTTGTTTGTGGGGGGTGGGGACAGGATCTGGGTGTCAGATTTGAAATGGGGCTTCAGCCTATGTGAAAACAAAAAACAGCCCCCCCCTCCCCAAACACTGGCCAGGGTGATGTGTATAAGCCTCCACATGTTATGATACTTTGAGGTGGGTATTGAAGGGACAATTGACACAATGCCAACATCATGTTGCGGTCATCATCAGTGTGGGTGAACCTAGGGCTTGGAGCTAGATTTGGACATAGATGTATATGTATCACCAGAAACGGGATTCATTGGTCTCCAATGTCAAAAAGTTGATATAGCATGTTTTCTGATTAATTCACATTTTTTTACATAGTTTGACTCAAACATACATTGCTGTTTCCACAGTTCCTCCTCCTCCTGGGTTATGATAAAATAAACACCCACCTTCACACCAAACACACCATGCTTGTCATGTCCGGATGAAGCTGAGGTGGAGATTTCGGTTCCAGGCGCCTTTTGTGGACCTTCAGCGCTCTTGGAGTGATGTGAAGCATCGCGCTCCAAGAGTGCTGAGAAAGGCTGCGGAACAAATCTCCGGTAAGTAAAGATGTGGATTACATGTGTCCAGATCTGTGTTTTTTTTTTTTTTTGTGGGCAGGCCTGTTCAGGTGTGACACAATCCCACCCAACCCCCCCCCCCCCAGCTCCCTTTGCCCCCTCCATCAAGTGTCTCTTCACAGCCTTTTGAACTACTATTAAAAGTTGTCTTTTCATTTGTTCTTCTTTATCTTCTGGTTCTAGCCACAGCGGACAGATGCGAAGCTGTGGTGTGTTTGGTGAGGAAGGGGAGGAGGACTGCCACACTACAATATGTGGTACGCGGGAGCGAGCCGTTAGAGCGTCTCAGAATTGTTGATTGTAAGCAGAACCATTGTAATTTTATAAATGTTAGAAAGGATTTGGGGGTTAGTGATCAGGACAAATAATGTTTGTGCTTTTTAAGAAAGCTACTTATTTATATGTAGTTATTTAACACTTCAGGCTGAACTGTTTTGGAGCAACATGGTAACAGCAAACTACTCAGGAGTGGAGGTGTATCAGCAATGTAGACAAATTATATTAATTGTATGATACTCTAAAAGTGTGTAGATGTTTCCATGGATCATTTGCTAGTTGTTAAAAAAAAAAAGCCTTTACATGGTCAATGTGTAAAATCAAGGCCAGATTAACAAACTTTATAATCCGCTTGCTGTAACTCTGACTAATGTGACTGCAGAGTGAACACATGATATTGGGAGGCATGTGACCCATTGGGAATGGATGTTTACCTCCTGTTTCTAAATATGGTCAATGCAGCTCATTGATGTCATAGCTCTTGTATGTACATAATTGTAAGGGCATTGTGTATGGTGCTAGCATGCTTAGAGGTTGCTGCCTATTTGTGTGCTCAAATAGTGAGTAACTTGTGATTTTTAAACATTTTTAGAAACTAGCAGCAGCAGGCCTCCTTGGGTCATTTTGGAGCTGATACTCAGCAAGCAGCATCTCAGCCACATCATGCAGAGATCTACAAGGTGGGGGACGTGAAAATCCAGCTGCATCCAATGCTGGCTGAAATAAGAAGAAAATGACAAACCATCTTTATAAACCATCATTCTAAAATAGTTAAGGTTAGTTACACAGCGTACACACACCAAGTAGACCTTAGAACAGTTGGATGGGCTTCTAATAAGCACTTGCTCATTGTAATGTTATCCAAGCTAGCAACGCTTCTGATAATGGGTACACATTATGGTTTTGTTCCTAATATTACAATGGCAGAACAGTTTCTACATTAACCAGTTCCAAACTTGCCCTGGTCTGGTAGCTTAATTCTTGGATTTGAAAGTCTCTTACTACACCACTGACTTGCAACATTTAAGTAACTCGTCTAAAATATGGCCAAAGAAGTGCTCCATGACACCCAAAAAAAAATACACACATGAAGTTTGACGTCGAAAATCAAAGACTGTCAGGACTTTAAAGGTCCTGGATGTTTTTGAACCTTTTGGGGCCAGAGAAATTATACAATTCTTCCATGACGTTCAGGATCAAATTCTTGTGCTGCTGGTGCAGCGTCAGAATGCCCCTGCACAAATTTCACGCAGACAATGTAAGCCACATCCATCCAAAAAACCTTACTAACATTTTAATGGAATATTTCCACCTTGTTCACTTAGATCACATACCCCAGCATTGGATGCAGAATCCTCGCCAGCTCCTGGTCCAACTCCAGCTGCTCCTTCACAAGGGGCCTGATGTTCTTTAAAAAAGAGCAAGAAAAGGCTTATGAAATAACCTTATGCAGTAAGGATTTGGGGCCAATTTCAATCCTAGCTGCATGGATTAAGCATTGAGGCCAAACATTCTCAAGTGTTTGCCCGGGCTCATAGGACACTTGCTAGCACCCTCCCAAAGGCTAAGAAGGCATGGTCATAATACAAAATAGGCCACCCATGAATGATGACAACAGTGTTTTTAAGGGTAGACATATTAAGGCCAACACTCTTTATAAAAAAATGACATTTGCTTCAACTGGGTTACCAATAAGATTCATAAAAATACACATTAGCAATACATACCAACATCTTCCTCCAGGCCTTGCTGCACTGGGGGTGTTTCCTGCCGCTGATGATCTTCTTCTGTCAAGAGGACATAGCAATGTGAGCTCTCATTTGGAAAGCAGAGACTAGTCTTCTACATTGTTTAGCACAGGACGATTTGGGACCTACCAGGAGGAGGGTCAACATTAACATCAGCAGCCGTGAGTCCGTCCTGGTCGCCGAGCTGCATGGGTTGTGGAGGGGATGAGATTCATGCTGCAGATAAACAAATCAGGAGTGTTTGAAAAAGAATCTAAAAAAACTTGAAGGCCAAGTATAAAAGTCTATTCATGTCACACATGTGATAGTTACTAATTTCACAACAACTCACACTATTAACAACTAAGTTAGTAACTTACCTCTGTGCCAAGCATCCGTATCAACCCCCTCCCTGCAATGGAAGGTGTCGGGGCCTAGGATGGTTAGGAATGCTTGCTCATAATCCCAGAGCAAACCTCGGGCGGACGGATCCAGCCGACCTTGGCGGTCATAAAGGCCCTCCGCAGCCCATGCATGCAGCTTCTTCCGGACGGACCCATGGATGTCGTTGACCCTCTTCCGCACACTTTGTGCAGTGCGGCGTACATCACCCAGTGCATTTACGGCATCCCGGATTTCCTCCCACAGGCGTGTCTTCTCAGTGCCTGAGTTGGCCTGGGCCCTGGTCCTTGCTAGACGATCATATCTAGCCATATAAGCCTGGACCAGGACCCTGCTCTGCCCCCGGGAGAGCTGCCTCTCCTCCTCGAAGGTCCCTCTCCAGGACTGGGAGGAGAAGCAGCTTGTCCACTTGGTGTGGTAACACTCCCCCCCAGCTTCCTCCTCCGGGCTGGAGACGGTGGACTCCCTTTTGGAGACAGCTGGAGCCTCCGTCACACCTGAGCCAGACAATATTCCCCCCCTGCCCCCCCTAGCTGATACCCTTGCACTCCTCCTCCTTGTAGGTCGGGGTGGGGCCATGGCAGAACGAGGTGGGCAGGTAGTCTGGCTGTCTAGCAGCAGCAAATAACCTCAAGGCCACAATCTGCAAAAAAAAAAGAGAAAAAAAAACATGAATTCCAGAATGCGAAATACTACAGTATAATTAGTGAACAATTAGAGAACACACTTACCAAAGCTAGCCAATGATTGATTGGAAAGCCGTGTTGGTGGTGATGCCAAAAGGAGGCTGCAAAGAAAAACCAAAAATGAGAAAACGCATGAGCTAAATCCATGCACATGAGGGCAAATATATATATATACATATATATATATATATATATATATATATATATATATGTATATACAGAGAGAGAGAGAGAGATACAATTGTCTTACCTAAAGATAAGAGAAGTTCTCTTTGTCTTGCTGGCTCACACAGTCTTTATAGCTCTGACATATAACATCCAGCAGCCATCTTGGCAATGTGCTCATTTTATAGCAGGCTCAGGCTGTGGCAATTAGCGGCCGTGTGTGTATATATACCTGCGCCAGTGTGTTGGCTAAATCCCGTGCTCAAAATGGCAAACAGACGGATTTTGGAAAATGCGCTCCTGGCATTTACTGGTGCCCTGTTTGAGGAGGACAGAGCACAAGAGGCAGCAGCAGGTGGGGCAGCAGCTGGGGAAGCGGCTGCAGCAGCACCTCCAGTCCCTGTGAGCTTACTGCGCCAGCCACAAATTTTTGCTCCACGGCTATATTTGGACAAGCTGCGAGATTCGGATATCAGGAGGAAGTTCCGGCTAGAGTGGGAAGCAGTTCTACACCTCTACCAGCTCATAGTGGACAAAATTGCACCTGACACACGGCGCTGCCATGCGGTGCCCGGCATGGTCAGGTTGCTGGTGACTTTGTACATATTAGGGCGTGGCAGCTTCCAAGCCACTTTTGGAACTTTTAGCAAAAAGGGGAGGGGACTGCGCTCAAAAAATAGGTTGTAAAAAAATTGGTTGTAAAAAAATCTCATAGGTATATACATAAAATTTATAAGAAAGTGTATAGTACAATTCAATATATACCAGAAAAATACAATGCATCAATTCTTAGTATATCACATTCCAATAAAGTGACCGTGCATAGTGCCAAAGTCCATATGAACAAAGTGACAATGTATAAATTCAAAGGTAAAAAACATATATATAAAAAATAGTCTTTATGTGCAAAAAAGCAAGTGCAAAGATATGTGTTTTAAAGTGCTCAGATGTCCTATCAGGAGTGCTTCCTTTGATCATGATGTAAAGGAGAAGAAAGGAAAATCCACCACCAGATGAATAACACACTTACCAGATGGCCCCTTGGGGTCTAGCATTGGTAAGTGGTATGCTGTATGCAGAATCCCAACCGAATGGAATGCCGACCTCAGCTTGAGTAAGGATCTCTCCACTCAATCCGATAAGTGAATCGCCTTCAATGCCTCTCCTCAGACCATAACCAACCCGATCATACAAATAGAAAAAAACTCCATGGTGTAGTATGTAATCATAGTTTAATCAAAGAAAAAATGGAGCCACTTACATCAGGCTGTGCATGGAAAAGCAGAACAGCATCGCACACCGGTTTGCGCTCCGGCTGCGTTCCAAGGAACCGGAAGTGACATTGGCGTAATGCGTGGTGCCGCCCGGTTTTGTCAGTCTACGTGTGACGTCATCAGGTTCCATGCACAACCTGATGTAAGTGGCTCCATTTTTTCTTCGATTAAACTATGATTACATACTACACCATGGAGTTTTTTTCTCTTTGTATGATCAGGTTGGTTATGGTCTGAGGAGAGGCATTGAAGGCGATTCACTTATCGGATTAAGTGGAGAGATCCTTACTCAAGCTGAGGTCGGCATTCCATTCGGTTGGGATTCTGCATACAGCATACCACTTACCAATGCTAGACCCCAAGGGGCCATCTGGTAAGTGTGTTATTCATCTGGTGGTGGATTTTCCTTTCTTCTCCTTTCCATCACGATCAAAGGAAGCACTCCTGATAGGACATCTGAGCACTTTAAAACACCTATCTTTGCACTTGCTTTTTTCCACATAAAGACTATTTTTTATATATATGTTTTTTACCTTTGAATTTATACATTGTCACTTTCTTCATATGTACTTTGACACTATGCACAGTCACTTTATTGGAATGTGATATACTAAGAATTGATGCATTGTATTTATCTGGTATATATTGAATTGCACTATACACTTTCTTATGAATTTTATGTATATACCTATGAGATTTTTTTACAACCAATTTTTTTACAACCTATTTTTTGAGCGCTGTCCCCTCGTGTTGTTTTAGGACTAGCTGCTCATTAATAATAATTTTATAATCATTAATTTATATCTACCACTAAAAATTATTTATTATTAATTTACACTATGGGTCCTAGGCGCAGTCACGTGATTTACAAAATCACCCCTTGTTTATTCCACTTTTGGAACTATAATGGGCATTAGCCAGGCCACAGTTTCCAGGGTGTTCATGTTGGTGATTGATGCCAATCTGGAGATTGGGCTCCAATTTATCCACTGGCCACAGAATGAAAACGAATGGAATGAAGTGAAGTTGGGTTTCTACCAGCGGGCACAGATGCCGCAAATCCTAGGGGCAATAAATTGCACCCACATAGCCATCAGGCCACCAAGGAGCCACGAGATGGACTATAGGAACCGCAAGCAGTACCACTCCCTGAACATCCAAATGGTGTGTGACGCAAGACAGCGCATAATGAGTGCCAACACAGGTTACCCAGGGTCATGCCATGATTCCATGATTTTGAAAGAAAGCGACCTATACACGCTGTTTGAAAGTGGCGAAATGCCCCAAGGGTGGCTTATTGGTTAAGTATTATTTTCGGGCAACAACATAAACTCAAAGGTTACATACAGACATGTTTTTTTACATTAGTGTTTAGAGAGGCATAGACAGATTAATAACTAACATATGTACACCCTGCTTAAAACCAAGCCTACATAATGTATCCGTTATGAGTTGGCAGGCTGGTTGCACACAACAAGATCCTCATCTGCTTGTATGCAAGCAGCCTGCCAACTTACAACTAAAACATTTCAGAAGTTGTCTTAAAGTCAAATTAAGGTGGTTACCCAATCTGTAAATGCTGTCCTAACGCAACACAAGCAAAACACAAAAGTAATTCCAATGGCATTGACATATCCACAAAGTCCTTTGCATAAGTGAGTCAATATTTGTAGCCTCAATATAGTGTAAGATATCTTCCAGAAGTAATGCCTATGCTAATCTAAGTTGTAAAAATAAGCCCGAAAGGTGGGACTTTCAATAGAAAGTCCCACCTTTTGGTCTCCTTGTTTCCACTTAGATTAGGGATGAAGGCAATTAGACATATTTCAGATGTGTCAGATCACTTCTTGCTATTATGCTAATATAAGCACGCACCTAAACACACAGATGAGTCATCTAAAGTCACATGATATGAAGAACTAATGTATATCTTTTTTTCTTTTCAGGGGATGCTGGTTACCCGCAGCTGATGTGGCTGATGGCTCCAATCAGGTACCCCCTGGGCCAACCACAACATCGTTACAACAGGGCCTTGCAGAGAAGCCGGGGCATCATTGAGTTGACCATACGTCTTCTCAAATCCCGGTTTCTCTGCTTGGCCCGGCCAGGGGGGGGGGGGGAATCCTGTACTCTCCTACAAAGGCTTCCAGGATCATCCTGGCGTGCTGTGTGTTGCACAACATGTGCGTTGCCCAGGATGAATCCTGGGAGCTGACGGAGGAGAGGGAGCCAGGGGTCCATCAGCTGGCCGCTTCCAGGCGGTGGAACACCGCTACAGGAATGGCCACCCGGAATGAACTGGTCGCTAGCCACTTTACATGTAAGTACTGTAACCGCTCGAGATACAGAATGTGTAGTAATTTGCTACTTTGCAGAGTTGACACTCACAGGGAGACAGATGGCAATTAACATCTGCCAATTACACTTGCCATTCTAGATAACGTGTAGTCAACATTCCTAAGCTGTTTTACTTGAGCAAGAACACGCACCTCAAACCAAAAAAATGTTGGTATTTGGAATAGTGGAGAGAGATGAGAAGACCTGGCAGGTGTTTAGTTGTGTCTGTGTCACCTGTGTAGGTATTGTCAACATGAAAGCCTGCTTGGTATCTTATGGTGTTTGTATTTTTCAGAATATGGACATTTTGGATTGGAATCATGGCACGTACCCTGAGAAGCCTGTGGTGATGGGCTGTCTTGTGTCACAGGTGTGTATTCAAATGTTTGCATAAATGATTTCTGGTTTGTGTAAGTTGTGTGAGAATGTGTCATTTCAGTCCTGATGTAGAAAAAAAATGAACAAAAAAATCAAGCAAACATGCAGTAAGATGTGATTGTCATGATGAAATGGCTTATCCTTTGATGTCATTTTCCAGGAGTGGTATTGCTTGCGGTTGTAGCTGGTAGAAACCACCTTCATGGACTCCACTCGTCTTCATTTGTGGTCAGTGGATATTTTGGGAGGCACAAGCCCAGAACTGGCCTCGATCACCAACATGAACACCCAAGCTGAACAGCAACCTGGCCATGCCTGTCCTCTATGAGCTGGTAGAGGTGCAAAATTGCTTCTCTACTCTGCATGAACTTGCTCAAGATATCCGAATCCTAATGTAGCCATGGAGCAAAGATCGTGGGCTGGCGCAGTAAAGGCACAGGGACTGGAAACTGTAATTAGGACCTTGCTGCATCCCTCCTTATGCTGTAATTAAATAAAAACAAATATATTTGCTAAGGAACATGTATTTCGTATTTTTTTGTGGCTACAGACTTAAGCTGCCAATGCCGGGGCTTTGCACTTTGCATGGTGCTTTTGCTGGTGATGTGAGGGGTTTGAATATAGGGTAGGGATGGGACAGTGTTGTGTTGAGGTGTGAGGCAAAGTGTAGTGTTGGACTATGAGGGGCTGTGTTGGTAAAATATGTAGAGGGTCCAATACCAGACACATATATGCTTGGTGTTCATCAAATTCAACAACCATGGTTAATGTGTAAACAATTGCAGCTCAAGAAAAAGATGACCACACTCATACACTTAAAATTGTGTTTGTTCCATTAGTGCTCTGTATATTTATCTAGAGCTCCCCCCCCCCAAAAAAAAAAAAAAAGGTTGATAAGGAAAATACATCCAAGTGTAGTCATTGTTGGGATTTGAAACCATGACCTTGTTAACTGTAGTTAAGTTGCAAAGCAGTTAGCTATTCTGCAGAATTGAGCTGTTTTGTGAAGAAAAATTAGTGGCTTGAGGCTAAAATGCACATATAGCTAAGATACTCAACATTGTAGGGAATCTAAGAAGAAGACCATTGAAAAAGTGTGTGGTTTTAATGTGGACCTCAAGTGGTGTAGTGTTTGTAAGTTTGCTATGCACTGTGCAACCATGAGTTCAAATCCAGACAAAGATGTGATAATAAATAGCTGTACATGATGTGACTTTGCAAGCGGTTCATAGGGTATGTGCCATTATGTGATCTGTATGTAGTTGATGTAAGTTTTGGAGCCATAAAAATAATCCAGTCAGAGTTTTTTTTTATAAAAAAAAAATATCTCTCCCCAACACAACTTAGGTGGAGATGGTCAGACTAGAACCTACAGCAGAGTGAAATGCATGAATCAGAGGATATGTGCAAGATCCCACTAGACCACAGTGTTGTGTGCAAGTGCAAGTGCAAGTGCAAGTGAAAGTGAAAGTGAAAGTGCAAGTGAAAGTGAAAGTGCAAGTGCTGCGTTCACGTTCACATTCACAAAAGTATGAGGATTTGAAAAGCCGTGATCGCAATTCAGCCTACATTAACGCCGCTGAAGGCGGAATTCACTGTTGCTGTAACGATGTCCAGTTCGCGACAGCGGGAGTTAATTGATGTGAACATGGCGAGAAAAAAAAAAGCAAAGCAGAGTTAGGCTGGAGGTTTAATGAATTAGGCCCTTAGTGTCCGATTTGTCCCCTGCGATGTCGCATTCCCGCTATAAGTCACTAATTGCAGCCATTACTAGTAAAAAAAAAAAAAAATTCTATAAAAAATATCCCATAATTTGTAGATGCTATAACTTTTGCGCAAAAAATAAAAAAACGCAGAGGTGATCAAATACCACCAAAAGAAAGCTCTATTTGTGGGGAAAAAGGACATCAATTTTATTTGTGTACAGTATCGCACAACTGCAAAATTTGTCAGTTAAAGTAACACAGTGCTGTATCCCAAAAAATGGCCTGGTCATGAAGGGGGGCAAACCTTCCAAGGCTGAAGTGGTTAAACTCATCTAAACCCTTCTAGTCTTTTTTCCCTCCCCTTCCTACCTTCCTTTTTAACTTTACCCTATACATTCCCCTCCCAAGAGGTCTGTGACATTTTTATGGTTAATTCATTTGTTTCTAAACATTTTAATGAGTACATTGCTGGGCTTTTTAATAATGTTGTTTATTCATAATGAGCACTTAAAGCTGTTTACTTTGCACTGTAATTTCCATATAAGGCTAAAATTAAAGTGGTTGTAGGTAGAAGACATTCTATGCATGAAGGTTAAAAAAACAGTGTTCAGCAGCTCCCTAATACTTACCCGAGCCCCCTCTCGATCCCACGATTTACACAATAGCCTTGCCTCTCTGCAAAACCATTGCACAGAGCAGGTACTGTAAGTAAAACATCCTTGCTATTTAAAACAAAACAAAACAAAAAAAGGCTTTAATAGTGCTTTAATATCAAAAAATGTTCTCTCTATGTGTGGGTGCATTTCACAGAGAAGGTCTGAGAGTATTGTTATTTCTTCCCAGAAGACAAATAGAGATATCTTGTGTTCAATCAAAATATTTTGTGATACTTTGTCAGTTTTAGTTTGATTTATATTCCTCAAGATATGTTTGTTCTGTTTCAGGCATTACAGCATTTTTTTCAACAATATTTTTTCATTTGTTTTTAATGCATCAAGGCAATGGCATGACTAACAAGAGAAGGACAGACTGTTGTAACTGTTCAGGAGTATTGTAAACACTAGAAATATCTTTGTGCATCTTTTATACATTTAAAGTAGTTGTAAAAACACAAGGTTTTTACCTTTATGCATTGAAGGTAAAAAGCCTTCTGTGTGCAGCAGCCGAGTAACCCAGACGTGACGTCGTGGACACCGCCTCCGGGTTACGTCATCGGAGACCCGATCGAAGGCGCATCCAGCTTTGATCGGGACTCCAACCAGCCGGCATCCCCTCCCGCTCGCTGGGGTAACAATCGAGTGGCTCCAGAGCTGCATCGGTCATTACCGCCTGAAAGTCGACCGCAAGCTCTAAAAAATGGTACCGGGATAATGCCTCTAGTTGCAGGCATCACCCAGGTACAACCACTTCTTGCAGCCGACGTAGAGCTACATTGATTTGCAGGAAGTGGTTAAAAAAAAAAAAAATAAGGCTTTATTATCACCTTAAGTGCCGATTCACACTATTGCGATCACAGACATCACATATGATTCGGAGCGCACTGCTTCTAAAATCACATGCGATGTCTGTGCGGTGCGAGTTCAGCCATACAGTTTGTATGGCTGAATTTTCACAGCAATCACAGTGAACATGCACAGGACCCGTTTTTTGGTCCGCAGTAGAATCGGATCGCATGGTGGTTCACACTAGTGCGATCCGATTTTGTGCGAACTGTCAGGTCACACTGCTATATGCAATCTGATCTGGGGGTGTCGTTAACTTTGAATTGACAACCCCAGTGTATCGCATATGGCAGTGTGAACTGCCTGTGCTGCGGATGCGATGCAGGAACACGCAATATAATGAACCATCACTTAGTAATACAGTCTAATTTGCTAAAACTGGAGAGTGAAAAATCGGGCACAGCTGTGCATGGTGGCCCATCAGCTTCTAAATTCAGCTTGTTCATTTAAACTTTGACAAAAAAAAAAAAAACTTGTAAGCTGATTGGTTTCTATGTAGAGCGGCACCAGATTTTGCACACTCCAGTTTAAGTAAATAAACCCCATAGCGTATTTCTACTTTGGTGTTCCCGGTAGCACAGAAGTAATGAATTTGTCTCTAGGGTCTATTTCTAAAACATTCATTGCACGAATGTGAGAAGCATTCATGAAAGCTGAATGAAATGTTATTTCTAAGAGATAAATGTCTGTATCATCAGCTCCATCTAGTCGACAAACTGTGGTATAGTTTTCTCATTGAGGTAGAAAACGATATTGCATTTTGGCCTCATTGCAGATTGAAGCTATTGCTATTATTGAGACTCTACTGGCATTAGCATGATACTGAATTTTTAATTTTCCTATTCTGCATATGTTTTTAGCTGTTTTCAAGATTTCATTACATCTTACAGAGGGGTGATTTATCAAAGCAGACGCAGTGTACAGCACACAACTATGGATACTCAGTAGACATAATCTTTCAGTACTGATGTTTCATGAGTATAGAGCCCCCCTACCCTCTTACCCCCAGTACCGTGCTCCTCCCACCCTCAAAAACTCTACAACAACTACACAATGTCACAGTGGATTGGACTGGACTGGAGTCAGTGGAGGACTACCCTCTGCAGTAAGGCACTGACGGCAAATAATGCAGTTCAGTCAGTGCAAACCTGCTAGAAAAAAGCTAGGCAACAGCTAGACAGTGGATTGGATTGGAGTCAGTGGACTACATCTGCAGTAGGACACTCACTGCAACTACAGCAGTCAGTGCAAAACTGCTAGAAAAAAAGCGAGGCAACAGCTAGACAGTAGGTTGGAGTCACTTAGCGGACTACCTCTGCAGTAGGGCACTAACTGCAACTACAGCAGTCAGTGCAAAACTTCTAGAAAAAAAGCTAGGCAACAGCTAGACAGTGGATTGGATTGGACTCTTAGCGCACTCACTGCAACTACAGCAGTCAGTGCAAAACTGCTAGAAAAAAAAGGTAGGCAACACCTAGACAGTGGATTGGAGTGGAGTGGACACTACTCTTTTCAATACTCCCAGTTAAGTAGAACAATATTATAATGCAGAAAGCGGAACATTACAGTATGTCCATGGTCACCTGTTATAGGTCTACTGTCTTGTTCAAACAATGCTGCAAATTCGTAAACATGCTGCTCAGGATTGGAGAACAGAGGGGCAGAGAGAGAGAGAGGTATCTTCTAGCATGGGAAGCAAGTCTTTTGTAGTGTGCCTCATTTTCTCTCCACCACTGAAGAGGATGACGTCTTATGTCAATTACGGCTTCTTTCAAATAGAGATGAAGTTCATCATCCAGGCTCATCGTTGCAGATTCAGAAGAAATTGAGGTCCCAATAAAACACAAAATGTCCTTATCAATTTGACGACGATGAAACAGATTCTCTTCTGTTCGTTGACGTATTTTTGGACATTTGTCTGTTTTTTCAGCACGCTGCTCTTCATAAAAGTAGTGTTCTGGACTTTCTTTTGGCCAGGAGGAACCTCCTGCACCTGCACCTCCATATCTTCTGTCAGCCATTGTTTCGCCTTAGCCAATACATCATCAGAAGAGAAAGCATGGTTCTTGTATCGAGGATTCAAAAGACTTGCAAGCACAACATGTTTAATCTCTTCATGCTTCTCAAAACATATATCAAGCAAAGCTCTTTGGCTTGACAGACCATCATTTGAAAGTTGGAGGCTATTGTGTGCCATGATGACACAGAGGTCTAACGTATCAACAAGCCTCACTTCTTTAGGCATGTTTGCACCACTGTCTCTAAGTTGCGCAAGCATCACTCGGTCTTTATAGATTCCCCATTCTTCAAGCATGCCTAGAAACATTTCTCTACTGTTCTCTGTGTGGGATCCTTGCATCACTTTTGTATTCAACACCAATTGCCTTTTTGTCCATCCGCTGTCAATGAAGTGGCATGTAAGAATGAGTAGTGACTCTGACTCTGTTTGTGACCAGCAGTCCGTCGTGAATGAGAGCGAGTTGCCAGCATTCTCTGGTTGCAGTATAGCCTTTACTTTGTCAACTACCTTTTGGTGTAGCTTTGCCAGCATTTTGGTTCGATAATACTTCTCACTCTTCAGTGTGTAGCTTGGCTCAAGCACAGACATCAACCGCTTAAATCCTGAGTCAGACACCATTGTAAATGGCTGGTTATCAGTGACCATCATCTCTGTGATTACTCTGTCCAGCAGTTGGGATCTTCCATCTGAATCTAGACAGTGACATCTGTTTTTTTCACAAACATATCTCTTATTGTTGCCTGAGATTGGGATAGTGGAGGAGGTATTTCAAAATCACATTGATATTCATTTTGTTTTTTCTGTGCTGCATGATACAATTCAATATGATGATCTCTTAGATGGGCCCAAAGATTTGAGGTATTTTTTTGCACTTACTGATCCCATGCTTGTGTTGCTTGTACATGTGTTGCACACTGCTGCTTTTCCTGGAGATGGTTGAGACGAGAAATAGTCCCAGACCACACTTTTACTCTTTCTCTCCTCATCCATCTCCATTTAAACTTGAAAGACAAAAAATAGATTTAAAGAAATGGCTTGCTGAAGCTGAAGTTGCTGCTGATGCTGGCACTGGCACCCTGTTATGGTTTGGTAGTGGCTGATGCCTGGCAGTGTGGCTGGCTTGGTGTCACCCTGTTCTGGGTGGCTGGCTTGCAGGAACACTGTGGTGCCACTGGCTGGCTGGCTGGATTGGTGTCACCCTCTTATGGGTGGCTGGCTGGTTTGGTGACTGGTGTCACCTTGTTATTGGTGGCTGGCTTTCAGGAACATTCTGTGGTGTGCTGGCTGGTTGGTTGCCTTGGTGGTATTACCCTGTTATGGATGGGTGACTGGCTGGCTTGGTGACTGGTGTCACCTTGTTACTGGTGGATGGCTTTCAGGAACAGTCTGTGCGTGGTGGCTGGTTGAATGGCTTGGTGTCACCCTGTTATGGGTGGATGGCTTCCAGGAACACTGTGGTGGCTGGCTGGATTGGTGTCACCCTCTCATGGGTGGCTGGCTTGCAGGAACACTATGGTGGCTGGCTGGATTGGTGTCAGCCTGTTATGGGTGGCTGGATTGGTGTCAGCCTGTTATGGGTGGCTGGCTTACAGGAACACTGGGGTGGCTGGCTGGATTGGTGTCAGCCTGTTGCATAGTTACATAGTTAGTCAGGTTGAAAAAAGACACAAGTCCATCCGGTTCAACAAAAAAAAAAAAAAAACAGTATTGAAAACCCAACCATACAATCCCATATACACAATTCTATACCTGCTGTTGATCCAGAGGAAGGCGAAAATAAATCCCAGCAAAGCATGATCCAATTTGCTACGGCAGGGGAAAATAATTCCTTCCGGATCCCCCGAGAGGCAATCGAATATTCCCTGGATCAACTTTATCTAAAAAAAATGTTAGTGCCCATTTATATTATGTACACCTAGGAAAGAATCCAGACCTTTTTAAAAGCAATCTAGTGAGCTAGCCAGAACCACCTCAGGAGGGAGTCTATTCCACATTTTCACAGCTCTTACGGTGAAGAAACCTTTCCATATCTGGAGACGAAATCTGTTTTCCTCTAGACGTAAAGAGTGCCCCTTGTCCTCTGTGTTGACCTTAAAGTGAACAACTCAACACCAAGTTCACTATATGGACCCCTTATGTATTTATACATGTTGATCATATCCCCCCTTAATCTCCTCTTCTCGAGAGAGAATAAATTCAGTTCCTCTAATCTTTTCTCATAGCTGAGGTCCTCCATGCCTCTTATCAGTTTGGTTGCCCTTCTCTGCACTTTCTCCAGTTCCCCGATATCCTTTTTAAGGACTGGTGCCCAAAACTGAACTGCATATTTCAGATGAGGTCTTACTAACGATTTGTACAGGGGACAAAATGATATCTCTCTCTCTGGAGTCCATGCCTCTGTTGATACAAGACTTTGTATTGCTTTGCTTGCTTTGGAAACAGACAAAGAAAACAACAGAAAAGGACTTTGCTTGCTATGGAAACAGAAGCTGGGCATTGCATGCTATTATTAAGCTTATGATCTACCAGAACACTGTTATGGGTGTCTGGCTTGCAGGAACACTGTGGTGGCTGGCTGGCTTGCAGGGACAGTCTCTGTGGTGCCTGTGCCTAGTTGCCTTGCTTGGTGTCAGCCTGTTATGGGTGGCTGGCTTGCAGGAACACTGTGGTGGCTGGCTGGATTGGTGTCAGCCTGTTATGGGTGGCTGGCTTGCAGGAACACTGTGGTGGCTGGCTGGCTTACAGGAACAGTCTCTGTGGTGCCTGGTTGACTTGCTTTGTGACAGCCTGTTATGGGTGGCTGGCTTGCAGGAACACTGTGGTAGCTGGCTGGCTGGCTGGCTTACAGGAACAGTCTTTGTGGTGCCTGTGCCTGGTTGGCTTGCTTGGTGTCAGCCTGGTATGGGTGGCTGGCTTGCAGGAACACTGTGGTGGCTGGCTGGATTGGTGTCAGCCTCTTATGGGTGGCTGGCTTGCAGGAACACTGTGGTGGCTGACTGGATTGGTGTCACCCTGTTATGGGTGGCTGGCTTGCAGGAACATTGTGGTGGCTGGCTGGATTGGTGTCACCCTGTTATGGGTGGCTTGCTTGGTGCCAGCCTGTTATGGGTGGCTGGCTTGCAGGAACACTGTGGTGGCTGGCTGCAATGGTGTCACCTTCTCATGGGTGGCTGGCTTGCAGGAACACTGTGGTGGCTGGCTGCAATGGTGTCACCTTCTCATGGGTGGCTGGCTTGCAGGAACACTGTGGTGGCTGGCTTGCTTGGTGTCAGCCTATGGGTGGCTGGCTTGCAGGAACACTGTGGTGGCTGGCTTGCAGGAACACTGTGGTCGGTGGCTGGCTTGTAGGAACACTGTGGTGGTGGTCCGGCTTGGGGTCACCCTGTTGTTGTGTGGGTGGCTGGCTTGGTGTCACTCACTCACCCCCTGGCCTGTTGTGGCGGGTAGCTGCTGCTGGCTTGCTGGAACACTGGTCACGGTGGCGGGTGGCTGCAGGTGGCTGGCTTGGTGTCATCTGAGTGGCTGGTTGCTTGCTCGCTGGGCTGGCATCCTGTTGTGATGGGTGGCTGAGGCCAGGGCCTGTGGGTGGATGGATGGCTGGCAGCATGACCGGACTGGACTGCAGCTGGCTGTAACACAAGGCTGTGGGAGGCATGGGAGGCGGTCTTAAGTGCAGTACGCGCGGTGAAATGGCGTCACGTATGGGCCGCGCAGGCGTGGGAGGTGGTGTTAAAAGGCAGAACGTGTACGCGCAACATACGGAATGACGTCACAAAAATATCGGTAAAAGAAAAAGCAGATTCCGATATATCGGGGAAAGTCTATATCGGCCCTCAATATATCGGCTTTGCCGATAATCGGTCGATCTCTAGTTTAGACATTAATGGCTGCGTGTTGAATTATTTTGATGGGACAGAAACACTGTTATACAAGCTGTACACTGACTACTTTACATTGTAGCAAAGTGTCATTTCTTCAGTGTTGTCACATTAAAAGATATAATAAAATATTTTTAAAAATGTGAGGGGTGTACTCACTTTTGTGAGACACTGTATGAGCTGTCAAATGTTTGCAAATGTTTTTTGAGAAGCTCTAGCTGCACACAAATAGTCAGCTCAATTTAATTTGCAAACATCTGTAGCTATGGGCTTGTAGCGTGGGTTTGTTTACAGTTGGTTGTATATTATTTTAATTTAAGAGAATGCACTGTGCACATTTACTAATTACATGTCAGGTTAGTACAAGTTAAAATATTTAATAATAAACACTATCATTTATTCTTAATTGGAAAATCTACTGCCAAAACCAAATTCATTGCATTCCACTGAAAAATAGTGCTATTAGCAAATTGAGATGGATATGTCAGGAACATGCTCAGGTGAATTATATACATTGTTAATCCTCTGGGGTAATCTTTTACTTAGCTGGAGGGGTATTATTCTTGCATGCATTAATAAAAAAGACAAATAGAGGCTACCAGACTGTTTCTAACCAACCTGGAGCTATGACTATTGGTAGCATGATTTCCAAAATAATTTTCCTTCCCTTGATACTGAACAGAATTAAATTAAAACTACAGAGAAAAACCTGATTTTCATAGAAATTGTTTTATAAACTTATTTAAAGGAGAAGGATTAAAGCAATATTAAAGCTTCATTTACAAAAAAAAGAAATAACTAACATGTTATTCTTACCTGCTCTGTGCAATGGTTTTGCACAGAGCAGCCTTGATACTCTTCTTCTGGGATCTCCCACTGGGACTCCGGGCTCCTCTTTGGCAAGTTCCCCCATGGAAACCTGCTTTCCATGGGGGCACCCGTGCGTACTTGCTCCCGAGCCACCCTTCTTGCATCTTTTACCGCTCACTTGGCACAGCATTTGATTGCCTTTGGCTACCACTTCTGTCAGGAAAGCTCTGGCAGAGGATTACTTAAACCCACAGGCTAATCCTGGCTCCACCCTTCTCATCAAGGAACAGCACTATTTAAGCTGGATCAGCACACAGGTTCAGTGCTGTCTCGTCTTCAGCTTCCCCTGTTTGTTCCTGCATCTGCTACCTGTCTCCTGTGAAATACCAACCCGGCTCGCTTTTGACCACCCCTCCCTTCTGCCTGCATCGACCTCGGCTTGACCTTGACCATCCTTCTGCTCCAACGATTTAATCTGATCTGCTCTTCCTGTGTATGACCCGGCTTGTTTAACTCTGCTTACTTTCAGTTCCTGGAAGCTCCCAGTCACACCCGCTGCCTTCTCTCCACTGGAGTTCTGTGGCCACCTGACATCCTACTCTGCTATTAACCAGCACCAGCACGCCATCAGGCACTCGTGCGACTCTGTACTCCTGTGCCTCCTGTTTACACTACCAGGGGCCCCGAGTCAGAGGTGTAAGAGAGGCCTTCCTCAGCATATTCAGGCTCCACCCGCCAGGTACGTGATAGTACGAGACAGCCATGTCTGAGCCTGAGCGAGGAACCTCTCCCATGGATGAACTTTGCCAACACCTGGCTGGCCTTATACAGGCCGTGAAGAGCTTACAGGAAGGTTATGTTCAACTGGAGGAACGGGTCCTATCCCTCTCCTCTACTACCTCCGCTCCCAATGCTGCTTCCTCATCCTCCACCGGAAAACCTGCACCTCCATCAGTTGTGATGTTACCTCCAGAACCCAGAGTGCCTATCCCAGAAAGATTCTCTGGTGACCGCAGCAAATTTAGAGCCTTCCGCACTTCTTGTGAACTGTACTTTGCCCTACAGCCTCGCACCTTTTCATTGGAAACCACAAAGGTTGGATTCGTGGTTTCCTTGCTACTGGGTGAGCCCCAGTCATGGGCCCACCGCCTATTGGAACAGAAGGCTGCTTCCCTTAATACTCTATCCTCCTTCTTTGAGGACATGGCCCAGATTTATGAAGACCCTCAACGCACCGCCACTGCAGAAACTGCGCTTTATTCTCTCCAACAAGGCCGCAGAATGGTCGAGGACTATGTCTCTGATTTCAGATGTTGGAGTGCAGATACAAATTGGAATAACGCAGCTCTCCGTTACCAGTTTCCTATGTGACTCTCAGAATCCCTAAAGGATGAACTTGCCAGAGTTGGAGTGCCACATTCCCTGGACGATCTCATCAAGCTCTCTATTCAGATCGATCGGAGGTTAAGGGAGAGCAGGTCTGAGAGGTCTACCGGAGTTTATCGCCCTGTATGGATGCTTCCTCGGGTCCCCAGTCCTCCTGGTCCCGCTCTCATTGAGAATTTAGGATCTGCTGGTGATTTCGCTGAACCTATGCAGCTCGGCCTACTCCGTCCCTCGCTCACCCAGGAAGAACGCCAACGCAGGCGTCTGAATAATCTGTGTATGTACTGTGGGGAACCAGGTCATTACGTGAGGAACTGTCCTGCCAAACTCTGTAAGTGCCTGTCTATCTCCTCTCCCAGGCCTTTCACTCAGCTTAACAACTCTTCTCATCTAAATATCTCTGTTCTATTACAGTTCCCAGGACGAGTTATTCAGGTTCCAGCTATCATTGACTCAGGAGCCTGTAGTTGCTTTATTGACCAAACCTTTGCTGCCAAGCATCAGATCCCTCTGCAACCCAAGACTCGGAAGCTTTCTGTTCACCTTGCGGACGGATCCGCTATTAAATCCGGACTAGTCTCACAGGAGACCATACCAGTACCTGTCATCATTGCTTCCTGCCATAAAGAACTCTTATGTCTTGATGTCATCGCCTCACCCTTGTTTCCTATCATCTTGGGGATGCCGTGGCTGCAGGCTCATAACCCACACATCAATTGGATTACACAAGAGATCCAGTTCAACTCTTCCTATTGCTGCCAGCACTGCTTATCAGATTCCCCTGGTTCACCTTTGTTATGTATGGACTCAGACTCCGAAGTTTATAAATCTGTTCCTACTGCCTACCTGGGCTTTCTGGATGTCTTTAGCAAAAAGGGGGCAGAAACTCTTCCCCCTCACCGGTCTTATGACTGTCCAATCGAGTTACTCCCCGGGGCTGAGGTACCTTTCGGTAGGATTTTTCCCTTATCTGAACCAGAACTCTTGGCCCTAAAGGACTATATTGATGAAAGCTTGAAAAAGGGGTTCATCCGCCCTTCCACCTCTCCGGCTGGAGCGGGCATTTTCTTTGTTGAGAAGAAGGATCATTCCCTTCGACCTTGTGTCGACTACCGTGAACTTAACAAAGTCACAATCAAGAACCGGTATCCCTTACCCTTGGTACCCAAACTTTTTCAAAAACTCAGATCAGCAACGATCTTTACAAAACTGGATCTTCGAGGAGCGTATAACTTGGTCCGCATACGGGCCGGGGATGAATGGAAGATGGCATTTCGTACCCGATTTGGGCACTTTGAATACCTGGTGATGCCCTTCGGTTTGTGTAATGCACCTGCTACATTTCAGCATTTTGTCAATGATATTTTTCGAGACTTTTTGGACCTTTTTGTTATTGTCTATCTGGATGACATTTTGATATTCTCTTCTTCTTTGGAGATTCACAGGGAACATGTAAGGAAGGTGCTAACTCGTCTTCGACAACATGGTCTATACGCCAAACCAGAGAAGTGTGAGTTTGAGCGGTTGAGCATCCAGTTCCTGGGACTGATAATTTCTACCGGAGGCATAGAGATGGACCCTCAGAAGGTTGCTGCGATTCTAGACTGGCCTGCTCCCACTGATAAAAAAGGAATCCAACGTTTCATTGGTTTTGCAAACTTCTATCGAAGATTCATTAGAGGATTTTCAACCATCATTTCCCCTATTACCCAATTAACCAAACAGGGCAACAGGTTCTCCTGGACTGCTGAGGCCCAGTCTGCCTTTGAAAACCTCAAACAATTATTCACGTCAGCATCCATTCTTAAGCATCCTGACCCGGTTCCATATGTCCTGGAGGTTGATGCCTCAGAAACGGCAGTAGGGGCAGTACTCTCCCAGCGCCAAGGAACCAAGGGCCTTCTGCATCCAGTTGCGTTTTTTTCCCGTAAACTCTCTCCAGCCGAGAGGAATTACGATGTAGGGGATCGTGAACTCCTAGCGATTAAGGCAGCACTGGAGGAGCGGAGATATCTTCTGGAAGGGGCAGCTCATCCTATTCTTATTTTTACAGATCATAAGAACCTGGAATACTTAAGGACAGCAAAACGCCTGAGGCCACGTCAAGCTAGGTGGGCATTGTTCTTTGCGAGATTCTGCTTTCACATAACCTACAGACCTGGGTCAAAAAATACTAAACCAGATGCCCTATCCCGAATGTTCGCAGAATCTGAAGAAGCTGATCTCCCGGACACCATTCTATCTCCCGGAAACTTCCTCCTGTTGCAGGAAGACTTAATTTCTCGAATCAAGCAGGCTTCTGTAGGAATTCCCTTGCTCCCTGAGACACCATTACAAACCAGGGATGGTCTATTATGGCACCAGGACAAGATCTTTGTACCGGAAGGTGTACGCATTTCTGTTCTGAACCTGTGCCACGACCATGCGTTGGCAGGACATTTTGGGGTCAGCAAAACAGCCGAATTAGTACTCAGTACATTTTGGTGGCCCCATTTACAGGAAGACTGTAGGAAATATGTGGGGGCATGCACCACATGTATCCGGAACAAAAGCAGCAGGACGAAAGCATGGGGTTTGCTCAAACCACTGCCCATCCCAGACAGACCTTGGAAAATGGTGTCAAACATGTTATACTTACCTCCTCTGTGCAGTTGGTTTTGCACAGGGCAGACTGGATCAACCTCTTCTCAGGTCCTTCTTCACTGCTCCTAGCCCCTCCCTACTGTCAAGTGCCCCCGTAGAAAGCAGCTTGCTATGGGGGCACCTGAACCGAGCTGCAGCTTCGTGTGTCGATTCAGACATGGATTTGTTGTTTGGCCTTGCCCAATCTCTCTCCTGATTGGCTAACTGACTTTGATTGACAGCTACGGGAGCCAATGGCGCCGTGGCTGTGTCTCAATCAATCAGGAGGGAGAGTCCCAGACGACTGAGGGAATTCGTTGACATCTCTGGACAGAGATTTGGCTCAGGTAAGTGTTAGGGGGACTGCCACACACAGAAGGCATTTTATCTTAATGCATAATGCATTAAGACAAAAAACCTTCTGACTTTACAACCCCTTTAAGGTGAAAAACCTTACAGATTTAGAACCACTTTAACAAGGTAAAAACAATAAATAGAAATCTTTTGGCTAGTTGGAAGGTTTAAAATAAATATTGCCAGTAACATTTAGCAACTAACCCAATTATAAGCTATGGTCAATGCATGATGTAAATAAACAAAGGTAAACTGGTAAAAAAAATTGGCTCTAACTAGATTGGGAAAAGCTTAGAAAGATTTTATTGCCTTTTGTGTCGCCACTGGGGAACTTTCCCCTCAGTTTCCCTCTTAGTTAGGAGTTAGATCAGCTTTAGAGTGACCATCAATAATGACAAGAAGTGAATCTGTTTTCCTAATGGAAGTAGTGACAGATGGATAAACTCACACAGTAAAAACCATATATTGAAAAGAGAGGAAAATCTCCTTCTGATAAACAGGAGCTGAGCAAAGGGATGAAAGAATTATGTCCTAATTAAGGTGAAAATCTAAAACCACCTTAGGAAGGAAAGAGTCTCTAGGCCTCAAAACCACCTTATCCCTATTTAGGATCAAGTAAAGTTTTTTATAGCACAAGGCCAACAGTTCAGAAACACATGTTATAGCAAGAAGTAATGGCTGTAGATTAGAGCAGAAAGGGTAATAGTTAAAAGTAACATTCATGTTCAAAGGGCTGTTGTTGGAAATACAAGAGAACTAAATTTAAATCCCATAGAGACACAGGAGGTTGTACCACATAAGAGACTCTGTACAAAATCTCAACTCAAGGCCAAATGCTGATTCAGAATTAATTTTAAAAGGTTAGGTTTTATTACAAGGAGTATTTCTTGGGGTGAAATTATTTTCCCTCACAATAAGTGAGGTAAGGCTGGACCTCTATGTCTTCATTGTGAATTTCCAAAGCAGCTGTTCAGTGGTTCTGCTGCGATTTCGATATGGTTCAGATGGGAAATTTTGGAGCCGGTGGCCACTGGTGTCTTTAAAAATAGGTGGTTGTTAAGGAGCAAGCCAGGAAGCCAGCCACTGCATCCTTAACAATGGATGACTCAGGAGCTATCAGCTGGGTTACCCGTTGGCAGCTGAATGTAAAAAAAAAAACATTGCTGGCAATGAAAAATAGTGAAGAAAATGGCGTGGGGGTCCCCCGAATCTATAGCAGAACTTTGGGTCTGGTATGGATTTTAAGGGAAACCCCATGCCATAATTAAAAAAAAAAAAAAAGGCGTGCCCCCTCCTCATCTATACCAGATTCGTAGGTCTGGTATGGATTTTGAGGAGAACCCCATGCCAAAATGTAAAAATAATAATAACAAGGAAAAAGGGGAGATGAGCAAGCGCCCCTCCACATAGGGGGGGTGTTTCAGGCAGGGGGGCTCTGCCCCCCACAACAAAGCACCATGTCCCCATGATGGGGACGAGGGCCTCTTCCTACAACCCTGGCCAGTGGTTGTGGGACTCAGCAGACAGGGGGATTATTGGGATCTTCAAGCCCCCTTTAACAACAAGACCTTAGGTTCTGGTAGGGTTTTGGGGAACCCTACGAATTTTTTTATTTTTTACATTTTTGTGTGGGGTTCCCCTTAAAATCTGTACCATGCCTGAAAGGTCCTGGTATGGATTAGGGGGCCCCCACGCTGTGTATTTTTTCAGTACATTTTCATTACTGATGAGATGTGCGATTCAGATGCGTTCCCATAGAAGGCAATGAGCCTGGAATTCGCATCTGAATCTCACTGCAGTGATCAGAAAATGCACAGGAATCTTTTTAAATTTGCAGTGAATTCTTACTGCTAAAGCACTGCTGCTCCATATAAAGCCGGGTTGGTTCACATGCCATGTGAATGCGGTTCAAAACGCATCCAATTCACATATGTGTGAGCGGAGCCTAAGCATTTCATGTACAATGCTAGATTTTGTGGGAAGTAAACTTTCTAGCATTTAAAAGAGAAGGAATTTACGACATCAGAAATATCCCTGTCTCTGACTTGGGATTCAATAGCCATGCTTTTAAATTCAGCTACCCTGAATCAGAGTGGTAAACCGATCTTTGGAATAATGGATCTAGTTGATCTACAAAAGCCCACATGATGTCTACCAGGAGTCTGATCAGGTCAAAATACTATATTCACCTGGACCAGTTCAGAGCTTTTATCTCAATCCTGCAGAATAGAGGATGAAGGGATTTTAGAGGAGGAAAGACATGGGTCAGTGTGATTCTATGGAGTGACTACAGATGTAGTCCTGTACATCCTAAAAGATAAAGGATTGCCTATAAAAACAACAGTGGCACAAAGACAAACACTTTTGAAATGGAAATGGTACCTGCAGGAATGAGGGGGAATTCAGACTGGTGAATAGAAAGAATTAACCCGGCTCCTTACTGGTTTAGTCACTTTTGATACTTTGTCCCATCCAAACCTACAAGAAGCAACGAACCTGCAGCCATCTCCAATTAAAACAGCCCCGCCATTTGAAGAGCTGGGTGAAGAACAGAAAATGACGCATGGTTCACTGATGGATTAGCCATTTTGACCTATAAAGGCAGAAAAAGGACTAGCATACAATCCGCATCAACAGACTGTAATTCAAGAAAAAGGATTAGGAGGATCTAGTAAGTATGCTGAACTGAAATCTCTAATCATACTAATGGAGGAAACCACTGATCCTGAATTATACATATACTGTACAAGGACAGTTAGGCTGTGTAAAAGGCTTGTGTGATGTGGATGCCGACTTGGAGAAACAACAGGTGTCTAATTCATTGAAAGCCCATATGGGGAGGTGAAAAATTATGGAAGAGGATATGGGAGACAGCCCACTCAAGATTGATTCACATTGGGCATGTCGACACCCATGTGAAGGACAGATTTGGAGAGGAGAACCCAAACAAAAGACTGCTGATGAGTTAACTAGAGTACGAGAAGTTCAAACTACAGAAGACCCTATAGATCTAGTACTATTTCAGATGGCAAATTTGGCCCATGAGACAGCGGTTCACAGAGGCTAATCCATGACACTAGAATGGACACAAGCCAGAGGGCTACCAGTAACTCTTCAGATGATCATTTAAGCCCAAGAATCTTGTCAGACATGTAATGAGATCAAGAAGTGGCCTCTCACAAAGCAAGCCCGCGGACATTTGAACAAAAGGTTCACCACTGGGCAGGTATCGCAGATGGACTACATGGGTCCCATGCCAAAAGGAAGAGGTGGAGTGATATACTGCTGTACTTCTGTGGACACATTCTCTGGAATATTGAGAGTACTACCCTGTAAATATGCAAACCAAGGTTCAAATCTTGAAATGCTCCAGACTATAGTGACTGCCTATGGATTGCCATCCGAGATACAAACAGATAATGGAACCCACTTCACTGGAAGTGAATTGGGTTGTCACTCAAGCAGTCATGACTTTGAACAGTCGACCAATAGGGCAGTTCTCACCTTATGAATGTTTAACTGGACAGGTAGACACCGACAGTGACAATTAGGTTAAAGTTCTAAGGTACTTTTCCTCAACAGGTGGGCAAGAACATGAACGTGTATTTCTTATGTGGAAATTGGGCCTACTGATGGCTACCAACTAGCTGGGAAGGAGAATGTTACCTTAGCTCCATCGTCCCTGCAATAAGGCAAAGAGATTTTTCCAGGGGAGTGGATCAGAAACAAAAGATGGAGCTCATTTATCGGAACACATGAGAGTAATTCAGGGGTTCTTATCTCTAACTGGGGAGTATATTGGTCATTGAACCAGATAGATGCCTTAAAAACCTAATGGATGAAGCCCTAAATGCCACTGTGGACTCTATTTTAAAGCTATCCCAGGAACAAGTGCAAATAAGAGTCATGGCTCTTCAGAACAGACTGGCATTGGATTATGTTCTGGCTTCAAATGGGGGTGTATGTACTTTAGTCAGGACTGAGTGCTGCACATATATTGTGAATTATTCTGGGACAATAACTCATGACTTGTCAAGGATAAATAAAGTCAGAGAGTTGCTTCCTAATCCATCAGACAACTGACCTTTTGGGTGGTTGGGTACTTTAGGAATCGCATTAATGCAATGGGCAGTGGTATTAACTATTATTTGTTTTTGTTTTTACTTTTGTGTTATGTGTGTGATGTGTATAGGGAAAAAGGCATTGAAGAAAGCTAGGCCCCTACGAGAAGTAGAAATGTGTGCATTGTAATTATTGCCTATGTATGGGTTCAACAGGTAGACTGTATCAGTTGTGGATATTTTTTAACTGATTCATGACAAATGTCCCCATACATGTGTAATACTATCTCTCACCCACAGGTGGTTTAGTGAGCTTTTGACGTTGTGTATTTAAAGATTCTGCCGAATATCCAATTGAGCATGTGGTTGTGGGGAGGAAGTGCAAACATGTGTTGCTAACCTCACTCACAAAATGACCTGTGAGTGATCAAGAAGAATGATTACATCCTGTGGGTGGTCTCTGGTATACAGGACTATAAAGAGAGTCCAAAGCATGAGGAATAGTCTGTTTTTTTTCGAGCTGTGGAAAGACCAAGCATGCAGCCAGGATTTCTTATTGTCCTGTTCCTCCAGCTATCCAGCGTAAGCTGTTGACATTCAACTACCAGAGCTAAGTATTATTTGATATTTTTGGATATTGGGAATAAGAGTGTATGTTTAAGTCATGGTATTTTGTGTAATGTTTATGGTACATTTTATATGTAAGGTATGTATTTTGATGTCCAGTAAAGTTTTGTTTTATGCTTTTTATCAAACCTGCACTTGGTGTTTCTGTTCATTTTAAATATTCGCTAGATATTTGCATGGCAGTCCAGTATACCTACAATTTCAGTATATTGTGCTGCAACAATTAAGAGCTAATCTGCTCAAATGTATGCAGTCTTGTTTTTTTTTTATAGTTGTTGTTGTTTCCCACTGTTATTAGATTAATGTTTATAATCTAATAACAGCCTCATATTTTCCCCATTTGTTACAATGGTATCACTCTTTTGCTGAATATAGACTTTAGCAGAAGTGCTACCATAAACTAATCTCCCTACCAACAAAATAGATTTATAAAGACAGACACCATTTAATTATAAGATATTCTGGATTTTTCTCAGAAAACACAAAAACCAAAAAAATCTCCTTACCAATGAATGAACATTAAGGAAACAACATAGATGGATACTCATTTGAAGAACTTATACTAAGATTTAATATACGTATTACGAGCATATTTCAACTAGATCGGGTTGGATAAGTTGAAAGAGAAATGCCTCTTTAACCACTTGCCGACCGCCGCACGACTATCTACGTGGGCGGTCAGCCCCTCACAGGCAAAGTGACGTAGGTCTACGTCGCTCGCCTGTGAGGGTTTAGGGAGCGAGCGCGCGCCGCCGGAGGCGCGCTCCCGCTCCCGCGTGGTCACGGACCCCCCCGCGCGCGTGACCGGCGGACCCGATCGCCGCCGGCCACTCTGCGATCGGCGGGGGAGAGGGAGATAGTCAGGCAGCTTGTGTAAACAAGCTGCCTGTCATTCTCCTCTCTGTATGAGAGCTGATCACATGGATCTACTATGTAGATCCATTGATCACTCCTCATACAGTTGAAGCCACAGCCAATCACAGTTAGAATCACGCCCCTAGGGACACACACAGCCCCTCCCTCTCAAATAAAGTTAACCCCTTCACTACCAGTGCATTTTTACAGTAACAGTGCATATGTATAGCACTGATTACTGTAGAAATGTCACTGGTAACCCCAAAAGTGTCAAAAATGTCAGTCAAGGGTCCGATCTGTCCGCCGCAATGTCGCAGTACCGCAAAAAAAATCGCAGATCGCCGCCATTACGCGTTAAAAAAAAAAACAACAAAAATGACAAAAATCTTTCCCTTTGTTAGTAAACGCAATAACTTTTGCGCAAACCAATCAAAATACGCTTTTTGCGATTTTTTTTACCAAACATAGGTAGCATAAAACAAATTGGCCGAAAATATTAAAAAATTTTGATTTTTACATTTTTTTTTGGGGGAATTTCATATAAAAAAAAGGGAAAAATATTGCTATTTTTGCAAAATTTACGCTCTTTTTTTGTTTATAGCGCGTGATCAAAAAATCGCACAGGTGATCAAATACCACCAAAAGAAAGCTCTGTTTGTGGGAAAAAAAGGACGCCAAATTCGTTTCGGTACAGCGTCGCACGACCGCGCAATTGTCCGTTAAAGTCACGCAGTGCCGAATCGCAAAATGCCCTCTGGTCGTTTAGCAGCCAAATCCTCCGGGGCTTAAGTGGTTAATGAGCAATACATACCTCCTGCCTTAACACATAGACAGTCCAACAAAGTACTAGCCTTTAAGAATACTTGATTTAAGGCAGAGGGGAAGCCACATAAAAAAGGATCCATTATGATTTCTCCTCTCAAATGGAACACAAGCACTCCTTCAAAAAGAAAAGGGGGACCTCAAGATAGGTAAAAAGGCCTAAATTACATTTGTATTTTTTTACACATATGTTGGTTTGTTTTATTCTGTTTTTATTTTTCATATGTTTTTTTCCATCTCTTCTCTACTTGAAGTCTTTATATATAAGACAAAAATGTTAAACAGACATGTGCAGATGAGAATAACTGTTACAAACTTTGAACAGTTATACTCTCAAAGAACTAATAATTAGGTGTTCGCCTAACCACCTACTTTTCAGACTATATGCTGAACTCAACTTGAACAACCTCTTTGGTGACTTAGCGTAATTTTCTTGAAATATCTCTTGAATGACTAATTACATAAAATGTATTGGGCGTACTTTATTGCACCTCATGAGAACAAAAATGCTACAAAGGAGCAGAATGAGTATGTTTAAACTTTTAAGACACCACGTGAGAAACTGAGTGTTTACTTCAAATAGTACCAATGCTATATGGAACTCTGTCCGCCTGGCTAGGCCCAACAGAGAAAAAAGTTGTGTTCATTTCTTAACCACCGTATTTCAAGTTAAACAGGTTTCTAAATATCTAAATATCCTATAGGAAAGAGAAGGAGGCGCAACACCTAGTGCATTACCCGTGGTCACCGTATAAAATGTTTTATTAAAATGCCAAATGCATACTCACAGACAAGAAGAATGTAAAATCGCATTAAAAGATTCCACCACACATGGAATGGAATGGCACACGTCCTGTGAATGAGACCGTTAACGTGTTTCGGGAGTCAAGCTCCCTTCATGACTCCCGAAAAGCGTTAGCGGTCTCATTCACAGGACGTGTTCCATTCCATGTGTGGTGGAATCTTTTAATGCGATTTTACATTCTTCTTGTGAGTATGCATTTGGTATTTTAATAAAACATTTTATAAAGTGACCACGGGTAATGCACTAGGTGTTGCGCCTCCTTCTCTTTCCTATATGTATCTTAGTCTGAGTTCCCCACCTGAGGAGAGCAGCATGCCGGTCTTCCCCTCGGAGTGAGCGCTTGGCTGAATTGATTGTTCTAAATATCATATATAAGTTGTTTTACAACAGGTCATTTATTATTATGCATTTGTAATATCTTACTTTTTTCTATTAAGGAGAATAGCAGACTCCAATTAACCTGATTATTTTATACTTATATATCCCAATTAATTGCTTCTTTTTGCCTCAAATTGAGAGACAAGCAAGGGTGTAGAGAATAGGGAGATAGGTAAACTGCTATTTTCCTTGGTGGGCTTACCACTTGACCCCCAAAGATAAACGCACGTACTATTCTGAATTAATACTTTAATATATCTACATATATATCGCACCTCTGGAAAAAATCCTTGGGATTTCCAGTGAGACGATAGATAGATAGATAGATAGATAGATAGATAGATAGATAGATAGATAGATAGATAGATAGATAGATAGATAGATAGATAGATAGATAGATAGATAGATAGATAGATAGATAGATAGATAGATAGATAGATAGATAGATAGATAGATAGATAAATAAAACAAACTACTTTCTTTTAATTTTTTATTTGTTTATTTATTTAGAAAAATGGCATAGTCCAGCCTGGAGAAATACCCCACCATTATTTCACATAATGCCAATGGTTTGAACATACCAGAAAAAAAGATCTAAAATACTAACTGAACTTAAAAAAGCAAGACCAAAAATAGTCTTTTACAAGAAACCCACTTTAAAACCTCGCAGATACCTCGACTTGTAAACAATTTTTTCACAAAAGCATATCACGCAACAAACCCAATCGCAAAACTAAAAAACTGTCCAAAAACACAAACTTTACAATGACACAAAAACTTGCTGACCCAAAAGGAAGATATATTTTTCTCAAAGGAACACTAAATGACAAGCCAGTAACACTAGCAAATGTCTGCTTCCCAAACAAAGCTCACATCTCATTTTGCCAACACATTACAGACTAATTAAAATGGTTTGCAAGTGGATGCATAATCCTAGGAGGAGATTTTAACATTCCTCTCAACCCTCTACAAGACACATCATCACAGAAAACATGCGTCTCATATAAAATACTCTAAAAAGTAAAGTCACTTCTACAATCACTGACATTATTTGACACCTAGAGAACAATTTACCCAACGGAAAGAGATTTTACTTTCTACTCTAACCCTCATAAGAGATATACAAGAATTTACCAAATATTTATCACTCAGAGAGATCTACCACATCTCACAAATACTGAAAAAGGCATCATATCTATCTAAGATAACGCCCCCACTTCAATTATTTTTACCCTCCCAAACACAATCCCCCAAAATTTAATTGGAGACTAAACCTATCTTTGCTAACTTTACCCCACTATACATTCACACATACAGAAATCCATCACCAACTAATACTTCCACTGAAGTCCCAGCTCTAACAACATGGGAAGCCCATAAAGCGGCAGTAAGAGGATAACTCATCAAAGGTGGGGCCAAGTGGAAAATGAAGAAAGCAAAATTAACAAACTTTTAGCTAACATAGCGAGATTAGAACTTCTATACAAGCATTCTCTATCAAAAATATCAGAAGACGAACTGATAAACAATTAGAAAGCCTTACAGCAGATCTTAGATTTAAAATCCAAATGATTTAACAACTTGCTACCCGCCGCCATCAAAAGAACCAGAACAGCCTGAACAGCCAGAACAGCGGCGATTGTTGCCGCGCCGTGTTGCTAGGACACGGGGCGACCCCGATCTTGGTAAAGAGTCAATGACATGACTCTTTACCCATGTGATCGGATGTGTCTAATTGCAGCCGGTAACATGTAAATGAGGAAGTGCCGTTATTCGGCTCTCCTTGCCTCACACTGTCAAAGTGTGAGGCGAGGAGAGCCGATCAGTGGCTCCTCCTCATAGGGGAGACAAGTACAAGTAATCAGGACACTGATCATCAGTGCCCTGAGTACACAAAATGTAAATAAAGTGCCAATTACTGCCCACCATCAGTGCCCACAGTGCCCACCATCAGTGCCCACAATCAGTGCCCACAATACATGCCCATAGTGCTGCCAGTCAGTGCCCATTAGTGTCTGCTCCTCGAGGCACTGATGAGACAGTGCCACCCATCAGTGTCGCCTGTCAGTGCCCATCAGTGCTGCCTGTCAGTGCCGTATCTCATTGCCCATCAGTGCCAGATCTCCATGCCCATCAGTGCCACCTATCAGTGATCATCTGTGCCACCTATCAGTGCTCATCAGTGCCGCCTATCAGTGCCACCTATCAGTGCCCCTCAGTGCGGCATATTAGTACATCCTCATCAGTGCCCATAAGTGCCACCTCATCCGTGCCCATAAGTGCCACCTCATCAGTGCCCTTCAGTGCAGCCTATCAGTGGCCATCAGTGCTGCCTCATCAGCGCACATTAGTGTAGGAGTAAAATTATTTATTTTCAAAATTTACTCACAGAAAATAAGAAAAACGTTTTTTTTTCTTTCAAAATTTTCTGTCTTTTTCCTTTTTTTTGTAAGAAATAAAAAACCAAGAGGTGAAAAAAAACCCGCCAAAAGAAAGCTCTATTTGTGTGGAAACAATGTTAAAAATGTCATATGGGTACAGTGTAGCATGACCCCGCAATTGTCATTCAAAATGTGAGAGCGCTGAAAGCTGAAAACTGGCCTGGGCTGGAAGGGGGTGAAAGTGCACTGTAGGCAAGTGGTTAAGAAATTAATATATTATGAACACGGCGACAAAGGAGGCAATGTTTTAGCCAAAGCCCTAAAAGATGCAAATGCAATTGTTACTATCCATTGCATACATAATTCAGAAGGGAAACTAGTTCACGACTCAAACAAAATTGCAGACTGTTTTCACAAATTCTACACAACTTTGTACAACCTACCTCCTCAGCACAAACCAACAAATTTATCGAAAAACAGAGAGCAAACCATAAAAGGATTTCTAAAAAAAATATGTAAAGTGCCAAAACTATCATCTAAGGACATAGAACTGTTAGAAAATGAATTTCTGAAGAAGACATTCCTGCAGCAATCAGAGAATTAAAATCAGGGAAAAGCCCACTACAACTATTACACTGGTAGTGTTCATGAAGAAAAAATTCTGTCTTGTCATTGACTTTACAGACAGCCATGGATAGGTAAAAATATATTTATTAGTTACTATTATATATAGAAAGCATACAAAAAATTACAAAAATTGCAACCCTTAAACATGAATACCATTTACATCATAAAGATATGGCATTGACACTGTAAGCCGTGGTGCACCATCTGGCTAGGTGCCATAGATTATGCAAAAACACCCTCTACTTTCCTCTACTTCCTACTCTTTATATGACATGCCCTGAACACACCATCCCCAACGTAAAACATGGTAGTGCGGGCATCATGTTGTGGGGATGCTTTTCTTCAGCAGGGACAGGGAGGTTAGTCAAAGTTGATGGGAAGATGGATGGAGCCAAATACAAATCAAACTTAGAAGAAAACCTTTTAGCGTCTGCAAAAGACTTGAAATTGGGGCAGAGGTTCACCTTCCAGCAGGACAACGACCCTCAACATATAGCCAGAGCTACAATGGAATGATTTAGATCAAAGCATATTCATCATGTGAATGATGAAGGTATGAATACTTTCTCAAGACACTGTATTCTGGGCAATAATGAGTCTCCCTTTCTTATCTCAAGTAAGAAGCCCCAAAACATATACGAACGTGCTTCAGTCAGCAATAAGTATTTTAATGTAGGTGGAGGGTTTCTGATAGTTTTCTAGGTCATGTGGGTTTGATACCTGGGAATTTATACAATTTATAAATATATTTAAACATTTACTATACATTTTCTTTTGTCAACATTTTTTTTTTCTTTTGGGAAAGTATGTAACAGTGGATAGTTCCAAAAACAAACAAATATATTTTTGCCAGTACAAATACGAAGTGCAACTTTTACAGATTATGGGTTTTTGGTATCCACTAAATAATACAAGTAACAACTCTGATAGATAGATAGGTCCCGGGATATACATTCTTTTCTGGACAACCAACCATATGGTCCTATAGGATGCATTATAGATAAAAGTATCTTTTTCTGAGAAGGAAAAGAAAAAAAAGACAGAACGAAGAAAACGACTGTGCAATCACAGTGCTCTATTTATTATTCATTTTCTATTGCTAAAAATCACAAATTTGTAACTACAGCAGAATAATAATTACACTGATGTGTCCTCTAGACCGAGAGGCAGAGTAAATATGGAGTACTTTATTAACAAGTTCAGAAATCTATAAAACATGTGCAGCCCACTGAGTATATTATAAAATGAACTGGATCTAACTTCTACAGAGTATAGGAAGCATTGTAGATGTAACATCTGTAAACAGTGACATCTCCAGGCCAGAGGTTTGAACGCCACATACCCCATTAAGAGTATTTTTAAAAAAACAAAGACTGCAGTTTTTCATGTGCTAGAGGCAAATGACTGAATAATATTGTTTATTACTATTATATACTTGTTGCACCCTCTTCGGTATACTCTGTCAAAGTAGATCCAACATTTACAAATTAGACTTATTATATGTGAGATGCATTTCTGGGACAAGGACATCCAGCATCCAGAAAAAGATAAACTGCTTCCCCAATGTGTGATTCCCACTCTCAGCTGTCACTGCAATTGTATCCACATCACTAAGCTGCTCCAGGTTAACATGAACTTGCTGTATGCTTTCTGCCTCTGTCATTCTCTATGAGTATTGTTGGATCAGCCAGAGGCAAATCAAAACGGTATGACACACATGCAGAGACATAAAATTAATCACATGGCCCCATACTAAAAATTGTAAAGTGTCCCCCCCCAAAAAAAAAGGAAAACTATTTTACAAGAGCTCAAATGCCACAGGAAAGTGACATAGGCCAAAAAGTCACATGACAGTGATAATGAGGTAAGTACACATTTGTGTAGAGCACCCCATACAGAATGAGGCATGGTAGAACAGGGAATGTATAGCATGCCACACAGAGTGTAGAAATGGGAATTTACAGCACAGCATTCAAAATGAGGCAGTGTGGAACATTACATTTAAAACAAGGCTTAGCGCCGTTTCACATAGGAGCGACGCTACTTTCAGGGGCGACCTCCGAGATCGCGGTGCGAGCAGCGCGCCGCGACCTAGGAGCGGCCGCCACGGACTTCATAACATTGAAGTCTATGGCGGTCACCTCCTGGTCGCCCCAAAGAAGCTCCGGACCCTTTTTCTAGGTCGGAGCGACTTGTGTCGCTCCTATTAGAACGGGTCCGCAGCTTTCCTATGGGAGGCGACCTGCGGCGACCTGTGAGGCGACCAGGTCGCCTCACAGGTCGCCCTAGTGTGAACCGGGGCTTAACAAAAAAAGATGTTGTAGTTTAAGAGAACATAAAATATATCATGGCATATAGAATGAGGTAGAATAGAGAACATACAACTTGGCATATGGAATGAGGCAGTGCAGAATATGTAATATACAGTATTACATACAGAATGAGGTGGTGTGGAATAGGAAAAGTACAGCATGGTATATGGAGTGAGACATTGCAAAATAGGAATTTGTTAGGAGCGTGAGTAAGCCTAACATTCCTACCTTCACCGTGGCACTCACATCCTCGTTGTCAAGCAATGAGGACAGCACCTACATTGCACCTTTTGTCCGGCAGTGGCAGGCTTATGCTGAGTGTCCTCATTTCTAGACAGCAAGTTGCTCCATCTGCTTAGCCTTCCTCCTCTCACACTGGTCAGCTCTAACCTATGGCTGCCTTGCCTTGATTGGCTGTACACTTCTGGCACTCTAGGTGAAGCGTAACTACATTTTTTGAGAAAAAAACATTCTATCTATGTACTATTGCAATGAGTATAACAACCTATGTTGCAGATTTCTACCTTTTGTTTTTCTGAAGAAATAACTGTCGGTCAGCTGTGCAACTGCAGAGCACTAATGAGGAAATCTGCTGGGCCTGCATCCCTTTAGACGTGTTCCTATTGAGAGTATCTCACCAAAAATTAAATTTTTGATCCAGGGGAAGCCTGAAATCTGATTTGTATCTTAGGTAGACTTCTGGGAAAATCAATGAGTCAATCACACAAGCAGGAAATTATGTTTCTGGGGTGTGTTCAGTACACATTCTGTGTACAGAACAACTCCAGGTAGCCAAATTGTACAGAATTTTCAAAAAATTACAGAGGCTGCAGATTGAAAAGGAAAGGTAATTTTTAATAACGTTTAATTAGGGTATGACTGGTGTCGCAATTGTATACGCTATATTATTTTTTCTTTATTTGCTATTTTTTTCCCCAACGAAAGTGGAGTTAGCCTTTAAGTATCACAAGCCCAAGGTTTTGGGCTAGTGATAGCATCTGCTACCTAGATTCCTTCCCATCTTGCCCTACCTGATGTGTTACCTTTCGTTTAGATTTCTCATTGCTGACCCCTGCCTAGTACCTAGATTACTCTTTTGGATCGCTGCCTGAACTTGACCTTGGACTGTTTACTGGATTACGTTTGCTTGCTTTCTGCCCTGACGTTGGAACTGTCTATTGGATTATGCTTGCTAGCTACCTCCCTGGCCTTGTTTTGTGGATTACGCTTATCCGATACCTACCCTGACCAGTATTCCGCTATCAGTTGCTGTCTTCTGCCTGGCTGACTTTAAGACTACAAGTACCCTTCCCTGATTCTTTCATTTAGTCATAGTGCCATCTGACCAGGAACTGTAGCATCATGTTCTAAGACCTAAAAAAATTTTAAAGCGGAGGGGGCATTGTCAGCATTCCAACAATACATGAAATGCAACAAGAATTGTAAGAAGGAAATCAGGGTGGCTAAAAAAGACTATGGGAGACACATAGCAGAGAAGAGTAAAAAAAATCCCAAGGAATTCTTTAAATATACTAATAGTAAAAAAGCAAAGTCAGAGCACATTGCCCACATGAAAAACGATGAAGGGAGGATGGTTACAGATGACACAGAGAAGGCAACTGTACTAAATGCTTTCTTCTCCTCAATTTTAACACAGGAAAAGGAGGGGTATACTGACCACGACAGTATTGTTAGTAGCACATCACAGGACATACCGCTGTGGTTAACAGAGGCTGGCATCAAGGAAAGATTTATTAAGCTTAACACAAATAAATCACCAGGACCAGATGGCTTACACCCGAGAGTCCTCAAAGAACTAAGTCAGATTATAGCTAGTCCAAAAAGTCCAAAATGTTTTGATGAATGTGTGAATAATGAAACCAAAAAGTCCAAACAATATATTCAACCGAATAGATCAATCACAATAAAAATCCGTCCAATGTTACATTTTTGGGCATTGACAAATTTACTCCAAAATGGCGGGGGGAGCCTTTTGTGAGGGGCCTTTCTAGGTTAGAAATGGCTTGGATATTCAAAGTTAAGACCTACACGCCTTTCGAAATGAATGTGGATACTGATGTAAACGCATTCATTAACAATTCTTGATTTTTCCGGTCTATGGTAATTTTTCTGAATATAACTTTGTACTAAGGTAATGTAATTTTATACTCTATGGAGGCTAATGGGTGATATTCTGATATCTCGATATGGTAAATAGGTTATAATTTTTATATTAATTTTCAACATTTTTGAGCCTTGTATTTGGACATATATCATATCATGCTATATAATAATATATAACATTTATCAATACTTTTTATTATTCCTTTATAAATTTTATTTCTTCTGAGTTATGGTGCGATCTAGCCCTCTCTCATTGACGAAATAGTGGCAATTTGAATAGGAATGGTGAGTTCTCTGTTTAGACCACTGTATTTTATGATTTTTAACTTATTGGGAGATCTTTGCTATTATGGCTTTGGTCCCTAATATGATACAGCCATTCAGCCCGTCAAGGGTATGCTGGGGATGCTAATATCATCATCTTTGTGTGTTCCCTAATATGATTTTTTATCACATCAGGCTTTGGTCCCTAATGTGATTTAACAATTTAGCCCGTCAAAGGTATGCTGGGGATGTTAATGTCATCATTTCTGTTTGTATTTATGATTCATAGCTATATCTTAGAACTTTTGTGCAAGAGGACTTCCTGGGGGATCTGGGATTGTTGCTTGCCCTTAATAGCTTTTTTATGGCAGTATTATATGGACCGATGTCCTTTGGATTTATTTCCATATATAGATTTAATCTAAATTTCCAATGGGGTATTAGTTAGCTAAGATTGATTTGTATTTATTCCTTACATAAGACAATATATAGGAGGTCCGAGATCAGTTCCGTTGTCCTTAGCCAAGATGGCGATTGTGGCTTCAACTCCTCGGTCCCGGAGGGAAGATCCTCTACCCTATGTGCTTCATTGTGGTATTATATAAGAGGTGGCGTCAGCGCGCCGCCCGTACCTTGAGAACGTCATCCTTTGACGAAACGTACGTCGGTCGCGGCGTGCTGACGTCACCATTGTGAGACACTCAGGCAGGTGTTTGGAGCTGTCCGGCCGGCAGCTTCGATTTAGCGCTTTTCCAAGATTCTTGATGTAAGTGCAATACTTTTATTTTTCGTTTTAATAAATGCAGATTTACACTATGGATATCTCCATCATTATTTCCTTATGATACTTGGAGCCATATTTGTGGATCGGCCTTTGCATCATTGGGGACATATTCCAGGGACATCTGTATCCAGAATTTGGCATTGAAAGTGCTTATCTCTGGTAAGCGGGCGATTTTGGTGCAACTCCCTAATAGATCTTGAGTCCATCCGGAATTACCCTATATGCTCATTTACTTTTATATCTGATAATTACACTTGGAGTCAGGTGGTGGCTTATCCTACGGCTTTTCAACATTCATTTGGAATTGCTGCTTATTTATTTGCCTTCACACATCATTTATTTGGTAATTACAATGCACTAAAGTTGGTGGTTTATCCAAAGGCTCATATTCTTTGGATCGCTGTTTATTTATCTGTATATATTATTTATCTGGTAAGCAGCCTATGTTGGTGGTGGGCTTAACAGCACCTCTCTTTTCTTCTGACACACTCGGGAGTGATTCACTCATTATCATATACAGTATCACGCTATGTTGTATACATTTTTTATTCCTACACCCATCTAATCGTGATCCTGGGACGGCCATCGCTGGTGAGATTTTCAGCTGGCTCAGCTTTATTCCTTACAAGGCGCATTATACTGCTACTTCTGGTAAGCAGTAAATTTATTCAATTCCTGCACGGGTGGATATTCGGTTGAATATATTGTTTGGACTTTTTGGTTTCATTATTCACACATTCATCAAAACATTTTGGACTTTTTGGACTTTATATGTTTTGTGTCATTTAGCGCAGCTTCCCCCCTTTTTTAATGTTTATCTGATGTTGGTCACATATTAAGTTGCCGCTATACCATTTTCCAGATATTTAGCGCAGTTTCTTCCCCCTATTTTAGATTATAGCTAGACCATTGTTCACAATCTTTGCGGACAGTATACTGACAGGATCTATACCAGCTGAATGTAGAAAAGCAAATGTGGTACCAATATTCAAAAAAGGGCAGAGACATATTTCGGGGAACTACAGGCCAGTCAACCTGACATCAATAGTAGGTAAATTATTGGAGGGGATGATAAGGAACTATATCCAAGAATTTGCTGATGAAAACAGTATCATTAGTAGTAATCAGTATGGGTTTATGAAGGGACGTTCTTGCCAGACCAAGCTGTTAACGAGGAATCTGTTAATGAGGATTCAACAAGGAAGTAAGCTGCGATCTAGATAGGGGGGGGGGAACCTGTGGATGTGGTGTATCTGGATTTTGCAAAGGTATTCGATACACTTCCTCATAAAAGCTTAATTTACAAGCTGAAGTCTGAAGACATCGACCATAAGGTTTGTTCTTGGATAGAAAACTGGTTATAGGGGTGCATCCAAAGGGTGGTGATAAATAATGTCTACTCAGACTGATCTGGAGAGGTAAGTGGGGTACCCCAAGGGTCTGTCCTGGGACCAATTCTGTTTAATTTATTCATAAATGATATAGAGGATGGGATAAATATCGCAATCTCAGTTTTTGTGGCCAACACAAAAATAAGCAGGGCAATGACTTTACATCAGGATACAGAAATCTTACAGAAAGAAATTAACAAAATAATAGAATGGGCAACTACATGGCAAATGAGGTTTAATGTGGAGAAATGTAAATGAATGCACTTTGGGGCTAAAAACATAAATGCAAACTACTCACTAAGGGGGGGAACCTCTGAGGGAACCAAGGATGGAGAAAGATCTGGGGGTCCTATTGGAGGGACCCCCAGCAATAGCATGCAATGTCAAGCTGCAGCTACCAAAGCCAGCAGAATATTAGCGTGGATAAAAAAGGGGATATACTCCAGAAATAAAACTATAATTCTGCCACTTTATAAAACTCTGGTCTGGCCACATCTGGAGTATTCTGTCTAGTTCTGGTCACCAATCCTCAGAAGGGATGTTCTGGAACTGGAGAGAGTCCAAAGAAGGGCAACAGAACAAATTAGGGGATTGGAGGACCTCAATTGCGAGGAGCAACTACAAGCACTAAATTTATTTTTGCTGGAGAAGAGACGCTTGAGAGGGGACATGATAGCGACAAATACCTCAAGGGTGATCCCAGCATAGGAAAGAAGCCATTCAGTCTCAGGGAGTGCAAGAGGACTAGTGGCCATACAATGAGATTGGAGGTGAATCGATTTAACCTTAAGCTGTGTAGGGGGTTTTTCACTTTCAGGGCAGAACAAATGTTGAACTCTCTTCCACAATTGGTGGTGTCAGCGGGTAGTATTAATACTTTTAAAAGCCTCTTGGACATGCATCTTAAATTACACAATATACAGGGATATGGGAGATGATTATCAGCACTGACACACACACACACACACCTACACAGGTTGAACTGGATGGACTATTGTCTTTATTCATCAAACTTAACTACTATGGTACTATGTTACTATGACCTGGGGTCACAAAAGCAATAGTAGGCCTGCTTGCGTTAAAGCTGTTCCCCAACTTTTTTGAAGTTTAGTTTGTTTGGACCAAAGTCGGGCAAGCAAACTATTATCTTCACTAAGAGATGCAGTGGCAGGTAGCATTGTATAGACTGTGCGTATCCTCAGCCACATACAGTATATAGTGCTGTGTTCTAGAAGCAGGACAAGAACTTCCTGCCCAGCTCCCAGAACAAAGCTGAGTCAGGCAGAGGGCTTTTTAGCCATTTACAGAAAGCTTTGTGTTCTACAAATGAGTCGAAGATTGTGACATCATCCATCCACCTCCCCTCTTCAGCCAATAAGAATAAGTTTTGTATAGGAATCATTTTTTAATGGAAGTTTTGCTGAGGTTTAGGAAATGTACAGGGTGACGTGCAGAATGAGGCTTAGCAGCTTAGGAAATGGGAATGCTTTAGGAACATATTAAACAAATGCATCTTGCAGTGCATTCCTATGGGAAATAAATTTAGAAGAGACAAGGCCAAACCTGGCTGGCTAAACCGTAATGTTAAAAAACTTATTAGGGGAAAAAAATGGCCTTCAAGAAATATAAATCAGAGGGCACGGTATCGCTTTCGAGCAATACAAGGAGGCAAATAAGAAAAGTAAATACGAAATCAAAATGGCTAAAATCAACTTTGAGAGACAAAAAGCGGAGGATAGTAAAAAGAACCCAAAGAAATTCTTTAAATATATCAACAGCAAAAAAGCTAGGGCAGAGCATATTGCACACATAATCAACGAAGATGGGGGGAGGGTTACAGAGGACACTGCAAAAGCAACCGTGCTGAACGCTTTTTTCTCATCAGTCTTTACACAGGAAAAGGAGGGGTACACTGACCATGACTGTATGGTTAGTAGTAATACACAGGTCTTGCCGCTATGGCTAACAGAGGGTGAAATCAGGGAAAGGCCGGATAAAATTAACACAAATTAATCACCAGGCCCGGATGGCGTACATCCGAGAGTACTCAAAGAACTCAGTAAGGTTATATCTAGACCACTGTTCCTGATCTTTGCTGACAGTATTATGACAGGAAATGTACCAGGGGATTGGAGGAAAGCTAACGTGATACCGATATTCAAAAAAGGGCAGAGGCATGTACCAGGTAATTATAGGCCTGTCAGTCTGACATCGATAGTATGTAAACTTCTGAAGGGGATGTTAAGGGACTATATCGTAGAGTTTGCTAAAGACAACAACATCATCAGCAGTAACCAGCACGGGTTTACAAATGGGTGTTCTTGTCAAACCAATCTCTTAACATTCTATGAGGAGGTGAGCTGTGAGCTAGATAGGGGCAGACCAGTGGATGTGGTGTACCTGGATTTCGCTAAGGCGTTTGATACAGTTCCCCACAAGCGCTTAATTTATAAAATAAGGTCTGCAGGTATCGACCGCAGGGTTTGCTCTTGGATACGGAATTGGCTAAAAGGGCGTGTCCAAAGGGTGGTAATAAACATCGCATACTCAGACTGGTCTGAGGTGGTATGTGGGGTGCCCCAAGGCTCAGTCCTGGGACCAACCTTGTTCAATTTATTCATAAACAGCATTGAGGACGGGATCAGTAGTTCTATATCTGTTTTTGTATATAATATTACTATTATATACTTGTTGCACCCTCTTCGGTATACTCTGTCAAAGTAGATCCAACATTTACAAATTAGACTTATTATATGTGAGATGCATTTCTGGGACAAGGACATCCAGCATCCAGAAAAAGATAAACTGCTTCCCCAATGTGTGATTCCCACTCTCAGCTGTCACTGCAATTGTATCCACATCACTAAGCTGCTCCAGGTTAACATGAACTTGCTGTATGCTTTCTGCCTCTGTCATTCTCTATGAGTATTGTTGGATCAGCCAGAGGCAAATCAAAACGGTATGACACACATGCAGAGACATAAAATTAATCACATGGCCCCATACTAAAAATTGTAAAGTGTCCCCCCCCAAAAAAAAAGGAAAACTATTTTACAAGAGCTCAAATGCCACAGGAAAGTGACATAGGCCAAAAAGTCACATGACAGTGATAATGAGGTAAGTACACATTTGTGTAGAGCACCCCATACAGAATGAGGCATGGTAGAACAGGGAATGTATAGCATGCCACACAGAGTGTAGAAATGGGAATTTACAGCACAGCATTCAAAATGAGGCAGTGTGGAACATTACATTTAAAACAAGGCTTAGCGCCGTTTCACATAGGAGCGACGCTACTTTCAGGGGCGACCTCCGAGATCGCGGTGCGAGCAGCGCGCCGCGACCTAGGAGCGGCCGCCACGGACTTCATAACATTGAAGTCTATGGCGGTCACCTCCTGGTCGCCCCAAAGAAGCTCCGGACCCTTTTTCTAGGTCGGAGCGACTTGTGTCGCTCCTATTAGAACGGGTCCGCAGCTTTCCTATGGGAGGCGACCTGCGGCGACCTGTGAGGCGACCAGGTCGCCTCACAGGTCGCCCTAGTGTGAACCGGGGCTTAACAAAAAAAGATGTTGTAGTTTAAGAGAACATAAAATATATCATGGCATATAGAATGAGGTAGAATAGAGAACATACAACTTGGCATATGGAATGAGGCAGTGCAGAATATGTAATATACAGTATTACATACAGAATGAGGTGGTGTGGAATAGGAAAAGTACAGCATGGTATATGGAGTGAGACATTGCAAAATAGGAATTTGTTAGGAGCGTGAGTAAGCCTAACATTCCTACCTTCACCGTGGCACTCACATCCTCGTTGTCAAGCAATGAGGACAGCACCTACATTGCACCTTTTGTCCGGCAGTGGCAGGCTTATGCTGAGTGTCCTCATTTCTAGACAGCAAGTTGCTCCATCTGCTTAGCCTTCCTCCTCTCACACTGGTCAGCTCTAACCTATGGCTGCCTTGCCTTGATTGGCTGTACACTTCTGGCACTCTAGGTGAAGCGTAACTACATTTTTTGAGAAAAAAACATTCTATCTATGTACTATTGCAATGAGTATAACAACCTATGTTGCAGATTTCTACCTTTTGTTTTTCTGAAGAAATAACTGTCGGTCAGCTGTGCAACTGCAGAGCACTAATGAGGAAATCTGCTGGGCCTGCATCCCTTTAGACGTGTTCCTATTGAGAGTATCTCACCAAAAATTAAATTTTTGATCCAGGGGAAGCCTGAAATCTGATTTGTATCTTAGGTAGACTTCTGGGAAAATCAATGAGTCAATCACACAAGCAGGAAATTATGTTTCTGGGGTGTGTTCAGTACACATTCTGTGTACAGAACAACTCCAGGTAGCCAAATTGTACAGAATTTTCAAAAAATTACAGAGGCTGCAGATTGAAAAGGAAAGGTAATTTTTAATAACGTTTAATTAGGGTATGACTGGTGTCGCAATTGTATACGCTATATTATTTTTTCTTTATTTGCTATTTTTTTCCCCAACGAAAGTGGAGTTAGCCTTTAAGTATCACAAGCCCAAGGTTTTGGGCTAGTGATAGCATCTGCTACCTAGATTCCTTCCCATCTTGCCCTACCTGATGTGTTACCTTTCGTTTAGATTTCTCATTGCTGACCCCTGCCTAGTACCTAGATTACTCTTTTGGATCGCTGCCTGAACTTGACCTTGGACTGTTTACTGGATTACGTTTGCTTGCTTTCTGCCCTGACGTTGGAACTGTCTATTGGATTATGCTTGCTAGCTACCTCCCTGGCCTTGTTTTGTGGATTACGCTTATCCGATACCTACCCTGACCAGTATTCCGCTATCAGTTGCTGTCTTCTGCCTGGCTGACTTTAAGACTACAAGTACCCTTCCCTGATTCTTTCATTTAGTCATAGTGCCATCTGACCAGGAACTGTAGCATCATGTTCTAAGACCTAAAAAAATTTTAAAGCGGAGGGGGCATTGTCAGCATTCCAACAATACATGAAATGCAACAAGAATTGTAAGAAGGAAATCAGGGTGGCTAAAAAAGACTATGGGAGACACATAGCAGAGAAGAGTAAAAAAAATCCCAAGGAATTCTTTAAATATACTAATAGTAAAAAAGCAAAGTCAGAGCACATTGCCCACATGAAAAACGATGAAGGGAGGATGGTTACAGATGACACAGAGAAGGCAACTGTACTAAATGCTTTCTTCTCCTCAATTTTAACACAGGAAAAGGAGGGGTATACTGACCACGACAGTATTGTTAGTAGCACATCACAGGACATACCGCTGTGGTTAACAGAGGCTGGCATCAAGGAAAGATTTATTAAGCTTAACACAAATAAATCACCAGGACCAGATGGCTTACACCCGAGAGTCCTCAAAGAACTAAGTCAGATTATAGCTAGTCCAAAAAGTCCAAAATGTTTTGATGAATGTGTGAATAATGAAACCAAAAAGTCCAAACAATATATTCAACCGAATAGATCAATCACAATAAAAATCCGTCCAATGTTACATTTTTGGGCATTGACAAATTTACTCCAAAATGGCGGGGGGAGCCTTTTGTGAGGGGCCTTTCTAGGTTAGAAATGGCTTGGATATTCAAAGTTAAGACCTACACGCCTTTCGAAATGAATGTGGATACTGATGTAAACGCATTCATTAACAATTCTTGATTTTTCCGGTCTATGGTAATTTTTCTGAATATAACTTTGTACTAAGGTAATGTAATTTTATACTCTATGGAGGCTAATGGGTGATATTCTGATATCTCGATATGGTAAATAGGTTATAATTTTTATATTAATTTTCAACATTTTTGAGCCTTGTATTTGGACATATATCATATCATGCTATATAATAATATATAACATTTATCAATACTTTTTATTATTCCTTTATAAATTTTATTTCTTCTGAGTTATGGTGCGATCTAGCCCTCTCTCATTGACGAAATAGTGGCAATTTGAATAGGAATGGTGAGTTCTCTGTTTAGACCACTGTATTTTATGATTTTTAACTTATTGGGAGATCTTTGCTATTATGGCTTTGGTCCCTAATATGATACAGCCATTCAGCCCGTCAAGGGTATGCTGGGGATGCTAATATCATCATCTTTGTGTGTTCCCTAATATGATTTTTTATCACATCAGGCTTTGGTCCCTAATGTGATTTAACAATTTAGCCCGTCAAAGGTATGCTGGGGATGTTAATGTCATCATTTCTGTTTGTATTTATGATTCATAGCTATATCTTAGAACTTTTGTGCAAGAGGACTTCCTGGGGGATCTGGGATTGTTGCTTGCCCTTAATAGCTTTTTTATGGCAGTATTATATGGACCGATGTCCTTTGGATTTATTTCCATATATAGATTTAATCTAAATTTCCAATGGGGTATTAGTTAGCTAAGATTGATTTGTATTTATTCCTTACATAAGACAATATATAGGAGGTCCGAGATCAGTTCCGTTGTCCTTAGCCAAGATGGCGATTGTGGCTTCAACTCCTCGGTCCCGGAGGGAAGATCCTCTACCCTATGTGCTTCATTGTGGTATTATATAAGAGGTGGCGTCAGCGCGCCGCCCGTACCTTGAGAACGTCATCCTTTGACGAAACGTACGTCGGTCGCGGCGTGCTGACGTCACCATTGTGAGACACTCAGGCGGGTGTTTGGAGCTGTCCGGCCGGCAGCTTCGATTTAGCGCTTTTCCAAGATTCTTGATGTAAGTGCAATACTTTTATTTTTCGTTTTAATAAATGCAGATTTACACTATGGATATCTCCATCATTATTTCCTTATGATACTTGGAGCCATATTTGTGGATCGGCCTTTGCATCATTGGGGACATATTCCAGGGACATCTGTATCCAGAATTTGGCATTGAAAGTGCTTATCTCTGGTAAGCGGGCGATTTTGGTGCAACTCCCTAATAGATCTTGAGTCCATCCGGAATTACCCTATATGCTCATTTACTTTTATATCTGATAATTACACTTGGAGTCAGGTGGTGGCTTATCCTACGGCTTTTCAACATTCATTTGGAATTGCTGCTTATTTATTTGCCTTCACACATCATTTATTTGGTAATTACAATGCACTAAAGTTGGTGGTTTATCCAAAGGCTCATATTCTTTGGATCGCTGTTTATTTATCTGTATATATTATTTATCTGGTAAGCAGCCTATGTTGGTGGTGGGCTTAACAGCACCTCTCTTTTCTTCTGACACACTCGGGAGTGATTCACTCATTATCATATACAGTATCACGCTATGTTGTATACATTTTTTATTCCTACACCCATCTAATCGTGATCCTGGGACGGCCATCGCTGGTGAGATTTTCAGCTGGCTCAGCTTTATTCCTTACAAGGCGCATTATACTGCTACTTCTGGTAAGCAGTAAATTTATTCAATTCCTGCACGGGTGGATATTCGGTTGAATATATTGTTTGGACTTTTTGGTTTCATTATTCACACATTCATCAAAACATTTTGGACTTTTTGGACTTTATATGTTTTGTGTCATTTAGCGCAGCTTCCCCCCTTTTTTAATGTTTATCTGATGTTGGTCACATATTAAGTTGCCGCTATACCATTTTCCAGATATTTAGCGCAGTTTCTTCCCCCTATTTTAGATTATAGCTAGACCATTGTTCACAATCTTTGCGGACAGTATACTGACAGGATCTATACCAGCTGAATGTAGAAAAGCAAATGTGGTACCAATATTCAAAAAAGGGCAGAGACATATTTCGGGGAACTACAGGCCAGTCAACCTGACATCAATAGTAGGTAAATTATTGGAGGGGATGATAAGGAACTATATCCAAGAATTTGCTGATGAAAACAGTATCATTAGTAGTAATCAGTATGGGTTTATGAAGGGACGTTCTTGCCAGACCAAGCTGTTAACGAGGAATCTGTTAATGAGGATTCAACAAGGAAGTAAGCTGCGATCTAGATAGGGGGGGGGGGAACCTGTGGATGTGGTGTATCTGGATTTTGCAAAGGTATTCGATACACTTCCTCATAAAAGCTTAATTTACAAGCTGAAGTCTGAAGACATCGACCATAAGGTTTGTTCTTGGATAGAAAACTGGTTATAGGGGTGCATCCAAAGGGTGGTGATAAATAATGTCTACTCAGACTGATCTGGAGAGGTAAGTGGGGTACCCCAAGGGTCTGTCCTGGGACCAATTCTGTTTAATTTATTCATAAATGATATAGAGGATGGGATAAATATCGCAATCTCAGTTTTTGTGGCCAACACAAAAATAAGCAGGGCAATGACTTTACATCAGGATACAGAAATCTTACAGAAAGAAATTAACAAAATAATAGAATGGGCAACTACATGGCAAATGAGGTTTAATGTGGAGAAATGTAAATGAATGCACTTTGGGGCTAAAAACATAAATGCAAACTACTCACTAAGGGGGGGAACCTCTGAGGGAACCAAGGATGGAGAAAGATCTGGGGGTCCTATTGGAGGGACCCCCAGCAATAGCATGCAATGTCAAGCTGCAGCTACCAAAGCCAGCAGAATATTAGCGTGGATAAAAAAGGGGATATACTCCAGAAATAAAACTATAATTCTGCCACTTTATAAAACTCTGGTCTGGCCACATCTGGAGTATTCTGTCTAGTTCTGGTCACCAATCCTCAGAAGGGATGTTCTGGAACTGGAGAGAGTCCAAAGAAGGGCAACAGAACAAATTAGGGGATTGGAGGACCTCAATTGCGAGGAGCAACTACAAGCACTAAATTTATTTTTGCTGGAGAAGAGACGCTTGAGAGGGGACATGATAGCGACAAATACCTCAAGGGTGATCCCAGCATAGGAAAGAAGCCATTCAGTCTCAGGGAGTGCAAGAGGACTAGTGGCCATACAATGAGATTGGAGGTGAATCGATTTAACCTTAAGCTGTGTAGGGGGTTTTTCACTTTCAGGGCAGAACAAATGTTGAACTCTCTTCCACAATTGGTGGTGTCAGCGGGTAGTATTAATACTTTTAAAAGCCTCTTGGACATGCATCTTAAATTACACAATATACAGGGATATGGGAGATGATTATCAGCACTGACACACACACACACACACCTACACAGGTTGAACTGGATGGACTATTGTCTTTATTCATCAAACTTAACTACTATGGTACTATGTTACTATGACCTGGGGTCACAAAAGCAATAGTAGGCCTGCTTGCGTTAAAGCTGTTCCCCAACTTTTTTGAAGTTTAGTTTGTTTGGACCAAAGTCGGGCAAGCAAACTATTATCTTCACTAAGAGATGCAGTGGCAGGTAGCATTGTATAGACTGTGCGTATCCTCAGCCACATACAGTATATAGTGCTGTGTTCTAGAAGCAGGACAAGAACTTCCTGCCCAGCTCCCAGAACAAAGCTGAGTCAGGCAGAGGGCTTTTTAGCCATTTACAGAAAGCTTTGTGTTCTACAAATGAGTCGAAGATTGTGACATCATCCATCCACCTCCCCTCTTCAGCCAATAAGAATAAGTTTTGTATAGGAATCGTTTTTTAATGGAAGTTTTGCTGAGGTTTAGGAAATGTACAGGGTGACGTGCAGAATGAGGCTTAGCAGCTTAGGAAATGGGAATGCTTTAGGAACATATTAAACAAATGCATCTTGCAGTGCATTCCTATGGGAAATAAATTTAGAAGAGACAAGGCCAAACCTGGCTGGCTAAACCGTAATGTTAAAAAACTTATTAGGGGAAAAAAATGGCCTTCAAGAAATATAAATCAGAGGGCACGGTATCGCTTTCGAGCAATACAAGGAGGCAAATAAGAAAAGTAAATACGAAATCAAAATGGCTAAAATCAACTTTGAGAGACAAAAAGCGGAGGATAGTAAAAAGAACCCAAAGAAATTCTTTAAATATATCAACAGCAAAAAAGCTAGGGCAGAGCATATTGCACACATAATCAACGAAGATGGGGGGAGGGTTACAGAGGACACTGCAAAAGCAACCGTGCTGAACGCTTTTTTCTCATCAGTCTTTACACAGGAAAAGGAGGGGTACACTGACCATGACTGTATGGTTAGTAGTAATACACAGGTCTTGCCGCTATGGCTAACAGAGGGTGAAATCAGGGAAAGGCCGGATAAAATTAACACAAATTAATCACCAGGCCCGGATGGCGTACATCCGAGAGTACTCAAAGAACTCAGTAAGGTTATATCTAGACCACTGTTCCTGATCTTTGCTGACAGTATTATGACAGGAAATGTACCAGGGGATTGGAGGAAAGCTAACGTGATACCGATATTCAAAAAAGGGCAGAGGCATGTACCAGGTAATTATAGGCCTGTCAGTCTGACATCGATAGTATGTAAACTTCTGAAGGGGATGTTAAGGGACTATATCGTAGAGTTTGCTAAAGACAACAACATCATCAGCAGTAACCAGCACGGGTTTACAAATGGGTGTTCTTGTCAAACCAATCTCTTAACATTCTATGAGGAGGTGAGCTGTGAGCTAGATAGGGGCAGACCAGTGGATGTGGTGTACCTGGATTTCGCTAAGGCGTTTGATACAGTTCCCCACAAGCGCTTAATTTATAAAATAAGGTCTGCAGGTATCGACCGCAGGGTTTGCTCTTGGATACGGAATTGGCTAAAAGGGCGTGTCCAAAGGGTGGTAATAAACATCGCATACTCAGACTGGTCTGAGGTGGTATGTGGGGTGCCCCAAGGCTCAGTCCTGGGACCAACCTTGTTCAATTTATTCATAAACAGCATTGAGGACGGGATCAGTAGTTCTATATCTGTTTTTGCAGAAAACACAAAATTGGGCAGGGCAATAACTGCACAGCATGAAGCAGATATCCTACAGAATGACCTGGACAAAATAACAGAGTGGGCAATGACATGGCAAATGAGGTTTAATGTGGAGAAGTGTAAGGTTTTGCACTTGGGGACTAAAAAAATAAAAGCACAATACACGTTAGGGGAGGAACCCTTGGGGGAATCAAAAATGGAGAAAGATCTGGGAGTCTTGGTAGATGATAAACTAGGCAGTAGCATGCAATGTCAAGCAGCAGCTGCCAAAGCCAGCAGAATATTAGCATGCATAAAGAAAGGGATGTATTCTAGAGATAAGACTATAATCCTTCCACTTTATAAAACTCTGGCCCGACCACATCTGGAGTATTCTGTCCAGTTCTGGTCGCCAGTTCTCAGGAGGGATGTGTTGGAGCTGGAGAGAGTCCAGAGAAGGGCAACTAAACTAATTAGGGGATTGGAGGACCTTAATTATGAAGAGCGTCTGCAATTGCTTGATTTATTCTCCATGGAGAAGAGACGCCTGAGAGGGGACATGATAGCAATTTATAAATATCTCAATGGTGATCTCGGCATAGAAAAAAGCTATTCACTCGAAGGGATTGCATGAGGACTCGAGGACATACAATGCGATTAGAGGAGAAGCGCTTTAACCTCAGGCAACGTGGGGGGTTCTTTACTGTTAGAGATACAAGATTGTGGAATTCTCTACCACAAGAGGTGGTTTCTGCGGGAAGTATGGTGGCTTTCAAAAGACTCTTAGACGTACATCTCAAGGATCAGAACATTCAGGGGTATGTGAGAGGATTACGGCCACACACACCTACACAGGTTGAACTGGATGGACTATTGTCTTTATTCAACCTTAACTACTATGTAACTATGTAACTATGAAATATACAGCATGGCATAATAAACAAGGGGGTTTGGAATAGGGAATTAACAACACTGCATACTGAATGAGGGGAATGCGGAGGAGGGGATGTACAGCATGGCTTAGGAAATAAGGTGGAGAAGATATATACAGTTAAATCAAAATATATTTGGACACGGGCACAATTTTAGTATTTTTAGGTATTTACCAAAACATATTCAAGCTATAGTTAAATAATATGGATATGGGCTGAAGTTCACACTCTCAGGTTTAATTTGATGGTATGTACATTCTAATCAAAGGAAGGGTTTAGGAAATACATCTCTTAAGAATAGCAACTCTACTTTTTCAAGGGACCAAAAGTAATTGGACAATTGAATCAAAAGCGGTTTCATGGCCAGGCGTGGGCTACTCCTTTTTTTCTTCATCAATTAGGCAGGTTAAAGGTCTGGAGTTGATTCTAAGTGTGGTATATGCATTTGGAATCTATTGCTATGAACCTACATGATGCGTTCAAAGAAGCTGTCCATGCAAGGGACACAGACCATTGTAAGGCTTGACTAAACTAAACAAATACATCAGAGAGATAGCAGCAACATTAGGAGTGGCCAAATCAACAGTTTGGTACATTCTAAGGAAAGAAGAATGCACTGGTGAGCTCAGCAACATAAAAAGGCCTGGACATCCACAGAAGACAACAGTGGTGGATGATCACAGGATGCTCTCTATGGAAAAGCAAATCCCATTCACAACATCAAGGCAAGTGAAGGATACTCTCCAGGAGGTGGGTGTGTGAATGTCAAAGTCTACAATCAAGAGAAGACTTCACGAGAAGAAATACAGTACAGAGGGTTCACCACAAGGTGCAAACCATTTATAAGCCTGAAGAATAGAAAAGCCAGATTAGACTTTGCCAAAAACATCTAAAAAAAGCCAGACCAGTTCTGGAAAAGCATTCTTTGGACAGATGAAACTAAGAATAATCTGTAACAGAATGATGGGAACAAAAAAGTGTGGCGAAGGCTTGACATAGCTCATGATCCAAAGCACACAACGTCATCTGTAAAACATAGTGGAGGCAGTGTGATGGCATGGGCATGCATGGCATCCAGTGGCACTAGGTCATTAGTATTTATTGATGACAAGACAAAAGTCAGAAGCAGCCAGATGAATTTTGCAATATTTAGAGATATACCGTCAGCCCAGATTCAGCCAAATGCAGCAAAGTTGATTGGAGGCGTTTCATAGTACATATATACAACGATCCAAAACACACTGCCACGGCAACCCAGGAGCTTTTGAAGAAAAAGAATATGGAATATTCTGCAATGGCCGAGTCAATCACCTGATCTCAACCCAATTGAGCATGAATTTCACTTGCTGAAGGCAAAACTAAAGGCAGAAAGTCCCACAAACAAAGAACAACTGAAGACAGCTGCAGTTAGAGCCTAGCAAAGCATCAGAAAAGAGGAAACCCAGTCTTTGGTAATGTCCATGGGTCACAGACTTCAGGCAGTCATTGCCAGTGAAGGATTCTCAACAAAATGTTAAAAATAAACATTTTATTTATGATTATATTCATATGTTCAATTACATTTGATCCCCTAAGAAAGGGGACTATGTATAAAAATGATTGCAATTCCTAAAATTTGTACTTGATATTTATGTTCAACCACTTGAATTAAAGCTGAAAATCTGCACTTCAAATTCATTTGGATTGTTTCATTTTAGTTTTATTCTGGTGGCAAACAGAGCGTAAAGTATGAAAATTGTGCCTGTGTCCAAAAATATATGTACCTAACTGTACATCAGAGTTAGACAGTGGGCAGTAGTTACAAAGCACCCTAGAAATGGCTTACTTCTGCTTCTGCTCAGGCTGACCCCATCCAGATCTCCAACAGCAAGTCAACTCTGCAAACCCTCCAGCACTGCCATTATGGCACATGTGCAGGTGTGCCAAATTGCTCTGCCCAGCCTTCAGGTCTTGTCAGAGTCCTTCAGCACATCTGCACATGCGCAGGAGATTTCCCACATATTTGTAAAAACGGCACAGTTTGGGACTACTACAGTATATTTGCCGCATATGTGGACATGTGCCGCATGGCTCACTTGAGACCTGTAGCCCTGCAGTACATCTGCGCAAACACAGGAAGGGCAGGGGACATTAACGTCATTCTTGTCCTAGGTAAGAAAGTGAGAAAGTGCTGTTTCACAGCACAAATACATGTCACAAGTAAAATAAATATATATATATATATATATATATACATTTATATCCAATTGTGAGAGAGAGAGAGGGGGCAGGAAACGGGAAGCATGACAGGTAAGAACTTACATTTAAGCAGTATTAAACTAAAAAACAAAAATGTAATATATTGCAGCTTATATTGCAGAATTAATAAGCTGCAATATAATAAATGTATGCTTTTGGGTTTTATACCACTTTAGGAGAGCAAAGCCTTAACAAATATAGTAGCTAAAGTAGCTAATTCTCATACAGAATCATTGTAATACCGGGCAATAAATCCATTGGAGATCCTCATGGTTCAATTACCATTCTAAATCCAATTCCAAATAACTGCTAATGTGCACTTTTAAGATGAATTTATATTTAACTTAACGGTTACTCTGCTCCTCTTGGCAAACAGATCTTATGCCTTAATAATTGGTTAGGAGCACATGATGTTATGTACAATTTTCACCTACAGTTTCACCAACAGCGTACACTGGCAGCAAGTATTTGGCTGTGGAATTGTTTTCTTCTTTTACGGTTAACTTGGTTTAAATACTGTACAGCAGAAGCACCACAACCTAATTCATTTCAGTTTTAAAAAGTTGCTTTTTTCAGGTAGTTTTAGCAGCAACAGCTTTTTCTTTAAACTTTGATAAATAGAAACTTGCTTATGCAAAACTGTGCTGTCCCTCAAACTCTTAAAAATAAAAGAATACATTACCCCGACATTTCATATTCCTGAAATGTGTCTGTTGTACCAGATATTTGAGTTTAAAAAGTATCTTCTTCTCTTTGTATTGGTTATTCTGCCAGTCTCTCTGCTCTCCTATTTCAAATGGACCATGCTAAGCGTGAGAGCACATCCATCCATGGTCAGTTTTCTGGCTGTGCTGAGGACACTGCCTGGCTACCCTAAATCTCCTTCCCTAGACATATTTAGCCTCTGTCTGCCTCTCCACCTTAACCAATCAGAAAAATCCTTGTACTCTTTCAGAAAATGTAAAGCTTACGCTGAATGTCTAAGCAGCACTCAGCCTGACTTGATTTTGTTCTGGGAATGGAATGGGAAGTCTTCATCCCACTACCGTAACACAGCAATGTATACTGTATGTAGCTGACAGAAGGTGCACCCCTATGGGGTTATTCTTTAACCACTTCTGGACGGGAAGATTTTCCCCCTTAATGACCAGGCCATTTTTTTTGCGATTCGGCACTGCATTACTTTAACTGACAATTGCGCGGTCGTGCAACGCTGTACTAAAAAAAAAAATTGATGTCCTTTTTTTTTCTACAAATAGAGATTTCTTTTGGTGGCATTTGATCACCTCTGCGATTCATATTTTTTGCGCTATCAACAAAAAAAGCGACAATTCTGAAAAAAAAGATTTTTCACTTTCTGCATACATAACACTCCCGATAACCAAAAATTTCAAATACATTTTTTTTCATCCTTTTAGGCCAATTTGTATTCTGCTACATTGTTTTTGGTAAAATAAAATCCCAATAAGCGTATTTTGATTGGTTTGTGCAAAATTTATCGCGTCTACAAACAAGGAGAAAGATTTATTTCATTTTTATTTTTTTTACTAGTAATGGTGGCAATCAGTGATTTTTATTGGGACTGCGACATTGTGGCGGACAGATCGGACCCCTAACTGACATTTTTGACAATTTTGCGGGGACCAGTGACATTACTACAGTAATCAGTGCTAAAAATATGCACTGTTACTGTGGTAATGACACTGGCAGGGAAGGGGTTAACCCAGGGGTGATCATAGGGTTAAATGTGAGCCTAGGGGGTGTTTTCTAACTGTGGGGGGGGGTAGGGCTTAAGAAATCAGCATAGAGACCTGTGTTTCTAAATAGGAGGAACACAGGAGTTCTGTTTTGATTGCTGAGAGAACAACAGTCTGCTGTGTTTGCAACAGCAGACCGCCGTTCTCTCTCCACAGGGAGCGATCGCAGGTGCCCGGCGGCAATCACTCCTGCGAACTGCCGTACAGGTATGGCGATTCGCGGGAACCTGCCACCGTATATCTGTGGTGGCTGGTCAGCAACTGGTTAATGTTCTTTTTTTTTGTTGTTTTTTTATTATTTTAAAAGCAAATGTAATGTAAAAAAAAAAAAACACTAAACAAATGGTATTACATTTCTTCCAATTCAAACCAAGGCAAGTGGATCACTGGAGCAGAAATGAAAAACTCACATAGGGTCCTTTCACACTGGCTTTTCGCCCAGTGGACTCTGTTTTGCTCAGCGGGGATCGAGCCGCCGATCCCCGCTGAGCAGGAGGATGACAGCTCCGTCTTCGCTTACTTTGCAGAGACAGACCTGTCAGATCCCCGCACTCCTCTATGGGAGATCGGATGATACCAGATTGCCTGTCTGTTTTCATCCGATCCTATCCGATCCCATCCTCCAACCCTATGGAAAATAGGGTTTCTATCCATCTGCATTTCACAGACAGGATCGGATCAGGTTGGCAGAGGCTGTCAGGGGACATGTCACCGCTGACATCCGCAGCTCCATAGAGGTACATGGAGCATCCGATCAGGTCTGCTCCATCCGAAAAAATGACAGGCGGACCTGATCGGAAATCCCATGTGAGGCCTTACTCAACTTTAGATTATTCACTGACTTGACCACAGGTCTACTAATACAACATTTTCTTTAGAGACGTGTATTTAAGTCTGTGATGCATATTTAAAAATGATGACCCTGAAACCTTTAGCTTTATTAGATTTGCATGTAGGAATAGTAAGTAAACAAAATTATGTCATAACCAAATTATGTCAAAGGTTAACTTGAACTTTTTTTTTTTTTTTTGACAGCCACCTTTTCTAAACATCAATTTAATCCCACTCTACGAAATGACTATTCTTTCACATAAATGTTACAGTTTGATGTAAACACTTCAAGTCTCAACCAGTTTAAGTCTTTAACATTAGAAATGGAAGCTAAATGTGTGTGTAAAATGCCAACTTTTCACTTTCTGCTCTTTAATTTGACAGTGGATGAGCAAGCTATAACCTTTTTCTATAGCTTTTATTCTCCTTTAAGAAAGACTTTAATGGAAATTTAATGTGAAATATGTTCACCTGCCAAACTGTTTAGAACAAGTGTCATGGATCACACGCTATTTAAGTCATGATTTAGGAAATTAAAAAAGGAAATGATTTTACCTTTGTTAGGCAACATTTATCACTCATAATGAAATGTTATTACAGCAAGAGCTTGTTTTCAGCCTTTGATTGCATTACCACAGTCGGTATTGGCAGTGATAGTAATAGTGCTAAATTATTCCAGTTAGTATACAATATGTTTTCTTTATTATTTTTATTATTTCTTTAGAAAAATTACAACAGGCTACTGAAACAATTTTGTATTACACCCTAAAAAATATTCTTTGCACGGCACGTCAGCAGGTTCACCTTGACTTAATCCTCTCCAGCAAAACACATAGATCAGCCATAACTTTATGACCAGCCACCTAATGGCGCTTTTCCACTGCATGGAACTGTACCGGTTTGGCACGCTTTTGTGCTTTTCCACTGCTGGTACCGCATGGTATAGGGTCGGAACAGTTCGGTACGGTACGGTATAGGTTTGCTTTTCCACTGCATGGAACCGAACGGTACGGCTCTGAAAAAACAGTGCCTACTCGATTGTGGTTCCAACAGGTACCAAACTGGTACCATATCCCACAATCCTTTGCATGCAGTCACTACTAGCCACTGATTGGTCAGAGAATCCCACCCACCCCGTTGTTATCCCACCCACTTAACTTTAGTACTACTTTAGTGGAAAAGCAAACCTATACCGTACCGTACCGAACCGTTCCGACACTATACCATGCGGTACCAGCAGTGGAAAAGCAAACCGGGCCGAGTAGAGCCGAGCTGGTAGGAGCCGGTACTTGCAGTGGAAAAGTGCCATCAATATTGACTAGGTATTCCTTTTGCCGTCAAAATAGCTTTGAACTGCCAAGGCATGGATGCCACTAGACCTCTGAGTTTATGCTGCGCTGTCTGGCAAAAATTCATCAGTAACAGATCCTTTATGTCCTGTAAGTTGTGAGGTGGGGCCCTCGTGGACTGGACTTGTTTTTCCATCACATCCCACAGATGCTCAATTGGATTGAAATCTGGGGAATTTGGAGGCCAAATGAACACCTCAAACTCGTTGTTGTCTTCCTTAAACCATTCTTGAATTATCTTTGCAGGGTAATAGGGCACATTATCCTGCTGATAGAGGCCATTGCCATCAGGTAACACCATTTCCATGAAGGGGTGTACTTGGTCAGCAACAATATTTAGGTACTATAAGTGGTTTCTGTATAGTAACATCCACATGAATGGCAGAACCCAAGGTTTACCAGTGAAAAACTGCTAAAAGCATCAGACTGCCTCTGCCAGCTTGCCTTCTTCCCATACTGCATCCTGATGCCATTTACCCAGCTAACCGACACACATGCACCAGGCCATTTACATGAAGAAAGAAACCACGATTAATCAGCAGGCCACTTTCTTCCATTGCTCCATTGTCCAGTTCTGAAGCTCAAGTGCCCATTGTAGGCACTTTTGGCTGTGGACACCCTGACCCAACTGTGGCCACGCAGCCCCATGCACAACAAACCGTGATGCCCATTTTTCCTTTGAACATATCAACTTCAAGGACAACATGTATACTTGCTGCCTAATATATTCAACCGACATAGAGATGCCATTATAACAAGATAATGAATGTTATTCATTTAACCTGTCAATGGTCATAAAGTTAGGTCTAATTGGTGCATATCTACCTACCTTTTACTCCCCAGGCTACAATTCATGTTATAGCGTGCACAAGGATATGGCTCAGTCCTATAATATGAAGTGAATCACATGCCTGGAAATGCTTTCCTACTTACCCTAGCACTAAGCAGAGTGGTGGGGAATAAAAGAAAGGGCTGTTAAGGAGTGGAGGTTTAAAGCAAACCTGTTGCTCTGCCTAGAATGGACAAAGCACTGATTTGCGTTAAACTGTTTCTTTGTTTTCTGATATGTAGTACTCTGGCATAAGGCCATAGAATAAAAATTGCATCTATCATATGATTTACACAACATACTAAGGCTTAGGTAATTCAGCATCCCCCCCCCCCCCCATATTTTTGGTAAACCACTTATGGAGTAAACCGGATCCTTCTATTTCTGCCCATTCTTGCAAACTGCTCTAATTTTGTAGGTTTTGATTAAGGCCATTGGTAAGCAGCAGATTCAAGATTAGAGTTCTGGGTTCTGACTGGGTCATTCCACATTACATAGTGAAGCTTTATCACATTAACTAAACTCTGGGGAAATGAGTAGGGATGATCGAACGGTTCGGGTCGACCATCGGTTCGACCCGAACATTGGGTGTTCGAAATTCGGCCGAATTCCGAACTTTTTGCGGTAAAAGTTCGGAATTCGGTCACCAGAACCGCCCAAAATGCAATGGGACAGGAAGTGGGCTTTAAAAGCCCGTGATTGGCCCAGAAACGTCAGCAAAAGCCAATGAGGGGGCAGGAGTCTGCTAGGAACGTGATTGGAGTGACTACGGGGACCAGAGGCCAATCAAGAGTGAATACGCCCCACAGTATATAAGATAGCCCCGCCTAACCCCTAGCACAGTGATACAGAGTCTGTTGAAGAGAGTGGAAGCATTTCTCTTACTCCTGCTTTGTTACACTACGTTTTCTGCATAGACGAGTGCTTCTAAAGCTCCATATAGCAGAATTGCATTCAGCTTACAGCCAGTCAGTGTAGTTAGAAATACAGCGATTGTGCTGTTTTTTTTGAGCTAGAAAAAAAAAAAAAGATTTTAAAGGGACAGTGTCAGTCTTCTGCTGTATGGAGCTGTTCTTTTAGTGTGAGGGAAGGGATATCTAGTGTATTTAGAGAACTTTGTACCACAGTAGTTAGATTCAACAATCTAGTTTCTGTAGGGAAAGTGAAAGTGTCAGGGTTCTGTGTAGTGAGCATGTTGCACTGCTGATATATCTACAGCAGGTATACGTGCTTGCTAGTCAGCAAAATACATTGCCTCAGTGACAACTTAACGCCTGTTCTTGAAAGCATTAGGTCCACTGTGCAACACTGACACATATTGCCCTCCCCCTAACAGTTTCCTATCATGCTCAACCTCACGCAGCCCGCTGGGCGCTGAATAATGACGTCACCGGAGGGGGCAAGAGCGCCGTACAGACACTTCCGGTTCTCCGTGGAAACGTGGGCGGGGACAGAAGATGTGGAGCGGACTGCCCTCACCGGGACCGAGTGACAGCGACACTACCGAGGATGAGGAGGGGAGACAGGAGCCCGAGAACACCGGCAATGTGCCCGCCGCCTGCCGAGCTAAATTTCTGGAACTCCAGAAGAAGCGCTCAGAGTTAGAGGCGGAGATCAGCCGGCAACAGAAGAGGCAGCGGCGGCGTAAGAGAGGGAAAAGAAAGGCCAGTAGTAAAGAAGCTGCCGAAAAGGTTGATAGCTCAACACCAGAGAAGATCCCAGCTCTGGATACCCTTCAGAAATACTTTGGGATCAATGACCACCTGAATCCACCTGTGTGTCAGAAGGTGCTGAAGAAGTCCCGTCTGGAGCAGAGCTTGGATATGTCAGTACAGAAGGGTGATATTGAAGAAGCAGAACAGATAAGTGAACAGCTGGCCACCCGAGAGCTGGCTGTAAAGATCACCAAAGCTGCGTCTTGTCACAAGTACAAAAAAGCCAGAGAAGAGCAGGAGTCATCTCAGGAAGGAGCAAAGAAGAAGCAGAAGAACCTGCCCTGGGGGTTTGAGGCCAAGAAAAGATGGGAAACCAAAAGCAACATGGGATATATGTAGTGTGCACAGCGCTGCACTGTAAGATGGTGCAATATTTACATAGAAATGTGTATATATAACATAACTAGAAAGGGACTCTGCAGGGTTCCCACGTAGTTATTTTTTTTTTTCCTGTAGTTTATACTCTGTCATTGCTTTAGCTGATTATTGTTACACACAGCAGAATTCAGTGTCATTTGTCCACCTCTCCCTTTCCACCTGTAACACAAGATTGGGAATCCACAAACACTCTTCAATGACTTCTATGATCCTTCTGGAGCAAACACCATCTGTATGGAGGACAAGCCTTAGCGGTCTCTGTATTCATGAATTTAATGTGTACCTGTCACAAACTTGAGTCCATGATGAGGAAATCCATAAGATAAACATATCTTCAGTGATAGTGGTGTGTTAGATTTAAGATTCACTGTAAATACTGAATTAATCTGTACACCATGGGGGCTAAGGGATTAAAAGTGTCTGAGACAAACATCTCAACTAGAGCACAGTCAATTCACTTTTAAATGTTCATATCTAAACTATACAGTACACAACATTTTTATTCATGGACTATGGTTTATACGCTGGATACTTTGTTAGGGTGGCCCTTACTGCATGCTAATATAACCTCACCCACACCGTGAGACTCCATATTTTTCTAGTGTCCTTAGATGATGGACCGCCTCTCCTTTTTTGGAGGTTTTTTTTCCTTTTTAACCATTTTTATTTCTTCTGATACTTCCATTAAGGTCTGAGGGTTTATCTAGCAGTTTCTGGATTAACCCTCAGTGCTGTACCCTGGGGACCATACTTGGACCCCACTGTGGGGCAGACCTGTAATATTTGCTTTGCCCACTTGGATTCTGCCTTATGCGCTCACCTTGGCAAGAAGCTCAATGTGTGTAGTTATCTGCAGAATGCTATACAAGTCCAGGGCCTTGGTCCATTTCTATGGTTCCCAAACATTGCAGAGCCCTCTTGGGGGTATAACCACTGTGATGGGCAAAGCCTGGGCCCCCCAGAGGTCCAACTGGATAAGGGAAGACAGAGTTTCCTTGTGATTTAGGACTGGTTCGAAGCTATACAATCAGCAGTGCTAAGCTCACAGTATGGATTCATAGGCAGAAGAATCCTTTTATTGTGTTACCCCACAGCTTTCGGCGACATAAGTTTTAGACTTTGCTTTTTTTTTTTTTTTTAAATACCATGCGGACTTAGTCTGAGGATGAAGATGCATTTCTGCATGCCATATCTACCGCAAAACGCACGCACTTTGTATTGCCCCTGGCCTGGGTTATAGCAGCTTCTGCATTCTGGATATGGAAAACCCCATTCTTTATGGACCAACTCTGTGAGTATCCCATTGGGGAACCCCTCACTTAAGCAATGGGAGATCATGGGTACAAGGGAGCTGGGACAAAACGAACGAATAGCATGTGTTCTGCTGACTTACAGGAAACGCAGAACACCTCTCAGGGTGACAGCTGTTCCCTTGTCCTGGAGCAATGTCCTATTATGACACCACTCCCTTCTCAGGTGCACAAAATACTCCGGGTCCCTTTAACTCCACATCCTCACCTCAGGAGCAGCTCCACATTCTAGATCTTCCTATGTGTCTTTCCAATCAGAAAAAATTCTCCCTGACATGGTGGATCTCCAGGTTCAACAACAACTGAACAGATTTGTAGCCAGAGCCAGGGTTCTTCTGGCTTTTGCAATAGATCCTCTGGTGATTCCTTTGACTCTAGTCAAGCTAATATATGCCTTCCCTCCTAGGGGAAAAAAAAAATAAAAAATCCCCCCCGACTGACATGCTAGAGGAAGAAAGGATTCCAGTAATTGTCCAATTAGCCAAGAAGAACGTGGTACATACTCGGACTCCTGGCAGATGAGCCTTGGCCTCTTACATAAAGACCAGACTTACTAGTGCAAGGCTTCTTATACTATCTTGCTTCTCTATCACTGACTTTAATAGCATGGCTGTTGAAACTCCGGTCCTGACTGATGAGTGTTATCTGACTGTTATCTCTACACTGAGTGAGAAAATCTATCTCCTGCAAAATCTACTATTATATATGGAAGGTATACTTTGCCTGGTGCAAGGACAAGTAGTGGAGCCCCAGGAAGTACTGTTTGTATTTTAGCCTTTCTTCAAACTGGTCTTGACCGCAGTCGGGCCCTAAGTACTCTTAAGGGACAGGTTTCTGCCTTATTGATTCTCTTCCTGAAACCTCTCACTTCACAATACTTCAAGATTTTTCTTTAGGGAGTTGCTCATTAAAATTCCCCCAATTTTAAATCCCATTTTACCTTGGAATCTCAACCTGGTGTTCTCGGTACTTCAGAGACCCCCTTACACCTATTAGACCCCCTAGGAATACCTCACTGGTAAGGTTGCTTTTTTGGTTGGTGGCCATTACATCTGGTATGTGTTTCTGGGCTGGCAGCTCTCTTGTGAAGAACCTTTTGTTTTGCACTGGGAAAAGGTAGTATTGAGAGACCCTTTTCTACCCAAGGTGGTCCCTCTTCCATCTACCTCAATGACTTTACTTTCCTCCCTTCCCACTGTCCTGCTCTAAAACACACAAATGAAATCTCCTTGTAGCTGTCATCCATGGCTTCTGTTCACAAAATGGAGCCCCTCTATGTCTTTCCTGCAGGCCCTCTTAGAGGACTTTCTGGTTTCACACTCCACAATTGCTAGGTGGAACAAGCAACCTATTTGCAGGGCCTACACCCTTCAAGAACCGGGTTCTTTATTTTCTGTATTAAAGCCCATTCCAGCAGTTCTGTTGGTGTCTCTTAGGCTTTTCTGAATTGAGGATCTGTATCCTAGATTTGCAAGACTGCCACCTGGCTCTCTGTGCAAGGTGCTTCAAGCTGTCATCTTAAGTGTTTTCAGGTTCTTTAACCTTTGTGTTTTTGTGGGCCTCCTGACAGTTCTGTTGTGGTGTTGACCCCCCCCCCCTTCTTATTTTATTGCTTGGCGATATTCATGGTTTGAGGGAATCTTGATTTGCCTGTGGACTTTCTTGTCTTGAGGTACAGTACAGGACCCTCCCCTCTGTCTTCTGTGGTTATTCCCTTTGGTTTACAAAAAAATGGAGTCTCACAGAGTGGGGTTATGGGTGTGCAGTAGGGGCAGCCCTAATAACATTTTATTTTATTTTTTTGCCAGTGTCCAATTGCCTGAAGGTAGCCTGAATATGAGCACATGGTCTATGAGTAAAGTCCTGTACTGTACTCCAGGATAGGGAATTTGCGGATAAGTCAAAATTCCTTTTTAGAAAAACATTAAAGAAGGAACCCGATTGCAACAGTTGACGTAGAATTAGTTTGATACACGTTTTATTTTATAATCCCTTTATTTTTATTATTAATAGAAGGACCAGTAGAGAGATTTGAATGTTCTGGGGGTAGGGCTTAACTTTTACATCTAAAGTTAATGCCTTGATGCAGTGGTCCTCGGCTCCGGTCCTCGGGGCCCACTGGCGGGCCGGATTTTGGGTATTGCCTTGGGGAGATGCGGACTGGAGTGCTGCGGTCGCTGGGCGGCGGATGGTGTCGCCTGGGATGTGTTTCAGTTGTCTTGCAGGCCTGGCCTGTTGGTGGGCCCTGTGGGCCGGGGTTGGGGACCACTGCCTTAATGTACCTTAGGCCATCCATATTTCTGTACCTACTGATCTCTCTGCAAGATAACACAGGCATCAAGATCTGTGTAGACCACTTTGTTGAAAAAAAAAATAAAATAAAAATGTCATATGAGATGCGCACAAATTTCACACCACCAACAGGGGATCCACTTCATTACTCCCATGTATCCAATCCATCCTTCCAGCACCTCAGAGCTCCGGAGTGAATCCTCTGCTGGAGTGTTTGGAACTCTTCCTCAGAGCTCCGATGTGTGTCCTCTGCCAACACAATTCCTCTCCGTTAGAGCGCCGGTGTCCATCGTCTGCCGACACATTTTAAGAGGTCTTTCCTCTTTCTCCAGTGTGCATTGGACAGTCCTGGTGTGAATGTGGGTGTGAATTGCATATGACATTTGTTTTTAACTGATTTTTACAAAGTGTTCCACTGTGTTCTTGGTTTGTTTTGTATTGATTTGTCCTATCCAGAGTAGGGGCAGCAAGGCTGAAGAGTGAGGCAGATCACTGGTTATACTGTATACACGTGTCAGACATGCATGTTGAAAACATTGCAATATGTATCCTTTGTGTCACATAAGCACCGCAGAATTTTGAGTTAACTTTCAATAGGGATTTTTCCAACATATTCTCGATTTGCAGTGCCCAGGTTTGTGACAGTGTAACCTTTTCATGTAATAAACAAAAGTGTAAAAAAAAGAAAGAAAAAAAAAAAAAAAAAAAGGTCCACTGTGCAAAAGGCTTTGCAACTGTGCGTGACACGCATCTGCTGTGCTGTATCCAGCGACAACTTTGTGTCGCATAGCAGTGTGCGTTTTTCACCGCACAGAGTTGCCAACGCCTCAGTGACAACTTAACGCCTGTTCTTGAAAGCGTTAGGTCCACTGTGCAAAAGGTTTTGCTACTGTGCGTGACACGCATCTGCTGTGCTGTATTCAGCTACAACTGTGGGTCGCATAGCAGTGTGCGTTTTTCACCGCACAGAGTTGCCAACGCTTCAGTGACAACTTAACACCTGTTCTTGAAAGCTTTAGGTCCACTGTGCAAAAGGCTTTGCTACTGTGCGTGACACGCATCTGCTGTGCTGTATTCAGCGACAACTGTGTGTCGCATAGCAGTGTGCGTTTTTCACCGCACAGAGTTTGTTCACTAGCACTGCACTTTTGAAAATTTCTTTGTATCAAAATCCTTTGTCAGTTGTTTTGTGTAGCAGCTAATTTTTTTATGGTTAGCGCAATATTTTTGCTTTCTTTCTATATATATATATATATATATATATATATATATATATATATATATATATATGAAATACATGATGTACAGTATGATGTTCTCTCAAAAGATATTGATTTCTCTACATTTGTTTTCCTAAGAATTCATAGTTTCTATCTGGTAAATAGTAAAATAGAGGAGTTATTAACCAGTTCTGGACCAGAAGGATTTGCCCCCTAAAAGACCAGGCCATTTTTTGTGATTCGGCACTGCGTTACTTTAACCACTTTACCACCGGAGGATTTTGCTGTCTTACGTCCAGGCCACTTTTTGCGATTCGTCACTGTGCGACTTTAACTGACAATTGCGCGGTCGTGCGACGCCGTACCCAAACTAAATTTACATCCTTTTTTCCCACAAACAGAGCTTTCTTTTGGTGGTAAACAAAAAAAGAGCGCAAATTTTGAAAAAATAACAATATTTTTCACATTTTTTATATGAAATTCCCCCCCAAAAAAATGTAAAAATTTAAATTTTTTTAAATTTTTGGCCAATTTGTTTTCTGCTACCTATGTTTGGTAAAAAAAATCACAATAAGCGTATTTTGATTGGTTTGCGCAAAAGTTATTGCGTTTACTAACTAAGGTAAAGATTTCTGTCATTTTTGGTGTTTTTTTTTTTAACGAGTAATGGCGGCGATCTGCGATTTTTTTTGCGGGACTGCAATATTGCGGCGGACAGATCGGACCCTTGACTGACATTTTTTACACTTTTGGGGGTACCAGTGACATTACTACAGTAATCAGTGCTATAAATATGCACTGTTACTGTAAAAATGACACTGGCAGGGAAGGGGTTAATTTTATTGGAGAGGGAGGGGTTAATGTATGCCTGGTGCTTACTAACGTGTGTGGGGGGAGGTGACTGAGTGGCACAGGGACAGATCGCAGGTTCAGCTATGCTGAACACTGCAATCTGTCACTGTCTGTCACTTAGGAGATCTGCCCGCTTTGTTTACACAAGCGGGCGGATCTCCAAACTCGATTCCCCACCGATCGGGGAAGAGCGGCAGTGATCACCGCCGCTCCTCCCCTGGCCCGACTCCCGCTGTGACTGAATACAGCGGGAGCGAGCCTGTTAGGTCTACGTCGCTGGACAGGAACTAACCACTTTGCCACAGTAGAGCTCCAGTGAGCGGTCGGCAAGGGGTTAATAGAAAATTATGCGGTCGTGCCACACTATACTAAAATAAAATTGATGACCTTTTCTTCCCACAAATAGAGCTTTCTTTTGATGGTATTTGATCACCTGTATGATTTTTATTTTTTGCGCTATAAACAAAAAAAGAGCAACAATTCTAATAAAAAAAAAAAAACAATATTTTTCACATTCTGCTATATTACATTCCCCAAAAAAATGTAAAAATCTAAATTTGTCATCCTTTTCGGCCAATTTGTATTCTGCTACATATTTTTCAAAAATTATCACGTCTACAAACTAGGGGAAAGATTTATGTCATTTTTATTGTTTTTTTTTTTTTTTACTATTAACCTCCCTAGCGGTATGATTCTGTCAGGAATTCTGTTCCAAAAGCGGTACAATTCTTTCCATGGAAATTTGGCGTTATGTATTAAAGGCCTACAATTCTTAGTAATTACTGACTTAAAACTTACCAAAACAAGACTCTAGTACACATCCCAGATGTAATGAATTTGAAACACAAACACATGAATTATAATCCAATCAATAATAGAATTTTATTCAAGAAGGCAAGGAAAAATAATGAAATTTGTCAAAGAAATTCAATACACATCCTGAGTGTGAAAAAGTTTAAAGCAGGGCACTAGACAAAGTCCGACATTGCAATCTGGGCAAAAGTACCGTGTTTCCTTTTGGACTTTTCTTCCATTGCCATCCTTTTTAGAACAACAGACGACGCACATCCTGGTAGGCGCCAACTTTTTTGGGGTGGGCGGTACAAAGTCCACAAAATGACGGCCTGTCAGGCGCTCTGGATTGCCAACATCAACAGCACGTCGTCCGGGTCTGTTTGCAGATACTGATGATGGTGTCGGGTGGTTGATGAAAATCTGCTCAGCCACCTTCCAGATAAAGTCCGAATGAACGAGGGGTATGGCAGTGTTGGCTTTGTAAAGAATATAGGCGTTCCAGAGGCACTGTTCTAGGAGATGCCTAAAAATCTTTTTATAATACTTTTTTTGTTGCTTCCGCATCGCCGGGTAAAAGGTCATTGCCTGATCGACTCGATCGACACCTCCCATCGTGTGATTGTAGTCGATCACGACTTGCGGCCTCAGCATATCTGCTCCCTGTTTTGTGCGGACCATGGCAGTGGTGGTGTTGTGCACGGTGCTCATGAGACACACGTCCTTTTTGTCTCGCCACCGCATTGCCATCATTTTACCCTTTTGAAAGGCAACCATCTCTCCTTTTTTTAGCTTTTTCTTGCTAAACATGGATGGCATGTCCCGCCGGTTTGGCCTAACAGTGCCATACACATCTGTTTTGTTTCGGATCAAAACTTCAAATAGTTCCGGAGAGGTATAAAAGTTATCTGTTGTAACGCAATATCCCTGGTTCGAAAGGGGGTCCAGCAGTGAAAGGACAGAGGATGTGGCCATCCCATAGCCGCTGTACTTGGGATCGAACTTTGTACCTTTCCCGGTATAAATTACAGCATTCCATATGTATCCTGTGGACGACTCACAGAGCATGTAAGATTTGATCCCGAACCGCGCTCTTTTCGATGCAATATATTGGATCCAGCTCAGGCGTCCCTTGTAGGCCATGAGACTTTCGTCCACACAAACATCCCTGTCTGGCACATAGGTCTGCTGGAAGTTTTTGACGATCGTTTGGTACACCTCCCAGATTTTCTTGAGTTTGGGCGCAGGATGCGTGGCCTCATCAAACTCCTCGTTGTTTGCAAAATGCAAATTTTTCATAATCAGAGAAAATCGGTACTCGGACATCACTGTGCCAAAAAATGGAGTGGCCAGCATTTTATTCGTGGTCCAATACCATTTTTGGAGTGGTTTTCCCACCACCCCCTGAAGGATGATGAGTCCTAGAAACTTCCAGATGTCCTCGCTACTGACTGGTTCCCATTTTCTGGAACGGGAAAATTTGGCGCGCAGCGTAGCGGACTGCTGCTCCTGGTAACGATTGGTTTCAGCGACTATCTTTAGAATTACCTCCTCCGTTAGGAATAACTTGAGGTACGCCAGGGGGTTGTCTCTCTCCACGTCAACCTTCATCCCCGGAGAACCAGTGAAAGGGAATCTCGGGGGCGCTGCCTGGTCCGCGTCGCTGTCCAAAGGGCACCAAGTGCGCACATCACCTAGGTCAGGTGCGGGATCATCGGCGTCACTTTCGGGATCCGTGTCGGTGCCAGAGTCAGATGACAGATCTCCGCACGACTCACTGTCGCTCTGTTCTGCGAGCAGCTCCGTGTCGCTGCCGCTGTCGCAGTCGCTCAGCTCATCCAAAAGCGCATATGCGGGACAGCGCTTTTTTGATGCCATTTTCCAATTATTTTTATTCACGCAAAGGACAATGGCAAGGGGGCACTGAGAGGGCACTTTGTCTTTTACCACTTTTAGCAAAGTGATACAGTGTAATCCTCTCAGATTACACTGTATCACCTCCTTTTATATGTTTGTGTTTTGGTGTTACTTTAATTTTTACTCCCAGTTCCGCTCCCATGCAGCATTGCTGCTGCAGGGAACGGAACCAGGAAGTCCTCCTACCGACAGACGAGCGGCGGAGATCTCACTGGCGGTCACAGCAATGAGAGCTCATCGCTGGATCGCCAGGATAAGGTAAGAGAAGCTCCGCTGCGCTGTCTGCACTGTCTGCACGCTCTGCCCATTCACCCCGAGCGTGACTCGGGGATACCACTAATAGCAGAAAATTCCTACCCCGAGTAACGCTCGGGGATACCGCTAAGGCGGTTAATGGTGGTGATCTGAATTTTTTAGCGGGACTGCGCCATTGCGGAGGACAGATCGGACCCCTAACTGACATTTTTGATACTTTTGAGGGGACCAGTGACATTACTACAGTAATCAGTGCTAAAAGTATGCACTGTTACTGTAGTAATGACACTGGCAGGGAAGGGGTTAACACATTGGGTGATCAAGGAGTTAAATTTAAGCCTACAGGAGTGTTTCTAACTGTGGGGGATGGGCTTTTGAAATGATCATAGAGACCTGTGATCCTATATAGAAGGATCACAGGTGCTCTGTGATCATTTCAGAGAGAAGAATGGTCAGCTGTGTTTACAACAGCTGCCTGTCCCTCTCTCTCAGCGGAGAGCGATCGCGGGTGGCCGGCAGCAATTGCGCCCGCTGCTGAGTGGGAGAAGGAACGCGACGGTGGTGGCGAGCGCTCGCCCTCTAGCACCAGGTGCGCGACCGACGTAGTACTACGTTGGTTCATGCAGGAGGGGCTGCCTGCCGCAGTAAAACTGCAGCGGGCAATCCTTAAGTGGTTAATCATTTCAGGAGGACTTAAGGTCACTTTTCCGCCTCATGCACACTATAGAAGTTTTTTACAATAAAGTAAACTGGGACTAAAAATATGAAGGACATGCTTTTAAAGGACAGAAGTACAGTGTGTTTTAGTGAACACATATTTTGAGTTGTTAGTGTTGTTTATCTTTTTCTGTGAGACTTTAACATATTTACATGATATACATTGATATTTTGATCATTTTAATAAATACATAAATTTATAAATTAGCCACTAGATGGGGTCATTATTTTACAACTGAGCTAAGATAAGTTTTCAGGCACGTAAGGAGCTAGTTGATTTTAGTGGGTTATCAGGCCCAGACTTGCATTGTGAGGAGGCATATTAAAATAATTTGCGTCTGCCAAGTAAGAAAGCCCCCTCAGACATAATTCCTGTGCCAACATTTAATTCATTCCACTCCAGCAAACAACCTCTATCACAGTGCTGCATGACACTGCAACTACCACTTTTTTTTTATTAAACACAATTCATCTAGTTCAATCAACAAAAAAATATACACTATTTAAATGAACGGTTGAGCATTTTAAATGTCTGCTACAACCCCAACCATTTGACTCCCACATGCTTTCGTCCTAAAAAAAATAGCAATTACATTTCTTTTTCATGAAGCCTTAGTACAGGTCGAAACTCACCTTGCAAGGTGCCCATTCCACTGGATTAAAAAAAATACATTTATTAAATACCTGCCTATAATGGCAGTGCAGCTACATTATTATGTGAGTGGGTGGTGGAGTTTTTGGAGGATGGGGCAGGTTTTATAATTTACCAGTCTTTACAGGTTCTAGAAATTGATGACTTTTTGATTTTGCTAGCTGATTAAGAAGTGCTGTTGTATGTGAATACTCGTGTCCCCTTGTTGTTGCCTAAAGGTTCCCCAATAATAATCATAGTTATTTGAATTGTAATGGTGATGGGAAAAAACTGAGTATCCTCTGCTTGATGGGGCATGCATCATGCATGCAGTCATGCATCAAGTAGTAGAAGTAGGACGTTGTAACAAGCATTACATTCAAAAGTTAGTCAGTTGACCCCACTCCACCCAAAAACTTTTTTTTCAGCCTTGTGTAGCACAAGCCTTTATGACTGTTCTTCACACATTAGTGAAGACTGTATATTTTTGGTTTGCATAGAACCACACTATTATCTGCTATGTTCCTCAGGAAGCTTCATTCATCATAGTGATGAGCGGAGGCCTACAGAGAGTTGTAAAGGGCTGTTAAAGTTGGCAGAAAAGTGCCTGTGCCTGTAATCTTCATGCCCATGTAAAACAGTGTAAGGCTAGGTTCACATATGTGTAGGTCGGCAACGCATGCATAATCGTACATGTACCTGGCCCTTCACAGAAATGTGCTGCTCTTTACCAGACCTGCAGGCGTGCCATTAATTATTAATGGCACCCCCACGCAATAGCACCTATGCACATTTTCACATGGGTGAAACTACATGGTTCTGCAGCAAAAAAATGGGTAGAGCTTTCTCCACATTTCTGCCAGTTACATGAGTTGCTCTATCCATGACATACGCGCCCAAATGTGAAAGTATATATGTGAACCTAGGCTAAATTCTGTTCCAGATACTTCTATTGAATCAGTGACTGAGATAGTATTCAAGTCAGTGGGTGAGTATACCAACTCTCTGCTAGAATGTGTTTAATACAATTGGCCCTCGTATGTTTCAAGTATTCCTGGAGCAATGCACAGAACCGCCTTCAAATTTATTAGAATAAACTTTGAAATACAAGAGGTAGAGCTTGTACAAATGTGTGTAATCATTTATCTTTTCCCATGGTACCGTGATGTCTAATTGCAACCTTTTCCACAGGACCTACATACATGTGTTTTCCAGTTTCTTATTGAAAATGGTGAAATATTATTAGACTTGTGGCTCAAACTAGAAAAGAGTAAAACATGACGTATTAATGATCCTTGTAGACCATCAATACAGTTATAAACACTAGTCCATTTGTCCTCTGTTAGAAACACTGATATAGATAATCATGCAAAGGATAACCATAAAGCTTCCATGCATGTCAGTCCTTAGAAGCCTAATTTATACAGAACTAAAAAATGAGGTGCAGCAGTCTGTTTGATCTCACCCCTCACCAGTTCAGAATAGTCAAAACAATATGTGTGTATTTGCACAGCCTCCGTCGCCTAAGCTGTGAAATGTGTCATTTTCAGTTGACTCTATTCTCTCCTAACAGCAAGTTGTGTAAAAGAAATAAAAACATGCGCATGCTGCATCTTCCGTGAATTTCCTCCTCGATATGAATAAGTTAATGTGCTTACAAATGCGAATGTACTTGAATTGTAAGTTCATTATACACTTATTTTATATAAAATGTCAACGTTTATGAACAGAGAAGCAGCAGAAAGGAAAATTACTTTAAAACGGAGGGTGGCATGGCATTGTATATAAGGCACCTCATTCTGCATTTAATGGATATGCGGTTTTCTGCTAAACACATGCATTTTTAATGCATGCAGTGTGAATAAACCCTGATAGAATATTGCTAACTGGTAACTGTGGGAGATTGCACTTTACATTTTACATTTTGCCCTATGCAAAATGAATTAAATCCCTGAAGATGAGAAGCAGTGAACTATATAACTTTTCATTTTATGTCTTATCTTTTAAATTAAAGCACACAGGCTTTTTTAATTATCATGCTGAAAATGATTTAGGGCACTTATAGTCAGCAGTGGTTTAAATATAATTTCTTCTATTGTGTTATAATAAATCATTGAAAAGTATTTATAGGGGACAAACGTGTGGCAGTGCCATATGGACCACTAAAGGAACATAAATCAGTTTAAGGGCATGACATCCATTCAGACCAATTTTAGCGAGGTTGTAGATCTGTTCAGCATGTACTTAAATCCTCTTGCCCCTTCAACTTTAAAGACTGTTCCAAGAGCACGGTCTATAAAATAGTACTCTTTCTTATTGCCCTCTGCCCATTATTCTGGGCTAGGTGCCACACGCCAGAATGAATCCTAACCATATCATTACTTCCAGATTAACAGAGACTTGCACACTTTGAAGCAACAAGCACAGACTGGAAAAATTATTTTATACTACAAACATAGCAATGGTCAGAATTAATTTCTGAATGTTTTCCCATAGATTTGATTATGTTGCGCGAGTCACATAATCCCCAGGCTTACTGCTGGCAGACCATGCAGGTCTAAAACTTATGAAGGCTCTTCTAATACACAGCTGGATTCCATGTCCAGATTGATATGCAGGATGTAGATAAAAAGGTTTCTTCACAACTCTCTGTGAATCAGGAGTGAAGGAAATAGAAACAGCAGTCATACTCACTGTGTAGTGTCAGTATGTTTCGTTTTCAGAAAACTTAAAAGTGCAACACATATAAATGAAATCTAAAAGGAACAAAGGAGGGCATTTTTTTTTATAGTTAAAAGGAACTAAAGTCAAACAAAAAAGACACCATTTTGTCAAGTTATATATTTACTTAAAATGTTTTTTTTATAATTGTACTAGCTAATTTACCTAAAATTACAGCATCCTTATAATAGCTTCTTATTATCACCTGCACATCAAAATCTAGCTAAGAATGAGAGTACTTAGTCTCTAATATTTGCACAGTGCTAGTCTCTAATCCAGAGGTCTCTAAACTTTATAAACAAAGTGCCATTTTACTGTCCTTCAGGGTTTAGGGGGGCCGGACTGTGGCCAGTGAGAGTAGAAAATGCCCCAGCATCAGTGGGAGTAATAGTGCCCCATCATTAGTGTCAGTGGGAGTAATGGTGCCCAATTATTTGTATATGTGGGAGGAATGGTGCCCCATCATTGGTATCAGTGGGAGGAATGCCGCCCCATCATTGGTGTCAGTGGATGGTATGGTGCATCAAGGGCCAGATAAAGGCAAGCAAAGGGCCACATCCGGCCCCCCGGCTGCAGTTTAAAGATTACGGCTCTAAACAAATATATGAAAACTAGAGGAGTGAAGCAAACAAGGAGAGGAAACATTGAAGCTAGGGGAGAAGAAACAATGAGATGTTTAGTCAAAAGCAACACACATTACACAATTTAAGACTTATTAGGCACACATTTAACCCCTTGATTACCCAAGATGTTAACCCCCTTCCCAGTGTCAGTCATAAGTACAGTGACAGTATATAGTATTATCACTGATCACTGTATTAGTGTCACTGGTGATGTCATTGGCAGTTAGTCAGTTCCTACCCAGTGTCAGCTAGTGTCAGATTTCCTGCCACATTATCACAGTTCCACTATGAGTCGCTGGTTACTTTAGAGTAGTATAAAAAATAAATAAAACATTCCAGTATATATACCATAGTTTGTAGACACTATAACTTTCATGCAAACCAATCAATATATACTTATTGGGATTTTTTTTTACCAAAAGAAAAGCAGAATACATTTTTTCCTACATTTATGAAGAAATTTAATTTGTTATTTGATGTATTTCATCGCAGAGAAGTCCGGTCCTTTTTAATTTATATAATAAAAAATAAAAAACCCAGAGATGTTTAAATACCACCATAGGAAAGCTCTAGTTGTGTGAAAAAAAGGATATACAATTATTACCAGGTAAAAATGGCCTGGTCATTAGGGGGTAAGACCTTCCGCAGCTGAAGTGGTTAAGCACGCCAAACTTAAGAAAAGACCTTCTCAACATAAATTAGTAGTCAAAAACACTTCAAAACTATTTAAAACCCCAGAATAATACATCCTAAATCAAAAGCCTGCTGCAAAGGTTCTTCTTGCTTTGGACAGGAAAGTATTAGCTGTGACTTCAGATGTCAAATTAACTCAAAATCAAACTACATAAAGTTCCAAGCAATAAGAAAGAAAAAGAAAGAAAATTGTTTGCATGCCCAAAGAGCTAGCAATTAGACAGCAGCTTCCAATAAGCTAACACTGTGGCTGCTCTGTGCCCCCTTTTATAGTTAGGGGGCTGACCTTTCTAAAAGCCTATTATTGTCCCTTCTAAGCTTGCTGGTCATGTAATGTGATACAAGCTGACATCAATACAGATTTAGTGTAATAGTATAAAATCTTGCACCTGCAAAACTGTTATAAGCAACTGCAACTTAAAAAAGTTAAAGTGCATCTAAACTCGGGACAAAAATGTAATATATTGTAGCTTCCTGTTTTTTTCCACCTGAATTCCTTTTTTTTTACCTAGTGATTAGTGTTGAGCGAACACGGACTGTATTATTCGTGTTCGTACCGAATAATTGGATTTTTTTTACCCGAACACGGACACGGACACTTTACTGTATGTTCGGGTAAAAATCCGTGTTCGGTCGTTTTATTTCCGGGTTTTGCATGCTTTGGCGCTCTTTTCATGGCGGGCTTTCAACAGCCAATCAACAATCGTTTAACTGGTGTGCCTTAAGCCATCCCAGCCATGCCTGCAAATGTCTTAGTAGCTGTGATTGGCCGTCTGAAGCATGTGACCAAGTCTTTATAAGTTCGAGGCAGCCGCCGCAGCAGCGTCATTCTGCTGCTTAGCTAAGGGACAGAGCACACATCAATGTGCTGGCTGCTGATTAGGGAAAGATAGGCAGGAAAAAACCATTTGTGTCCGGATAGAATTGAGGGACAGGTCGGAGTGTTTAGGCAGGGCGAGTTGTAGGCATTTTAGGGATAGAGTCTGCTGAATTATAGGGTCAGTGTCTTCTACAAACTACAATCGATATTGCTGTGTGGGGGGTGGGGTGAATCTGCACTCAATCCTGATCTACGATCTCTTCTCAATCCTGTTAGGGACAGAGTCTGCTGAATTTTAGGGAAACTGTGTTCTACAAACTACAATCGATATTGCTGTGTGGTGTGGGATTGGAGATAGGCAGGTGTCAGTGATCCACATCCATTTTTCTGTGTGTGAGCTGCAGTGAACACAATCTTTTTGGGCTGCAGTGAACACAATCTTTTTGGGCTGCAGTGAACACAATCTTTTTGGGCTGCAGTGAACACAATCTTTTTGGGCTGCAGTGAACACAATCTTTTTGGGGTGCAGTGAACAAAATCTTTTTGGGGTGCAGTGAACACAATCCTTTTTGGTGTGCAGTGAACACAATCTTTGTGGGGTGCAGTGAACAAAATCCTTTGTGGGGTGCAGTGAACACAATCTTTTTGGGGTGCAGTGAACAAAATCCTTTTTGGGGTGCAGTGAACAACATCCTTTTTGGGGTGCAGTGAACACAATCTTTTTGGGGTGCAGTGAACAAAATCCTTTGTGGGGTGCAGTGAACACAATCTTTTTGGGGTGCAGTGAACACAATCTTTTTGGGGTGGAGTGAACAACATCCTTTTTGGGGTGCAGTGAACAAAATCCTTTTTGGGGTGCAGTGAACAAAATCATTTTTGGGGTGCAGTGAACACAATCTTTTTGGGGTGCAGTGAACACAATCTTTGTGGGGTGCAGTGAACACAATCTTTTTGGGGTGGAGTGAACAACATCCTTTTTGGGGTGCAGTGAACAACATCCTTTTTGGGGTGCAGTGAACACAATCTTTTTGGGGTGCAGTGAACACAATCTTTGTGGGGTACAGTGAACAGAATCTTTGTGGGGTGCAGTGAACACAATCTTTGGGGGGTACAGTGAACACAATCTTTTTGGGGTGCAGTGAACACAATCTTTGTGGGGTGCAGTGAACACAATCTTTTTGGGGTGGAGTGAACAAAATCATTTTTGGGGTGCAGTGAACAACATCCTTTTTGGGGTGCAGTGATCAAAATCCTTTTTGGGGTGCAGTGAACACAATCTTTTTGGGGTGCAGTGAACAAAATCCTTTGTGGGGTGCAGTGAACAGAATCTTTGTGGGGTGCAGTGAACACAATCTTTGGGGGGGTACAGTGAACACAATCTTTTTGGGGTGCAGTGAACACAATCTTTGTGGGGTACAGTGAACAGAATCTTTGTGGGGTGCAGTGAACACAATCTTTGGGGGGTACAGTGAACACAATCTTTTTGGGGTGCAGTGAACACAATCTTTGGGGGGTACAGTGAACACAATCTTTTTGGGGTGCAGTGAACACAATCTTTGTGGGGTGCAGTGAACACAATCTTTGGGGGGGTACAGTGAACACAATCTTTTTGGGGTGCAGTGAACAACATCCTTTTAGGGTGCAGTGAACACAATCTTTGTGGGGTGCAGTGAACAACATCCTTTTAGGGTGCAGTGAACACAATCTTTGTGGGGTACAGTGAACAGAATCTTTGTGGGGTGCAGTGAACACAATCTTTGGGGGGTACAGTGAACACAATCTTTGTGAGGTGCAGTGAACACAATCTTTGTGGGGTGCAGTGAACACAATCATTGTGGGGTGCAGTGAACTCAATCTTTGTGGGGTACAGTGAACACAATCTCATACTTCTGAAGATTTGAGGGTGCTGCCTGTTCCATACTCCCCCTACTCCTCATCTAGCCTTTTAGGGGTACAAACAATAGTAATTGGGGCCTAGTGTGGTTGTGTACGTGTGATATACATACACTTTTTTTGGATCATATTTTCTATTCCGCTATTTAATCAAAAACCTTTGGGGATCAGTTAAATTGGGGGATAGTCTGTGTTGGTACGTGTGAGAGAGATCCACCTTTCCAAGTTGTTGGGGTTCATCTCATACTTCTGAAGGTTTGAGGGTGCTGCCTGTTCCATACTCCCCCTACTCCTAGCCTTTTAGGGGTACAAACAATAGTAATTGGGGCCTAGTGTGGTTGTGTACGTGTGATATACATACACTTTTTTTGGATCATATTTTCTATTCCGCTATTTAATCAAAAACCTTTGGGGATCAGTTAAATTGGGGGATAGTCTGTGTTGGTACGTGTGAGAGAGATCCACCTTTCCAAGTTGTTGGGGTTCATCTCATACTTCTGAAGGTTTGAGGGTGCTGCCTGTTCCATACCCCCCCTACTCCTCATCTAGCCTTTTAGGGGTACAAACAATAGTAATTGGGGCCTAGTGTGGTTGTGTACGTGTGATATACATACACTTTTTTTGGATCATATTTTCTATTCCGCTATTTAATCAAAAACCTTTGGGGATCAGTTAAATTGGGGGATAGTCTGTGTTGGTACGTGTGAGAGAGATCCACCTTTCCAAGTTGTTGGGGTTCATCTCATACTTCTGAAGGTTTGAGGGTGCTGCCTGTTCCATACCCCCCCTACTCCTCATCTAGCCTTTTAGGGGTACAAACAATAGTAATTGGGGCCTAGTGTGGTTGTGTACGTGTGATATACATACACTTTTTTTGGATCATATTTTCTATTCCGCTATTTAATCAAAAACCTTTGGGGATCAGTTAAATTGGGGGATAGTCTGTGTTGGTACGTGTGAGAGAGATCCACCTTTCCAAGTTTTTGGGGTTCATCTCATACTTCTGAAGATTTGAGGGTGCTGCCTGTTCCATACCCCCCCTACTCCTCATCTAGCCTTTTAGGGGTACAAACAATAGTAATTGGGGCCTAGTGTGGTTGTGTACGTGTGATATACATACACTTTTTTTGGATCATATTTTCTATTCCGCTATTTAATCAAAAACCTTTGGGGATCAGTTAAATTGGGGGATAGTCTGTGTTGGTACGTGTGAGAGAGATCCACCTTTCCAAGTTGTTGGGGTTCATCTCATACTTCTGAAGGTTTGAGGGTGCTGCCTGTTCCATACCCCCCCTACTCCTCATCTAGCCTTTTAGGGGTACAAACAATAGTAATTGGGGCCTAGTGTGGTTGTGTACGTGTGATATACATACACTTTTTTTGGATCATATTTTCTATTCCGCTATTTAATCAAAAACCTTTGGGGATCAGTTAAATTGGGGGATAGTCTGTGTTGGTACGTGTGAGAGAGATCCACCTTTCCAAGTTGTTGGGGTTCATCTCATACTTCTGAAGGTTTGAGGGTGCTGCCTGTTCCATACTCCCCCTACTCCTCATCTAGCCTTTTAGGGGTACAAACAATAGTAATTGGGGCCTAGTGTGGTTGTGTACGTGTGATATACATACACTTTTTTTGGATCATATTTTCTATTCCGCTATTTAATCAAAAACCTTTGGGGATCAGTTAAATTGGGGGATAGTCTGTGTTGGTACGTGTGAGAGAGATCCACCTTTCCAAGTTGTTGGGGTTCATCTCATACTTCTGAAGGTTTGAGGGTGCTGCCTGTTCCATACTCCCCCTACTCCTAGCCTTTTAGGGGTACAAACAATAGTAATTGGGGCCTAGTGTGGTTGTGTACGTGTGATATACATACACTTTTTTTGGATCATATTTTCTATTCCGCTATTTAATCAAAAACCTTTGGGGATCAGTTAAATTGGGGGATAGTCTGTGTTGGTACGTGTGAGAGAGATCCACCTTTCCAAGTTGTTGGGGTTCATCTCATACTTCTGAAGGTTTGAGGGTGCTGCCTGTTCCATACCCCCCCTACTCCTCATCTAGCCTTTTAGGGGTACAAACAATAGTAATTGGGGCCTAGTGTGGTTGTGTACGTGTGATATACATACACTTTTTTTGGATCATATTTTCTATTCCGCTATTTAATCAAAAACCTTTGGGGATCAGTTAAATTGGGGGATAGTCTGTGTTGGTACGTGTGAGAGAGATCCACCTTTCCAAGTTGTTGGGGTTCATCTCATACTTCTGAAGGTTTGAGGGTGCTGCCTGTTCCATACTCCCCCTACTCCTCATCTAGCCTTTTAGGGGTACAAACAATAGTAATTGGGGCCCAGTGTGGTTGTGTACGTGTGATATACATACACTTTTTTTGGATCATATTTTCTATTCCGCTATTTAATCAAAAACCTTTGGGGATCAGTTAAATTGGGGGATAGTCTGTGTTGGTACGTGTGAGAGAGATCCACCTTTCCAAGTTGTTGGGGTTCATCTCATACTTCTGAAGGTTTGAGGGTGCTGCCTGTTCCATACTCCCCCTACTCCTCATCTAGCCTTTTAGGGGTACAAACAATAGTAATTGGGGCCTAGTGTGGTTGTGTACGTGTGATATACATACACTTTTTTTGGATCATATTTTCTATTCCGCTATTTAATCAAAAACCTTTGGGGATCAGTTAAATTGGGGGATAGTCTGTGTTGGTACGTGTGAGAGAGATCCACCTTTCCAAGTTTTTGGGGTTCATCTCATACTTCTGAAGATTTGAGGGTGCTGCCTGTTCCATACCCCCCCTACTCCTCATCTAGCCTTTTAGGGGTACAAACAATAGTAATTGGGGCCTAGTGTGGTTGTGTACGTGTGATATACATACACTTTTTTTGGATCATATTTTCTATTCCGCTATTTAATCAAAAACCTTTGGGGATCAGTTAAATTGGGGGATAGTCTGTGTTGGTACGTGTGAGAGAGATCCACCTTTCCAAGTTGTTGGGGTTCATCTCATACTTCTGAAGGTTTGAGGGTGCTGCCTGTTCCATACCCCCCCTACTCCTCATCTAGCCTTTTAGGGGTACAAACAATAGTAATTGGGGCCCAGTGTGGTTGTGTACGTGTGATATACATACACTTTTTTTGGATCATATTTTCTATTCCGCTATTTAATCAAAAACCTTTGGGGATCAGTTAAATTGGGGGATAGTCTGTGTTGGTACGTGTGAGAGAGATCCACCTTTCCAAGTTGTTGGGGTTCATCTCATACTTCTGAAGGTTTGAGGGTGCTGCCTGTTCCATACTCCCCCTACTCCTCATCTAGCCTTTTAGGGGTACAAACAATAGTAATTGGGGCCCAGTGTGGTTGTGTACGTGTGATATACATACACTTTTTTTGGATCATATTTTCTATTCCGCTATTTAATCAAAAACCTTTGGGGATCAGTTAAATTGGGGGATAGTCTGTGTTGGTACGTGTGAGAGAGATCCACCTTTCCAAGTTGTTGGGGTTCATCTCATACTTCTGAAGGTTTGAGGGTGCTGCCTGTTCCATACTCCCCCTACTCCTCATCTAGCCTTTTAGGGGTACAAACAATAGTAATTGGGGCCCAGTGTGGTTGTGTACGTGTGATATACATACACTTTTTTTGGATCATATTTTCTATTCCGCTATTTAATCAAAAACCTTTGGGGATCAGTTAAATTGGGGGATAGTCTGTGTTGGTACGTGTGAGAGAGATCCACCTTTCCAAGTTGTTGGGGTTCATCTCATACTTCTGAAGGTTTGAGGGTGCTGCCTGTTCCATACCCCCCCTACTCCTCATCTAGCCTTTTAGGGGTACAAACAATAGTAATTGGGGCCTAGTGTGGTTGTGTACGTGTGATATACATACACTTTTTTTGGATCATATTTTCTATTCCGCTATTTAATCAAAAACCTTTGGGGATCAGTTAAATTGGGGGATAGTCTGTGTTGGTACGTGTGAGAGAGATCCACCTTTCCAAGTTGTTGGGGTTCATCTCATACTTCTGAAGGTTTGAGGGTGCTGCCTGTTCCATACCCCCCCTACTCCTCATCTAGCCTTTTAGGGGTACAAACAATAGTAATTGGGGCCTAGTGTGGTTGTGTACGTGTGATATACATACACTTTTTTTGGATCATATTTTCTATTCCGCTATTTAATCAAAAACCTTTGGGGATCAGTTAAATTGGGGGATAGTCTGTGTTGGTACGTGTGAGAGAGATCCACCTTTCCAAGTTTTTGGGGTTCATCTCATACTTCTGAAGATTTGAGGGTGCTGCCTGTTCCATACCCCCCCTACTCCTCATCTAGCCTTTTAGGGGTACAAACAATAGTAATTGGGGCCTAGTGTGGTTGTGTACGTGTGATATACATACACTTTTTTTGGATCATATTTTCTATTCCGCTATTTAATCAAAAACCTTTGGGGATCAGTTAAATTGGGGGATAGTCTGTGTTGGTACGTGTGAGAGAGATCCACCTTTCCAAGTTGTTGGGGTTCATCTCATACTTCTGAAGGTTTGAGGGTGCTGCCTGTTCCATACTCCCCCTACTCCTCATCTAGCCTTTTAGGGGTACAAACAATAGTAATTGGGGCCCAGTGTGGTTGTGTACGTGTGATATACATACACTTTTTTTGGATCATATTTTCTATTCCGCTATTTAATCAAAAACCTTTGGGGATCAGTTAAATTGGGGGATAGTCTGTGTTGGTACGTGTGAGAGAGATCCACCTTTCCAAGTTGTTGGGGTTCATCTCATACTTCTGAAGGTTTGAGGGTGCTGCCTGTTCCATACCCCCCCTACTCCTCATCTAGCCTTTTAGGGGTACAAACAATAGTAATTGGGGCCTAGTGTGGTTGTGTACGTGTGATATACATACACTTTTTTTGGATCATATTTTCTATTCCGCTATTTAATCAAAAACCTTTGGGGATCAGTTAAATTGGGGGATAGTCTGTGTTGGTACGTGTGAGAGAGATCCACCTTTCCAAGTTTTTGGGGTTCATCTCATACTTCTGAAGATTTGAGGGTGCTGCCTGTTCCATACTCCTCCTCCTACTGCTCAACCATCCTTTTAGGGGTACAAACAATAGTAGTTGGGGCCTAGTGTGGTGGTGTACGTGCGAGATACATACACTTTCTTTTTGATCATATTTTCTATTCCGCTATTCAATTAAAACCTTTGGGGATCAATTCAATTGCGAGATAGTCTGTGTCGGTACGTGTGAGATCCACCTTTCCAAGTTGTTGGGGTTCATCTCATACTTCTGAAGATTTGAGGGTGCTGCCTGTTCCATACTCCTGCTCCTACTGCTCAACCATCCTTTTAGGGGTACAAACAATAGTAATTGGGGCCTAGTGTGGTTGTGTACGTGCGAGATACATACACTTTTTTTGATCATATTTCCTATTCCGCTATTCAATAAAAACCTTTGAGGATCAATTGAATTGCGGGATAGTCTGTGTCGGTACGTGTGAGATCCACCTTTCCAAGTTTTTGGGGTTCATCTCATACTTCTGAAGATTTGAGGGTGCTGCCTGTTCCATACTCCTCCTCCTACTCCTCATCCATCCTTTTAGGGGTACAAACAATAGTAATTGGGGCCTAGTGTGGTTGTGTACGTGCGAGATACATACACTTTTTTTGATCATATTTCCTATTCCGCTATTCAATAAAAACCTTTGAGGATCAATTGAATTGCGGGATAGTCTGTGTCGGTACGTGTGAGATCCACCTTTCCAAGTTTTTGGGGTTCATCTCATACTTCTGAAGATTTGAGGGTGCTGTCTGTTCCATACTCCTCCTACTCCTCATCCATCCTTTTAGGGGTAGAAACAATAGTAATTGGGGCCTAGTGTGGTTTTGTACGTGCGAGATACATACACTTTTTTGGATCATATTTCCTATTCCGCTATTCAATAAAAACCTTTCTAGGGCAAGATCTTAAATTACAGAAATATGAGGAGACCGTCAAATAAGGGCCGTGGCCTGGGTCGTGGTGCTGCTGGTAGAGCTCCTGTTGCAAGGAGAGGACGTGGTCGATCTGTGCCAGCTACACGCACAAGTGAAACACCTTCCTCAAGTGTGAGTAGGCGACAGAACCTGCATCAGTATTTGGTAGGGCATCAAACGCCCCTAGAAGTGATGAGGCCAGAACAAGTTGAGGCGATAGTAGATTGGTTTGCTGCTGACAGTGCCTCCAGTTCCTTCACATTGTCTCCCACCCAGTCTACTGCAGAAAGGTCAGAGTTGGCACCTGCAGCCAATGTCCAACCGTCTTTCACCTCACCCCCTTGCAAATCAGGCCAGCAGTCTGAGCCCCAAGCCATACAGCAGTCTCTTATTCTTTTTGAGGACTCTGTCAGCAGGGTTTCCCAGGGCCATCCACCTAGCCCTGCCCCAGAAGTGGAAGAGATTGAGTGCAGCGATGCCCAACCACTTATTTCTCAAGATGAGTACATGCAAGGATCATCGCAGCACGTCTCCGATGATGACGAAACGCAGGTGCCAACTGCTGCGGCGTTCAGCATTGTGGAGACCGACAAGGAGGGCAGGGGTGAAGACTGGGTGGAAGATGATGTGGAGGACGATGAGGTCCTCGACCCCACATGGAATGAACGTCATGCAGGTGACCTGAGTAGTTTGGAGGAAGAGGCGGTGGTCGCACAGAGCCACCAGCACAGCAGAAGAGGGAGCAGGGTGCAGAAGCGGAGCGGCCGTGCCCTAGACACTACGCCCGCTACTGCCCAACGCAGCAAGGGAACGAGCGCACCAAAGTCAGCTCAAAGGAGTTCTCTAGCGTGGAAGTTCTTTAGAAAATGTGCTGATGACAGGACACGAGTGGTTTGCACCCTGTGCAATCAGAGCTTGAAGCGAGGCATAAACCTTCTCAACCTGAGCACAACCTGCATGATCAGGCATCTAAGTGCAAAGCACGAGCTGCAGTGGAGTACACACCTTCAAAACCAAGAAACGTCTCTGGCTCATCCTGCTTCCTCTTCTGCTGCAGTCTCGGCCGCTCCAGCCACATCTGTAGTGATACCGGCACCTGCCACCCCGCAAACAGACGATCTGTCAGCAACACCACCACCTGGGTCACCAACAACCATCTCCACAATGTCCCGTGGAAGCGTTCAGCTTTCCATCTCCCAAACACTTGAGAGGAAGAGGAAGTACCCCCCTACCCACCCGCGATCCCTGGCCCTGAATGCCAGCATTTCAAAATTATTGGCCTTTGAAATGCTGTCATTCCGTCTGGTGGAGACGCACAGTTTTAAAAACCTTATGTCGGTGGCTGTCCCACAGTACGTCGTGCCCAGCCGCCACTACTTTTCCAGGCAAGCCATCCCTTCCCTGCACAACCAAGTGGGGGAAAATATCAGGTGTGCACTGCGCAACGCCATCTGTGCCAAGGTCCACCTAACTACGGATACGTGGACCAGTAAGCACGGTCAGGGGCGTTATATCTCCCTAACGGCACACTGGGTAAATGCAGTGGCGGATGGGCCTGAGGCGGATAGCAATTTGGCGCATGTCCTTCCACCACCGAGGATTGCAGGGCGCTTCAGTTTGCCTCCTGTTCCTAACTCCTCCTACTCCGCTTCCTCATCCTCTACCGCCTCCTCATCCGGACAGCGTAACACCTTCACCACCAACTTCAGCACGGCCAGGGGTAAACGACAGCAGGCAGTTTTACAACTTGCCTGTTTGGGGGACAAACCACACACCGCGCAGGAGTTGTGGAGGAGCATGGAACAGCAGACAAATGAGTGGTTGCTGCCAGCGAGCCTCAAGCCCGGCCTGGTGGTGTGCGATAACGGGCGAAATCTCATAGCAGCTCTGGGCCTAGCCGGTTTGACGCACATCCCTTGCCTGGCGCATGTGCTGAATTTGGTGGTGCAGAGGTTCCTTAAAAACTACCCCGATATGTCAGAGCTGCTGCAGAAAGTGCGGGCCGTTTGTGCGCACTTTCGGCGTTCTCACCCTGCTGCTGCTCGCCTGGCAGCGCTGCAGCGTAACTTCGGCCTTCCCGCTCACCGCCTCATATGTGACGTGCCCACAAGGTGGAACTCCACCTTGCACATGCTGGAAAGACTGTGCGAGCAGCAGCAGGCCATAGTGGAGTTTCAGCTGCAGCACGCACGCGTGAGTCGCTCTGCGGAACAGCACCACTTCACCACCAATAACTGGGCCTCCATGCGAGACCTGTGTGCCTTGTTGCGCTGTTTTGAGTACTCCACCAACATGGCCAGTGGCAATGACGCCGTTCTCAGCTTAACTATCCCACTTCTATGCCTCCTTGAAAAAACAATTCGGGCGATGATGGAAGAGGATGTGGCACAGGATGAGGAGGAGGAGGAGGATGAAGAGGTAACATTTCCAAGGCTTTCAGGGCAGTCATTCGCAAGGGGCTCCGAGGGTGGGTTCCTGCACACGCAAACGCCAGGGACGCAATTGTCCAGCAGGGGCACAGTTCTGGAGGATGAGGAGGATGAGGAGGAGGAGGAGCTGGAGGAGGAGATGGAACCATGTTCACAGCAGGGTGGCACCCAGGCCAGCTCATGGCCATCACTGGTGCGTGGCTGGGGGGATACAGAGACGGACGATACACCTCCCACAGAGGACAGCCTTTCGTTGCCTCTGGGCAGCCTGGCACACATGAGCGATTACATGCTGCAGTGTCTCCACAACGACCGCCGAGTTGCCCACATTCTAACTTGTGCTGATTACTGGGTGGCCACGCTGCTGGATCCCCGTTACAAGGACAATGTACCGTCCTTAATTCACTCACTGGAGCGCGATCGCAAGATGCGCGAGTACAAGCGCACGCTGGTAGACGCCATGCTGCTGGCATTCCCATCTGACAGCGGGGCCACAGTGGAAGCACAAGGCAGAGGAGGAGGAGGAGGAGGTCGCCAACGCAACCAGGGCACCGCCAGCACCTCAGAAGGCAGGGTTAGCATGGCCGAAATGTGGAAAAGCTTTGTCAGCACGCCACAACAAACAGCAGCACCAGCAGCTCAGATGGAACGTCTTAGCAGGAGGCAGCATTTTACCAACATGGTGGAGCAGTATGTGTGCACACGCCTACATGTAGTGAATGACGGGTCTGCCCCCTTCAACTTCTGGGTCTCCAAATTGGGCACATGGCCTGAGCTTGCCCTTTACGCCTTGGAGGTGCTGGCGTGCCCTGCAGCCAGTGTATTATCTGAACGGGTATTTAGCACGGCTGGGGGCGTTATAACAGACAAGCGCAGCCGCCTGTCCAGAGACAATGTGGACAAGCTCACGTTCATTAAAATGAACCAGGCATGGATCCCACGGGACTTTTCCGTACCTTATGCAGAATAGCAATGGATACCGACCTTACCCACCCATTGTTCCATTTTTGCTCTTTCTCACTCTTTTGGGGTGTACCCTCATTTAAAATTTTTGAAAAGAAGCAGTGTTGGCTACCTCGTCCTCCTCCTCAGGGCCAGATTAATGTAGGGGCTATTGGAGCTGCAGCTCCAGGCCCCTACCTTTTATATAGGCCCCGGGTTGGCCATATTCACTGTTACCGCTCTTCTGTCACTTGTAAACACAGAAGTCTGGCTTCTATGCTCGCTTCCCCAGGCAGCACCCTCAGAACCTCCCCACACAGCGTGAAGGCCGGACAAGGAGGGACAGTTGGCGATGCATGGATGTGTTTATGGGCTTCAGAGACAGCATCCCATGTTGAATTAGGCATGCATGGCTGCACCCTTCCTCCTCTGGGTGCATGGCAAGGCACGGCCCTTAAGGCCCTTCAAAATCCTCAGCACCAAGCCCATGATGCTGTTAATCCGGCCCTGGTCCTCCTCCACCGCCGCTTCCACCTACACCGCCCATAGGTGTGCGCAGCCTATTGCATTAAGGTGTGCACCCCAAAGTTGAAATACACATGCATGTGTTTGCCAGCAGGGAGAGTAATGTATCGGGGCCATGTACCTGTAGGCAAGGAGAAATAGAGCAGAGCAGGTCCCAGGGAGATCTTTCCCATCTCCTCACTGGCAATGCTATGTGCCCTAGGTGATTAGGGTGTGCCCAGGCACACCCAGCACACCCTGTGCGCACGCCTATGTCACCGCCACATCCACCACCACCTCAACCTCCCTCCTACTCCATATGGGCCTCGTCCTTCAGAGATGAAGAAGAACATTGTTTTATTTTTCTGTTTTTTTTTGTTGTTTTAAGTTATTTCCCTATCCACATTTGTTTGCAGAGCACTTGCCATGCTCTTAATTACGTTTTGCTGCCATTTGCAGCACTCTAGCCCTTTCCTTTGGTGTTTTAGAGCCATTTTAGTGCCTTAAAGTTCGGGTCCCCATTGACTTCAATGGGGTTCGGTGTCCGGGAAAAGTTCGGTAAAAGTCCGGGACACGGACCCGGACTTTTTTTTAAAGTTCGGCCGAACCCGTCGAACACGGACATCTAGGTGTCCGCTCAACCCTACTAGTGATCCTGAAGGTAACAGACTTCCTATCCCTGGTTGACAACTCCCACTCACTGTACTGTATTTATGGAGGATCAGTGTTATCAGCCTAGAACAGGAATACAGAACAACCCCCTCCATTTCTATATCCATTAAACTGGAGGAAGGTCTTCTGTAGTTCACAGGTGTAACCTGAGCAGGGTTGAAAATATTGTTGAGATTGAGATAAAACTAAACAAGACACAGGACAGCTCTAAATTGATGGCAGAAACAATTCTTATTGAATAGATATATCAACACGCTTTCAGTATGTAGCACCCTCCTAGGTAGGTGCTAGGTAGGTAAAGCCTAGTAGCTCCTTCTGCTTATCAGGGGAGCCTGATCATTAGTTAGGCCTGCTTATGTGTTCCATGTGTGATTCATTTGGGCTGAGGGAGTGTCCACACTGTATCCAATGGAAAGATACATTGGACAGTGGAGGAAACCCAGCCGATGACACACAAGCTTAGATACCGTCCCGTGGGTTTGGCACAGAATGTGGGGCTTAATGGGATAGGGTATAAAAGCCAGGAGCACATGAGGCAGGGGGTCTTTGGGTGGGAAACCAGGTCCCAGAAGGAGGGTGACGGCTGTCTCTCCTTCTGTTTGCCGAGGATGGTGGTCACAGGCGGTCGGCCTTGTGGACCAGGAATGTGGTGCTGAATCCTGAGGTCAAAGAAAGCTGACTGGTGGAGGTAAAGGCAGAGCAACCTTGGGAAAAACAGTGTCCGTGTGTACCGTGAAGCTTGCCAGGGGTCTGCCAAGAAGGGGACCACTCCAGCGGATAGAGTCAGTGGACAGGTATCAGCACACACAGGCATTGAAAGTAAAGAGGGTGCCAAGTTTAGAACCCTGAAGAGGATAATCATGCAGGAATCTTTAAAACTATCTTCACTTCAGTGGCAGGGTGAAGCAGCGGCCTTGCTGCATTCTACGGTGAGTTGTCCTCAAGATTGTGCATAGTTCATAGTTGGAATATCCCACTCATCCCTTCTCCCATCCCAGTTCTAAATAAAACCACAAAAACCAACATCCCCTGGATTGATTATTGACTGAGCCAAGGCTTTTTAATGCTGTTTGTCTGCTGTCAGTTGCTTAGGGTAACTCAGGGGAATCCAGAAAGTGTAAGCAGTCCTCTAGGAGGCAGTGCTACAAGTATATTTAACAGACCAAAAGGGAGCACGTAAAAGAAGTTCATTAATAGGGTACAATGGAAGCATATATATAGGCAGGTGCCTACACTGTATTATGTTTATGTGTCCTGTTGCTTTAAGTTTTGGATGATGCATGTAGGGGGCTAATGTAGTTTGTTTATCCTGCATGTGTGTAACTTACCATTTTTTTAGTCATATTTACATGGGAACTGACCTCGTGGTGCGAAGTCTGGTGTAGAAGCTACATAAAGAGGACTGGTGTACCATGCTATCTGCACTGCTGGCCACATTCCTGTCCAACAGAACGCGTCTAATTAGGGCATCCACGAATATGGACTTTGTTGCATGGACTTCTTAAACTAAAATGAATAGGAAGCACTAATAGGGACAGCACAGCTAATTTATGCACAGCCAATTGAATGCATTGTACAGCTATGTATGTGAATATAATGTTCTGCTCTGCAATGTTCTACCTCAAGTGTAAATTACATAACTGTTAAGTAATTGGAGTCTATGTTCAAAGGAGAAGTTTTCTGTGTCATTAACTGGGAAAGAGGAGATACATGTGTTTAATAATATGTATTCATGGTGTATCACAGACAACTGGGAATTGGGAGTGAAACTACAAATAACCCTCTGGGTTAAGGACAAGAGTGAGCTGTGAGTGAGCTGTACAGTAGCAAGTGTGTTCTAGTTCACCATTGAGGTTATGTACAAAGGTGCATGTGATACCAGATGCACCCAGCTGAAAGTGGAAGAGGTGATGGTAGAAGGAGGAAATGGTAGAAGGGGTGATGGGGGTCCATGTGATGGGGGAACAGTTATTACTTAAAGTTCCCCAGTTAGTGGCAGGATCTAAATATTGCAGCCCGCTGCAATACAGGACCCACTTAGGTACCAAGTCTGGTGTCACAGTGTGCAAGTATAGTGCAACTGAAAGTGCAATCAGGGGCGTACCGTGGGGATGGCCAGAACAGCGCCCACTAGGGGCGCAGGCCAAGGGGGGGGCACAAAATCACTGGCAGTGTCGTGTAGCAGACGCAGTGATTTATCGCTCCTCTGTTCAGCCTGCACTCCCGGCAGCCGGCGCCCCCCGCTCCAATCCCGGAAGCCGCCCAGAGCTCTCTCTGTGTCCATGACCAGGCAGGAGATGACAGTCTGTGTCAGAGCTCGGTGCAAATGGCGGCTCCCCTCGTCACAGGGCTCCGCCCACATGACCTCATCATTTGGCAGCTCCAGGCTGGTGGATGAATGCACTCTCTCTCTCTGCAGTGACCTGGCCGGCCTCTCAGGTACCAGAAGCATTCTCTCCCTGTCTCCCCCTGTCAATCCCCCTCTCCCCCTGTCACCCCCCTCTCTCCCTGTCACCCCCCTCTCCCCCTGTCACCCCCCTCTCTCCCTGTCACACCCCCTCTCCCTGTCACCGCCCTCTCCCCCAGTCCCCCCTCTCTCCCCCTGTCACCCCCCTCTCTCCCTGTCATCCCCATCTCTCCCTGTCACCCACCGCTCTATCCCTGTCACCCCCCTGTCACCCCCTCTCTATCTCTGTCATCCCCCTCTCTCCCTGTCATCCCCTTCTCTCCCTGTCACCACTCCTCTCTCCCTGTCATCCCCCTCTCTCCCTGTCATCCCCCCTCTCTCCCTGTCATCCCCCTCTCTCCCTGTCACCCCTCCTCTCTTCCTGTCAACCCCCCTGTCACCCCCCCTCTCTCTCCCTGTCAACCCCTTCTCTCCCTGTCACCCCCCTCTCTCCCTGTCATCCTCCCTGTCACCCCCCTCTCTCCCTGTCACCCCCCTCTCTCCTTCTCCCTGTCACCCCCCTCTCTCCCTGTCTGCCCCCCCTCTCTCCCTGTCACCCTCCCTGTCACACCCCCTCTCTCCATGTCACCCTCCCTGTCACCCCTCAATCTCTCCCTGTCACCCCCCTCTCTCTCCCTTTCACCCCCCCTCTCTCCCTGTCACCCCCCCTCTCTCCCTGTTACCCCCCTCTCTCCCTGTCACCCTCCCTGTCACCCCCTCTCTCCCTGTCACCCCCTCTCTCCCTGTCACCCTCCCTGTCACCCCCTCTCTCTGCCTGTTACCCCCCTCTCTCCCTGTCACCCCCTCTCTCTCCCTGTCCCCCCCTCTCCCTGTCACCCTCCCTGTCACCCCCTCTCTCCCTGTCACCCCCCCCCCTCTCTCCCTGTCACACCCCTCTCTCCCTGTCACCCTCCCTGTCACCCCCCTCTCTTCCTGTCACCCTCCCTGTCACCCCCTCTCTCTCCCTGTCACCCTACATGTCACCCCCCTCTTTCCCTGTCACCCCCCTCTCTCCCTGTCACCCCCCCCTTTCTCCTTGTCACCCTCCCCGTCATCCCCCTCTCTCCCTGCCAACCCCTCTCTCCCTTTCACCCTCCCTGTCACCCCCCCCTCTCTCCCTGTCACCCCCCTCTCTCCCTGTCACCCTCCCTGTCACCCTCCTCTCTCCCTGTTCCCTGTCACCCCACTCTCTCTCTCTCCCTGTCACCCCCCCTCTCTCTCCCTGCCAACCCCTCTCTCCCTGCCAACCCCACTCACTCCCTGCCCCCCCTCTTTCTCCCTGTCACCCCCTCTCTCTCCTTTTCAACCCCTCTCTCTCCCTGTCACCCCTTCTTTCTCTCTCTCTCTCTCTCTGTCACCCCTTCTCTCTCTCTCTCTGTCACCCCCTTCCTTCTCTCTCTCTCTCTCTCTCTCTCTCTGTCACCCCTTCTCTCTCTCTCTCTCTCTGTCACCCCCTTCTCTCTCTCTGTCACCCCCTTCTCTCTCTCTGTCACTCCCTTCTCTTTGACAAACCCCCCTGTCTCTCTCTGTCAAACCCTCTCTCTCTAGGGGGGGGCGCCAATAAAGCTTTTCACCAAGGGCGCTGGGGACCCTAGATACGCCTCTGAGTGCAATGCTAATTTTCTGGGAAAGAGTCAAGACTAAAAGTATTGATAAGGTACAAATAATATTTCTGGATGTTCTCTATAAGACATAAAATCTTCTTTTTTTTTTTTAGTTCAGATGCACTTTAAGCCCTAATTGCATGAGTATAAGCAAATAAAAAAAAAGGACCTTTTGCAGTTACATAGTTACATAGTTACATAGTTAGTGAGGTTGAAAAAAGACACAAGTCCATCCAGTTCAACCCATGATGCGTGTGTGTTTGCTTTTAACCGTACATTGTATACCCCTGTATGTTGTGGTCTTTAAGGTGTACATCTAATAGTTTTTTGAAACTATCTATGCTCCCCGCTGATACGACTGCTTGTGGAAGAGAATTCCACATCCTTACCGCTCTTACAGTGAAGAACCCCTTACGCACTTTAAGGTTAAACCGCCTTTCCTCAAGTTTTAGTGAGTGGCCACGTGTCTTATTGTATCTCCTTTCTCTGAATAGTTTGTTCCTTATGCTAGGGTCGCCAGTACAGTATTTGTACATTGATATCATATCCCCCCTCAATCGTCTCTTCTCCAGAGAGAATAGGTTCAGTGCTTGTAGTCTTTCCTCATAGCCGATGTCCTCCATTCCCCTAATTATTTTTGTTGCCCTCCTCTGGACTTTCTCCAGTTCCAGCACATCCTTCCTGCGGACCGGTGCCCAGAACTGGACAGCATACTCCAGATGTGGCCGGACCAGAGTCTTGTAGAGCGGGAGAATAATCTCTTTATTTCTGGAGTGAATCCCCCTTTTTATACATCCCAGTATTCTGTTGGCTTTGCTTGCGGCGGCTTGGCATTGCATGCCACTGCCAAGCCTGTTGTCTACCAGTACCCCCAAGTCCTTTTCCATCCTAGACTCACCCAGAGGTTCACCCCCTAGTGAATAGCTTGCTTTCTGGTTTCTGGCACCCAAGTGCATTACTTTACATTTTTCTACATTAAACCTCATCTGCCATGTGGTTGCCCACCCCGTTATTTTGTTCAGGTCTGCTTGCAAGATTTCCACATCCTGCATAGAAGATATTGGCAAGCCAAGTTTAGTATCATCTGCAAATACTGAGATTGTACTAGATATCCCCTCCTCTAGATCATTTATGAATAAATTAAACAGGATTGGTCCCAGGACAGAACCCTGGGGGACCCCACTTTCCACACCCGCCCAATCCGAGTACTCCCCATTAATCACCACCCTCTGGACTCTCCCCTGGAGCCAGGTCTCTATCCAGGTACTCACCTTATGATCCATACCTACCTTCCTTCCTTCCAGTTGGATTGTTAGCTGATGTCTAACCATCTTCTAGTAAATACATGAAATTAATTATGGTGGCTTCCCTATATTCCTAAGGATGGAATAAAGCCAAAAGTAACAGAGTGAAGTTTCTATGGATTAAAAGAGAAGTTCATGTTACATGTTCCACCAATTTTTAGGGTGGAACATTTCCCATGTTCCCACTGCTGTAGCTGCTCACCGTTAGGGATGATCGAACGGTTCCAGTCGACCATCGGTTCGACCCGAACATTGACTGTTCGAAATTCGACCGAATTTTGAACTTTTTGCTGAAAAAGTTCGGAATTCGGCAACCAGAACCGACCAAAATGCAATGGGACAGGAACTGGGCTTTAAAAGCCCGTTATTGGACCAGAACCATCAGTAAAAGCCAATTGAGGGGGCAGGAGGATGCTACAAATGTGATTGGAGTGACTAGGGGGTCCAGAAGCAAATCAGTAGTGAATACGCCCCCAGTATATAAGATAGCCCTGCCAAATCTCTAGCATTTTAATACAGGGACGTGGAAGAGAGTGGAAGCAGTTCTGTTACTCCTGCTTCAAAGTGTCATTTAGCAATTATTAGTGTGAGGAAAGGGATATCTAGTGTAGTTAGGGTACTATTTTCTACTATAGTTAGATTTAATAATCTAGTTTCTGTAGGGAAAGTGTTAAGTGTCAGGGTGACTGTAGTGTAGTGTAGGGTTAACTGACTCTGACTGCTATGGCAGGGTGACCAAACCCTTCCATGTCAGGGTGACCGCCATAGAAAAAAGATTGTTTCTATTAGAATTGCAGTAGAGCAGGATAGTGGCTTCGCTACTTTCACACCTGGCCGTTTTTGTAGCAGGCGTTTATTGTTGTGAAAGTAGCAGAACCCTATGCCTGCACTAATGAAATAATTAGCAGGCATAGGACTTCGCTCCTATCACACCTATATGTGTGTATGCGTATAAATACATATAAGTGTGTGTGTATATATACCCCTATACAGAAGTTCAGATGTTATGCTTGCCTCCAAAGACGTCCACAAAAAAGCCCCAAAACAAATGCCTGCAACAACACACCTGGGCGTTTTTGTTGCAGGCGTTTTTTTGGGCATTTTTTGGGCGTCTTTGGAGGCAGGCATGACATCTGAACTTCTGTGTAGGGGTATATATACACACACACATGTATGTATATATACACATACACATATATAGGTGTGAAAGTAGCAGAACCCTATGCCTGCGCTAATGAAATAATTAGCAGGCACAGGACTTCGCTCCTATCACACCTATATGTGTGTATGCGTATAAATACATATAAGTGTGTGTGTATATATACCTCTATACAGAAGTTCAGATGTTATGCCTGCCTCCAAAGACGCCCAAAAAATGCCCAAAAAAAACGCCTGCAACAACACACCTGGGCGTTTTTGTAGCAGGCGTTTTTTTGGCATTTTTTGGGTGTCTTTGGAGGCAGGCATAACATCAGAACTTCTGTGTAGGGGTATATATATATACACACACACATATATGTATTTATACACATACACATATATAGGTGTGAAAGTAGCAGAACCCTATGCCTGCGCTAATGAAATAATTAGCAGGCATAGGGCTATGCTCCTATCACACCTATATGTGTGTATGTGTATAAATACATATAAGTGTGTGTGCATATATACCCCTATACAGAAGTTCAGATGTTATGCCTGCCTCCAAAGACGCCCAAAAAATGCCCAAAAAAATGCCTGCAACAACACACCTGGGTGTTTTTGTTGCAGGCGTTTTTTTGGGCATATTTGGAGGCAGGCATGACATCTGAACTTCTGTATAGGGGTATATATACACACACTTATATGTATTTATACACATACACACATATAGGTGTGATAGGAGCGTAGCCCTATGCCTGCTAATTATTTCATTAGCGCAGGCATAGGGTTCTGCTACTTTCACACCTATATATGTGTATGTGTATAAATACATATATGTGTGTGTGTATATATACCCCTACACAGAAGTTCTGATGTTATACCTGCCTCCAAAGACGCCCAAAAAATGCCCAAAAAAATGCCTGCTACAAAAACGCCCAGGTGTGTTCTTGCAGGCGTTTTTTTGGGCATTTTTTGGGCGTCTTTGGAGGCAGGCATAACATCTGAACTTCTGTATAGGGGTATATATACACACACACTTATATATATTTATACACATACACACATATAGGTGTGATAGGAGCGTAGTCCTATGCCTGCTAATTATTTCATTAGCGCAGGCATAGGGTTCTGCTACTTTCACACCTATATATGTGTATGTGTATATATACATACATGTGTGTGTGTATATATACCCCTACACAGAAGTTCAGATGTCATGCCTGCCTCCAAACACGTCCACAAAAAAGCCCTATAAACGCCTGCAACAAAAAGCCGGGTGTGAAAATAGCGAAGCCACTATCCTGCTCTACTGCAATTCTAATACAAACAAACTTTTTTTTCTGGTTCTGGACATGCTACAGAGCTGAAACTTCACAGGTACACCTTTTAGACCCACCAGACACTAAATCCAAAGAAATCTCTCTTTTTTTTTTTTTCATTAATTTTTTCAATAATTGGCTCTCTATCAAAAATGACAATTTTTAAGAACTTTTTTTGTGTGATTAATAGTCCCTGGGGCATGACCCAGAACCCTAGGCACTTTTTAGGGGCATTTATTGGGTTTTAGGGCTTCAAAATTGTGTTTTTTGATTACCAAAGTTCGGGTCCCATTGATTTCAATGGGATTCTGAAATCCGGGCCGAACTTTCGGGAAGTTCGGGTGTTCTGGTCGAACCGAACTTTTCAAAACTTCGATCATCCCTACTCACCGTTCCCTCTTCTCCCTCTGACAGGAGTATGGGGAGAAGATCCATGTACTAGCTACTCTTTTTTAAAACAGCGCGGCTGTGTGGGCCTCGGTTGCATCATTCATTCATACAGCTCTGTGTGTGAATGAACTACAGGCCCTAACATGCTTTGCAGCTGTCAGCTTGAAGTTCTCAATGAACTACCGCTGAGCTTTTAAGCACTGTGGTAGTTCATTGATTCTTCAAGTCAGTGTGAAACTAGCCAGTCATACGATGTATGGTGCAGACAGCTCTCACTGACAGTTTGCAGGAGACCTGCATGGCATCAGTAATCTGCTGATCGCTGGTGCAATTCTTTCCATGCTCCTAAAAAAAAAATAGTAACTGCACATTTTTTTACCAGCAAAACAATTTGCATTTATTATATTTTTTTAACAGTGAATGTATCCTTTCAGGTAAAAAAAACCTTCTGGGTGAAGCCCCCCCCCCTATACTTACCTATTCCTCATCTCAATCAGCTATGTGCATGAGAGCAGCTGCTCTCCCAGGTGTCTCTCCTCATTGGCTCACACAGCAGCGGGAGCAATTGGTTCCTGCTCCTGTCAGTCACATCCATTCAGCCAAATGAGAAGAAAGCGGGTGGCAGGGCCAAGCCGCACTCTGTGTGAATGGACAATGTCCATTCACAGGAGCGCAGCTCAGGAGCGAGCCTGCTCAAGTGCCCCCCATAGCAAAAGACTGGCTATTGGTGGAACTTAGAAGGGGGAGGAGCCAGAACAACCAGCAGAGGACTCAACAAGAAAGGGATCAGGGCTGCACTGTCCAAAACCATTGCACAGAGCAGGTAAGTATACCATGCTTGTTATTTAAAAAAATAAATAAATAACCTTTCGAATCACTTTAAGTACTTGCTCAGCAATACTTTCTTAAAAAAAATTTGGAGTCACATGTCTGAACAGACCAGTCACAGCCTATGTCTAAAAAGTAGACTTGTCCATGTATTTCAATTAGTACGTAACTGCCCCTGCTCAACAGAAGTCGATCATTTGATCACTTTTTGTCAAAAGAGAATACTGAAAACTGTTTCTTAATCAGTGGGAAGGGGGGGTTGAGGTAAATGGTGCTGCCTAATACTATAATCTGAGTAAATCAGATATAACAAAGCAATATGCAGAATAAAAAGTTATGGGCTTGACTACATTTCTATGGGAGAACTAGGTGACCAGTCAAGGCATAAAGCTATATACGTTTACTACTATTGAGTATATCCCATATCTTGATGACCCAATCGGATGATCCATACTGGTGAACACAGGGATACTTACCTAAAAGGATATCATCCCTTGAGGGTACCACGCTTTCTACCCCTGTAGGGGTACAGAGTTCCGGTGAGTGTGGGCCATATTGCGAGGGGAGCACTTAGTTTCCTCACCTGCACGTCCAAATTGGATCACATCAAGAGTCACTCCAATTTCTTGGGATTTCACATCAGCATCACTTTTTGGACTTTAATCACTACAGTCACCTTTTATCCAGCAATATTGCGGTCTACGAATCATTACACTGTTGCTTTTTGCTGCACCAGCCACTTTTAGTATATCAGCATATGATATTACACCTATTGTTTACTATTGGTAATCACATTGCATTTTAATATACCTTTTAGATATTTATAGAGTTGATCAAACACCTGGATGTCCGGGTTCGGCGGGTCATGCAGAACTTGAAAAAAAAGTCTGGGTTTGTGACCCGGACTTAACTTGAACTTTACCCCGATCCCGAGCCCCATTGAAGTCAATGGTGACCCGAACTTTTGAGCACTAAAATGGCTCTAAAAAACACATGGAAAGGGCTAGAGGGCTGCAAATGGCAGCAAAATCTTCTTAAGAGCATGGCAAGTGCTCTGCAAACAAATGTGGATAGGGAAATAACTTAAAATAACAGAAAAAACAGAAAAATAAAAGATAATAATCTTGAATGATATAGGAGGAGGACGAGGCCCATATGGAGTAAGAGGTTGAGGTGGCGATGGATATGGCGGTGTAGGTGGAATCGGCGGCAGCGGCGGTGGAGGAGGAGGATGAAGCCCATATTGAGTAGGAGGTTGAGGTGGCAGTGGATGTGGCAGTGTAGGTGGAAGCGGCGGTGGAGGAAGACGAGGTAGCCAACACTGGTTTTTGCTTTTAATTTTATTTCTTTTTAAATAAGGGTACACCCCAAAAGAGTTAGAAAGATCAAATACAACAATGGCTGGGTAAGGCCGGTATACATGTCTATTCTGCACAAGGTACGGACAAGTACTGTGGGATCCATGCCTGGTTCATTTTAATGAACGTGAGCTTGTCCACATTGGCTCTGGACAGGCGGCTGCGCTTGTCTGTGATAACGCCCCCAGCCGTGCGAAATACACATTCAGATAATACACTGGCTGCACGGCACGCCAGCCCCTCCAAGGCGTAAAGGGCAAGCTCAGGCCATGTGCCCAATTTGGAGACCCAGAAGTTGAAGGGGGCAGACCCGTCATTCAGTACGTCTAGGCGTGTGCACACATACTGCTCCACCATGTTAGTGCTGGGTCGTGGTGCTCCTGGTGGAGCTCCTGTTGCAAGGAGAGGACGTGGTCGATCTGTGCCAGCTGCACGCACAAGTGAAACACCTTTCTCAGCTGTGAGTAGGCGACAGAAACTTACAGCAGTATTTGGCAGGGCCTGATGCACTTCTACAAATGTTGAGGCCAGAACAAGTACAGGCGATAGTAGATTGGGTTGCTGACAGTGCCTCCAGTCCCTTCACATTGTCTCCCACCCAGTCTTCTGCTGAAAGGTCAGAGTTGGCACCTGCAGCCGATGTCCATCAATCTTTCACCTCACCCCCTTGCAAATCAGCCAAGCAGTCTGAGCCCCATGTCATGCAGCAGTCTCTTCTTCTTTTTGATGACTCTGTTAGCATGGTTTCCCAGGGCCATCCACCTAAACCTGCCCCAGAAGTAGAAGAGATTGAGTGCACTGATGCCCAACCACTTATGTCTCAAGATAAGTACATGGGAGGACCATCGCAGCATGTCTCGGATGATGACGAAACACAGGTGCCAACTGCTGTGCATTTCCGAATTGAGGAGACCTACAACGAGGGCAGGGGTGAAGACTGGGTGGAAGATGATGTGGAGGACGATGAGGTCCTCGACCCCACATGGAATGAACGTCATGCAGGTGACCTGAGTGGTTTGGAGGAAGAGGCGGTGGTCGCACAGAGCCACCAGCACAGAAGAAGAGGGAACAGGGTGCAAAAGCGCAGTGGCCGTGCCCTAGATACTACGCCTGCTACTGCCCAACGCAGCAAGGGACCGAGCACACCAAAGCCAGCTCTAAAGAGTTCCCTAGCGTGGCAGTTCTTCAGACAATGTGCTGATGACAGGACACAAGTGGTTTGCACGCTGTGCAATCAGAGCCTGAAGCGAGGCATAAACCTTCTGAACCTGAGCATAACCTGCATGACCAGGCATCTAAGTGCAAAGCACGAGCTGCAGTGGAGTAGACACCTCAAAAACCAAGAAAGGTCTCGGCTCCTCCTGCTTCCTCTTCTGCTGCAGTCTCTGCCTCTTCATCCACCTCTGTAGTGAGACCGGCACCTGCCACCTGCAAAAAGAGCCAGCAACACCACCACCTGGGTCACCAACCATCTCCACAATGTCCCGTAGAAGCGTTCAGCTTTCTATCTCCCAAACAATGGACCAGAAGAGGAAGTACCCCCCTACCTACCCACGATCCCTGCCCCTGAATGCCAGCATTTCAAAATTCCTGGCCTTTGAAATGCTGTCATTCCGTCTGGTGGAGATGCAGAGTTTTAAAAGCCTTACGGCAGTGGCTGTCCCACAGTACGTCGTGCCCAGCCACCACTACTTTTCCAGACAAGCCATCCCTTCCCTGCACAACCAAGTGGGTGACAAAATCAGGTGTGCACTGCGCAACGGCATCTGTGGCAAGGTCCACCTAACTACGGATAAGTGGACCAGTAAGCATGGTCAGGGACATTATATCTCCCTAACAGCACACTGGGTAAATGCAGTGGCGGCTGGGCCTGAGGCGGATAGCAGTTTGGAGCATGTCCTTCCATCACCGAGGATTGCAGTGCGCTTCAGTTTGCCTCCTGTTCCTAACTCCTCCTACTCCGCTTCCTCATCCTCTACCGCCTCCTCATCCGGTCAGCGTAACACCTTCACCACCAACTTCAGCACAGCCAGGGGTAAACGACAGCAGTCAGTTTTAAAACTTGCCTGTTTGTGGGAAAAACCACACACCGTGCAGGAGTTGTGGAGGGGCATTTAACAGCAGACCGATAAGTGGTTGCTGCCAGTGAGCCTCAAGCCCGGCCTGGTGGTGTGCAATAATGGGCGAAATCTCGTAGCAGCTCTGGGCCTAGCCGGGTTGACACACATCCCTTGCCTGGCGAATGTGCTGAATTTGGTGGTGCAGAGGTTCCTTAGAAATCACCCCGATATGTCAGAGCTGCTGCAGAAAGTGCGGGCCGTCTGTGCGCACTTTCGGCGTTCTCACACTGCTGCTGCTCGCCTGTCAGCGCTGCAGGGTAACTTCGGCCTTCCCACTCACCGCCTCATATGTGACGTGCCCACAAGGTGGAACTCCACCTTGCACTTGCTGGCCAGACTGTGCGAGCAGCAGCAGGCCCTAGTGGAGTTTCAGCTGCAGCACGCACGCATGAGTCACTCTGCGGAACAGCACCACTTCACCACCAATAACTGGGCCTCCATGCGAGACCTGTGTGCCTTGTTGCACTGTAACATATGCAGACTAGGCCGCAATTTTTTTTTTCCCTAAATGGGTGTTTATTGAATAGCGGAATAGAAAAACAGTATCCAAAGGCTGTATCTCACAGTAACATATGCAGACTCAGCCGCAATTTAATTTTTTTTCCCTAAATGGGTGTTTATTGAATAGCAGAATAGAACAACAGTATCTAAAGGGTGTATCTCACACGTACAGATACAGACTAGGCTGCAATTTAATATTTTTTCCCTAAAAGGGGGGTTATTGAATAGCGGAATATAACAACAGTATACAAAGGGTGTATCTCACAGTAAAATATGCAGACTAGGCCGCAATTTTTTTTCCCCCTAAATGGGTGTTTATTGAATAGCAGAATAGAACAACAGTAACTAAAGGGTGTATCGCACACATACAGATAAAGACTAGGCCGCAATTTAATATTTTTTTCCTAAATGGGTGTTTATTGAATAGCGGAATAGAACAACAGTATACAAAGGGTGTATCTCACAGTAAAATATGCAGACTAGGCTGCAATTTATTTTTTTTTCCCTAAATTGGTTTTTATTGATAAGCGGAATACAACAACAGTATCCAATGGGTGTAGCTCACTGTAACATATGCAGACTAGGCCCAAATTACATTTTTTTCCCCTAAATTTTTTTTATTGATAAGCTGAATACAACAACAGTATCCGATGGGTGTATCTCACTGTAACGTATGAATGAAAAATTTATATTTTTCCCTTTAATTGGTGATTTTTTGAAGAGCAGATTTGAACAGCAGAGTCTAAACGATGTATGACAGTGTCACAGTAAAGTATCAATGACAAAGTGAAAAATTATTTTTTTTCCCTAAATACTGAAAAATAATTATTTTTCCCTTACGTTGGTGCTTTTTGAAGAGCGGATTAGAAAAAGCAGTGTCTAAACAATGTTAAAGTAAAATATGAAGGAAAAATGTTTTCTTCTTTTTTAAATGCAGATTAAGCAGACACATATGCACTGAGCTTGCATTACATTGCTGCTACACACTGCACACCTAACTGGTTGGATACTGTTGTTGTTTTATTCCGCTATTGAATAAAAAAAAACCCATTTGCATGAAAAACTGAAAAATATTTTTTTTTCCCTAAATACTGAAAAATAATTATTTTCCCCTTACATTGGTGCTTTTTGAAGAGCAGATTAGAAAAAGTAGTGTTTAGACAATGTATGTCAAAGTAAAATATGAAGGAAAAAAGGTTTTTTTTTTTTAAATGCAGATTAAACAGACACATATGCACTGAGCTTGCCAGTGGCGGCTGGGGGGGGGGGGGGGGCGCAAAAAGAAAAATGTAATAGGTATTGCTTCGCGGAAAAAAAGGCGGTAAAAAATTGCGTGAATTTGAAGTCATGGTACAGGCATGGCACAGATGATGGTATAGGCATGGCACAGGTGATGGTATAGGCATGGCACAGGTCATGGTACAGGCATAGCACAGGCATGGCACAGATGATGGTATAGGCATGGCACAGGTGATGGTACAGGCATGTCACAGGTCATGGTACAGGCATGTCACAGGTCATGTCACAGGTCATGGTACAGGCATGGCACTGGTCATGGTACAGCCATAGCACAGGCATGGCACAGATGATGGTATAGGCATGGCACAGGTCATGGTACAGGCATGGCACAGGTCAGGGTACAGGCATGGCACAGGTCATGGTACAGGCATGGCACAGGTCATGTCACAGGTCATGGTACAGGTCATGGTACAGGCATGGCACAGGTCATGGTACAGGCATGTCACAGGTCATGGTACAGGCATGTCACAGGTCATGGTACAGGTCATGGTACAGGCATGTCACAGGTCATGGCACAGGTGATGGTACAGGCATGTCACAGGTCATGGTACAGGCATGGCACAGGTCATGGTACAGGCATAGCACAGGTCATGGTAAAGGCATGGCACAGGTCATGGAACAGGTCATGGTACAGGCATGTCTCAGGTCATGGTACAGGTCATGGTACAGGTCATGTCACAGGTCATGGTACAGGCATGGCACAGGTCATGGTACAGGCATGACACAGGTCATGTCACAGGTCATGGTACAGGCATGTCACGGGTCATGTCACAGGTCATGGTACAGGTCATGGTACAGGCATGTCACAGGTCATGGTACAGGCATGGCATTTGTCATGGTACAGGCATGTCACAGGTCATGGTACAGGCATGGCACAGGTCATGGTACAGGCATGTCACAGGTCATGGTACAGGCATGTCACAGGTCATGGTACAGGCATGGCACATGTCATGTCACAGGCATGTCACAAGCATGTCACAGGTCATGGTACAGGCATGGCACAGGTCATGGTACAGGCATGTCACAGGTCATGGTACAGGTCATGGTACAGGCATGTCACAGGTCATGGTACAGGCATGGCACAGGTCATGTCACAGGTCATGGTACAGGCGTGTCACAGGTCATGGTACAGGCATGGCACAGTTCATGGTACAGGCATGGCACATGTCATGTCACAGGTCATGGTACAGGCATGTCACAGGTCATGGCACATATTATAGCACAGGTGATGGTACAGGCATGTCACAGGTCATGGTACAGGCATGTCACAGGTCATGGTACAGGCATGTCACAGGTCATGTCACAGGTCATGGTACAGGCATGTCACAGGTCATGGTACAGGCATGTCACAGGTCATGTCACAGGTCATGTCACAGGTCATGGTACAGGCATGTCACAGGTCATGTCACTTACCTGCTCTTGGGCTGGCTCACTCGACCGAACCGACTGCTGTGCTGTGGGCTGCTGAAGACGGGAGACATGTCGCTCCTGGGTCCGGAGGCACAGCTCCCCCACATGGTGCTCCGCTCCCCCCGCAGGTTCAGGCCATGATGGGTTGACACTCCGACACTGGACACCCCGACTTCTCCGGGCAGCTCCTCTTCTGCCAATCCCTCTTTGAGTCTGATCGCAGATTATATCTGCACGATCCGATCCCATGCTACACCGGATTACACCCGACCAATCATTAACAACGTGAGGCCGCCCGCCCCGCTGCTGGCACAGAAAAACTGGAAGTCTGTGCTCTGCAGGATCACATCCTGTCACTTCACCTCCAGGCTCCTCGGTACTGCGCTCTGCTCTCTGGTACTGCTCCAGGCTCCCTTCTATTTAGTGTGTGCCAGATACCATCTGGTATTCAATTTCAGGGCCTTTGGAGGTTTGTGAGCAGCAGCGGCTTCTCCGGCGTGGCGGGGACTGGCGAGTCCTCAGTCCTCCCGACTCCCGCCTCTGTCCTCCCCAGAGTCTCCAGCCAATGGCATGGGGTTTGCCTTTTGGCCAATCAGGAAGCGCGTATCAGATGTGCTTCCTGATTGGCCAGGAGGAGGATCCATGTGACAATAGCAAATTTTCATTCGCTATTGTCACACAATGGGTGGGCTCGGGACGCACTGCTCTGCGCCCTGGGTCCACCCTTTCCTGAAGCCTATTAGAGCCTCTGGCTCTAATCAGGTGACAACAAAAAAAATCCCATTGAACTCCATGCGCCCTCAACACACCGGCCGCCACTGGAGCTTGCATTACATTGCCGCTACACATCGCACGCCTAACAGGTTGGATACTGTTGTTGTTCTATTCTGCTATTGAATAAAAAAACCCATTTGAATGAAAAACTGGAAAATTATTTTTTTTCCACTAAATACTGAAAAATAATTATTTTCCCCTTACATTGGTGCTTTTTGAAGAGCAGATTAGAAAAAGCAGTGTCTAAACAATGTATGTCAAAGTAAAATATGAAGGAAAAAAGTTTTTTTCTTTTTTAAATGCAGATTAAGGAGACACATATCCACTGAGCTTGCATTACATGGCCGCTACACACCGCACGCCTAACAGTTTGGATGCTGTTGTTGTTCTATTTCGCTATTGAATAAAAAAAACCAAATTTGAATGAAAAACTGAAAAATAATTTTTTTTCCCTAAATACTGAAAAATTTTATTTTCCCCTTACATTGGTGCTTTTTTTTTTTTTTACATGACCGCTACACACAGCACACGACACGCCGCCCACCTATCAGACTGATAAAAGCTTTTTTTTTCTCCCTCCTCCTCCTCACTGGGCTCAGGTCAGGGCATAAAGATCGTGCACTGCACCTCCACACAATACAATCAATGTAGATCGCTGTCTGATTAAAAAAGATTCTTCCTATTCTTTCCCTGAAAGCAATCTCCAGCCTGCCCCTACAATAATCTCCTATCTCTCCCTCAGGGCAAAAAGACTGTGCACTGCACCGCCACACAATAAAATCAATGTAGATCGCTGTCTGATTAAAGAAGATTCTTCCTATTCTTTCCCTGAACGCAATCTCCAGCCTGCCCCTATTATTATTATTATTATTTTTATACAGGATTTATATAGCGCAAACAGTTTGCGCAGCGCTTAACAAAATGAAGGCAGACATTACAGTTACAATACAATTTGGAACAAAATGAATCAGAGGGCCCTGCTCATTAGAGCTTACAATCTAAAAGGGAGGGTCAATTGATACAAAAGGCAATAGTTGTGGGGGATGGGCTGATGGAGCAAGTGAAACAGTGTTATTAGTTAGTAGCCGGGTAGGCTTCTTTAAAGAGAAGGGTTTTCAGGGATCGTCTAAAGATGGATAGTAGGCTTCTTTAAAGAGAAGGGTTTTCAGGGATCGTCAAAAGATGGATAGATTAGAGCGCAGTCGGACAGATTGGGGTAGAGAGTTCCAAAGAATGGGAGAAGCTCTGGAGAAATCCTGGAGGCGAGCATGGGAAGAGGTGACAAGGGAGCTAGAGAGCAGGAGGTCTTGGGAGGACCGAAGAGAGCAGCTTGGTTGATATTTTGAGATCAGGTTAGTGATGTAGCAGGGGGAAGAGTTGTGGATGGCTTTGTAAGCTATTTTTAGCACTTTGAATTGTATTTGCTGGGTGAGTGGAAGCCAGTGAAGGGATTGGCAGAGAGGGGTGGAGGACACTGAATGATTGGTAAGGTGGATAACTCTTGCAGCAGCATTCATTATGGATTGAAGGGGGGATAATCTATGTAAGGGTAATCCAATGAGGAGGGAGTTGCAATAGTCGAGGCGAGAGATAACCAGGGCGTGAATTAAAAGCTTGGTGGTGTCATTGGTTAAAAAGGGCCATATTCTAGCGATGTTGCGGGGTTAAGGCGGCATGATTTGGACAGGGATTGGATGTGAGCCTGAAAGGACAGTGCAGAGTCCAGGGTTACCCCTAGCACCCTGGCATGTGTGGAAGGACTGATAGTTGTTCCATTGACCTTGACAGAGAATTCCGGGGAAGGGGTATGTGGAGGAGGAAATATTATGAGCTCCGTTTTAGATAGATTCAGTTTAAGGAAGGGGTGAGACATCCAGGCTGATATGTCTGTTAGTAGATCAGTGATGAGGGAGGAGACTGATGGTGTGAGCTGAGGGGTAGAGAGGTAGATTTGGGTGTCATCAGCATAGAAATAGTAGTGGAAGCCATGGGAGGCTACAATACTACAGTAATCTCCTATCTCTCCCTCAGCAGCAGCATCAGGAACCTCTCCCTAGTATAGTTATAGCAGAGTAATGCGCGGCCCTATGTGACTCCAGCTTATATAGAGTCTGGGTCACATGCTGTACTGGCCAATCACAGCCATGCCATTAGTAGGCATGGCTGTGATGGCTTCTAAGGGCACACTAGTTAAACGCTTGCTGATTGGCTGCCTTGCACCTGTTGAAACCGCGCCATTAAAACCGCGCCAAAACATCAAATAACATTACCGAACAACGGACAGTTTCCCCGAACATACAGTGAAATGTTCGGGTCCGTGTCCGGGTACCGAATACCCAAAAGTCCGGTAAGATCCCGAACAATACAGTCCGGGTTCGCTCAACCCTAGATTTATATTATTAAATTTACATTTCACCTATAATCACCTGGATTATATTCACATCAATTTTTATTGAGATCTATCCATTAGTTATTTATCAACTGTGCACATCATATCCACTACCACCCCCATACTGTATAATGTTTCTAGTGTTTTAATTCATCCTCACTTGCACTTTACGGCACGTTTACACTTTTGATGTATATCATTTTTTGATACAAGATCAATTGTATGTTTATTAACTTTTTATTCTGCATATTGCTTTGTTATATCTGATTTTCCCAGATTATTGTATTAGGCAGCGCCATTTACCTCAACCCTCCCTTCCCATTTATTTTAAATCTCTATTGAGCTATACTTTGGAGGTAGGCAGAAGCCAGTCACATATATACATACCTTCATCCTTAGCGCGGATTTACCCCCCTCTTTTTCATATGTTTCTTAATCAGTGGCTGCAGCCACTGATCAGTGTATTCTGATAGCAGTGGAAGCCACTGTCATAATACATTGTCCCAGCAGGGGAGGTGGATCTGCACTTCCAGCTCACTGGCTAAATGGGAAACACTAACAATTAATAGCCAGCTTTAGTGGTCAGGCTGCCCTCACATGAGTTTCATGGGTAAGTCTATGTATATTGTGGTCTCCATTTTTGATATGTGTATTACAACCTGAAGTAAATGTTAAAATGTGAACTGTTCTAGAGCGTTGTGTTCTCCCGGTGCCCTTAGGGGGCGATGTTCCTTCTGGGCCTAACAAAAATGGATGAAGTGATTGAGTAGTTTTAACTGTGTGTAGAAAAAGCTATATAGGTTCAAAAAATGAATGTATTATATTTGACTGTGTGATCAAATAACATTTCTGCAGTGATTTTTGTGGCATCTTTTGATTTGCACCTTGGCTCTCTAAAATCATGATCTCTATATATTCGTTTCTCTGATGTCATATATTCTAGTTTCCATATTTTAGAATATATTTTTCTCAAACAAAATTTTAGTATGGAGTGAAAGTGAATATTGCAATAACAACAGATGTGTGAACCTTGAATGTAAATGGAGCTGAAAATATTAAAAACACTTCCATTTTGGATACAAATTAACTCCATTAAAATATTGAAAAAATAAGGCAAAATTCTCTGCCATCAAGGTCAGTTTTGGATGATTATATCCCTTCTGTGTTTGTAGTAATTGCTCAATTAGACTCATTTACACACTGTGGGGAATAAGGTATAGAAGTAAGCATATTAAGTTTAGTCATTCACTGTTTCATTGCAATGACCTAAAAAAAAAAGCAATACCTTTTAGCTCCAGCACTGTCAGAGAGATAGGGGTCTTATAAGTGTATCCTTTTCTGTTCTATTCTACGCTCTAAAACAGAGTGAAGTATGAAATATACAGAAATTGTTTTCACTGATTGGGATATGTTATGTTTCGTCAACCAAATGTAACCCAATGAGAAATAATTTATTTGTTCTTTATGAGTTTTATATATTTATATATATATATATATATATATATATATATATATATATATATAAAAATAAAAAATAAAAAAATAAAAAATTAATTTATTTGTTCTTTATGAGTTTTATGTAAAAACATAACCACAAATAAATAATCTTTTTTTCATTTAACCTGTACTGGCAGCACAAAAGGGAGAAGCTCCTCAGTAGAGATGAGTAAATCAATCAAATTCACAGTTACCAGGATATAAATTTAAATTAAAAAAGCAAAGTTCACTGAAACCAACTGGTCCCTTTGGACCCAAGATAATGCGTTTTGTATTAAAAAAATGCATTACATAATTACTCATTATTGAGGTACTATACATCCTTTAGGCAGGTAAATAGTTTCAATTAAGTAGAGAGTGGATATATCGCCCAACCTTGTAATAAACAGTGAATTCATACAGACTCTCTGTATACACAGAGAGTAAAGCTGGCCATAAACTGATCAAAATTTGGACAGTCCCGCAGGGACAGGATGTATTTCAATTAGTACCTAACTGCCCCTGCTCAACTGAAGTCGATCATTTAATCACTTTCTGTTGAAAGAGAATACTGAAAACTGTTTCTTAATCAGTGGCTGCAGCCACTGATCAGTGTATTCTGATAGCAGTGGAAGCCACTGTCATAATACAATGTCCCAGCAGGGGAGGTGGATCTCCACCTCCAGCCCACTGACTGAATGGGAAAAACTAAAAATTTATAGCCAGCTTTAGTGGACAGGCTGCCCTCACATGGGTTCATGGGCAAGCTTTATAGCAAATTACTGAATGTAATATATTCTGAATTTTTTTCCCCCACCCTCCTTAAAATGATAGATATCACCAAGCAGGGCCAGGACAAGACTCAGATTCAGAATACAGTACTTTAATAATCCCAAAGGGAAATTATTGCGATACAGCTACATTCAACAAAGACAACACAAGATCACAATAATGAACAGAACAAAGCACAATGACACAATAAAATGACCAATAACAGCATTTAGTACAAATGAAACAAATTAAAACTATACTCCAATAAAACATCCATGCTGTTAAATACAACATAGAATAAATAACACAGAAAATCAAACTACCAAAATGAAAATCATACACAATTTTCTCTAACATTACCCCAAATAATTTCCATAACACCAACATACTATAAAAACTAACATAAAATCCTGATCATAAACCAGATTAAAATCTTCACATCAGCCCTCACAGAGAAGAATTATATAATGTGATGGCCACACGCAAAAATTACTTCCTGTGTCGCTCTTTGGTGTATCGTGGTTGTAACAATCTGTCACCGTCACTCTGTAGACTGACTAGCGTACTGTGGAGTGGGCGGGAGAAGTTATCCAAGATTCAATGTACCTTGAACAACATTTTCTTCTCCGACACTGTTGTTAAAGTCTGCAACTCCAATCCAACATCCCTGGACTGCAGATCAGTTTGTTGAGTCTGTTGGTGTTGACCACCCTAAGCCTGATTCCCCACCCCAGCATGCCATTGCATAAAGGAGAGCACTGGCCAACACAGATTTATAAAACATCTTCAGCGTTGTTCAGCAGATGTTAAAAGACCTCAGTCTCCTCAAAAAACAGAGGCTGCTCTGGTCCTTCCTTTAGAACACACCTCAATCACACAACAGTGCCACTTGGTGTGAGGGCAGACTGCCCTTCTGTCTTTTCCCTGTTGTCATGTAACATATCACATGACCAGAGATTGAAAAAAAGAAAAACTGCCTTCATTCTCAGCAGGGAATTAGCATGATGAAAATTAGCATTATCAGTGAGCACCGTTCCCCCTCAATACACAGCCGACGTCTTCCTCTGCAGATCAATTTTTTTTTACCTTACCTTCAACATGCATAGATCGTTCATTTGGCAGAGTGTGCAGGAGCTGAGCGATCACATTACAGCCTACATGGAGCAAAGCTGTAGTATTTAAAACAGGAGTATGTCGCTGGAATTATGTAAATATCACCATACACTATACAATCTGATTGTACAATATTCTTTAGATGTAGCATCAACTATGTAGTGCAAGGCCTGCCATATTGTATACAGAGTGATTTGATAGGTAGGCGTGTCCCCCTATTATATAGTATTGGTAAATCTAAAGAGAAATTGTCCAATCAGATTGTATAGGGTATGGCCACTTTTCTACATCTAAAATGAACTAGTCACACTTTTGGCACCAAACGCGGAAGCAAACACGCATTTTTGTTGCATGCAAAAATGTGCGACAAACGTGGGAAAAAAATTTGATGAAAACGTTCAAACCGCAACACAATATCACCTGAGCTACTTTGCTTCATTTGAAATCAATGGGCTGCCCCTGGCTTGTCGTGGGAAAAATGCACCAAAAAACATATTCTCCCACTACAATAAATGTGATTGAGCCAGAAAGTGTAAATGGTGCATTTATGCAAGAAAAATGAGAGTGAGAGTCTCCACCCACTCCCTCCCACATACTTGTATTAAGCTGGCCATACACTATGCAATCTGATTGTACAATCTCTGTACGATTTCCTTTAGATTTACCAAAACGACATAAAAAGAGGACCTACCTGGACAATCCATTCAAATTGTATCAAATCAGACAGGCCCTTCCACTACATAGTTGATTGTAGATCTAAAGGTGAATCAGAATGTATAGTTTATGGTGAGCCTGTGGGTGGGTGTAAATAAAAAAGAGGTGGTATAGTAATGAGGGAGGTGTGGTCTAGAACGATAAAAATGCCCTTTTCTGTGTTGCAGTAAGGCAGTGCATGGTGGGATATAAAGTTGCCTGGATGATCACATGATGATACAGGAAGGGATGAGCTCAGAATGCGTTTTTTTTGGCAGACTGAAGGCTGCCATGAACTAGATAAGTGGGAAATAGGCACATTGGAATGTCTTGGGTAAAAATTGAATCAGAAAAGGCTTCTATTTATTTTGAAAAGTGAAGTTCTACCTGAAAAGGTGAACATAGCATTTAATCCTTCTGCTGCCAGGTCGGTACAGAGTATGGATCTACAGCACTGCTTCCAGCTGGCCAGGTCTGTACGCCATACATAGCTGACAGTCCTCCTTCTACTATAAGCTCATGGTCACTTCAGTGACCATGAACTCATAGCAGAACTAGAAGAACAAGATTGATTGATCAGGGAAAATCTCAAAGGCACCGCATCCCAAAATAATAGAACACAAGACACTGGAAATTGCTCTAAAATTAGAGCTGGGATTTTTTAGATGCCGGATAACTCAATCAGAACATATTAAATTAAATCATTTTATTCATTTATTTCATTTAAAAAAACATGTAGAGACAATATAAACATAATAAAAACATGGAAAAAATTAATGTTTGATATCCATCAAGTGAATTTGTCACAGTAATTTGTCACAGTGTAGCAATCCCGACATGTTTCACCATTTATGAGGTTTCCTCACAGGATATATTTTACTACACCTAAACAGATGAGTCAAGAAAGGAAAAGAATAAATGTATGTACAAAAAATATCCAATTTAATATATAGCAACAATATATTGGTACATTGACGTAAATAATTTTCAAACTAATAAATCGTACAAAAATAACATAATCCAAAAGCTTTCACATAATACAAAATCAATTCTAGACATGAATAAATGCATAAAGATTGTTCAGGGGGATCTTACAAGGTTTACCACTGGTTGTCTGTATATTGGATTCACAAAGATTGATCAAGCACACATATACAGTGCCTTGTGAAAGTATTCAGCCCCCTTGAACTTTGCGACCTTTTGCCACATTTCAGGCTTCAAACATAAAGATATAAAACTGTAATTTTTTGTGAAGAATCAACAACAAGTGGGACACAATCATGAAGTGGAACGAAATTTTTTGGATATTTCAAACTTTGTTAACAAATAAAAAACTGAAAAATTGGGCGTGAAAAATTATTCAGCCCCTTTACTTTCAGTGCAGCAAACTCTCTCCAGAAGTTCAGTGAGGATCTCTGAATGATCCAATGTTGACCTAAATGACTAATGATGATTAGGGATGATCGAACTTTTCAAAAGTTCGGTTCGGCCAGAACATCCGAACGTCCCGAAAGTTTGGCTCGGATTTCAGAACCCCATTGAAATCAATGGGACCCGAACTTCGGTAATCAAAAAACACCATTTTGAAGCCCTAAAACTCAATAAATGCCCCTAAAAAGTGCCTAGGGTTCTGGGTCATACCCCAGGGACTATTAATCACACAAAAAAAGTTCTTAAAAATTGTCATTTTTGATAGAGAGCCAATTATTGAAAGAATTTAAAAAAAAATTAAAAAAAAAAAAATGTCTTTGGATTTAGTATCTGGGGAGTCTAAAAAGTGTACCTGTGAAGTTTCAGTTCTGTAGCATGTCCAGAACCATAAAAAAATATTGTTTGTATTATGTCACTTATAGAACAGGCATATGGCTTCGCTATTTTCACACCTTGCCGTTTTAGTAGCAGGCGTTTTTTTGGGGGCATTTTTTGGGGTCTTTTGAGGCAGGCAAGACATCTGAACTTGTGTATACGGGTATATATACACACATACTTATATGTATATATACACCTAGACATATGAAGGTGTGATAGTAGCAGAAATATATGCTTGCGCTAATGAAATAATTAACACTTATATGGCTCCGCTCCTATAACACCTATATATGTGTAAGTGTAAAATACATATAAGTATGTGTGTATATATACCACTATACACAAGTTCAGATGTTTTGCCTGCCTCCAAAAACCCCCAAAAATTGCCTGCAACAACACACCTGGGCTTTTTTTTTTTGGCGCTAGCGTTTTTTTGGGCATTTTTTGGGCATCTTTGGAAGCAGGCAAAACATCTGAACTTGTGTATACAGGTATATATACACACATACTTATATGTATATATATACACCTAGACATATATAGGTGTGATAGTAGCAGAAATATATGCTTGCACTAATGAAATAATTAACACTAATATGGCTCCGCTCCTATAACACCTATATATGTGTAAGTGTAAAATACATATAAGTATATGTGTATATATACCACTATACACAAGTTCAGATGTTTTGCCTGCCTCCAAAAACCCCAAAAAAATGCCTGCAACAACACACCTGGGCTTTTTTTGGCGCTAGCGTTTTTTTGGGCATTTTTTTGGGGTTCTTTGGAGGCAGGCAAAACATCTGAACTTCTGTATAGGGGGTATATATATACACACACACTTATATGTATTTTACATATACACATATATAGGCGTGATAGGAGCGTAACTATATTGGTGTTAATTATTTCATTAGCGCAAGTAGTGTTTTCTGCTCCTTTCACACCTATATATGTGCAGGTGTATATATACAGACATGTGTGTGTATATATACCCCAATACACAAGTTTAGATGTCATGCCTGACTCCAAACTTGTCCTCAAAAAATCCCTATTAGGGTTGAGCGGACACCTAGATGTCCGTGTTCGACGGGTTCGGCCGAACTTTAAAAAAAAGTCCGGGTCCGTGTCCCGGACTTTTACCGAACTTTTCCCGGACACCGAACCCCATTGAAGTCAATGGGGACCCGAACTTTAAGGCACTAAAATGGCTCTAAAACACCAATGGAAAGGGCTAGAGTGCTGCAAATGGCAGCAAAACGTAGTTAAGAGCATGGCAAGTGCTCTGCAAACAAATGTGGATAGGGAAATAACTTAAAACAACAAAAAAAACAGAAAAATAAAACAATGATCTTCATCTCTGAAGGACGAGGCCCATATGGAGTAGGAGGGAGGTTGAGGTGGTGGTGGATGTGGCGGTGTCATAGGCGTGCGCACAGGGTGTGCCGGGTGTACCTGGGCACACCCTAATCACCTAGGGCACATAGCATTATCGCTCTGTTTGCCAGTGAGGAGATGGGAAAGATCTCCCTCGGACCTGCTCTGCTCTATTTCTCTTTGCCAGCAGGGAGAGTAATGTATCGGGGCCATGTACATGTAGGCAAACACATGCATGTGTATTTCAACTTTGGGGTGCACACCCTAATGCAATAGGCTGCGCACACCTATGGGCGGTGTAGGTGGAAGCGGCGGTGGAGGAGGACCAGGGCCGGATTAAGAGCATCATGGTCTTGGTGCTGAGGATTTTGAAGGGCCTTAAGGGCCGTGCCTTGGCATGCACCCAGAGGAGGAAGGGTGCAGCCATGCATGCCTAATTCAACATGGGATGCTGTCTCTGAAGCCCATAAACACATCCATGCATCGGCAACTGTCCCTCCTTGTCAGGCCTTCGCGCTGTGTGGGGAGGTTCTGAGGGTGCTGCCTGGGGAAGCGAGCATAGAAGCCAGACTTCTGTGTTTACAAGTGACAGAAGAGCGGTCACAGTGAATATGGCCAACCCGGGGCCTATATAAAAGGTAGGGGCCTGGAGCTGCAGCTCCAATAGACCCTACGTTAATCTGGCCCTGAGGAGGAGGACGAGGTAGCCAACACTGCTTTTTTTCACAAATTTTAAATGAGGGTACACCCCAAAAGAGTGAGAAAGAGCAAAAATGGAACAATGGGTGGGTAAGGTCGGTATCCATTGCTATTCTGCACAAGGTACGGAAAAGTCCCGTGGGATCCATGCCTGGTTCATTTTAATGAACGTGAGCTTGTCCACATTGTCTCTGGACAGGCGGCTGCGCTTGTCTGTTATAACGCCCCCAGCCGTGCTAAATACCCGTTCAGATAATACACTGGCTGCAGGGCACGCCAGCACCTCCAAGGCGTAAAGGGCAAGCTCAGGCCATGTACCCAATTTGGAGACCCAGAAGTTGAAGGGGGCAGACCCGTCATTCACTACATGTAGGCGTGTGCACACATACTGCTCCACCATGTTGGTAAAATGCTGCCTCCTGCTAAGACGTTCCATCTGAGCTGCTGGTGCTGCTGTTTGTTGTGGCGTGCTGACAAAGCTTTTCCACATTTCGGCCATGCTAACCCTGCCTTCTGAGGTGCTGGCGGTGCCCTGATTGCGTTGGCGACCTCCTCCTCCTCCTTCTCCTCCTCCTCTGCCTTGTGCTTCCACTGTGGCCCCGCTGTCAGATGGGAATGCCAGCAGCATCGCATCTACCTGTGTGCGCTTGTACTCGCGCATCTTGCGATCGCGCTCCAGTGAGTGAATTAAGGACGGTACGTTGTCCTTGTAACGGGGATCCAGCAGCGTGGCCACCCAGTAATCAGCACAAGTTAGAATGTGGGCAACTCGGCGGTCGTTGTGGAGACACTGCAGCATGTAATCGCTCATGTGTGCCAGGCTGCCCAGAGGCGACGAAAGGCTGTCCTCTGTGGGAGGTGTATCGTCCGTGTCCTCTGTATCCCCCCAGCCACGCACCAGTGATGGCCACGAGCTGGCCTGGGTGCCACCCTGCTGTGAACATGGTTCCATCTCCTCCTCCAGCTCCTCCTCCAGCTCCTCCTCCTCCTCATCCTCCAGAACTGTGCCCCTGCTGGACAATTGTGTCCCTGGCATTTGTGTGTGCAGGAACCCACCCTCGGAGCCCCTTGCGAATGACTGCCCTGAAAGCCTTTGAAATGTTACCTCTTCATCCTCCTCCTCCTCATCCTGTGCCACATCATCTTCCATCATCGCCCGAATTGTTTTTTCAAGGAGGCATAGAAGTGGGATAGTTAAGCTGAGAACGGCGTCATTGCCACTGGCCATGTTGGTGGAGTACTCAAAACAGCGCAACAAGGCACACAGGTCTCGCATGGAGGCCCAGTTATTGGTGGTGAAGTGGTGCGGTTCCGCAGAGCGACTCACACGTGCGTGCTGCAGCTGAAACTCCACTATGGCCTGCTGCTGCTCGCACAGTCTTTGCAGCATGTGCAAGGTGGAGTTCCACCTTGTGGGCACGTCACATATGAGGCGGTGAGCGGGAAGGCCGAAGTAACGCTGCAGCGCTGCCAGGCGAGCAGCAGCAGGGTGAGAACGCCGAAAGTGCGCACAGACGGCCCGCACTTTCTGCAGCAGCTCTGACATATCGGGGTAGTTTTTAAGGAACCTCTGCACCACCAAATTCAGCACATGCGCCAGGCAAGGGATGTGCGTCAAACCGGCTAGGCCCAGAGCTGCTATGAGATTTCGCCCGTTATCGCACACCACCAGGCCGGGCTTGAGGCTCGCTGGCAGCAACCACTCATTTGTCTGCTGTTCCATGCTCCTCCACAACTCCTGCGCGGTGTGTGGTTTGTCCCCCAAACAGGCAAGTTGTAAAACTGCCTGCTGTCGTTTAGCCCTGGCCGTGCTGAAGTTGGTGGTGAAGGTATTACGCTGTCCGGATGAGGAGGCGGTAGAGGATGAGGTAGCGGAGTAGGATGAGTTAGGAACAGGAGGCAAACTGAAGCGCCCTGCAATCCTCGGTGGTGGAAGGACATGCGCCAAATTGCTATCCGCCTCAGGCCCATCCGCCACTGCATTTACCCAGTGTGCCGTTAGGGAGATATAACGCCCCTGACCGTGCTTACTGGTCCACGTATCGGTAGTTAGGTGGACCTTGGCACAGATGGCATTGCGCAGTGCACACCTGATTTTTTCCCCCACTTGGTTGTGCAGGGAAGGGATGGCTTGCCTGGAAAAGTAGTGGCGGCTGGGCACGACGTACTGTGGGACAGCCACTGACATAAGCTTTTTAAAACTGGGCGTCTCCACCAGACGGAATGACAGCATTTCAAAGGCCAATAATTGTGAAATGCTGGCATTCAGGGCCAGGGATCGCGGGTGGGTAGGGGGGTACTTCCTCTTCCTCTCAAGTGTTTGGGAGATGGAAAGCTGAACACTTCCAAGGGACATTGTGGAGATGGTTGTTGGTGACCCAGGTGGTGGTGTTGCTGACAGATCGTCTGTTTGCGGGGTGGCAGGTGCCGGTATGACTACAGAGGTGGCTGGAGCGGCCGAGACTGCAGCAGAAGAGGAAGCAGGATGAGCCAGAGACGTTTCTTGGTTTTGAAGGTGTGTACTCCACTGCAGCTCGTGCTTTGCACTTAGATGCCTGATCATGCAGGTTGTGCTCAGGTTGAGAAGGTTTATGCCTCGCTTCAGGCTCTGATTGCACAGGGTGCAAACCACTCGTGTCCTGTCATCAGCACATTTTCTAAAGAACTTCCATGCTAGAGAACTCTTTTGAGCTGACTTTGGTGCGCTCGTTCCCTTGCTGCGTTGGGCAGTAGCAGGCGTAGTGTCTAGGGCACGGCCGCTCCGCTTCTGCACCCTGCTCCCTCTTCTGCTGTGCTGGTGGCTCTGTGCGACCACCGCCTCTTCCTCCAAACTACTCAGGTCACCTGCATGACCTTCATTCCATGTGGGGTCGAGGACCTCATCGTCCTCCACATCATCTTCCACCCAGTCTTCACCCCTGCCCTCCCTGTCGGTCTCCACAATGATGGTCCTTCCATGTACTCATCTTGAGAAATAAGTGGTTGGGCATCGCTGCACTCAATCTCTTCCACTTCTGGGGCAGGGCTAGGTGGATGGCCCTGGGAAACCCTGCTGACAGAGTCCTCAAAAAGAATAAGAGACTGCTGTATGGCTTGGGGCTCAGACTGCTTGCCTGATTTGCAAGGGGGTGAGGTGAAAGACGGTTGGACATTGGCTGCAGGTGCCAACTCTGACCTTTCTGCAGTAGACTGGGTGGGAGACAATGTGAAGGAACTGGAGGCACTGTCAGCAGCAAACCAATCTACTATCGCCTCTACGTGTTCTGGCCTCATCACTTCTAGAGGCGTATGATGCCCTACCAAATACTGATGCAGGTTCTGTCGCCTACTCACACTTGAGGAAGGTGTTTCACTTGTGCGTGTAGCTGGCACAGATCGACCACGTCCTCTCCTTGCAACAGGAGCTCTAGCAGCAGCACCACGACCCAGGCCACGGCCCCTATTTGACGCTCTCCTCATATTTCTGAAATTTAAGATCTTGCCCTAGAAAGGTCTTTATTGAATAGCAGAACAAAAGAACAACAGTATCGCACGGGTGTATCTCACAGTCAAATATGCAAACTATGCCGCAATTTAATATTTTTTACACCAAAAGGGTGTGTATTGAATAGCGGAATAGGATAAAAAACTGTGTATCTCACACGTACAAACACAGACTAGGCCCGATTAAATTTTTTCCTACCCTAAAGGGAGGATGAGGAAGAGGAGTATGGAACAGGCAGCACCCTCAAATCTTCAGAAGTATGAGATGAACCTCAAAAACTTGGAAAGGTGGATCTCACACGTACCGACACAGACTATTCCGCAATTTAATTGATCCCCAAAGGTTTTTATTGAATAGCGGAATAGGAAATATGATCAAAAAAAGTGTATGTATCTCACACGTACAGAAGCACACTAGGCCCCAATTACTATTGTTTGTACACCTAAAAGGATGGATGAGGAGGAGGAGGAGTATGGAACAGGCAGCACCCTCAAAGCTTCAGAAGTATGAGATGAACCCCAAAAACTTGGAAAGGTGGATCTCACACGTACCGACACAGACTATTCTGCAATTTAATTGATCCCCAAAGGTTTTTATTGAATAGCGGAATAGGAAATATGATCAAAAAAAGTGTATGTATCTCACACGTACAGAAGCACACTAGGCCCCAATTACTATTGTTTGTACACCTAAAAGGATGGATGAGGAGGAGGAGGAGTATGGAACAGGCAGCACCCTCAAAGCTTCAGAAGTATGAGATGAACCCCAAAAACTTGGAAAGGTGGATCTCACACGTACCGACACAGACTATCCCGCAATTTAATTGATCCCCAAAGGTTTTTATTGAATAGCGGAATAGGAAATATGATCAAAAAAAGTGTATGTATCTCACACGTACAGAAGCACACTAGGCCCCAATTACTATTGTTTGTACACCTAAAAGGATGGATGAGGAGGAGGAGGAGTATGGAACAGGCAGCACCCTCAAAGCTTCAGAAGTATGAGATGAACCCCAAAAACTTGGAAAGGTGGATCTCACACGTACCGACACAGACTATTCTGCAATTTAATTGATCCCCAAAGGTTTTTATTGAATAGCGGAATAGGAAATATGATCAAAAAAAGTGTATGTATCTCACACGTACAGAAGCACACTAGGCCCCAATTACTATTGTTTGTACACCTAAAAGGATGGATGAGGAGGAGGAGGAGTATGGAACAGGGAGCACCCTCAAAGCTTCAGAAGTATGAGATGAACCCCAAAAACTTGGAAAGGTGGATCTCACACGTACCGACACAGACTATCCCGCAATTTAATTGATCCCCAAAGGTTTTTATTGAATAGCGGAATAGGAAATATGATCAAAAAAAGTGTATGTATCTCACACGTACAGAAGCACACTAGGCCCCAATTACTATTGTTTGTACACCTAAAAGGATGGATGAGGAGGAGGAGGAGTATGGAACAGGCAGCACCCTCAAAGCTTCAGAAGTATGAGATGAACCCCAAAAACTTGGAAAGGTGGATCTCACACGTACCGACACAGACTATCCCGCAATTTAATTGATCCCTAAAGGTTTTTATTGAATAGCGGAATAGGAAATATGATCAAAAAAAGTGTATGTATCTCACACGTACAGAAGCACACTAGGCCCCAATTACTATTGTTTGTACACCTAAAAGGATGGATGAGGAGGAGTATGGAACAGGCAGCACCCTCAAAGCTTCAGAAGTATGAGATGAACCCCAAAAACTTGGAAAGGTGGATCTCACACGTACCGACACAGACTATTCCAAAATTTAATTGATCCCTAAAGGTTTTTATTGAATAGCGGAATAGGAAATATGATCAAAAAAAGTGTATGTATCTCACACGTACAGAAGCACACTAGGCCCCAATTACTATTGTTTGTACACCTAAAAGGATGGATGAGGAGGAGGAGTATGGAACAGGCAGCACCCTCAAAGCTTCAGAAGTATGAGATGAACCCCAAAAACTTGGAAAGGTGGATCTCACACGTACCGACACAGACTATTCCGCAATTTAATTGATCCCCAAAGGTTTTTATTGAATAGCGGAATAGGAAATATGATCAAAAAAAAGTGTATGTTTTTCACACGTACAGAAGCACACTAGGCCCCAATTACTATTGTTTGTACCCCTAAAAGGATGGATGAGGAGGAGGAGGATGAAACAGGCAGCACCCTCAAATCTTCAGAAGTATGAGATTGTGTTCACTGTACCCCACAAAGATTGTGTTCACTGTACCCCACAAAGATTGTGTTCACTGCACCCCAAAAGGATTGTCTTCACTGCACCCCACAAAGATTGTGTTCACTGTACCCCACAAAGATTGTGTTCACTGTACCCCCCAAAGATTTTGTTCACTGCACCCCACAAGGATTGTCTTCACTGCACCCCACAAAGATTGTGTTCACTGTACCCCACAAAGATTGTGTTCACTGCACCCCAAAAGGATTGTCTTCACTGCACCCCACAAAGATTGTGTTCACTGTACCCCACAAAGATTGTGTTCACTGTACCCCCCAAAGATTTTGTTCACTGCACCCCACAAGGATTGTCTTCACTGCACCCCACAAGGATTGTCTTCACTGCACCCCACAAAGATTGTGTTCACTGTACCCCACAAAGATTGTGTTCACTGCACCCCAAAAGGATTGTCTTCACTGCACCCCACAAAGATTGTGTTCACTGTACCCCACAAAGATTGTGTTCGCTGTACCCCCCAAAGATTTTGTTCACTGCACCCCACAAAGATTGTGTTCACTGTACCCCACAAAGATTGTGTTCACTGCACCCCAAAAGGATTGTCTTCACTGCACCCCACAAAGATTGTGTTCACTGTAATCCACAAAGATTGTGTTCACTGTACCCCCCAAAGATTTTGTTCACTGCACCCCACAAAGATTGTGTTCACTGTACCCCACAAAGATTTTGTTCACTGCACCCCAGAAGGATTGTCTTCACTGCACCCCACAAGGATTGTCTTCACTGCACCCCACAAAGATTGTGTTCACTGTACCCCACAAAGATTTTGTTCACTGTACCCCACAAAGATTGTGTTCACTGTACCCCACAAAGATTTTGTTCACTGCACCCCACAAAGATTGTGTTCACTGCACCCCAAAAGGATTGTCTTCACTGCACCCCACAAAGATTGTGTTCACTGCACCCCAAAAGGATTGTCTTCACTGCACCCCACAAAGATTGTGTTCACTGTACCCCACAAAGATTGTGTTCACTGTACCCCCCAAAGATTTTGTTCACTGCACCCCACAAGGATTGTCTTCACTGCACCCCACAAGGATTGTCTTCACTGCACCCCACAAAGATTGTGTTCACTGTACCCCACAAAGATTGTGTTCACTGCACCCCAAAAGGATTGTCTTCACTGCACCCCACAAAGATTGTGTTCACTGTACCCCCCAAAGATTTTGTTCACTGCACCCCACAAGGATTGTCTTCACTGCACCCCACAAGGATTGTCTTCACTGCACCCCACAAAGATTGTGTTCACTGTACCCCACAAAGATTGTGTTCACTGCACCCCAAAAGGATTGTCTTCACTGCACCCCACAAAGATTCTGTTCACTGTACCCCACAAAGATTTTGTTCACTGTACCCAAAAGGATTGTCTTCACTGCACCCCACAAGGATTGTCTTCACTGCACCCCACAAAGATTGTGTTCACTGTACCCCACAAAGATTGTGTTCACTGCACCCCAAAAGGATTGTCTTCACTGCACCCCACAAAGATTCTGTTCACTGTACCCCACAAAGATTGTGTTCACTGTACCCCAAAAGGATTGTCTTCACTGTACCCCACATAGATTGTGCTCACTGTACCCCACAAAGATTTTGTTCACTGCACCCCACAAAGACTGTGTTCACTGTACCCCACAAAGATTGTGTTCACTGCACCCCAAAAGGATTATCTTCACTGCACCCCACAAAGATTGTGTTCACTGTACCCCACAAAGATTGTGTTCACTGTACCCCCCAAAGATTTTGTTCACTGCACCCCACAAAGATTGTGTTCACTGTACCCAACAAAGATTGTGTTCACTGCACCCCAAAAGGATTGTCTTCACTGCACCCCACAAAGATTGTGTTCACTGTACCCCACAAAGATTGTGTTCACTGTACCCCCCAAAGATTTTGTTCACTGCAACCCACAAAGATTGTGTTCACTGTACCCCACAAAGATTGTGTTCACTGCACCCCAAAAGGATTGTCTTCACTGCACCCCACAAAGATTGTGTTCACTGTACCCCACAAAGATTGTGTTCACTGTACCCCCCAAAGATTTTGTTCACTGCACCCCACAAAGATTGTGTTCACTGTACCCCACAAAGATTGTGTTCACTGTACCCCACAAATATTTTGTTCACTGTACCCCACAAAGATTGTGTTCACTGCACCCCAAAAGGATTGTCTTCACTGCACCCCACAAGGATTGTCTTCACTGCACCCCACAAAGATTGTGTTCACTGTACCCCACAAAGATTGTGTTCACTGCACCCCAAAAGGATTGTCTTCACTGCACCCCACAAAGATTGTGTTCACTGTACCCCACAAAGATTGTGTTCACTGTACCCAACAAAGATTTTGTTCACTGCACCCCACAAAGATTGTGTTCACTGTACCCCACAAAGATTGTGTTCACTGCGCCCCAAAAGGATTGTCTTCACTGCACCCCACAAAGATTGTGTTCACTGTACCCCACAAAGATTGTGTTCACTGTACCCCACAAAGATTTTGTTCACTGCACCCCACAAAGATTGTGTTCACTGTACCCCACAAAGATTGTGTTCACTGCACCCCAAAAGGATTGTCTTCACTGCACCCCACAAAGATTGTGTTCACTGTACCCCACAAAGATTGTGTTCACTGTACCCCCCAAAGATTTTGTTCACTGCAACCAACAAAGATTGTGTTCACTGTACCCCACAAAGATTGTGTTCACTGTACCCCACAAAGATTTTGTTCACTTCACCCCACAAAGATTGTGTTCACTGCACCCCAAAAGGATTGTCTTCACTGCACCCCACAAAGATTGTGTTCACTGTACCCCACAAAGATTGTGTTCACTGTACCCCACAAATACTTTGTTCACTGTACCCCACAAAGATTGTGTTCACTGCACCCCAAAAGGATTGTCTTCACTGCACCCCACAAAGATTGTGTTCACTGTACCCCACAAAGATTGTGTTCACTGTACCCCCCAAAGATTTTGTTCACTGCACCCCACAAAGATTGTGTTCACTGTACCCCACAAAGATTTTGTTCACTGCACCCCAAAAGGATTGTGTTCACTGCACCCCAAAAAGATTGTGTTCACTGCAGCCCACACACAGAAAAATGGATGTGGATCACTGACACCTGCCTATCTCCTATCCCACACCACACAGCAGTATCGATTGTAGTTTGTAGAACACACTTTCTCTAAAATTCAGCAGCAGCCTCTCCCTAACAGGATTGAGAAGAGATCGTAGATCGGGATTAAGTGCAGACCCCACCCCACACAGCAATATTGATTGTAGTTTGTAGAACACACTGACCCTATAATTCAGCAGCAGCCTCTCCCTAACAGGATTGAGAAGAGATCGTAGATCAGGATTAAGTGCAGACCCCACCCCACACAGCAATATCGATTGTAGTTTGTAGAACACACTGACCCTATAATTCAGCAGACTCTATCCCTAAAATGCCTACAACTCGCCCTGCCTAAACACTCCGACCTGACCCTAAATTCTATCCGGACATCAATTTGTTTTCCCTGCCTGTCTTTCCCTAATCAGCAGCCAGCACGTATGTGTGCTCTGTCCCTGAGCTAAGCAGCAGAATGACGCCGCTGCGGCTGCCTCGAACTTATAAAGACTTGGTCACATGCTTCAGACGGCCAATCACAGCTACTCATACATTTGCAGGCATGGCTGGGATAGCTTAAGGCACACCAGTTAAACGATTGTTGATTGGCTGTTGAAAGCCCGCCATGAAAAGAGCGCCAAAACATGCAAAACCCGGAAATAAAACGACCGAACACGGATTTTTTACCCGAACATACAGTAAAGTGTCCGTGTCCGTGTTCGGGTAACAAAAATCCAATTATTCGGTACGAACACGAATAATACAGTCCGTGTTCGCTCAACACTAATCCCTATAAACGCCTGCAGCCAAAAAGCAGGCTGACCGGCGAGAAGCCATATTAGTGCTCCGAATGTGACTTAAGAGAAACTATCTTTTCTCTATAGCGGTCACCCTGATATGGAAGGGTTTGGTCACCCTGCCATAGCAGTCAGTGTCAGTTCACCCTACACTACATTATGGTCAACCTGGCGCGTAACACTTTCCCTACAGAAACTACATTTTTGCATCTAACTAAAGTGTAAAAGAGCACCCTAACTACATTAGATATCCCTTTCCTCACACTAATAAATGCTAAATTACACTTTTAAAGTAAAATTAACAGAACTGCTTCCACTCTCTTCCATGTGCCTGTATTACAATGCTAGGAATTTGGCGGGGGCTATCTTATATACTACTATTCACTAATGATTGGCCTAGGGACCCCCTAGTCACTCCAATCACATTCCTAGCATTCTCCTGCCCCCTCAATTGGTTTTTACTAATGGTTCTGGTCCAATCACAGGTTTTTAAAGCCCATTTCCTGGCCCATTGCATTTTGGTCGGTTCTGGTTGCCGAATTCCGAACTTTTTCAGCAAAAAGTTCTAAATTTGGCCGAACCTCGAACAGTCAATGTTCGGGTCGAACCGATGGTCGACCCGAACCGTTTGATCATCCCTAATGATGATAAATAGAATCCACCTGTGTGTAATCAAGTCTCCGTATAAATGCACCTGTACTGTGATAGTCTCAGAAGTCCGTTTAAAGCGCAGAGAGCATCATGAAGAACAAGGAACACACCAGGCAGGTCCGAGATACTGTTGTGGAGAAGTTTAAAGCTGGATTTGGATACAAAAAGATTTCCCAAGCTTTAAACATCCCAAGGAGCACTGTGCAAGCGATAATATTGAAATGGAAGGAGTATCAGACCACTGCAAATCTACGAAGACCTGGCCGTCCCTCTAAACTTTCAGCTCATACAAGGAGAAGACTGATCAGAGATGCAGCCAAGAGGCCCACTATCACTCATGGATTAACTGCAGAGATCTACAGCTGAGGTGGGAGACTCTGTCCATAGGACAACAATCAGTCGTATACTGCAAAAATCTGGCCTTTATGGAAGAGTGGCAATAAGAAAGCCATTTCTTAAAGATATCCATAAAAAGTGTAGTTTAAAGTTTGCCACAAGCCACCTGGGAGACACACCAAATATGTGGAAGAAGGTGCTCTGGTCAGGTGAAACCAAAATCGAACTTTTTGGCAACAATGCAAAACGTTATGTTTGGCGTAAAAGCAACTATCACGTACCTGATCAGAGGCCGAGGTGCTGAGAGGGCTTCCCTTGTGGCTAAGTGCAAGGCACCCCTGGAGGTGGAGACAGGGAATGCTGTGCCCAAAGGAACAGGGGTCGCCAGCTGCGGCAAGCTCCGGTGAAGAGGTGACTGCTGAGGTAGTAGACACGTAGTGCGCGCTGAAATGCAGGATGCCTTGAAGGTGACCGAAGGAGGTAGCTAGGCGTGCGACAAGAGCGAGGTCAAGGTCAAGCCAAGGGGTCAAACATAGTTCATCAAGCAGTACAGGAGTCTGTAGGAGCAAGCCGGGGGTCATACACGGGAACAGCAGACTGGAGCAGAGTAGGGAAAGAAGCCAATGTTCGGAGCCAGGAGGAGAGACAAGACAGGTGAGACAAGCCGGGTCGGTAACAGGTAATCCAAGTAAACAGGAACAGGAACACAGGAAGCAGGAAACAGGAAGCTGAAGATCATACCCTTTCCACTTAATCAGGTATTGGACCTGTCTTCCCCTCTTTCGGCAGTCTAGGATGGCCTCTACCTCATATTCAAATTCCTCACCCACCGAGATGGGAGATGGAGGTGGATCACCCCTTCCTGAGAAAGGGCCAGAAGAGGCAGATTTGAGCAAGGAGATATGGAAAACAGGATGGATCCTGTAGGAATCCGGTAAGGAAAGTTCGAAGGCTACAGGGTTGATTTCCTTCTTGATTTTGAAAGGGCCAATGTACCTTGGACCCAACTTCCGTGATGGGCAGGGTAGTTTGAGGTTTGCCGTGGAGAGCCACACTTCATCCCCCACTTTCAAGGCTGGATTCTCCTTTCTCTTCTTGTCATATGACCTCTTGTAATCTTCCTGCGCTTTACGCATGGTTGCCTGGAGGGTTAGGTAGTTCTCTTGGATAAAGATTAACCTATCCTGAACCGCAGGTACCGTTGCTTCTGGTACAGAGTTGGGTAAAAAAAGAGGGGTGAAAGCCGTAATTGGCCCAAAATGGGGATTGGTTGGTGGTGGCATGAATAGAGTTATTGTAAGCAAACTCTGCGCAGGGCAGTAAGGCCACCCAATTATCCTGTGAGAAGGAAGAAAAACAACGAAGGTATTGTTCCAACATTTGATTTGTTCTCTCCGTTTGGCCATTGCTCTGGGGGTGAAAGGCAGAAGATAGGCAAATCTTGATATCCAAAGCCTTGCAGAGGGCCCTCCAGAATGGAGAGGTGAATTGTACCCCCCTGTCAGAGACAATACTGTTTGGTACGCCGTGTAACCTTACAATCTCCTTGATGAAGATATGCGCTGTGTCCATGGCTGAGGGAGTGCCCACCATAGGCAGGAAGTGTGCCATCTTTGATAAGGGGTCTACTACTACCAGGATAGTGGAAAAACCTTCAGAAGGGGGCAGTTCTACGATAAAGTCCATAGACAACATCCTCCAAGGCTGGTCCGGAACAGGCAGAGGTCTTAGCAAGCCCCAAGTCTGCATGAGACTTCCTTTACTTCGGGTACAGGTCGTACAAGAACTTACATAGTCTTTGCAGTCCTGTCTAAGGTTGGGCCACCAATAGGAACGTTGGATCAGTTCTAATGTCTTGCGGACCCCAAAATGGCCTGCCAGCTGGTGGTCGTGGAACGTTTTAAGAACCTGGACTCTGGCTCCCTCGGGTACAAAAATCTTATCCCCGTGCCACAAAAGACCTTCCTGCCTTCTAAGTGTGGGGATTTCAGACTCAGGGCACCGGGCAGAAACCTGTTCCAGGGTGGCCCTTAGATCAGGCTGGATAAGAAGAAAGTTCTGGTTAGACAGAATGGTGCTGGGGGTGGCAGTATTTGGGGTCTCAGGGAACATTCGTGACAGAGCATCCGCTTTACCATTCTTGGATCCTGGGCGATAGGTGAGGTGAAAATTAAACCTTGAGAAAAACAAGGCCCACCTGGCCTGTCGTGGTCTTAAGCGTTTGGCAGATCTGAGATACTCCAAGTTCTTATGGTTGGTGAATATCATAATTGGGTGCGCTGCACCCTCCAGGAGATATCTCCACTCCTCCAGAGCGACTTTGATGGCCAGCAGTTCCCGATCCCCAACATCATAGTTCCTTTCCGGCTGAGAGAGCTTTCAGGAGAAGAAAGCCACTGGATGCAATAGTGCTTTAGGGCCCAGACGTTGAGATAGGACGGCCCCTGTGGCAACTTCAGATGCATCAACCTCCAGTACGTAGGGCAGGGCAGGGTGGGGATGCTGCAGGACAGGGGCAGAAGTGAATAACGCCTTTAATTTATCAAAAGCCTCTTCAGCCTCTTGGGACCACTGGAAGCGGCAGTGTTGGCGGGTTTGCTGGGTAATCGGGGCGATAATGCCAGAAAAGTCCTTGATGAACCTCTGATAAAATTTGAAAACCCTACGAACCTCTGAATGCCCTTTTTGTCCGTGGGAGCTGGCCACTCCAGGATGGCAGATACCTTCTGGGGGTCCATGGCTACCCCATCAATGGAAGTGATCAGACCCAAAAATTGTATAGAAATCTTTTCAAAGGAACACTTCTCTGCTTTTGCATAGAGTCCGTGTACCCTTAGTGTGGACAGCACTTTCTTTTGAAGCAAGAAGAAAATGACCGCACTCCGATATAAATCAAAAATTGGAGTAAAATTTATTCCACATCAAAACAAATGGGCAAACTGGAACAACACACTGTGGATGAAGGACACAAAGGCAGACGCGTTTCACGACTTAGAGATGTCGCTTACTCATTGCCAACTCCAAGGTGAGACAAGCCGGGTCGGTAACAGGTAATCCAAGTAAACAGGAACAGGAACACAGGAAGCAGGAAACAGGAAGCTGAAGATCATCCAGCAACTAATGGCTGGAGCAGGCTGGTTTAAATAGGCCACTGGGCGTCGCTGCATTAGTGTGGGCGGAAGATCCAGCTCTCTTGTGGGAAGTTCCCTGACAGTGCCCCCCCCCCCCCAAAGGGCAGCCGCCGGATGCCCTATTGGGCCTGCTTCTCAAGATGCTTGTTGAAAAATTCTCTAAGAAGTTTGGGGGCATGAACGTTATTTGCAGGCTCCCATGAACTTTCCTCACCCTGAACACACCATCCCCACTGTCAAACATGGTGTTGGCAGCATCATGGTTTTGGCCTGTTTTTCTTCAGCAGGGACAGGGAAGATGGTTAAAATTGATGGGAAGATGGATGGAGCCAAATACAGGACCATTCTGGAAGAAAACCTGATGGAGTCTGCAAAAGACCCGAGACTGGGACGGAGATTTGTCTTCCAACAAGATAATGATCCAAAACATAAAGCAAAATCTACAATGGAATGGTTCACAAATAAACATACCCAGGTGTTAGAATGGCCAAGTCAAAGTCCAGACCTGAATCCAATTGAGAATCTGTGGAAAGAACTGAAAACTGCTGTTCACAAACGCTCTCCATCCAACCTCACTGAGCTCGAGCTCTTTTGCAAGGAGGAATGGGCAAAAATTTCAGTCTCATGATGTGCAAAACTGATAGAGACATACCCCAAGTGACTTACAGCTGTAATCGCAGCAAAAGATGGCGCTACAAAGTATTAACTTAAGGGGGGCTGAATAATTTTGCACGCCCAATTTTTCAGTTTTTTATTTGTTAAAAAAGTTTGAAATATCCAATAAATTTCGTTCCACTTCATGATTGTGTCCCACTTGTTGTTGATTCTTCACAAAAAATTACAGTTTTATATCTTTCTGTTTGAAGCCCGAAATGTGGCAAAAGGTCGCAAAGTTCAAGGGGGCCCAAATACTTTTGCAAAGGCACTGTATATCCAACTTTGTATCAAATGCAGTGAAGGCTTTTACCCTGAAGGCCAAAGGTGATAGCTGATAATGCAGTTAACCGCAGGAGGGGCAATCAAATAAGCAGTGAAAAGCTGAAAAGTGAAGATAAATTTAAATAGAATTTTGAACTACAACTACATACATTCATTGCATTCATACAAACAACTCAGAACTGAAGTAAAATGGTTATAAACATCTATACCTGCTCAAGTACATAGTTACATAGTTAGTCAAGTTGAAAAAAAGTCCATCCGGTTTAACCAAAATGTAGTTTAAATAAATAAATTAAATAATTAAATAAAATAAATAAAATAAATAAAATAAATAAATGAAGGATCAAAACTGAATAAGCATCCACTGATCTGAAAATCCAATCCTAATGATTAGTGTTGAGCGAACACGGACTGTATTATTCGTGTTCGTACCGAATAATTGGATTTTTGTTACCCGAACACGGACCCGAAAACTTTACTGTATGTTCGGGTTTAAAATCCGTGTTCGGTCATTTTATTTCCGGGTTTGTATGTATTGGCGCGCTTTTAATGGCGGGCTTTCAACAGCCAATCAACAAGCGTTTAACTGGTGTGCCTTAAGCCATCCCAGCCATGCCTACAAATGTATTAGTAGCTGTGATTGGCCATTGTTACGGATCTTTGTACCCCAGGTGGGCACATCCGCCGGATCTGTGTCTCCTGTCCTCCAAACGCACCCACAGCCTGCGGAGAAGCCATACCCAGCCCGTAACCCCTCAATCATGAGACAATCCACGTAGGTGTTGAGGGTTAACCATGCAGAGCTTAAAGCATGTGACCAAGTCTTTATAAGTTCGAGACCGAGCGCCGCTGCGTCATTCTGCTGTAGTACAGGGACAGAGCACACATCATACGTGCTGGCTGCTGATTAGCGACAGACGGTCAAAAATCATATTGTGTCTGAAAAGAATTCAGGGACAGGTCGGAGTGCTGCAGGCAGGGCGAGATATTAGGGCATTTTAGGGCGAGGCTGGAGATAGGCAGGGTCAGTGTTCTACAATCGATTTTGCTGTGTGGGGGGGGGGGGGTTTGCAGTGCCAGCAGTAACCGATCTTATTGATCCTTTTAGGGCCAGGCTGGAGATAGGCAGGGTCAGTGTTCTACAATCGATTTTGCTGTGTGGGGGGTTTGCAGTGCCGGCAGTGACCGATCTTATCGATCATTTTAAGGCGAGGCTGGAGATAGGCAGGGTCAGTGGTCCACATCGATTTTGCTGTGTGTGGGGTGGTGTGAACACAATCTTTTTGCCCGCTGAGGAGGAGGAGGGAGAAAAAAGTCTTTTTTATCAGTCAGTTGTGTGCAGCGTTTTTCCTTCAGTGCTGCTGACTGTGATAATACACTGCTGTGTTCACATGTGCTATTATTGAGTGATTTCAAAAGTTATACACTTTTTTCTATTCCACTATTCAATATACACCCTTGGGTTAAAAAAATTAAATTGTGGCATAGTCTGTACTAATCTATTTAAAAATTACAAACTTAAAAGGGGAATTTTCTTTTTTTTCCCCTCCATAGCCTGCAGCAGAGCTGACTGATATAAGACACTGCTGTTCACATGTACTATTGAAAAATCACCAATTTTATATCATATTTTCTATTCCGCTATTCAATCTACACCCTTGGGGTAAAATCAATTAAATTGCGGGATAGTCTGTATCGGTACGTGTGAGATACACCTTTCCAATTTTTGGGGCGCATCTCATACTGCCAAGGATTGCAGGGTGCTTCAGTGTGCCTCCTGCCTGTTCCGAACTCCTCCTACTCCTCATCCTGCCTTTGGGGGTACAAAAAATAGTAATTTGGGCCTAGTCTGGGTCTCTACGTGTAAGATACATACACCTTTTGATATCATATTTTCTATTCCGCTATTCAATCTACACCTTTGGGGTAAAAACAATTAAATTGCGGGATAGTCTGTTTTGGTACGTGTGAGATACACCTTTCCAATTTTTGGGGCGCATCTCATACCGCCGAGGATTGCAGGGTGCTGCAGTGTGCCTCCTGCCTGTTCCGAACTCCTCCTACTCCTCATCCTGCCTTTGGGGGTACAAAAAATAGTAATTAGGGCCTAGTCTGGTTCTGTACGTGTGAGATACATACACCTTTTGATATCATATTTTCTATTCCGCTATTCAATCTACACCCTTGGAGTAAAAACAATTAAATTGCGGGATAGTCTGTATCGGTATGTGTGAGATACACCTTTCCAATTTTTGGGGCGCATCTCATACCGCCAAGGATTGCAGGGTGCTTCAGTGTGCCTCCTGCCTGTTCCGAACTCCTCCTACTCCTCATCCTGCCTTTGGGGGTACAAAAAAATAGTAATCGGGGCCTAGTCTGGTTCTGTACGTGTGAGATACATACACCTTTTGATATCATATTTTCTATTCCGCTATTCAATCTACACCCTTGGGGTAAAAACAACTAAATTGCGGGATAGTCTGTATCGGTACGTGTGAGATACACCTTTCCAATTTTTGGGGCGCATCTCATACTGCCGAGGATTGCAGGGTGCTTCAGTGTGCCTCCTGCCTGTTCCGAACTCCTCCTACTCCTCATCCTGCCTTTGGAGGTACAAAAAATAGTAATTGGGGCCTAGTCTGGTTCTGTACGTGTGAGATACATACACCTTTTGATATCATATTTTCTATTTCGCTATTCAATCTACACCCTTGGGGTAAAAACAATTAGATTGTGGGATAGTCTGTATCGGTACGTGTGAGATACACCATTCCAATTTTTGGGGCGCATCTCATACTCCCGAGGATTGCAGGGTGCTTCAGTGTGCCTCCTGCCTGTTCCGAACTCCTCCTACTCCTCATCCTGCCTTTGGGGGTACATAATATAGTAATCGGGGCCTAGTCTGGTTCTGTACGTGTGAGATACATACACTTTTTGATATCATATTTTCTATTCCGCTATTCAATCTACACCTTTGGAGTAAAAACAATTAAATTGCGGCATAGTCTGTATCGGTACGTGTGAGATACACCTTTCCAATTTTTGGGGCGCATCTCATACCGCCGAGGATTGCAGGGTGCTTCAGTCTGCCTCCTGCCTGTTCCGAACTCCTCCTACTCCTCATCCTGCCTTTGGGGGTACAAAAAATAGTAATCGGGGCCTAGTCTGGTTCTGTACGTGTGAGATACATACACCTTTTGATATCATATTTTCTATTCCGTTATTCAATCTACACCCTTGGGGTAAAAACAATTAAATTGCGGGATAGTCTGTATCGGTACGTGTGAGATACACCTTTCCAATTTTTGGGGCGCATCTCATACTGCCGAGGATTGCAGGTTGCTTCAGTGTGCCTCCTGCCTGTTCCGAACTCCTCCTACTCCTCATCCTGCCTTTGGGGGTACAAAAAATAGTAATCGGGGCCTAGTCTGGTTCTGTACGTGTGAGATACATACACCTTTTGATATCATATTTTCTATTCCGCTATTCAATCTACACCCTTGGGGTAAAAACAATTAAATTGCGGGATAGTCTGTATCTGTACGTGTGAGATACACCTTTCCAATTTTTTGGGGCGCTTCTCATACTGCCGAGGATTGCAGGGTGCTTCAGTGTGCCTCCTGCCTGTTCCGAACTCCTCCTACTCCTCATCCTGCCTTTGAGGGTACAAAAAATAGTAATTTGGGCCTAGTCTGGGTCTGTACGTGTGAGATACATACACCTTTTGATATCATATTTTCTATTCCGCTATTCAATCTACACCTTTGGGGTAAAAACAATTAAATTGCGGGATAGTCTGTATCGGTATGTGTGAGATACACCTTTCCAATTTTTGGGGCGCATCTCATACTGCTGAGGATTGCAGGGTGCTTTAGTCTGCCTCCTGCCTGTTCCGAACTCCTACTCCTCATCCTGCTTTTGGGGGTACAAAAAATAGTAATCGGGGCCTAGTCTGGTTCTGTACGTGTGAGATACATACAACTTTTGATATCATATTTTCTATTCCGCTATTCAATCTACACCCTTGGGGTAAAAACAATTAAATTGCGGGATAGTCTCTATCGGTACGTGTGAGATACACCTTTCCAATTTTTGGGGCGCATCTCATACTGCCGAGGATTGCAGGGTGCTTCAGTGTGCCTCCTGCCTGTTCCGAACTCCTCCTACTCCTCATCCGGCCTTTGGGGGTACAAAAAATAGTAATTGGGGCCTAGTCTGGTTCTGTACGTGTGAGATACATACACCTTTTGATATCATATTTTCTATTTCGCTATTCAATCTACACCCTTGGGGTAAAAACAATTAGATTGCGGGATAGTCTGTATCGGTACGTGTGAGATACACCTTTCCAATTTTTGGGGCGCATCTCATACCGCCGAGGATTGCAGGGTGCTTCAGTCTGCCTCCTGCCTGTTCCGAACTCCTCCTACTCCTCATCCTGCCTTTGGGGGTACAAAAAATAGTAATCAGGGCCTAGTCTGGTTCTGTACGTGTGAGATACATACACCTTTTGATATCATATTTTCTATTCCGCTATTCAATCTACACCTTTGGGGTAAAAACAATTAAATTGCAAGATAGTCTGTATCGGTATGTGTGAGATACACCTTTCCAATTTTTGGGGCGCATCTCATACTGCTGAGGATTGCAGGGTGCTTTAGTCTGCCTCCTGCCTGTTCCGAACTCCTACTCCTCATCCTGCTTTTGGGGGTACAAAAAATAGTAATCGGGGCCTAGTCTGGTTCTGTACGTGTGAGATACATACAACTTTTGATATCATATTTTCTATTCCGCTATTCAATCTACACCCTTGGGGTAAAAACAATTAAATTGCGGGATAGTCTCTATCGGTACGTGTGAGATACACCTTTCCAATTTTTGGGGCGCATCTCATACTGCCGAGGATTGCAGGGTGCTTCAGTGTGCCTCCTGCCTGTTCCGAACTCCTCCTACTCCTCATTAGGCCTTTTGGGGGTACAAAAAATAGTAATTGGGGCCTAGTCTGGTTCTGTACGTGTGAGATACATACACCTTTTGATATCATATTTTCTATTTCGCTATTCAATCTACACCCTTGGGGTAAAAACAATTAGATTGCGGGATAGTCTGTATCGGTACGTGTGAGATACACCTTTCCAATTTTTGGGGCGCATCTCATACCGCCGAGGATTGCAGGGTGCTTCAGTCTGCCTCCTGCCTGTTCCGAACTCCTCCTACTCCTCATCCTGCCTTTGGGGGTACAAAAAATAGTAATCAGGGCCTAGTCTGGTTCTGTACGTGTGAGATACATACACCTTTTGATATCATATTTTCTATTCCGCTATTCAATCTACACCCTTGGGGTAAAAACAATTAAATTGCGGGATAGTCTGTATCTGTACGTGTGAGATACACCTTTCCAATTTTTTGGGGCGCATCTCATACTGCCGAGGATTGCAGGGTGCTTCAGTGTGCCTCCTGCCTGTTCCGAACTCCTCCTACTCCTCATCCTGCCTTTGAGGGTACAAAAAATAGTAATTTGGGCCTAGTCTGGGTCTGTACGTGTGAGATACATACACCTTTTGATATCATATTTTCTATTCCGCTATTCAATCTACACCTTTGGGGTAAAAACAATTAAATTGCGGGATAGTCTGTATCGGTACGTGTGAGATACACCTTTCCAATTTTTGGGGCGCATCTCATACTGCTGAGGATTGCAGGGTGCTTTAGTCTGCCTCCTGCCTGTTCCGAACTCCTACTCCTCATCCTGCTTTTGGGGGTACAAAAAATAGTAATCGGGGCCTAGTCTGGTTCTGTACGTGTGAGATACATACACCTTTTGATATCATATTTTCTATTCCGCGATTCAATCTACACCCTTGGGGTAAAAACAATTAAATTGCGGGATAGTCTGTATCGGTACGTGTGAGATACACCTTTCCAATTTTTGGGGCGCATTTCATACTGCCGAGGATTGCAGGGTGCTTTAGTGTGCCTCCTGCCTGTTCCGAACTCCTCCTACTCCTCATCCTGCCTTTGGGGGTACAAAAAATAGTAATCGGGGCCTAGTCTGGTTCTGTACGTGTGAGATACATACACCTTTTGATATCATATTTTCTATTCCGCTATTCAATCTACACCCTTGGGGTAAAAACAATTAAATTGCGGGATAGTCTGTATCGGTACGTGTGAGATACACCTTTCCAATTTTTGGGGCGCATCTCATACTGCCGAGGATTGCAGGATGCTTCAGTGTGCCTCCTGCCTGTTCCGAACTCCTCCTACTCCTCATCCTGCCTTTGGGGGTACAAAAAATAGTAATTTGGGCCTAGTCTGGGTCTGTACGTGTGAGATACATACACCTTTTGATATCATATTTTCTATTCCGCTATTCAATCTACACCCTTGGGGTAAAAACAATTAAATTGCAGGATAGTCTGTATCGGTACGTGTGAGATACACCTTTCCAATTTTTGGGGCGCATCTCATACCGCCGAGGATTGCAGGGTGCTTCAGTGTGCCTCCTGCCTGTTCCGAACTCCTCCTATTCCTCATCCTGCCTTTGGGGGTACAAAAAATAGTAATCGGGGCCTAGTCTGGTTCTGTACGTGTGAGATACATACACCTTTTGATATCATATTTTCTATTCCGCTATTCAATCTACACCTTTGGGGTAAAAACAATTAAATTGCGGGATAGTCTGTATCGGTACGTGTTTCCAATTTTTGGGGCGCATCTCATACCGCCGAGGATTGCAGGGTGCTTCATTTTGCCTCCTGTTCGGACCTCCTCCTACTCTTCATCCTCATCCTGCCTTTAGGGTACAAAAAATTGTAATCGGGGCCTAGTCTGTGTTTGTACGTGTGAGATACACCACCGTTTTGTAAAATTTTTCCTATTCCGCTATTCAATATACACCCTGTTTGAGTGTAAAAATTAAATTACGGCATAGTCTGTATCGGTACATGTGAGATACACCTTTTTAAATTTGTTTGGCGCATCTCCTTCCACCGCCGAGGATTGCAGGGCGCTTCAGTTTGCCTCCTGTTCCCAACTCCTCCTACTCCTCTTCCTCATCCTGCCTTTAGGGTACAAAAAAATTGAAATCGGGGCCTAGTCTGTGTTTGTACTTGTGAGATACACCGTTTTATAAAAATTTTCCTATCCGCTATTCAATATACACCCTGTTTGAGTGTAAAAAATTAAATTACGGCATAGTCTGTATCGGTACATGTGAGATACACCTTTTTAAATTTGTTTGGCGCATCTCCTTCCACCGCCGAGGATTGCAGGGCGCTTCAGTTTGCCTCCTGTTCCCAACTCCTCCTACTCCTCTTCCTCATCCTGCCTTTAGGGTACAAAAAATTGTAATCGGGGCCTAGTCTGTGTTTGTACGTGTGAGATACACCGTATTATAAAATTTTTCCTATTCCGCTATTCAATATACACCCTTTTGGAGTGTAAAAAATTACATTACGGCATAGTTTGCATATTTGACTGTGAGATACACCCGTGCGATACTGTTGTTGTTTTGTTCCGCTATTCAATAAACACCTTTCTAGGGCAAGATCATAAATTACAGAAATATGAGGAGACCGTCAAATAGGGGCCGTGGCCTGGGTCGTGGTGCTGCTGGTAGAGCTCCTGTTGCAAGGAGAGGACGTGGTCGATCTGTGCCAGCTACACGCACAAGTGAAACACCTTCCTCGAATGTGAGTAGGCGACAGAACCTGCAGCAGTATTTGGTAGGGCATAATGCGCCTCTAGAAGTGATGAGGCCAGAAGAAGTACAGGCGATAGTAGATTGGGTTGCTGACAGTGCCTCCAGTTTCTTCACATTGTCTCCCACCCAGTCTACTGCAGAAAGGTCAGAGTTGGCACCTGCAGCCAATGTCCAACCGTCTTTCACCTCACCCCCTTGCAAATCAGGCAAGCAGTCTGAGCCCCAAGTCATACAGCAGTCTCTTCTTCTTTTTGATGACTCTGTCAGCAGGGTTTCCCAGGGCCATCCACCTAGCCCTGCCCCAGAAGTGGAAGAGATTGAGTGCAGCGATGCCCAACCACTTATTTCTCAAGATGAGTACATGGAAGGACCATCGCAGCACGTCTCCGATGATGACGAAACGCAGGTGCCAACTGCTGCGGCATTCAGAATTGTGGAGACCGACAAGGAGGGCAGGGGTGAAGACTGGGTGGAAGATGATGTGGAGGACGATGAGGTCCTCGACCCCACATGGAATGAAGGTCATGCAGGTGACCTGAGTAGTTTGGAGGAAGAGGCGGTGGTCACACAGAGCCACCAGCACAGCAGAAGAGGGAGCAGGGTGCAGAAGCGGAGCGGCCGTGCCCTAGACACTACGCCTGCTACTGCCCAACGCAGCAAGGGAACGAGCGCACCAAAGCCAGCTAAAAGGAGTTCTCTAGCGTGGAAGTTCTTCAGAAAATGTGCTGATGACAGGACACAAGTGGTTTGCACCCTGTGCAATCAGAGCCTGAAGCGAGGCATAAACCTTCTCAACCTGAGCACAACCTGCATGATCAGGCATCTAAGTGCAAAGCACGAGCTGCAGTGGAGTAGACACCTTCAAAACCAAGAAAGGTCTCTGGCTCCTCCTGCTTCCTCTTCTGCTGCAGTCTCGGCCTCTCCATCCACATCTGTAGTGATACCGGCACCTGCCACCCCGCAAACAGACGATCTGTCAGCAACACCACCACCTGGGTCACCAACCATCTCCACAATGTCCCGTGGAAGCGTTCAGCTTTCCATCTCCCAAACACTTCAGAGGAAGAGGAAGTACCCCCCTACCCACGAGCGATCCCTGGCTCTGAATGCCAGCATTTCAAAATTCTTGGCCTTTGAAATGCTGTCATTCCGTCTGGTGGAGACGCACAGTTTTAAAAGCCTTATGTTGGTGGCTGTCCCACAGTACGTCGTGCCCAGCCGCCACTACTTTTCCAGGCAAGCCATCCCTTCCCTGCACAACCAAGTGGGGGAAAAAATCAGGTTTGCACTGCGCAACGCAATCTGTGCCAAGGTCCACCTAACTACCGATACGTGGACCAGTAAGCACGGTCAGGGGCATTATATCTCCCTAACAGCACACTGGGTAAATGCAGTGGCGGATGGGCCTGAGGCGGATAGCAATTTGGCGCATGTCCTTCCACCACCGAGGATTGCAGGGAGCTTCAGTTTGCCTCCTGTTCCTAACTCCTCCTACTCCGCTTCCTCATCCTCTACCACCTCCTCATCCGGTCAGCGTAACACCTTCACCACCAACTTCAGCACGGCCAGGTGTAAACGACAGCAGGCAGTTTTAAAACTTGCCTGTTTGGGGGAAAAACCACACACCGCGCAGGAGTTGTGGAGGAGCATGGAACAGCAGACAAATGAGTGGTTGCTGCCAGCGAGCCTCAAGCCCGGCCTGGTGGTGTGTGATAACAGGCAAAATCTCATAGCAGCTCTGGGCCTAGCCGGTTTGACGCACATCCCTTGCCTGGCGCATGTGCTGAATTTGGTGGTGCAGAGGTTCCTTAAAAATTACCCCGATATTTCAGAGCTGCTGCAGAAAGTGCGGGTCGTCTGTGCGTACTTTCGGCGTTCTCACCCTGCTGCTGCTCGCCCGTCAGCGCTGCAGCGTAACTTCGGCCTTCCCGCTCACCGCCTCATATGTGACGTGCCCACAAGGTGGAACTCCACCTTGCACATGCTGGAAAGACTGTGCGAGCAGCAGCAGGCCATAGTGGAGTTTCAGCTGCAGCACGCACGCGTGAGTCGCTCTGCGGAACCGCACCACTTCACCACCAATAACTGGGCCTCCATGCGAGACCTGTGTGCCTTGTTGCGCTTCTTTGAGTACTCCACCAACATGGCCAGTGCCGATGACGCCGTTGTCAGCTTAACTATCCCACTTCTAAGCCTCCTTCAAAAAACGATTCGGGCGATGATGGAAGAGGATGTGGCACAGGATGATAAGGAGGAGGAGGAGGAGGAGGATGAAGAGGTAACATTTCCAAGGCTTTCAGGGCAGTCATTCGCAAGGGGCTCCGAGGGTGGGTTCCTGCACACACAAACGCCAGGGACACAATTGTCCAGCAGGGGCACAGTTCTGGCGGATGAGGAGGATGAGGAGGAGGAGATGGAACCATGTTCACAGCAGGGTGGCACACAGGACAGCTCATGGCCATCACTGGTGAGTGGCTGGGGGGATACAGAGGACACAGACGATACACCTCCCACAGAGGACAGCCTTTCGTTGCCTCTGGGCAGCCTGGCACACATGAGCGATTACATGCTGCAGTGTCTCCACAACGACCGCCGAGTTGCCTAATTCTAACTTGTGCTGATTACTGGGTGGCCACGCTGCTGGATCCCCGTTACAAGGACAACGTACCGTCCTTAATTCACTGGAGCGCGATCGCAAGATGCGCGAGTACAAGCGCACGCTGGTAGACGCGATGCTGCTGGCATTCCCACCTGACAGCGGGGCCACAGTGGAAGCACAAGGCCAAGGCAAAGGAGGAGGAGGAAGAGGTCGCCAACGCAACCAGGGCACCGCCAGCACCTCAGAAGGCAGGGTTAGCATGGCCGAAATGTGGAAAAGCTTTGTCAGCACGCCACAACAAACAGCAGCACCAGCAGCTCATATGGAACGTCTTAGCAGGAGGCAGCATTTCAGCAACATGGTGGAGCAGTATGTGTGCACACGCCTACATGTAGTGAATGACGGGTCTGCCCCCTTCAACTTCTGGGTCTCCAAATTGGGCACATGGCCTGAGCTTGCCCTTTACGCCTTGGAGGTGCTGGCGTGCCCTGCAGCCAGTGTATTATCCAAAAGGGGATTTAGCACGGCTGGGGGCGTTATCACAGACAAGCACAGCCGCCTGTCCAGAGACAATGTGGACAAGCTCACGTTCATTAAAATGAACCAGGCATGGATCCTACAGGACTTTTCCATACCTTGTGCAGAATAGAGCCATTGTTCTATTTTTGATCTTTCTCACTCTTTTGGGGTGTACCCTCATTTAAAATTACTGAAAAAAAGCAGTGTTGGCTACCTCATCCTCCTCCAACGCTGCTTCCACCTACACCGCCCATAGGTGTGCGCAGCCTATTGCATTAGGGTGTGCACCCCAAAGTTTAAATACACATGCATGTGTTTGCCTACATGTATATGGCCCCGGTACATTACTCTCCCTGCTGGCAAAGTGAAATAGAAGTGTGTGGCACTTCTCTTATGGCAGAGCAGGTCCGAGGGAGATCTTTCCCATCTCCTCACTGGCAAACAGAGCGATAATGCTAATGTGCCCTAGGTGATTAGGGTGTGCCCAAGCACACCCGGCACACCCTGTGCGCACGCCTATAACACCGCCACATCCACCACCACCTCAACCTCCCTCCTACTCCATATGGGCCTCGTCCTTCACAGATGAAGAACATTGTTTTATTTTTCTGTTTTTTTGTTGTTTTAAGTTATTTCCCTATTCACATTTGTTTGCAGAGCACTCGCCATGCTCTTAACTACGTTTTGCTGCCATTTGCAGCACTCTAGCCCTTTCCAATGGTGTTTTAGAGCCATTTTAGTGCCTGAAAGTTCGGGTCCCTATTGACTTCAATGGGGTTCGGTGTCCGGGTAAAGTTCGGAAAAAGTCCGGGACACGGACCCGGACTTTTTTTTCAAGTTCGGCCGAACCCGCCGAACACGGACATCCAGGTGTCTGCTCAACTCTACTAATGATGCCTCCAAGAATGATTACAAAGGAGTAGTCTGCAGCAATGTGCTACAATAAAGAACAAAGGAGATATCAAAGCATATACCTCAATCATTTAAATTCATGCCTTAAATCCTCATAGAAAATCATATAGCATTAGCAGCGCTCCTCTGGTATATTCCACCTCCTGTGCCTTTAAATTTCAAGTGAACCACCACGTGAGTCTTAAGATTATTGTACCACTTGAGTTTGGAGGGGGATACAGTCCAAACTTTATCTGTGGATCCTGTCTCCACACCGTGTGAGACCTCTCCAGTCCATTTAAACTGGAATCAGCCTTGACCTTGGGCACAACTTTAGGATCTGTCCCCTTCATACTCTTCTCCTTTGTCCACTGCCATTACATGTATATTAAACTTTCGGATATTTATTTATTTTTCACCTATTGTTATTTTCATAGTGACGGGAGGATACAAGAGGGGTATATCAAACAGTGGGACCCACCGCTTGTTAGTGTCGGTTGAGCACCGCGGAATGCAGACCTCTGGTTAGTGAAGGTTGCTGTGGGAATGGCAAGACACATATTACCATTGGACGTTGGATTGGTGATTCTGATTTTCTCTTTGGCTGATCGAGGTATATGCTTTTATATCTCCTTTGTTTTTTGTTGTAGCACATTGCTGCAGACTACTCCTTTGTAACCATTCTTGGAGACAGCGTTAGGATTGGATTTTCTGATTAGTGGATGCTTATTCAGCAATGATCCTTCATTTTGGGGTTTATTTCAACTACTTGTGCAGGTATAGATGTTTATAACTATTTTACTTCAGTTCTGAGTTGTTTGTATGGATGAAGGTATGTAATCGTAGATCAAAATTTTATTTAAATTTATCTTCACTTTTCAGCTTTTCTCTGCTTATTTGATCGCGGTTAACTGCCTTATCAGCTATCACCTTTGGCCTTCAGGGTGGGACATTTTTCAGTTCCCTCCTGGCTTTTGATACACAAGTTGTATGTATATTTGTGATTGATCAATCTTTGTGAATTCAGTATACAGACAAGTGGCAACACTGCGTGGCATCAACAACCTGGAAAGGAGCTTGGACATTGCCTATCAGGCGCTGGTAGGGGCCAGCATAGAGGAGGGAGGAACAGAGGAGACGCAAGCAGCAGAGGTACGCAGCTGGGTGACTGTTAGGAAGGGTAGAGGGAGGAGTGCCAGGGAGGCCAATCCTGAGTTGATAGACCCTAACAAATTTGCCGAGTTGCAGGTTGAGGGGGATATCAACTCAGGGGTGGCAGAGCTGGAGCATGCACCCTCCCCCAGCTACCAGGGGGGGGTCGGCTCCAGGAAGAAGGGGGGCTGTAACTCAGGAAAGGTTAGAAAGGTTGTGGTAGTTGGGGACTCAATTATCAAGAGGACAGAGAGGGCAATCTGTAAAAAAGATCTCGTAAACCGAACAGTTTGTTGTTTACCGGGCGCCCGAGTTCGGCACATCGCAGATCTGGCAGACAGATTGATGTGGGGGGCTGGGGATGACCCAGCGGTCATGGTGCATGTGGGCACTAATGACAAAGTTAAAGGTAGGTGGAGGATCCTTAAGAACGATTTCAGGGACTTAGGTAATAGATTGAGGAAAAGGACCTCCAAGGTGGTTTTCTCTGAAATACTGCCTGTACCTCGAGCCACACAGGAGAGGCAGAAGGAGATTAGGGAAGTTAACAAGTGGCTGAGGAATTGGTGTAGGAAGGAGGGGTTTGGGTTCCTGGAGAACTGGGCTGACTTCTCAGTCGGCTACCAGCTCTTTAGTAAGGATGGGCTGCACCTTAATGGGGACGGTACAGCTCTTTTGGGGAGAAAGATGGCCACCAAGTTGGAGGGGCTTTTAAACTAGGAGACGGGGGGGAGGGCTCAGAAGTAGAATCAGTCAGGAGGGAGCAGAGGACTGAAGGCAGTTGTAGGGTCAGCAGTGACAGTAGGTCCACAACGCCAATCGGTAGGTCTGTGCGGGAAAACCTCAGACCAAACAGGAATAAACATAACCACCAATTGCGCTCAACTTCCGTAAAACTAAGAGGGGTATATGCTAATGCCAGGAGCCTAGCTAATAAAATGGATGAGTTGGAAATGTTAGTACATGAGGAGGACATAGACCTTGTGGGAATAACAGAGACTTGGTTCGACCCCTCACATGACTGGCTGGCCAATATCCAAGGGTATTCGGTGTACCGGAAGGACAGGGTAGGAAAAAGAGGGGGAGGGGTATGTCTCTATGTCAAGAACAATATAAAGGTGATAGAAAGGAGTGACATTACGGATGGGATGAGCATGGAGTTAGAATCTGTGTAGGTTGAACTCCATAGGGAAGGAGAAAAGGGGAAAGTAATTGTGGGGGTTTGCTATAGGCCACCTAACCAAGGGGAGGAGGTAGAGCTGGAATCCTTAGCACTAATGAGTAAAGTGGCAAAATTGGGATCAGTCATCATATTGGGGGACTTCAATTATCCTGACATTGACTGGGATGAGGGGACTGCACACTCACAGAAGGCCCGCCTATTCACAGAAACTTTACTGGATAATTACATGTCACAGTTGGTGGATTCTCCGACTAGAGAAAATGCAGTCCTGGATCTATTGATCACTAATGACCCAGACATAATCTCGGAGGTAGTAGTTCAGGACAACCTGGGCTCTAGCGATCACAGGATGATCACATTTAGTATAAATAACAATATAACAAGGCAAGTGGGGAACATAAGAACCCTAAACTTCAGAAGGGCAAACTTTCCAAAATTGTACTCATTGATGGAAAGGGTAAACTGGGACCAAACCCTGGGATCCCTGACCACAGAGGAAAAATGGGAATGCTTTAGGAACATATTAGGCAAAGGCATCTTGCAGTGCATTCCTATGGGAAATAAATTTAGAAGAGACAAAGCCAAACCTGGCTGGCTAAACCGTAGCGTTAAAAAACTTATTAGGGGAAAAAAATTGGCCTTCAAGAAATATAAATCAGAGGGCACTGTATTGGCTTTCGAGCAATACAAGGAGGCAAATAAGAAAAGTAAACACGAAATCAAAATGGCTAAAATCAACTTTGAGAGACAAATAGCGGAGGATAGTAAAAAAAACCCAAAGAAATTCTTTAAATATATCAACAGCAAAAAAACTAGGGCAGAGCATATTGCACACATAATTAGCGATGATGGGGGGATGGTTACAGAGGACACTGAAAAAGCAACCGTGCTGAATGCTTTTTTCTCGTCAGTCTTTACACAGGAAACGGAGGGGTACACTGACCATGACTGTATGGTTAGTAGTAATACACAGGATTTGCCACTATGGCTAACAGAGGGTGAAATCAGGGAAAGGCTGGATAAACTTAACACAAACAAATCACCAGGCCCGGATGGCGTACATCCGAGAGTACTCAAGGAACTCAGTAAGGTTATATCCAGACCACTGTTCCTGATCTTTGCTGACAGTATTAGGACAGGAGATGTACCAGGGGATTGGAAGAAAGCTAACGTGATTCCGATATTCAAAAAGGGCCAGAGGCATATCCCGGGAAATTATAGGCCTGTCAGTTTGACATCAATAGTATGTAAACTCCTGGAGGGGATGATAAGGGACTATATCGTAGAGTTTGCTAAAGACAACAACATCATCAGCAGTAATCAGCACGGGTTTACAAATGGGCGTTCTTGTCAAACCAATCTCTTAGCATTCTATGAGGAGGTAAGCTGTGAGCTAGATAGGGGGAGACCAGTGGATGTGGTGTACTTGGATTTCGCTAAGGCGTTTGATACAGTTCCCCACAAGCGCTTAATTTATAAAATAAGGTCTGCAGGTATCGACAGCAGAGTTTGCTCTTGGATACGGAATTGGCTTAAAGGGCATGTCCAAAGGGTGGTAATAAACAGCGCATACTCAGACTGGTCTGAGGTTGTAAGCGGGGTGCCCCAGGGCTCAGTCCTGGGACCAACCTTGTTCAATTTATTCATAAACAGCATTGAGGACGGGATCAGTAGTGCGTTATCAGTTTTTGCAGATGACACAAAATTGGCCAGGGCAATAACTGCACAGCATGAAGCAGATATCCTACAGAATGACCTGGACAAAATTACAGAGTGGGCAACGACATGGCAAATGAGGTTTAACGTGGAGAAGTGTAAGGTTTTGCACTTGGGGACTAAAAACATAAAAACACAATACACGTTAGGAGGGGAACCCTTGGGGGAATCAAAAATGGAGAAGGATCTGGGAGTCTTGGTTGATGATAGATTAGGCAACAGCATGCAATGTCAAGCGGCAGCTGCCAAAGCCAGCAGAATATTAGCATGCATAAAGAAAGGGATGTATTCCAGAGATAAGACTATAATCTTTCCACTTTATAAAACTCTGGTCCGACCGCATCTGGAGTATTCTGTCCAGTTCTGGTCGCCAGTCCTCAGGAGGGATGTGTTGGAGCTGGAGAGAGTCCAGAGAAGGGCAACTAAACTAATTAGGGGATTGGAGGACCTTGACTATGAAGAGCGTCTACAATCGCTCGATTTATTCTCCCTGGAGAAGAGACGTCTGAGGGGGGACATGATAGCAATTTATAAATATCTTAATGGGGATCCCAGCTTAGAAAAAAAGCTGTTCATTCGAAGGGATTGCATGAGGACTCGAGGGCATACAATGCGATTAGAGGAGAAGCGTTTTAACCACAGGCAACGTGGGGGGTTCTTTACTGTTAGGGCTACAAGATTGTGGAATTCTCTACCACAAGAGGTGGTTTCTGCGGGTAGTATGGTGGCTTTCAAAAGACTCTTAGACTTACATCTCAAGGATCAGAACATTCAGGGGTATGTGAGATGAGTACAGCCACACACACCTACACAGGTTGAACTGGATGGACTATTGTCTTTATTCAACCTCACCTACTATGTAACTATGTAACAAGTTAGGATTGAACAATCTTTATGCATTTATTCATGTCTAGAATTGATTATTATTGAATATATTGTTGCTATATATTAAATAGTTTTTTTTCCTTTTTTGATTTATCCGTCTAGGTGTAGTAAAATATATCCAGTGAGGAAACCTAATAAATAGTGAAACATGTAGGGACTGCTACACTATGACAAATTACTGTAACAAAATTCACTTGATGGATATCAAACATTAATTTTTTCCATGTTTTTATTATGTTTAAATTGTCTCTACATGGTTTTTAAATTAAATATATTAATAAAGTTATAGAATTGTAATATGTTCTGAATTAAGCTATTCGGCACCTAAAAAATCTCAGCTCTCATTTGGGATCAATTTCCAGTGTCTTGTGTTCTCATAGCAGAAATGTTTAGTAGACCCTGCTGAACAAACTGATAGCTCTGGTCAGGCTGGCTGATAAGCCACTAATCAGAGCTATTTACTTAAATTGTGACCCCTCCCCCTCTATCCCCCACAGCTGCCTCCACTTCTCTGCCTTTTGTCTCCTGTCCCTCCACCCATCTTTGTTGACATCTGAAATGCCAACCACCCCCACTCTAATGCCCTCTTTCCCTGCTGCTTCATCCCTGCTATATTGATCCCCCCCCCCCCCTGCAAACCATAATCCCCTTGTGGCTACCCTGCAGCTGTCAGCTGCCACAGAGGAATGTACCTGTCCAAGTAGTTCCCCCTCATCAATGCTCTGACCCCCCCCCCTTCAGTGCCCCCCACCTCACTGATCATTGAGGGCCCCCTCCCTACAGCTGCTGGCCAGCTTTCCACCTCCCCCTACTGCTGGCTGCAGAGTCAGGATGGAGAGAATGTGTTTACCAGCCTCCTTCCTTTTCTGAATTAATACTGTCAGCGATCAGTATCATGTCTCAAAAAAGAGACATTAGAGGTCTGTTTAGACCCCTGATGTCTCTCCAAAGCCCCCCCCCCCCCCACTAGAGTGGAGAGTAGGTAAAAGCATATTCTGGCCAGGAATAACATAAAACTCTGATTTGGGTCAAGGTTACTAGAGGCTAGGCCTGGATAACTCATCCTGGCAGCTCTCTGTAACTGAGAAAGCGATGCAGTGCCTCCTCATCACCTGTTTTAACCACATTTGTGCCAACAAATGTGTTTCCCTATTGACTTGAATTTGTAGTGTTCGGTGAGACCGCATCACTACCAGTTGGGTCAACTTTGCTCTGGGCACAAATTATTATGTCCACAGCATGTAAACACCCCCTGTCCACTGCCTATTGCAGCTCAAGGGGGATGGTTGGAGCTCAAGGGGGATGGTTGGTGGGTGGCAGAAATGCAACTAAGCCACACATTTTGCCACCCCCAACCGCAAGTATAAACAAGGCCTAAAGCCTGGCTCATGTGGGGCATACTACAGCAAGGCTGTGTTTAGCTGTGCAGGGGGGCACAGGTATTCCATGCATCCCCATGCAGGCAGTCCCATCCATGTGATTTGGGACACAGCAGCTGCATCCGTTTGGGTGTATGTCCCTGAACTCGCATTGCCTTTGGGTCAGATCTGTCCTTGCAGCCACTGCATCCCAGTTGTAAGTTATGTTTTGTTTATGTGTGCAAATAAGGATTTTAGTGTTTTTTACTGAAAATAGTTCATTAGAGTGTATAGGATTTCTGCCAAAATTCCAAAAACAAATAGACATATGCATGACTGTGCAAGGGGATTTTTAAGCCAGAATACAAACAATGTAATTGGATTAAAAGGCGAATGCCATTTTTTATTTTTTTTTTTGGATTACAGAGTGTAAAAAAAAAACAATTTTGTGCATATACATACTCAATTGCATCAAGATATACCCTAGACAACTGCCAGAGAAAAACTTGGTCAGCTTGGGAAACAATTTTGGATAAATCCCAACATGTTGTGGAAGTTTTCCTTCTTCAAGGGAGTTATTGGGTATGTAGAACTATAAAATATAATATATCAGAATCAATGTAGTGGTATGAGACAGGTACATCATCGCATGTAGTTTATAGCATATTTTTGTATGTGTGTTTTTAGGCTACTGTGTAAAAAATAAGCTCACTTACAATTAGTAGATACACGTAGTATATAACAATCCTATCAGGTGGGGATGGTGCAGGCCATTCTCCAAACACCGGGCAAGTCAGCAGCGTGTGGACCCCTGAGTGTCCACAAGGATCCTAAAGGCCAATGAGTACCCAATAAGAGGGGGTACAGTCTGTGAATGAACATTAGACATTAATATTACTATAATGTATGAAAGGGTATGGAACCATTAAAAGTTGACAAAACAAAGAGTAATTCAGTAGTGCAAGGGAACATACCTAGTGGATAAGATGCTACAACCCACACACAGGCAGTGGTGGAGTCCCAAAGGATAGAGGCCCAGTATAGAAAGTTAGCTGTTGTTTATATAGATGTGAACCCATTCAAATGGGGAGGGGTCAGGTCCTTCATTCCATGAGGCGCATTATCACCATCTCCGTCCGGATCGCCGGCCGTGTAGGTGAATGAAACTGGAGGCAGGCAGGTCCCCCTGTGTTATAGCAAATATGATATCTATCGCTTTCTCAGTTGTGCATATGTCCTCTAAGTGAAAATAGCGATTTGATAAACATTTTCACAACTATTGTAGGGCCTAAAAAAAATCAGTAGCACCTTTTTTTATTCTACTGGTCATGTGTTTTCAGAAAATATATGGTTTGAGTTTTTTTTTTTTTTTTTTTTTTTACAAACTCTGAAAACTGTAACTGAAAAAAATGAAAACCTTCAGATTTTTTGAGAAATTTGGTTAGTTATATTTTGCGTAGGTTCGATTTTCACCATTTCACAAAATGGGGCAATTTAAAATTGACAAATATTTGTTATTTATTAACACAATACAGGTTAAGCTTTTATATTTAGTAGGAATTTAGCATTCATTTTGTAAAATTGCTTGTATCTGCTATTAATGATTTTAGTGTATTTTTATCGAAAATTCTGTTTTGATAAATATTCACACAAATATCGCAGGGCTTTAAACTTCAGTAGCACCTTCTTTTTATTCTACTGGTCATGTGCTTTTAGAAAATATATGATTTGGGGGGTATTTTACAAACTCTGAAAACTGTAAGTGAAAAATTGCAAAAAATTGTCTGGAACATGGAGGCCTGGCAGTGAAAGAGTTGAAGGAAGTTGGTCATGAGAGAAATACTTAGGCCATTGCTAATCTTCCTCAACTTTTGGACTTAAATAAGTCTACTTTCAGTAAAAGGTGCAGTCGTCTACTTTCACTATACCCCCTTTAACCTTCCTGACCTAAACTGGTCTATAGCAAAATCCCCCTCCCCCAATACACTCACACAATCCAGCTGTATGCTACCTTAGCCTGAGAGTCCTGGCCATGGCTATAGCGGGGGTGCTAATCAGTGTATTCTGAGGGTGGGCAGGTCTCCCCACTGTCAGAATACACTAGCTCAATACAATAGCTCAGAAGGAAGGATTTGCCCATCCACATCAAGCGTATAGATAGGGAAATTGAGCTAGTTCAATCGTTAGTTGAACAAAAAAAATTACTCATGTATAGCCAACCTTACAACCTAGCAACATTCTTGTTCTGGTTGATTCTGAAAATACTGAAGCCACAGAATCATGACAGCCATGACATTTCTAGAAGCAGGTCAGCAGCGGCAGCCCACATATTTCTATCATAGCAGGTTCCCTTTAAAGCTTACTATTGGTTAAAAAAAAAAAATCGCTAAAGCTGGTGCTCCACAAAGAAGCAAGCAGAAGTAATAATTTAAAGATTTTCTTGATATACTGTATGTATGTATTAGTATACAATGTATATGTTTATTCTTGAGCAAAATCTAACTTTCTACTTTTCTAAATCCTTTCATGTTTTGCTTTTATAAATAGAACTGCTTCTTTATGGTATTTCTAGCCAACATTTGCAAAATTCAGCAAGGGAGGAAAAAAGCTATAAAACACTAGTATGCAGCAATTAAACTCAGGGACTTGATCTGTTTTTAATGCTTATGTTGCACACATTTGTCCAAAGTGTAAGTGATAATAAATTATTTCACTAACGGATAAGAACAGAGTGTTTTATTTCCTTTCTCTATGGGGAAATTAGTACATATCTTCAAATTGCATTGCTATTCACTACACTTATTTGCTTTCCTTTGGTCTATTTTAGCAGTAGTCCAAGCCAATGTCCTGCAGGAATCTGCCAATGCCACGGTGTCAATCTTGAGTACCATTCACAGATTTCACCTAGTATGTCTATGTACCAAGGTTTTTCGCAAGTTTTATGTTTGATAATTAAATCCCTCTAGGCTGGTACTGTGTTACCTGTCTAACAAGCTCCCCTGAGAATGACACAGGAGTGTGCCAATGACACTCACTTGCCAGGATTAAATAAGAGGCTTTCTAGAGCCAAATGATAGTAAGCATATTTTAATTCCCCAAATAGTGGAGTTGTGCCTCTAGGATAAAAACGACAAGAAAAGTAATCCATCTGTAAATCTTATCTAGGAATAATAGCTATATGGACCCATCATAGTTCAAAAAGAACTGTGTAATAACCATTGGAAAATATTCCAACTTTACCATTTAGAGTTTCTGTTAAAACTGCAGGTAGAATAATGCTGAATAAATTTGACCTGGACTGTTTATAGAAATGTGTTTCGATTTTTTTCTTGTAAACCGGTATTCTGGGCATATTAAGCAAAATTGTTTGGGATCTAAAAGTAAAATCAATGTGCATACAGAACATATTGGAATCTAAAAGTAAAAACAATGGGCATACAGAACATATTGGGATTCACCTTGCCAATCTCACCTGTATGTGGATGGAAGGGTAGATAAGAGAGGCAGATTTATATATTTTATTTATATCAGTGCTAACACATCCCACAGTCCTTTATGTAGAAAATTGAACTTTTCACATTAAATTCCTGCAGACACCATTAGGACCTACATTTTAAAGCTTGTCAATGCAACCATCCCAAATCCAGCTGTCATTTTCTACTGCAGTATAGAATATTAATGCCAGTTTATTACTATTTTCTATGTAGGAAAGAACAGAATGGAGTTTGCTCTGATCTTCTTCTAACTCAAGATCTTTCACCATCAAACGTCCAGACTTCCCCATAGTGACACCTGTCTCACTTCTTTCTTCAGTCTGAAAACAAGTTGAAATAAAAGATAGGCAAAAGAAGAAATACAGTCCATCTGCAAAGGTAATCAAAATTGATGATAATTTTACATCCTTTATATCTAGTTCTAAATTCCTGAATTATGACATTTGGCTATGTAAAATCTATTTTAAAATTCCATCATTTTTTTACTCATGCAGATGTGTTCAAATAATTATTATGCTAAAATGCAGTCACAGAAGTTCATAATTTCATAATGGGACATACCTGACAAGGAAGTAAAGAAAGATTCCTAAACTAGATGAATGTATCAATTTTTGTCAGATTCTTAAAGAGATGCTGTCACATAACTACTACCACAAACCTGTAAAAAAAGTAAGTATTCCGTAAATTCTTTGTAGGTATGTGGATTGCCTAAACTTTTTACTTATGTGACTGGGTTTATCAAAACAATAATCTTAAGGATATCATTAAAAATCTGGCCAAAGACCAAAAACCACTGGTTGCTGATAGTAGATAAAATCCAAAATGAACCTGAACCAAGTAGTTTATACCTTGTAAAAGTCTGGCATTCTAGTGTTTTAACAAATGCAATGCCTACTAAATAAAGTGTAAAATTCCCCAGTGCCTGGATTGCTGTGGGACGTTCCCTATGCACAAATGTTATTTATATATACTCTACTCTTTTAATTTAAAACATACATTTACAACTCTGCGTGATTACATTTATAACATGTCAAAGTATATAACAGTATATATATTTTTTTTTTAACAAAAACTGTACATTTTATCATTATAAAGCAGCTCCAGCCCAGAAGCTGCGCCTAGCACAGAAGAATCTAATATGGCCTAGCTATCCCCTCCCATATCTACTTTGGTGCTTTATTAACATGATTGATTAAATTGCTGTCAGTGTCTGCCACCCCTCCCTGCCAATCCCTCACTGGCTTCCACTCACCCAATGAAAAAAATTCAAAATACTAACAACAACTTACAAACCATCCACAACTCTACCCCCCAGCTACATTACTAACCTGGTCTCAAAATATCAACCAAACCACTCTCTTTGGTCCTTCCAACATCTCTTGCTCTCTAGCTCCCTTGTCACCTCCTCCCATGCTCTCCACCAGGACTTCTCATGAGCTTCTCCCATCCTTTGGAAATCCCTACCCCAAACTGTCTGACTATCTCCTAATGTATTCATCTTTAGACGATGCCTGAAAATGCTTCTCTTTAAAGAAGCCTATACTGCTTCTAACTAATACATTGTGTTTTTATTTTATCCATCAACCTATCTCCTACAGTTATTACATTTTGTATCACTTGACCCTCCCCCTCTTAGATTTTAAGTTCTAACAAGCAGGGCCCTCTCATTCTTCTTCTACCAAATTGTATTGTAACTGTAATGTCTGCCTTCAGTTTGTAAAGCGCTGGGCAAACTGTTGGCCCTATATAAATCCTGTATAATAATAATAACTGACTGTTAATCCCTCAATATTACATCAAGATTTACCTCCTGCCTCAACACCAACCCATAGCTAGAACCTTTAACCTTTCCAAATGTCTTCTACTTCTTATGGCCTTACAAACCAAAACTCATGCACAACATGACAGCACAAGAAATCATTAACAAGATCCACAAGAGATTTTATACTAAAGCTAAATGTATTTCTCGATTTTTTTTTTTTTTTATACAGAAATCTTTAAATTACTCATGAAATCCACCTGAAAATGTTATATTGCATTACATTTATCCACCTTACATATTTTAAAAACACCGCAATCTGACCTATAGAAACACATTCATATGGTCATGCACGTATGGGAACGTCAGTGCAATATTAACATAAAACGGCTGGATAAACTTAGAAACGATTAAGTATCCTTATGGATAAACCATGCTATTGTTGTCAAATGTCAAAACCTGGCAGAAAGCCAGAAGTAGCTGTTCTATCATGAAAATGCTAATATGCATTGCAAGGGGGATAGGCCAAACTGGTAATGGCAGTAGTAAACCAAGCATGAGACAGGGACACCGAAGAAAAGTCTGAGCAGGTTTGTCCTGCATTTGTTTTCAGCAATAAAGTAAACAAACGCAATTTAATTTACATGTGCTGAACCAAAAAATGTGCTTAGCTTTGTGTCGGTTAGATTAGTTATGTTATTCATTTTGTTTCCTTGATTTTTTTTTCGGAATTCATTTAGTTTTGTTTAGTTTATTGATTTTCTAACAAATTCCACATTTTTGGAACGTTTAGAAATCGAATTGATCGAAAACTGAATGACCAATCCCAATTCTGTGTGAAGAATAGCTGATTGTTAACCACTTGCCAATGGTATAACTTACATATACGGTGGCATGGCTGCTCTGCTTCACCAAATCACATACCTAGTAGGTGATCTGCATTACTGGGCAGAGGGCATGCGCGCCGACCCGGCGCTGCTGTGATTCCATCCAGCACAGATCTTTAGGTCCAGGCCAATATTTTTTCACTTGGACCTGCTGATTGGTTCTGAGGAATCACAGATCAGTATGTGCCTGTGGTTACAAAACACAGGCCGGGAAATTATGTAATCTTTCTCCTGGAGCCCTTTTCGGTTCCAGCGTGAGAGGAGTTCACATCACACCGTAAGTAAAAGCAGCACATTTACCCCCTGACCCCCCCCCCCCCACGTTAACCCTTTCACTCCCCTGTCACAGTGTCCCATAAGTAGTTTAAGTAATTTAAATGCCGAGCAATTTATCACCGCTAACCCAAATACATTCCTTGCTAGATCATTCTAATTGAAACATATCACGGTTTCTGACTTTAAAATTTGCAGTTGCGGTCATATTGGTCCACAGACCCAGTTTATTATACAGTATGCCCATGTTCTCTGCTGCCATGACCACGCATAGCTACGAGAATATATTGCGATTTATGCATTTTAGCAACAATGAACTCTGCTGTCCTCGGGATGATCCTGGATATTATCTGCCCAAACAAAATTCGGCCGCTCAAAAAATCACATTAACCAAAAATTTGCAGACTTGTATACACCCCAACAAATTGCCTGCGTATATAAGTCCCTCAATCATTTTTCTGGCAGCCTTGCTTTTAAACAGTTTCTCCCTAGCAAACGTGTCAGAGGTCAAAATGTATAAGCTCTGTGAGAGGGCAACAGGTTGTACAAGTAATTTCCTGATTTACAAGGGAAAAGATAGTCACATAGATCCCCCCAACTGCCCAGTCTACATATGGAGCAGAGGCAAGATTGTTTGGGACTTGGTATCACCCTTATTTTGAAAGGGGTACCATTTGTATGTGGACGAGTTTTATACAAATGTATAAGCTCTGTGAGAGGGCAACAGGTTATACAAGTAATTTCCTGATTTACAAGGGAAAAGATAGTCACATAGATCCCCCCATCTGCCCAGTCTACATAGGGAGCAGAGGCAAGATTGTTTGGGACTTGGTATCACCCTTATTCCGAAAGGGGTACCATTTGTATGTGGACAAGTTTTATACAAGTGTGCCACTTTTTAGACACCTTTTTGAACTTGGAATTGGCTCATATGGCACCGTGCAAAATAATCGCCGGGGCTGCACCAAATGGCTTGTAAATACCCAACTTAGACGGGGGAGAGAAAGCCTGCATGAGAAATGATGAATTGCTTTCAGTGAAGTGGAAGGACAATGGGATGTTTTTCACCTGTTTCCATTCCTTCAGATACGACAGTCCAAATTGCAGTGGCGACTGCTGTTGAGAAGCCCCTCTGTGTCTACAACTACAACCTTAACATGGGAGGGGTGTACCTTAACGATCAGATGATGGCACCATACTTAATTTCCTGTAAAGCCAGACACTGGTACAAGAAAGTGTCTGTATATTTATTTGAATTGGCAGCGTTCAAAGATTTTATACTATACGTGTCAGGAAGAAGTGGATCCTTCCTAAAATTTAAGAAAGAGATCACCAAAGGCCTTATCCAGAATCTGCTGTGGCCCAATTTCCCAATCCAGATGCAGTGAGCTGACTGCATGAGAGGCATTTTCCAGATGTCCTCCCTGGTACCCCGACCCAAAGAGCACCCCAAAATAGATCTTGTGTCTGTAGTAGACGCCGATTTAGGCGTGACACCCATTATTTTTGTCTCTCCTGTCCTGGTCAACCTGGTCTCTGCCTCGAGGACTGTTTCTGTTGCTACCACACACTAGTGGAATATTGTGGAGTGGAGTAGAGTATTTTTGCTATTACTATTGTTTTACTATCATTATTACTAGTGGAGTATCATGCCAACAGTCAAACATGGTGGTGGTGGTAGTGTGATAGCCTGGGGCTGCTTTGCAGCTTCAAGACCTGGATGGCTTGATGGAACCATGAATTCTGCGTTATATCAAAAAATCTTAAAGGAGAATGTCCAGTCATCAGTTTGTGACCTCAAGCGCACTAGGGTTATGAAGGAGGACAATGATAAGAAACACACCAGCAAATCTACCATTAAATGGCTAAAAAAACAAAATTAAAGTTTTGGAGTGGCCTATTCAAAGTTCAGACTTAAATCCGTTTGAGATGCTTTGGCATGACATTAAACAGGCCGCTCATGCTCAAAAACCCTCCAATGTGGCTGAATTAAAGCAATTCTGGAAAACAAAAAAAAAAAGGATGTGAAAAGATTTTTTTTCCAGCTATCGCAAATGCTTAATTACAGTTGTTGCCCTGAAGGGTGGCACAACCAGTTATTAGGTTTAGGGGGCAGTTACTTTTTCACATAGGACCAGGTAGGTCATAATTTATTAAACAACAAGCAGGATCATAAGATGGCTGAGCACATGAGCCCATCATAAGATGTGCTCAGCCATCTTATGATCCTGAAACTCAGAAATACATGTAGACAACAAGAGCTTGCAGTGTTTATGATGCTGGTCCATTGATGTGTACTGAGCTTATCGTGTTGGGCTGCCATTTGGGGGATTTCAATGTTATATATTCTATTTTTGGCCATCATCTACATCCCGACGAAATCTACTGACCGCCAGTTGTGCCATATAGGCTTTATACTTACTACTATTTGGTAAGCAGCTTTATTGTCGGTGGTGGATCACAGCACTTGTGGTGGACTGCACTATCATTTGTTTACCACACCAGTCACATTGATTTATGGACACTTTATGGAAATATTTATTGTGTGCACTATTCATCTTATGGACATATTTTTTATTGAATACTTATTCATCAATTTATGTAATTTGGATATTCACTTTCAATTTGACACTTTTATTGTTTATATGGTCACATATTTTTAAGATTAATTCATATTTTTTATAATAGCTTGTTGTTTAATAAGTTTGTTTGGGTGTTGTCACACTTGAAGCTGCAGCTTTTTTACTTTACTTATTTTTTCACAAGCGCAGTTATTCATTTTAGGTCATGAAGTAAAATCATAATTTAAAAACTGCATTTTGTATTTACTTGGGTTATCTTTGTGAAATTTAAAAATTTGTTTGATGATCTGAATCATTTAAGTGTGACAAATATGCAAAAAAATACAAAATCAGGAATACAGAATACAAATAATCCCAAAGGAAAATTTGGAAGGGGGGCAATACTTTTTCACATCACTGTATATAAAAGTGTGGAAACGTTTTGAAGACCCCTCCTATCACAGAAATTGCAATAATTATTTATAACAGCTGTGCAAATGCTTGAGACATTGGCATGGCATCTGTTACATTACTGTGAGATTGGCATTATGTAACAAAATGTCCTCACTGCAGTTAAAGCGGAGTTCCGGGCAAAGAATCTTTTTTTTTTTAATGTCCCCCAAACAGTGACCCTTAGACCTCTATACTCCGCTAATCCTGTTTCTTACTATTGAAATAATCGGTTTGCACGTATAAAATCTTACTTTATAAAATGTATGACGAGCGCCGCCATCTTTGTTCTGGATCGCCGAGTCCGTTGTGGGGAAATGTCTTCCCTTCTTCCTTGTTCTAGTGGGCGGAGGCCTGTGAGTCCAACGCGAAATCTCGCGCATGCCCAGTACTATGCGATCGGCATAGTACTGGTTTCCATAGGGACGGCAATGTTGAGAAAGTTGCCGCTGTTGTGACAGAATGCTATACCCGCTCAGACCCTCGTCACTTCCGGCCCGGTGCGCATTCGCACAAGGCATTCTGGAGGTCCGATGAACAGCTGATTGAGAAGAGGCGGGGCTGAGGCATCATCGAGTTCTTACAGGGGTGGGGCGGGGAGGATTAGTAGACCTGAGAGGAGGCGGTATACATGTAAGGAGGTGGTACGGATGCAAATATCATCGAGTTCTTACAGGGGGCGGGGCGGGGAGGATTAGGAGACTTGCGGCCGTGTAATAAATGTATTAAAAGTAGTTCCTTCGGTACTGTATACTATATAATACTAATATTCATTATTTTATTATTATTATTTTATTATTTAGTATACAGTACCGAAGGAACTACTTTTAATACATTTATTACACGGCCACAAGTCTCCTAATCCTCCCCGCCCCCTGTAAGAACTCTATGATATTTGCATCCATACCGCCTCCTCTCATGTGTACCGCCTCCTCTCAGGTCTAATAATCCTCCCCGCCCCCTGTAAGAGCTCGATGACGCCTCAGCCCCGCCTCTTCTCAGTCAGCTGTTCATCGGAACTCCAGAATGCCTTGTGCGCATGCGCACCGGGGCGGAAGTGATGAGGGTCTGAGCGGGTATAGCATTCTGTCACAACACCGCCCCTATAAAGCCATCCTCCGCCTCCCGGAAGCTAACATCGCGTCATTTCCTGTTTGGAAATAACGCGATGAGAAGAGCGGCCGGCTGCCTACGTCACTGAACATTGCATCCTGGGAGCGACGAGTAAGAGCTCCCAAGACGCATTGCGGGACAGGAAGTGCCGGGGCGAGCCGTGGCTCAGGAGGGAGGAAGTCGATGGAAAGGTGAGTATATAATCCTCTCTACAAAGGTAAGGGAAAAAAAAAAAGTCCAGGAATATCCAATTCTGGCACAGCAAAGGATAAGGAAAAACATGCAGTAAATTCTACAGACACGATTCTGTGCCCGGAACTCCGCTTTAAGGTAAAAAGTTTATTATTGTCATCTTAATAACATGGCACTCAACTCCTATAATATTTCTCACTCCAAAACAATGTCCATGAAGCAAAATAGGATGGAGTATGCAATTTGATGAAGATAATAAAATGTGATTGGTTGTCAAAGGAAACAGACACTTTAATTTCCAGCTATTTTGTTTTAAGTATTTAGTCGAAGATCTGGGACCTGTAGCATTCTAAGCTGTCCCTGGACTATATTTTTATGAATGAACTGAACAACAGCACATCCTGCCTGGAGTTTGCTCCCACACTCCAAAGACATGCTGATAGGTTATTTGGCTCCTGTCTAAATTGGCCCTAGTATGTGTATGTATGAATGTGAGTTGGGGAACTTAGATTGTAAACTCTTTGAGGGCAGGGACTGATGTGGATGTATAATAAGTGCTGCGCAAATTGTTGGAGCAATATAAGTACCTGTAATAAATAAACTATATCACAGTACAACATTATAGTATGAAAGTGAATAGTTAAATAATAAATAAATAGTTAAAAAATAACAATTTATGAGGCAAATGGGAGAATATGTCTACCTAGGAATCCGCTCTTCTAAGAGGATGGTATAGCACATTATAAAACATGTTTTCTGCAAATGATTGAAAATAATAATTCTGTATAATATTTGGAATTAACTTTAAGTAAAGGTCAACAGCAGTTGGAAGTAATGGAATGTACAGTATAATTGTCCCATGTGTGCCAAAGGTCAGTTACACCCCTTTAACTGAAATCTGTAATATTACTGCTCTTTGAGTCAGTCAAATCATCATTCATTCATAAGTGAAATAAAAAAAAATTAACATTTGCAATGTTTTAATTATATGCTTTTGCACTAATGACATATTCCAAAGAAATGCGATGAGAACAAGACATAACAAATTACAAAAAGCAAAGCTTTAGGAAATGTGAAGCCCTGAATTCTATACACAAAATACTTAAATGTGAGACCACTGATGTTAAAAATTATGGAAATGGAGATCAAATCGTAGACATGAAAGCTCTATGACTTATTTTCTAATCCTCCTATAGTATGTAAAAACATGAATGTTTTGAATGAGTATTAAATTAGGTATAAACAGATACACAGATAGTCACAATAAAATAGAGGTAGATACAACAAAAGAGAAAAAAGACAGGAAGATCAAGTTTGCAAATAAAAAATAAAATAAAAAAGCAAAGTTGTAATACGTATATGGTATATGTTTTTCCTCTTTTTATTTTCATAATGTATTGCTTATTGCATTTAATATATTTAAAAAAATTACAAAAAAGAAATACAGTAAAACCTTGGATTGAGAGTAACTTGGTTTAAGAGCATTTTGCAAGAAAAGCAAAATTTATTTTTATTTATTTACGTCACAACTGAGTATTTTAGTATAAAAGAGAAGAGGGGTGCTCCTCCTTCATAAATCTACACAGAAAATCTCTGTAAATCAATCCAAATAAACATATAAACCACAGGCACAGTATATGTGACAAACCAATTTTCCACCTAAGTGCTCTAATGTGTAAATTATAGTGCATATCATTGCAAACAAACATATGAACAGCAAATATATGTGAGCCCCAGTTCCCGCCGGTGCGGCTTTGCACTGCCAATTTAATTGCGGCTTGAGACTTCTTTTAACAGAAGTCTAATCAAGTCTTAAGGAAATCAGTAAAAAGTAGTGCAGGAACCTTTTCTATATTTGGCTCGACTCAAGATATGAACAGTTCCATTGCTGGCAATGGGGTGCGACTTGACATGCAATTTGGAACTGTCAAAAGCACATGACAAGTCACACCGGTGTGAACAGGGCCGACAGTCCAAATTATTATTAACGAAGTGCTAAAAAAAGGGGCAAAAAAAGGCCACATCCACAGTGCTAGCTTCAAAAACAAATTTCTTGTTTCTTGTTTTCTTTTGGTCCAAGTCTGAGTGTCATGGTTATAGCTGTACAAGAAGGATTAACGCGGGGAGACAAGCTCTTTTTGACCTCCTGTAATTTAAAAGGTCCAATGCTAGAGGTGAGCACACATCCATGTATTTTACTGTTTCTTGTTTTTTATTGGTTGAGCCAGATGGACTTGTGTCTTTTTTTAACGGGACTAAAAATGTAACTGGCAGAAGAGTAACATAAGGTTGTGGATTTACAATCGATTAACATGTGCTATGAATATGCATAGGTGACACAATAAGCACAATTTAACCACAAAATGCCAGTAATTGCTATACCAAGAGCCTTAACACATAAATTGTATAAAATTTTGAAAAATAAGCACATAAAAAAATTATATTGCAATATGAAATTCTATATCAGTGAAAAACAAAATATATTAATAAAAACCCACTATATATAGTGACAGTCCAATAAAGAAGTGGTGATGGTCTCTATGTCCATATATCAATATTCGTGCAGTATAAGTGCTTGCTCCAAAACAAAAGTGCTCCACCACATGTAAAAAATACAATGCACTCACCAGAGCCCCTAGGTTCCAGGGACCATAACACATCTTATAACAGATGTATCTTACTGTGCAATTAATAAGCTTTTCCAAGATGGTAAGTAATCCAGATATAGCAGCTTCCTCCCCTCAGATATTCAGTATCAATAGGTATAAGAAACAAGTAACAAAATGACAGTGCAACACAATTTATTAAAACCTATGGTGTTAGAAAACAACTCTACAGTAGTTGCCCTTACATTAAAAAGTGCCCTAACTGGCACCAGCTCTATAGTCAAATAAATGTCGTGGGCCACTTTAGCTGTATATCAGGAACTCACTCTCCCTTTCCGTAATCTGCAGCTCCTCGGCTGGCGTGCGTTCCACCTTTTTTCCAGAAATGACGTCCAATGGTTGTCCACAAAACTAGAGGCAGCAACCTGATCTCAATGCATTTCGCCAGATAGGCATTATCAGGAAATAGGATTTTTTAAAGTAGTAGGCCACAATGCTTTGCAGTGTGGTTATTCCTAACTGTTTTTATACAGTTGGATGCCAATCAAAATGAACAGCAGGCAACAAACTATGGTAAGCACATTGTGTGTGGTGGTAAAAAGTTGTTAAATTCATGTCATCACAACACATACAAATGTTAATAGTCAGTCAAATGTAAATGAATTTAGGGGCAGATTCCCTGCATGCAGTTACCCAACCTTCTAGGCAGGTTGTGCTTCAGTCCTAGGGGCTGGCTACCTGGGCTCAGGTAAAGCCTACAATGCTCTGAAATTTCAAGACAAAGACTGTACATTGTGAAGTATATTGATAACCTATTCCCTTAGAGCCCCAGAACTTTATCAAGTGTGTTGGAAATCATAGACTGCTATTCAAAAATATTTTACAGCAATATATACTATTTAAAGAAATTATAAAATTAACCCTCCTCTTTTCCCAAAGCTCCAGACTTCAAGTTCAACGACTTTTTAAACCTCACTCTCTTACTCAGGCTTGTTTTTTTTTATTTATAGAAGCTAATGCAGCCATTTAACATTAACCAGTTTCCAGACTATGTACAATAAAAAAAAATTGCATTTTCTGGGCAAGCAGTTACAATCCTACATTCACCTCTGTAGCTATAGACATTGTGAGGAGATTTGATTTTAAAAATCACAATAGAGGCACTGAAATTACAGCATTTTAAAGTGGGAGCAGACTTGGCAGTCTACCAGCCATCTAATGTTTCTAAACTTTTAGGCCTCATGCACACGGAATGTTTTTACAGCTGCTATTTTTGGCTTCAGTAAACTCCCCAGCTTGTTATCCTATGTGTCCAAGCACACATAGACTGTTTTTGTTAGGAGTGTTTTCTGGCTGTAAAAAAACCCCCAGAACTAATGGGTTTTAGGAGGCATTTTTCAGCTGTTAAAAACGCTCTAAGTCTGATAAAAGCTAAAAAACGCTGAAAAACGCCAAAAAAGGCACCAAAAAAGGCAGCTATCCTGCATTTTTTCAATGTTTTTAAACCATAAGCTTTTGTGGTAGTATAGTTTTGCTAAAAAAAAAAAAAAAAAGTTAAAAAATGCTACAGCTGAAAAAAGCTAAAAACACGAAAAAAAAAAAACCACTACTGCTAAAAAGTTGAAAAACGCCTTCTACAGCTACAGCTTTCTACTGATGTTTTGATAACGTCCAATGCGCATGAGGCCTTAAAGTGGTTGTGAAGCCACTGTACAATAAACATACCATTCCCTCCATTAGCTAACAATATGTGTCCTAGCATCTGTGCTGAAAAAAAATGACAATTTATACCTTATATCAGAGCATTTCTCGGCGCTTACAAGACACCTTGGCTCTCTCCTCTCCCAGGCTAACAGCGAGCGGGGCCGAAAACTCCCACTAACATCAGCCCAGAGGAGATTAGGAGAGGAGGAGCGACCGAGCAGCTGCATGAGCACCGGCAGATGCTCTGATACAAGGTATAAATCTGCATTTTTTTTCAGCACAGACACTAAGACACATATCATTAGCTAACAGAGGGGATGGTATGTTTATTATACAGATATTATAGCAGCAGGAAGGGAAGGGGCGGGGTGCAGAGTGTCACAGATAGAGATGACAGGCAGGGGGGAGGGGGGAGAGGACAGTGGAGAGCAGAAAGGAGAGCTGCGGATGATAGAGGCACGTAAACTGACCTTGATATCAGGGCTCAGCAGACATGATAAACCATGGTCAGTTTACAGGGGGTAGGGCAGAACCAGGCAGGATCAGCCAGATTTTTTAGGTTAAAAAAGGGGGATAAATTAGAAAGGACAAGCACTGTGCAGTTATACAAGCTTTAAGAGAACAGGATCTATTTTTTTTTGGGGGGGGGGGGTGGCATACAGGTTAATTACTTCCAGTCCGGGCTTTTTCTGGCACTTTTTGTAACAATCAGTATTTTTTGCTAAAGAGGCCCTAGAGAATAAATTGGTGGGTTTGCAACTTGTTTATGTCACACAGCTTTGCGTGTGTGTGGGACTAAACGCAGCAGGTTTTCCACTACAAGGTCTTTGTGATTTGTCCCGCAGCCTTGTGGGACCTGTGATGTGTCTCAGAAGGCTGCAGGTGAAGAAGGGAGAATGTGTACTTTCACTTGGATCGCCATGGCAATCTGGGCGGAAGTTGGTGTGGGCATCTGCCAAAACCAGGTACCTGCTACCCTTCCCCCCAAAATATAAATGGCAAATGTTAAAGGGGAGGGGGAGGGGGAGGGGAGGAGGAGGCAAACAAGTGGAACTTTCCCTTTTGGGTGAAGTTCTGCCATACTCGTGGCACAGGTGAACTTTAAGGTAATCGTTGGCAGAAAGCATAGAGCTGCGTAAGAGTAAAGTATAGTAAGACAATGCACAGAGTCTGCATTAGCTGTCTCAAGGAACCCCTTTCAGGATGGATTGCTCCTTTTGCCTTTCCAGACTAGTGCTGAAGGAAGCTTTAAGAACTTCCAGAAATCACTTTGAAGCAATGGGAAAAAATATCATGCTGGATATCTATACTTATATTATCTATATCTATACTCATATGTATACTAATGCTCACTCAGTCGGTTTGTTTGTATGAGACCTAAGAATAACTTACAAACCATCATAAGGGAAGTTTAGCTATACATACAATTATTAAATATATACTAGTAAAGTATATATTAGGGCAACAAAAATGCTTGAAAAAAATGTCATCATTGATATGAGTCAATGTACAAAAAAGTTGTGTGTTTGGCCTTTCTAAAACAAAATAAAAAATGAGATAGAACCTTGCCCAAACATTTCACGTGACATAAACATCAGACACATGAGAGGATGTGTCCAGAGGAAACCAGAGGATGTATCCAAAACAATCTGGGCTCACAAAAAGTGGGGTTAAATGATGCTGGGAATCAATTAAATTAGAAGACCAACAGACAGTGTTGAAGGAAGATCCAGAGGGCAACATTAGTGCGTGGAGAAGGTAAGTAGTGGATTGAAACCATTTTTTCAGTGCAGGAGGAGAAATAAAGAAGAATAAAATTTTTTTTTAATATTCTGAAGTTGGGTTTTGTCTATCAACATTAAATATATCAAAAGTATAGGCATTATATACACTGCTAAAAAAAAAATTAAAGGAACACTTTAAAAAAACAGCAGATCTCAATTGGGAAAAATATCATGTTGGATATCTACAGTATACTGATTTGGACTGGGTAATGTGTTAGGAACAAAAGGATAACACATCGTTTGATGGAAATGAAAACTATCACCCTCTAGAGGGTTGAATTCAAAGGGACCCAGAAAATCAAACTGAAAAAAATGATTTACCAGGCTTGTCCATTTTGCTGAAATTTCATTTTAGCAACTCAGAATTGTACTCAGTAGTTTGTATGGCCCTCACATGCTTGTATGCATGCCTGACAACATCAGGCATGTTCCTAATGAGGCGTTGGATGGTGTCCTGGGGTATTTCCTCCCAGATCTGGACCAGGGCATCACTGAGCTCCTGAACAGACTGGAGGTGTCAGATGGACCGAAACATTGTCCCAGAGGTGTTTTATTGGATTTAGGTCAGGCGAACCTGGGGGCCATTCAGTGGTATAAATTCCCTTTTATTCTCCAGGCACTGGCTGCATACTCTCGCCATGAGGCCGGGCATTGTCATGCATAAGGAGAAACCCAGAACCCACTGCACCAGCATGGGGTCTATCAATGGGTCCAAGGATAACATTCTCCAAGGCTTCTCCAGACCCTTTCACGTCTGTCACATGTGCTCAGGGTGAACCTGCTCTCATCTGTGAAAAGCACAGGGCGCCAGTGGTGGGCCTGCCAATTCTGATGTTCAATGGCAAATGCTAATTGAACTCCACGGTGCTGGGCAGTGAGCACACGGCCTACTAGAGGATGTCGAGCCCTCAGGCCACTCTCATGAAGTTTGTTTCTGATTGTTTGGTTAGAGACATTCACACCAGTGGCCTGCTGGAGGTAATTTTGTAGGGCTCTAGCAGTGCTCATCCTATTTCCTCTTGCACAAAGGAGAAGATAGTGGTCCTGCTGATGGGTTAAGGGCCTTCTACGGCCCTGTCCAGCTCTCCTAGTGTAACTGCGTGTCGCCTCGAATATCCTCCATGCTCTTGAGACTGTACTGGGAGACATAGCAAACCTTCTGGCAATGGCACGTATTGATGTGCCATCCTAGAGGAGTTGGACTGCCTGTATAACCACTATAGGATCAGGTAGCCTCATGTCACCAGTAGTGACACTGACCCTAGCCAAATGCAAAACTAGTGAAAAACAGTCAGAAAAGATGAGTAAGGAAAAAAAAGTCAGTGGCCTTCACCTGTAAAACCACTCCTGTTTTGGAGGTCCTCTCATTGTTGTCCATCTAGTGCACCTGTTGTTAATTTCATTAACACCAAAGCAGCTGAAACTGATTACCAAACCCCTCTACTACATAGCTGGGTACCCCCAACCATTTTACATGCAGCTTCCCTCAAAATTCTCTACCACAATCATATTTAGCCAGCCCCAGCTTCCTTATGTAGACCCTACAATCCCCTCACCTCCGCTGCATATGTACCCACTCCTATTTATTAACTCCAAGTCTCCCTAATATGAAGCCCCTATAATCAAGCACCCCCAGTTAGCATTGATGTCAAACCGTTAAAATATCCAAAGAATTACCCAGCAAATTCGCCACTGAGCCTTAGGTGCCTTCCTAGCAGATAATCTAGCCCTGATTTCAGCAATGATATTTTGACAGCACTTAGACCATTTTGCAGCTGTGTGTGCCAACAACCATTATACTGAAATGTTATGCTTGGAACAAATTTAGCCTGTTATTGTGTAGTAATGTAAGGGTTAACGTGCTGTGGCGCTTCTGCCATTTGGCCTGTTAAGGTTTCTGTAGCTTGAGAATTTTTTGGCGGAAAGGGGTGGGGCCTAGAAACAGTCGTTCTGTGGAGAGTTAGAGGACAAGATGGAGGGGAGCATATACGGAGAGATGTAGTGTCGCACTTAACCAGGATTACCCTTTTGCGGGACACAGATCATGACTAGGACAAGGCAAATTACCTTAGATTGGGAAGTACTACAAGTTAGAGGTATGATACACCACAGAATAGCCCTAAAAACTCTGCCATATGTAAAAGACAAACACTGCTTACCTAATTAATCTGTTGCACTGCCATAGGATTGCTGGAATCAACTGTATGAAAAGTTGTGTAACTGCCATTTTTTCAGTAAATGAAGTTGCTGGTTAAGTGAATTGTTTGGTCTGATTTACCAGGAGTACATACATGAGAGTGAAATCCTGCATTGTGTGGGAATGGGGAACAAAGTGTAAACCTCCATGTTAATCTTATGGGTACTAGAGAGCATCAAGTAAAACCAGCTAGTTTGAAAGAGGAAGCAGTGGTGGCCACTAATGGAGGTTCTGTCAATGGGGTGGACTGGTGGCTGAATGGTCTACTCATCTAAGTGGCATGGACCATTACTCAGGGCAGGCTGCATAGCAGGACTCTCCTATGGACTGGGCCTGGACCATGAGTGTGCAAGATCTTGCAAAGTATACAGCAGCTTTCCTCAACGAGCAGAAATAAATAGCAAATTGTTATTAGCAGCGCAAGTTTCTCAAACTTAATAAATCACCCCCGGTGCTAGAGATAAAATGCTCAAGTGCAAATAGATACATAAAAATATTACAATACATTAGAAAAAACCTTGTGCAAATACAATCCAAAAATTATATATAGATATAAAAAAAATGTGCAAATACATTCCAAAAAAATTTAATTATAAATATATGACAAAAAGGTATAAATCCAGTCCGAATAAATAGGAAAAGCGCAATCACAGTCCAAAGAAAAAGTTCAACCACAATAAGTGATGGTTCCTTTATATTTCAACAAAGCGAGTACTCTCCTTAAAGGTGCAAAGTGCTGTCTGCCAGAACCAGTAGTGATGGTGACACCCTCCGTGTATAGTGGGATTAGAGAGAATACAAACTCACCAGATGTTGTTGATCTCTTTTACCTTATGGAAAAAAAAGATCAAAGAACGCTTGGGAGATCCCTGTGATCTCTGGTCCAGCAGCCTGTGCATTCTTTTAGAGAATGTTCCTATATGCGGATTTTAGGGAACACAAGAGACGGACTCCTCATGGTGTAGTATCCATACAATCACTAGTTTATTAAAAAATTGCCCAATAAGGCGTAACAGGAAATGAAAAAAGTTGCAGCATAAAATAAGGAAAAATCCCTCTGTTTCAAGCCTAGGAATTCCCGTGTGGGTTGCCCACACACAGTAGAGGGTACTGCCCCACTCCGGAAATTCCTAGTGTTGCGTGCGTTCCAGGCTATACTCAAAGCGAGGCGACGTGCTTCGTCATACAATTGAAGTAATCGGAAGCTTTCCTCACTACCTTTGTGTTGCAGAGTCATTGTAAAGTGCAACGTGTGTAAAGAACTGGCAGAGGAAAATAAGTGTTCCATGCTATTTCTGCTTAAAATGACTTCATAGTCAGTACCCGAACAGGTGTCACTGGCAGGTGAAAGGACATTATCTTTCCAGTGTGGTTCCCAGTGTAATAGTATGGCCTCCTGCCACAAGGAGTGTTAACTCTCAGAAGAGAGAACTACCCAATGAAAAAGTTGGTGGCATGCAGTTCCCTGATGCACTATCCTTACAAGCTGCTTTCTTGTCATCCATCTATATGGTGCACAGTGTACCTTTCAGCAAGTCGCTGCCTGCCCTATCACTACATGTTGGGGAAGCATCACAACCACAGCATGTAAACCCCCCCACTGCTGCCTATTGCAGCTTAAGGGGGGATGTTGGCGGAAAGAAAAAATACAGCTCAGCCACACATTTTTTCAACCCCCCTAACTGCACATCAAAATGAACCCTTAAGACTTCAGAAAAACTGCTTGGAGCTTGCTGAAAGCTTTGCAAAAGCTTGCTGAAAGTTTCAAAAAAGCTTGCTGTTCACACGGCTCTATTAGAAGCTGAAGTCCGTGTAAAATAGGCCTTAAGTTTGTTCCTTATACAAAATACAAATGTGATTTCTATGGCAGCAAAAAGCGGGCCTGGTTTGTAGTGCTCTGATAATTGGTTAACTTAACCACTTCCCACCCGACATATAGAAAAATTATGGTGGCAGGGTGGCTTTATTGTTCTGGGCAGTCAGCGGCATGCTGTAGCCCTGGGACACAGCACATCCCCCATCTTGGTAAAGAGCCAATGACACAGCTCTTTATGTATATGATCAGCTGTGTCCAATCACAGCTGATAACATGTAAACAAAAAATGCAGGTTATCGGCTTTCCTCTCCTCACACTGAACAGAGTTTGAGGAGAGGAGAGCTGATCAGCGGCATTTCTTTACAGGGGATACCTGCACAGATAATCAGGACACTGGCCATTAGTGACCTGATTATCAGTGCAGCGTCAACAGTGCCCAGCAGTGATGCCAGTCAGTGCCCATCAGTGCTGCCTATTAGTGCCCATCAGTGATGGCAATCAGTGCTGCCTTTCAATGCCCATCAGTACATGTTCATTAGTGCCTGTTCATCAGTGCCACCCATCAGTGATCCACCTATCCATGCTGCTTATCTGTGCCCATAGGTACCGTCTATTCGTGTCCATAAGTGCCACCCATCAGTGCCCATCATTGCTACCTATCAGTGCTGCATATCAGTGCCCATCAGTGCTGCATTTTAGGGCCTTCTCATCAGTGCCCTTTAGTGCCATCACATCAATGCCCATCAGTGCTGCCTCATCAGTGCAACCTAATCAGCGCACATCAGCGAAGGATAACATTTTTCAGCCAAAAATAAAAAACCCAGTGGTGATTACATACCAACAAATGAAAGCTCTATCTGTCTCAAAAAAAATTATAAAAATGTAATTTGGGTACAGCGTTGCATGAAAGCGCAATTGTCATTCGAAGTTAAATAGTGCTGAAAGCTGAAAATTTGCCTGGGCGGGAAGGGGGTAAAAGTGCCCTGTATTGAAGTGGTTAAAGGGGTGTAGCTAAAAGGAACCTGAGATGTCAGACCCCTCTCTCTAAGTAATGTTAGCTAGGAAGTATAATAGGCAGAACTACAGTAAATGAAGTGTACTTGCTATTACAGAAATACAGAAGGACACAGGGGATAGCTGGTTCAGATGCTTGGCAGGGGCGGATCCAGAGTCTAGTCTTGGGAGGGGCACTGCCAGAAAATAAGATGTTGGTTACAGAACTGTATTTAAAGCGTAACGCGACTTTTGTTGAGAAAAAAATATTCCCCTCTGGGTGATCTCTGTACATTGCAAGGATTATAAAAAACTTTGTTGCAGATTCCTACCTTCTGTTATTCTAAAGAAATCCATGTTTGTTCCTCTGTGCTGAGTGGGTCTAATGGGAGTGGTTTCATAATTATCGATTAGCTGTGCAGCTTCAGAGCACTAATGAGGAAATCTGCTGGGCCTGCATCCCTTTAGAGATGTTCCTATTGGGAGTATTTCACCAAAAATGACATTTATGTTGCAGGGGATGTCAGAAATCTGACTTGTATCTTAGTGCAGACTTCTGGGAGCCAATCACACAAGCAGGAAATTAGGTTTCTGGGGTGTGGTCAGTGCACATTCTGTGTACAGAACAACTCCAGGTAGCCATATTGCATTTTCAGAAAATTACAGATTGAAAAGAAAAGGTCATTTTTAATAACATTTAATTACAATATGATTTGTGCCGCAATTGAATACACTATATTGTTTTTCTTTATTTGCTATTTCTTTTTCTCCACAAAAGTGGAATTACCCTTTAACGTATCATACAGTCCTAACCTTGTTTAACCAGTTCTGGACTGGAAGGTTTTATCCTCCTTAATGACCAGGCCATTTTTTGTGATTTGGCACTGCGTTACAGACAATTGCGCGGTTGTGCGATGCTGTACCTAATAAATTTGATGTCCTTTTTCCCACAAATAGAACTTTCTTTTGGTGGTATTTGATCACCTCTGCGATGTTTTTATTTTTTTATTTTGTTTATAAACAAAATAAAAAAGGCGACAATTCTGAAAAAAAAAACAATATTTTTCACTTTCTGCTATATAAAATTCCCCAAAAAAATGTAAAAATACAATTTTTCATCATTTTAGGCCAATTTGTATTCTGCTACATATTTTTGGTAATAAAAATCCCAATAAGCGTATATTGAATGGTTTGTGCAAAAGTTATCATGTCTACAAACTAGGGCAAAGATGTCATTTTTTTTTTTTTACTAGTAATGGCGATTACTAGCGGACTGCGACATTGCAGCAGACAGATCGGACACCTAACTGACATTTTTGACACTTTTGGGGGGGACCAGTGACATTACTACAGTAATCAGTGCTAAAAATATGCACTGTTACTATAATAATGACACTGGCAGGGAAGGGGTTAACCCAGAGGCGATCAAAGGGTTAAGAGTTAGCCTAGGGGTTGCTTTCTAACTGTGGGGGGGGTGGGCTTGTAATATCAACACAAAGACTTGTGTTACTAAATAGGAGGAACACAGGAGCTCTGCAGTGATTCCTGAAACAACAACTGTCTGCTGCGTTTACAACTACAGACCATCGTTCTCTCTTCACAGGGAGCGATTGCGGGTGCCCGGTGCCAATCGCGGCTGCTGGCCCTGCGCCCTGGCTTGCCCGCTGGCAAGTGGGCTTGGCGCGCGTGCCCCCAGGATCGCTCCCGCAAATCGCCGTACAGGTACGGCAATTTGTGGGAACCTGCTGCCATATAACTGTGGCGGCTGGTCGTCAAGTGGTTAAAACAGTGACACTGTTTTAAAGTGTTCCATGCATCAACATGCTGGCATGCCATTTATTTTTATTCTGACACATGGCTGCACTGTCCTGATATGACATGCTGGTGCGGGTCCATGAACGCACCCTGCATGCACACCCGGAAGCATGACATATTGGGACACAGTGGCTGTGTGTCTAAGTAGAAATAAATGGGATGCCGGCATAGGGATATATGCAACACTTTAGGCTTCCTAAAGCCAGTAAATGAAAGCCCTGCATGTTAGACTCATGTCTGCAGCACACCCTGAGGCTGAAAGATCAGCGTCATTCTTTATCATCATTATCATCACGATAACCACACAATACATGTGCTGTGGCTCAATGCATCTTTACTGTGCGATTATCATGATGATAATGATGAAACACACTTAGCTGCTGTATAATTCCGCATCATGGCTGGGCAGCAGCAAGGACATGGCATAGATGAAGGGTGTTACTGTACCTTTTTGGAGACAAATTAATTCATTGCAGATTTGATGTTTTCTGCTTTCCTCACTGCCCCAATCTGCTGTGGGGAGCCTGTCCCTCTCAGTGTGTTCACACACACAGACACAAGCTGCTGTGTCACTGGCTTATACCCCCTCAGCCTGAGCCCGCCCTCTCCTCTCTGCACCCATTGGCTGAAGGAGTCAGGCAGTGATGAGGCTGCTGACTCATATCACTCCGCCTGGCCGAAACCTTCATTTTATTGTCGCAAAATGCGGTTCCTTGTGGTATTAATCCACCTGAGCAGGGAATTAAAAAAAAAAAAAAGTCTCTCCATGATAGAGCATCCTGGGCCCCTCTAAATGAAATGATCTGGCTCAGGGATTATATTTTAGGTCTCCTGGGAGCCGGGGGAAGCAGATATAAAGTCCCTGCAGCTGCATTTAGAAAATGCCTCTGGAAACTTAAATCGATACTATTTTCTCAGGGGGGCAATTGCCTCGTTGCCCCCCCCCCCTGGATCCACCCCTGATGCTTGGGCAGGAGCATGGTACAAAGTTCAGAGGGCAAGTAGAGATGTGGTCAGAAAAAAGGCAAGAGGTCGGTTCACAGGAGATCAAAACACAGTCCAATTGTAGCTAGTCAGCCACCATGGAAAAGGAATAACACATTCTAGGTGAAGGGCCCATGATATTAAAATCAAGCACATGTGGATGGGTGAACCAATCAGAGCCGAGAGGAGAAATGAGGAAAGGTATTGCCTGGCAACTAGAATGATGAGAAGTGGAATCTCAGGCGTACCACCTGCCTGCCTTAGCTGAAGACTTAAGGGAGCTGGGAGGAGAAGCCTAAGGTACATCTGCATTGCCTGGATGGCAGGACATTGGGTGACACAGTTGCATAAGTCACTAGCAGGGCACAGAAAAGTGTGGGAAATAGGACAAGAAGAATCCCAAAAAAAAAGTAGCCACATATGATATCAGGCACAGCTGCAGCTGTTAAAGAAGCTTTGGCTATGATTCTTATTTAAACCTCATCATGTGCACCTCTGGGGTCTCATGTGCCCAGCACCCATTGCACTCATGGAGTATATGACACTCAGCTGTCGGAGCAGAGCTGCTTAGGCTCAATGTTATGGGGCCATTAGAATGACAAGAAAAAGGGGCATTTTATATGCCCCTTTTTCTACATGGGAAAATGGCAGGAAAGGGCAGGTAATTCTAGTCAGGTTTTGGAGGGAAAATAGTGGTAACAATTTACCTCAGGAATAAAGCGGGACTCTGCTTGGAGATAACTCCAGGAGGTGGGGTTAGGAGCATCCAGGCAGGTGATAGGCTAAGGATAGGGAAACTTCTGGAATATCCAGGAAGCCTATTTAAGGAGGGTGCAGTACCTCAGGGGCTCATTCTCCTGAAGAAAACCACCAGTGTTTGTCTCCCTGTACTGGCTCGCTTAGGATTCCTTTCAGTATGAGCTTACTTCGGCAGCTCATTGAGCGGGCTGGGGAGGCAGGAGGGGATGATTGGGTGAGGCATTGCCTGAGCTTACCCCGTGTCAGCATGTCCGGAGTGGAAGGAGTCGCCGGAGTCTCGGAGGGCCGGTCTGGAGAAGCGGAGCGGAGCGAGCCGCCATTGCTGGATGTCGGAGGACTGCCTGTGCCGGTGACGGAGGTTCCGGGTCACAGTGACATCACTTCCGAAGGTCGGGGAAAACGGAAGAGAACCCCGAGGCGACGTCAGTCCCCATCGCCGGTGCGGTCATGTCCGGCTAAAGGCGCCGGACGTACACCCGTACGCCGGCGTGAAGAACGATCGGCTGCAGCGGTGACCGAAGGAAGAAGTAGCGGTGACCGGCGCGCGGCGAGGCAACAGGACCCCCCTTCCACAGCGGAGGCTCGGCAGACAAGGGGACAATCGCCCAGCAGCGCAGCGGCGGGTGGCACAGAAGACCGGATGGGAGGTCGCTCCATCCCGGTTCTGGGAGCACCAGGAGGAATCGAGGAGCAGTCCGTGGGACAGGGTGAGTTGAATCTACCTGTCCTGTCCAATATCTTGGAGCTATTAGCTAAACTTAGCAAAGATGTGCAGGAGCTGCAGTCTGATAGACAGCAAGCACAGAGGAGCGTTAGTGATGTGTGGTTGCCATCTTGTGGCAACATTGCAAACTGCAGTTTAGACCAAAGTTCCCCATTCTCTTCTTTTGAAGTTGCTAGGTCACAGAACATCCCCGAAGTGTGTATGAAGGAGGCGTTAGCCTGTGACATTTCCCCTCTAGGTTTCCACCTGCCATTGGCTTTAAAAGAAAAAATCTGGAGGGGGGAGTTTATTGATATCCTTTCTTTGTTACCATCAGCGAAAGAATTTTTGCTAAAAGGTGACAAGAAAGAGGATAAAGAGGATGATAGGAGAAGGCCTGTGGTAAAAAGTTTTAATAACTGGTTGCAGGCTTTCTGCATATATGCTGCAGTGCTTTGTGAGAAGTCCCCCGAGAAGAGTGCTGGTCTATTCCAGCACGTCGATATCATCCTTGAGGCTTACAAAAATTTTAGCAGCTCTGCTTGGTTCACATATGACGAGGCCTTTCGGCAGAAGTTGTCCATACACAAGCAGCTCAAATGGGGGGTTAAGGACGTCGGTCTGTGGCTGAACTTGTTCCTCCCACAGAAGCCATCCTTTAGTAAGCAGCCTACTGCCTTGACTCAGCAAAACACTACTTCCTTTCGCAAAGGAGTATGTTTTAATTTTAATGAAGGACAATGCAAGTGGGCTGCAGCGTGCAGGTACAAGCACGAATGTGCTTTCTGCGCCGGTACGCACTCCGTGGTCAAGTGCTTTAAAAAGATGGCCAGTGCCAACACACAGCAACCACTGGTTCCAAAAGGCTCAGTCTCCAGTGAGGTTAACAAGCATGCTCCCGTTCCTCCAGTCTTTCCCAGACAGGGAGATAGCTCACATGTTAACTAAGGGTTTTCAGGAAGGTTTCAAGTTGCCGGTTTTCACTGGTCCAGGTTGTACGATTTTTGACAACCTGAAATCTGTGGACCGTTACTTAGGTGTGGTTTTGGAGAAACTTGCGAAGGAGATTAATGAAGGGAGAATTGCAGGTCCTTTTTCAGCCCCCCCTTTTACTAACTTTAGAGTTTCTCCTCTTGGTATTGTCCCTAAGAAAGAACCGGGTACGTTCCGTTTAATCCACCACCTGTCCTTTCCAAAAGGAATGTCTTTAAATGACCAGATATCGGAAGAATTTTGTTCAGTTACATATGCATCCTTTGAAGATGCTTTAACAATCATTAGACGTTTAGGCCCTGGCGCTCTGTTGTCCAAAGCAGACATTCAATCCGCTTTTAGGTTGCTGCCCATTCACCCTGCTAGTTTTAATTCGTTAGGTTTTTGTGTCCAACACCAGTTTTATTTTGATCGTTGTCTACCAATGGGCTGCTCAATTTCGTGCAGGTACTTTGAATCCTTTGCAACTTTCTTACAGTGGGTAGTGGGTCAGGTCACAGGTTGTAATGATCTGATCCACTACCTTGATGACTTTCTGTTCATGGGAAGGAGTGACGGTCCTGGATGTAGGTATCTTTTGGATACTTTTGTACAGATCTGTCAAGATTTTGGGGTCCCACTAGCTAGGGAAAAAACTGTTTGCCCTACCACTTCCCTGGAATTCCTAGGTATCACAATTGATACCGTCGCTATGGAATTCAGATTACCGGCTTTGAAAGTGGAGAGGTTGAGGACGCTGCTGTCAGTCATGCTGCGACGGAAGAAGGTATGCCTGAGGGACATGCAAGCTCTATTGGGTCAATTGGCATTTGCAACACGGGTCATGCCCATAGGTAAGATTTTCTCCCGTAGATTATATGGAGCCATTTCAGGTTTAAAGTCCCCTTCGGCTCATTTGCGAATAACTTCTGAGTTGAAGGCGGACTTATTGGTTTGGTCTCAATTTTTACTCCATTTCAACGGAAGAACTTTGTTCCAAGAAGAATTTATTTTGGACAAGGACTTCTTGTTGTTCACGGACGCAGCAGGCTCGGATGGTTTCGGTGCAATTTGGCGCACGCATTGGTGCATGGGATCCTGGCCGCTTCGCTGGAAGGTTCAAGGTTTTACTAAAAATATTGTACTATTGGAACTTTTTCCAATTTTAGTGGCAGTGGAGATTTGGGGGGCTGAATTTAAGAACAAACGGCTTCTAGTAAGAACAGACAATAAAGGAGTTATGTATGCGCTAAATTGTTTATCTGCTAAGTCTCCGCCCGTCATTGCCCTATTGAGACATTTGATTTTTAAATGCCTGAGTTTAAACATCTGGATTAAAGCTAAGCATATAGCAGGCAAGGACAATGACGTGGCGGATGCTCTTTCTCGTTCGCAGATGGAGAGGTTTTTTGGTCTACTTCCGGAGGCAGATCCAGTTGGCATTCCTTGCCCTGCGACTTTATGGAATCTCATTTGAGCTGTGTCCCTACCTTCATTAAAAATTCAGTTGCCCCCTCCACGTGGGCTGGGTACCGATCGGCCTGGATGTCGTGGTTGGCTTTTCTGAATGAGATCGGAGAAGAGCGGTCTGCTTTTTCCGAGGGTCTTATTTTGCGTTTTTTAGAAAAATTGATGATTGAACGATATTCGGCTGCTCATATTCAAAAAGTGCTGGCGGGTGTTTCTTTCTTTTTCAAGTTAAATGATTTACCGCCTTGTATGTCGTATTTTTCTGTCAGACAAGCAGTAAAGGGGTATAGAAGAAAGAATGTTACAAAAGATACCCGTATGCCGATTACACCTGATATTTTAGGTAGCTTATGTTCGGTGACTAATGAGATCTGTTTTTCGAAATTTGAGGCGTGCCTTTTTCGGGCAGCATTTTCAATTGCATTTTTTGCTGCGCTGAGGATTTCAGAAGTTGTTAGTATTCGGCGGGAGGGTGTTGTGTATAATCAAAGGGAAGTGAGGATCCTTTTGGATAGTTCGAAAACGGATCAGCTAAGGAGGGGTGCTTGGATCACTTTGAGGGCTCTGAGAAACTCTCCAATTTGTCCGGTCAGTTTGTTGGGCAGTTATATTAGTCATAGACCCATAGGTAGTTTTACCCCCCTTTTTATTCATGAGTCGGGAGCTGGGTTGTCAAAATATCAATTTGACAGAGTCTTTAAACTGTGTATGGAAAAATTGGGTTTGGGTGATAAAAAATTTACATCCCATTCATTTAGGATAGGAGCGGCGACAGAAGCCGCTAGGGCGGGATTGGAGCCAGCAGTCATAAAACAAGTGGGTAGGTGGAAGTCAGACTGCTTCAAATTGTATGTTCGGCCTAACTGTTAATATTTTCTTTTCCAGGTGTGCACAGAGTGGTCTGGATTATTGGCCACTCTTTTGTATATTGGGCGCACCAGAGGGCGAAGCAGAGAGTATATACCCAGAATCTAGGATTGGACGCACAAGAATTTAAAGTTTTTTGGTGCGGTAGAAGAGGTATGGTTTGGGAGGATTTCTGGTCTGAGGTGGGTAGGATGTCACAGGTCTTTCCTGCGCCGGATATTCTGATAGTGCACCTTGGGGGTAACGACATAGGCCAGGTAAAAACTTTGGACCTCATCTTTAGGATTAGGGATGATCTTTTTAATTTTAGGTTAGCATTTCCCAAGTCAATAGTTGTCTTCTCGGAAGTGGTGCAGAGGCTGAGGTGGTTGGTATCACCGTCTCTGCACCCTTTTGAGAAGATGAGGAAAAGGGTTAATAGAGCGGTAGCTAAATTGCTTAAGAAGGTTGGAATTATGTCTTTTAGACACACGGAACTGGAGAATGGATCAGATGGCCTTTATAGATTCGATGGCGTCCACCTTTCTGATATAGGACTGGACATTTTTAATTCTGATCTAGGCTCATGTGTTGAATTGGCCGCGGTGGTGGGGTAGGGACAGAAGAGGTTGGTCGTTTTTTCTCCCTCCCTTTCTTCTGTCGTATGGGGAATTCTTTTAATGGATAGTAAAATAAGTTATTTATTATGCAGCCTGAGCTTCTTATGGCTAGGCTGTCTATGGATGTTTTTAATATTTATTTAAGTCTTTATTATTTATTTATTTATTGCTGTTTGGAAAACCAATAATAAACGGCCGCGGCCAATTTTTAAGCCAACACTGAGTCTGTTGTAATTTTTTATAGTTTAGGAGATAAGAGAATCCTAGCCTATTATTCCCATGACAAGAAAAAGGGGCATTTTATATGCCCCTTTTTCTACATGGGAAAATGGCAGGAAAGGGCAGGTAATTCTAGTCAGGTTTTGGAGGGAAAATAGTGGTAACAATTTACCTCAGGAATAAAGCGGGACTCTGCTTGGAGATAACTCCAGGAGGTGGGGTTAGGAGCATCCAGGCAGGTGATAGGCTAAGGATAGGGAAACTTCTGGAATATCCAGGAAGCCTATTTAAGGAGGGTGCAGTACCTCAGGGGCTCATTCTCCTGAAGAAAACCACCAGTGTTTGTCTCCCCACCCCCCCCCCCCTTATGTCGCGGCTGTTTTTTATGTGGTGTGTCACCCTTGCGAATATGTAAGAGGTGGACTATTGATTGAAAAGAAAGATGTTTTAATAATAAAGACTAATTGGAGTTGGTTAACAGACCGGGCTGTTTATGGCTAGTCTGTTTATTTGCTATGTTTTAAGTTTTCAAGGTGATGATGCAGCCTGTGCTGTTTATGGCTAGGCTGGGGAATTCTTTTAATGGATAGTAAAATAAGTTATTTATTATGCAGCCTGAGCTTCTTATGGCTAGGCTGTCTATGGATGTTTTTAATATTTATTTAAGTCTTTATTATTTATTTATTTATTGCTGTTTGGAAAACCAATAATAAACGGCCGCGGCCAATTTTTAAGCCAACACTGAGTCTGTTGTAATTTTTTATAGTTTAGGAGATAAGAGAATCCTAGCCTATTATTCCCATAGGTAAAACTATTTTGAAAGCCTAATTAATTAAATACTCATGTAAGCAAGATAAATAGTTTATCACCAGAATACTGATGTTTAAGCATAATATATAAAAAGGTTGTACCATACTTTCATTGTACACCAAATCAGGAACTGCAGGATTTGAACAAAAAAGTTTAGACACTTTGTCCTTGGTGACCTTCAGAATAGATGCTGATAAATGTAGTTCCAGCTGACCTATCAGGGATTACCGGAGAATGGAACAGAGCCCAGGATGAAATATAAACTACTTTATTTTGGTAGACACCTGTGGTCTGAGCTCTCTTCCGATAACATGTCACTTGCATAATAAAGTCTGGGTTTTGTTCTATGAAATATGCCCAGCAACGTTCATTAACCACCCACCCAAGTCAATAAAGCTCCAATCTATGAAACTCAAACCACTTCACTTCCCACCATCAAGGCAAAGTCTTAGCTATGTTATAGGTATTTTAAGAAATCTATGCCCACGTCTTTTCCACCACCAGGAGCTTTCCAGTCAGGTGTGGATTACATATACACACAGAGCCTACTTTGTACACTATTAAAACAAGGCCCAAAATTCATGTAGCAGAGTACAGAAAATGTAATTCATACTTTAATAATAATAAATACATCAAAGTCTGCTTTTGACATGAATAAAAACACAACCTCTATCCGTTTTTAACTGATATTCCTGTGTATTCCAAGCCTACTGCACCCAATAGAATGCCAAAATGCCACATTTATATGTCTCCAAGAAAAACATTTAGAGAAGTTTAACTGAACTGACATGAAATATCTTTCTTTAAAGTGGTTAATATTAGCTTTAAAGATGCTCTGTAAACAAAATCTTCAGCATGTTTTCCGTAAGAAGAAAATCATGCTATGCAAAGGACCAGTCTAGGATGCCAGAATTTATATTTAGAGGGACATTCCACAGGCCTGGCAGTAAATCTAAACTAGTTCGTCTATTTCAGACATCTTCACCTGAGTGCCTGAAAAAATATTTAGCAACAAACATGATAGCTTGTAGGCAGGGAAAGCAACACAAGAATATACTGAGCCCTGGGATATGAAATGCAGACAAAGCAAATCAACAAGCTGTCAAGCTGTCTAATTGTAAGTCCATTAGAGTTAAAACATTTACACAAGTAATACATGTTTCCACATAATCTTAGCAAATCAAATATTTCCATATTTTTTCTATAAAAAAAAATGAAAACTGTTTATATTTAAGTATTTTAAATGTAAATGGCATATATTGAATGCCTTTTTAAAGGATGTCCATAATGTAAAGTTCCCCAGGATGATTCAGATCACTTACAGCAGTAACACAGCAGCTTCTTAGAAGCAACTGCATGACGCTTGTCACACTCTTACTTCCATTGCTCGGTGGACTAACACCTATCATTATAGGAATAATGCCTCTGACAGAGAGGCATTACAGTTCACTTGAAATGTTGCTTTTGTGCCAACCGGTTCCTATAGGCGCACCACCTAATTCAAACACCTTTTCTTTTTTTTTTTTTAAACTAACCTAACATTTTAAAAAATGATATGGCTGTGCTAAGTAATAAAATATACATGTTGCAAGCAATAGGGCATATGAAAAAAAAGGTCTTGCAAGCTATACTATTGTATGATAAAGACAGAGTACAGTATATATGAGCATTTATCACTGGAATCTGTAATCAAGCATATGTAAACTCGTACTCTAAACAAATTTGCACAGTATGATACCCCTCTGTGTATGGCTCACTGAGGCGTTTTTACTGAAGGTTAGTAGTAGTTTGTCGCATTTAGCTGGACTTGTTTGGTAATGCTAAAGACGATTCACACTTTACCCAAGTCACTTTCTCAATTCTAAATGAACAAGTGTCAGGAATGTAACCCAACAGTTAAAGCCACACAGGTAACCAGTCACCTTTTTCCAATCTCCAAAGAATGTGTCAAGTCAGTTTGTAATTGTCTAAGGACAGGCTGGCAGAATTAAAAGTTGTGGAACCATCCTGTTCTTACTATATTATCCCATGGTATCAGGAAATCTTTTGGAAATGTTAATCCTTGGATTTATATGAAACATAGAAACATAGAAGGTGTCGGCAGATAAGAACCATTTGGCCCATCTAGTCTGCCCAATATATCTGAATCCTATGAATAGTCCCTGGCCCTATCTTATATGAAGGATAGTCTTATGCCTATCCCATGCATGCTTAAACTCCTTCACTGTATTTGCAGCTACCACTTCTGCAGGAAGGTTATTCCATGCATCCACTACTCTCTCAGTAAAGTAATACTTCCTCATATTACTTTTAAACCTTTGCCACTCTAATTTAAAACTGTGTCCTCTTGTGGTAGTTTTTCTTCTTTTAAATATGCTCTCCTCCTTTACCGAGTTGATTCCCTTTATGTATTTAAAAGTTTCTATCATATCCCCTCTGTCTTCTTTCTTCCAAGCTATACATGTTAAGGTCCTTTAACCTTTCCTGGTAAGTTTTTTCCTGCAATCCATGTACTAGTTTAGTAGCTCTTCTCTGAACTCTCTCTAGAGTATCTATATCCTTCTGGAGATATGGCCTCCAGTACTGCGCACAATACTCCAAGTGAGGTCTCACCAGTGTTCTGTACAGCGGCATAAGCTCTTCTCTCTTTCTACTGCTTATACCTCTCCCTATACATCCAAGCATTCTGCTGGCATTTCGTGCTGCTCTATTACATTGTCTTCCCACCTTTAAGTCTTCTGAAATAATTACTCCTAAATCCCTTTCCTCAGATACTGAGGTCAGGACTGTGTCAAATATTCTATATTCTGCCCTTGGGTTTTTACGCCCCAGGTGCATTATCTTGCACTTATCCACATTAAATTTCAGTTGCCAGAGTTCTGACCATTCTTCTAGTTTTCCTAAATCCTTTTCCATTTGGAGTTTCCCTCCAGGAACATCAACCCTGATACATATCTTTGTGTCATCAGCAAAAAGACAAACCTTACCATCGAGGCCTTTTGCAATATCACTTATGAAGATATTAAACAAAATTGGTCCCAGTACAGATCCCTGAGGTACCCCACTGGTAACATGACCTTGTTCTGAATGTTCTCCATTGACTACAACCCTCTGTTGTCTGTCATTCAGCCACTGCCTAATCCACTCAACAATATGGGAGTCCATGCTCAATGACTGCAGTTTATTGATAAGTCTTCTATGTGGGACAGTGTCAAAAGCCTTACTAAAATCTAGATATGCAATGTCTACTGCACCTCCACCGTCTATTATTTTAGTCACCCAGTCAAAAAAATCTATAAGATTTGTTTGACATGATCTCCCTGAAGTAAACCCATGTTGTTTTTCATCTTGCAATCCATGGGATTTAAGATGTTCCACAATCCTATCCTTTAATAGGGTTTCCATTAATTTGCCTACTATTGATGTCAGACTCACTGGTCTATAGTTGCTCGATTCCTCCCTACTACCTTTCTTGTGAATGGGCACGACATTTGCCAATTTCCAATCTTCCGGGACGACTCCTGTTACTAAAGATCGGTTAAATAAATCTGTTAATGGTTTTGCCAGCTCACCACTAAGCTCTTTTAATAATTTTGGGTGTATCTCATCAGGACCCTTTGACTTATTTGTCTTCACTTTATACAGCAATCTTAGAACGTCTTCCTCTGTAAAGACACATGCATCAAACGATTCATTAGTCATCCTTTCAAGTGGAGGTCCTTCTCCTTCTTTTTCTTCTGTAAAAACTGAACAGAAGTATTCATTAAGGCAGTCGGCTATCCCTTTATTCTCTTCTACATACCTTCCGTCCTTTGTTTTTAATTTAGTTATTCCTTGTTTTAATTTCCTTTTTTATATTTATATATCTGAAGAATGTCTTATCCCCCTTTTTCATAGACTGAGCTAGTTTTTCTTCTGCCTGCGCTTTAGAAGTTCTTATAACTTGCTTGGCCTCTTTCTGCCTAATCTTGTAGATTTCCTTATCTTCATTGCTCTGGGTTTTTTTATAATTACAAAATGCTAGCTTTTTATTTTTAATGATTTGGGCCACTTCTGCTGAGTACCACAGTGGTCTCTTCCTTTTTTTTGCTTTTACTGACAAGTCTAATGCAATTTTCTGTTGCCTTCAATAATGCACCTTTTATGTAGTCCCATTTCTCCTGGATTCCATGTAATCCATTTCAGTCTGATAAGGACTCATTTATGACTAATTTCATTTTTGAAAAGTCTGTTTTTCTAAAATCTAAAACTTTTGTTTTTGTGTGGTGTGACTCTCACAGTTCTTATATTAAACCACACTGACTGGTGATCACTAGATCCCAAGGTTTCGCCTACAATGACATCATATACCGAATCCCCATTTGTGAATACCAAATCCAAAATGGCCTCCCTCCGGGTTAGCTCACTGATGCCTTGCTAACATCCCACCCCTGCCATCCTCTGATATATTCCTAATACACTACCCCTGTAATCCTTATCCCCCCTATAACCCACTGCCAGCTTCCAAACACCTGCAACGGTCTGTGGGCATATTGAAATTTGGAACACTATGTTGATGATAATGATGCCACCCCAGGTGAATGATTATGTGTTACTAAACCCACAACAGTAAAATCAGTCTGTATATGCAGTAAAGCATGCTTTGGTATACCCCTTAGTGTGGATCCTAAGGGGGTTAATCCTCTGCATTGTGTAAAAAGGCTGTTTGATCCTGTCTTCACTGATCATCTCCTTCCTCCACAGACTCCAAAAAAATAACCTAAAATGTATAGTCTATGGAGTCAGGCTGCACAGTTTGGTCAGTATTGTTAGAGAGTTTTTTTTTTTCTCTTGGGAGGGTTTGAGAGATTGAGCACAGCCTCAATCAGCACTGTCCAGACATGTTCAGACAGAGAATCAAGGGTCTGGAGGCCAAATAGGACAATCATGGGAGAAATTAAAACTCCTTCTACAATCTATCAACACTCGCTGATGCAAGTCACAAGATTGCTCTAATTGCTATATTCAGCTGATGAAAAAATGCATTTATCAGTTTATATTTACTAAAATAATTGCATTCCCATGTTCTGTGTACTATGGGAGACCAGATATAGTGAATGTAAAATTTGTCTTACTTTCTTCTTTAATGATAATTGTGCACATTTTAGTTTTTTTTTTTCCTGTATGGTATGCTCATTAAAAAAGAAAAGATTTTTTATTTTAGACATGCCATGGTTTAGCAACCAAACATTCAGATGTAGCAATGTACATTCTATAGCAAAGAACCCTTGATAAAGCATTCCACGTAGGCTGTGTGTGAGGGATCGTAATAATGGTAAACTACATGAGCATATATTTTGCTCACACCTGTGGCATCAATGTGTGATTGTATTTGTAAGCCCATATTTTTTAATAAATTTGATCAATTATGTCAGCCAGTTCAGCATGTATCCATATTGGAAAGCAATAGTCAGTCAAAGGCATCTGAAATTCTGGTAAACTGATCTATCTGTATTTCTACTGTCAGAAATATGTACATGAATTTTCACATTCCTTACATTTCTGTGTTTCATCTAACATTGTCTTCTGGTCAGAACACCTTTTTATGTATTGGTTTTAGAATTATAACAAATACAGTTGAACATTGAGACTGGCCATTTTTCTTTGAACATTGTTTTTCTTTTTTTAATGACAAAGTACGGCTTGACTTGCCATTGTAAAGCCAGCATACAACTTTGAGCCCCCTCAGTGGAACCATAATAGTTTATATACAGATGGTTTTACAATTATTCAGTTGTTGCTTCCTGCATAATACATTTTCTTTAGCCCACACAATTCTGGCCCCCACCATGAAAGATCTAGTTGGCTGTGTTTACCTTCCCAGGCCAAAGACACATACCATACTACTGTCTAAATCTAATTGTTTAGGACTGCATGTGATCAAATTAATTGTTAGTTTGTTTTAAATGAATAAATATTGCTTGATTATTTGACTTTAACTATTTTGGAAATTCTTGAAATTTCAGTAATGTATAAAAATTTATAAAATAGGCACATTTCTCAGTAAAAAAAAGCAATCATCTTTAGACTTGGTTCTTCCTTTTACCCCCTCCATGCGGTTGCTTTGTTGTTCTTTAGCACCTTCTAAATATGCTGGGAATTTTCTTTGGGAAAACCTCTATAGCATATTCTTATGGGCTCATTTATTGCAGTAAGCTTGGGCTTATACACAGAAATTTACATCAAATTGTACACTCACATAATTGAACTCTTCATAAAAGCTTTATATACAGACTATGCAGCGAAAATAAAATATTTTATTCTAAAAAAAAAAAAAGAAGGTTTAGCATCTATTTCAAATCAGGTCAACAGTAAGAAGTCATGGTCTCTACCTATGGGAATCCATTGTGATAAGCATCTAGATTGATGCCCACTCTCGCACTATTTTACTCTTTTATCTATCAAACTAATTTGTGTATTACTTTCCTCATGTATGCCTAAAAATAAACAGATGTAACTCTTGCTGTTTTCCTCTTTAATATAAAAAGGTCTATACTTAAATATTATGGCCTATGTTACACTAGCAATCTTATCACCAGTGGTAACCTGCCATCAACAACATCATTAAATATTTGTGAACACTAGAGCCAATTATGGGAGGAAGCCAATTCAAGTTTAATCCAACCAGAGTGTTTTCTTTAGTGGTAGATGGTAAAAGGGTTAGAACCTCTGACTGGTGTGTATTGTTGTTTGTTTTGTATATATGCCAATCAATAAGATTTCTCTTCATTTTGCCCAAAAGCTCAATATGAAGTGATTGAAGATCTCCCCAAAGTGAAAGGAAATTATACTCTTGGCACCTGTCACCAAAGCATATGTGCCAAATGAACTATATGTACAATGAGATCTGACAATCTCAATCTGCGTGGAGAGAATGGGGAAATCATGCAAAAAGTAGTGTTCCATTTCTTCAAAGTGTGTGTGTGTGTGTGTTGGACAGCTGGTGAGAGACATCTCACATAACCTCCACCAGAACAGCTTAAGAGTCGTTTAACACAAAGCAGGCCATCATAAATTCTATAAAAACAGCTCAATCTAGAGCAGGGATGACAGTAATAAACAGTGCATAGATTTTGGAGAAATGCATGCCATAAATGTTTTAATGAAACAGATTAAATCAATTCATATTCTGCTCTGTTTGGTTTTTGTTATACCTGCCAGAACCAAAAATCGACTTATTTTTATAAATCCTAATATGATAAAATTATTATATGCCTAGTGTAGTCAAACCAGGCATTCCACACAAAGAAAAAAATGCAAAGAGAACAGGATACTTTTTAACATAAGTACATGTTACAATATACACATATCAGGAATATGAAATATTGGAGTAACATACACTAAATTTAAATTGGGGCTTTCTGCTTATTTCTGTGATAGGCAATGAGGGCAGATCACCACAACAGAGGCAGAGACAGCCACAAAAACTTGACAAAGTCTATCTCTTCCCACTCATTCCAAAAGAAGAAAAGTGTTGGCTGGAGTTCTTTTTTCATCTACCCATGTCCCTGGCTATTTGCCATTGTAGTGAATCACCCACTAGCTTCTTAACCTTTCAAGAAGTCAAGTTACAAATCCCTGCACATGATATCTCACCTCTTAGATTGGATTTTTTTTATAACATATTAAACTGAACTCAGATGGCGCTTTAATATTGCAGAGCCCAAAGGGACAGAGCCAGAATGCATTGGTTTCATCTAGCATCCATCCAAAACTGAAATTAGGGCTTTGGTCTAGTCAGTTTTCTGGCTTTCCAGCTTTAGGGGGGACGGACTGTGGCCAGTGAGAGTAGAAAATGCCCAAGCATCAGTGGCAGTAAATAATGTCTTCGGCTTAGTGGTGGGTGGGAGTAAAAACAATGACATCATTGGTGTCAATAGGAAAAATAGTGTTCCATAAATGGTGTCAGTGGGAGAAGTAGTTCCCCATCTCTTATGACAGTGAGAGCAATATTAGCCCATAGTCGGTGTCAATGAAAGGAATAATGCACCAGGAGCCGTATAAAGGCAAGAAAATGGCCACATTTGGCCAGCGTGTCGCAGTTTGGAGAACCCTGGTCTACACCATTACCAATACAAACCTTAACCACTTTACGACCGCCCGCCCACAGTTATACTGTGGCAGGCAGCCGCTCCTGCGCAAATCGCCGTAGGTATACGTCAGTCACGCGCAGGAAGCTAGAGGGAGAGCGCGCGCCGCCAGCGCCGCGCTTCCGCCCCCCCGCTCATCAGCAGGGAAGCCGATGCACAGGGCAGGCGGCTCCAATTGCCACCTGACACCCGCGATCGTTCCCGCTGAGAGAGAAGGACGGTCAGCTGTTGTAAACACAGCTGACCGTTCTTCTCCCTGGAATGATCATAGAGCCCCTGTGATCCTTCTATATAGGATCACAGGTCTCTATGGTCATTTCACAAGCCACGCCCCCCCCCACAGTTAGAATCACTCCCCTAGGCTCACATTTAACCCCTTGATCACCCACAGTGTTAACCCCTTCCCTGTCAGTGTCATTATTACATTAACAGTGCATATTTTTAGCACTGATTAGTAATGTCACTGGTCCCCCCAAAAGTGTCAAAAATGTCAGTCAGGTGTCTGATCTGTCCGCCACAATGTCGCAGTCCTGCAAAAAATTGCAGTTTGCCACCATTACTAGTAAAAAAAAACAAATGACATAAATCTTTCCCGTAGTTTGTAGACACGATAATTTTTGCACAAACCAATCAAAATACGTTTATTGCAATTTTTTTTTACCAAAAATATGTAGCAGAAAACAAATTGGCTTAAAATGTTAAAAAAATTTTATTTTTTTATTTTTTTTTTTGGAATGTTATATAGCAGAATGTAAAATATATTGTTTTGTTTTTTGTTTTTTCAGAATTATCACTCTTTTTTTGTTTATAGCAAATAAAAAAAAAAATTGAAGAGGTGATCAAACAGCACCAAAAGAAAGCTCTATTTATGGGGAAAAAAAGGACATCAATTTAATTTAGGTACAGTGTCGCACGACCGCGCAATTGTCTGTTAAAGTAACGCAGTGCCGAATCGCAAAATATGGCCTGGTCATTAAGGGGGCAAATCCTTTCGGTCCAGAAGTGGTTAACAGTAGGAACAGCATAATGCAGTACAAGAGTTGTAAATATGACCACAATATGCTATATTGATAATTTTTTAATGTAAACAAGTTAACAAATAAAATATATATATATATATATATATATATATATATATACCCAAAAAGGCTCTGTGATCGAAGGAGAAAAATGATGTTCCATCTGAAATTGTGCACCACTTCTCTAGCAGTTTTGGAAATAGCACAACTGTCAGCAGAAAAATGAATACCATACAAAACATAAAATCTTGCCTATTTCAATGTCAAATTTTTAATCGCAAGCATGACAATGCTGGGAAGCACTAAATCAAACTTAGCAGAGAAAAATGTTTTTCTTTTCTAAGGATGATGGCGTTTAACACTGAGTAAAATGGATTAGTGATGCCAGCACAGCCTCTAGTGGTGCTTTGTCTAAATCACAAGCTTTTGACAATTCCTATGATTGCCTTTCATCATTATTACGTTACGTATGGAATAAAAGATAAATCAATCTGAAGGACAATCACAGCGTATTTGCGGTTGTAAATTATTTGAAATTCAGGGCCCTAAAAAAACATGCATATTCCAGATAGGAATTCATTTATTTTGCTATGATATTGTTGGATAAGGAAAGTTAAAGCATAACTTTGTTGCAGATTCCTACCTTTGGTTATTCTGAAGAAATAATGAAGTCCAAAACAGTCTTATTAGTAAAGCTGGAAAAAAAAGGAAGAGACCAGATCCCGGCCAGCCAAACACCAGTGCATAGCAGGAAATCCTATTTACACCCTGTGCTGACACTCGTGGCTCCTTACCAGAAAATGTGACCCTCTTTTCACAGAGCGGTCACACAAGCATCAGATGATAAGACACTTGGCAAAATTGGTGGATCCAAATCAAATTCCCCAGCAGAGATAAGGCTTCATATGGATGGATGGTAATTCTCAGAATTCCAGCTTTACTAATAAGACTGTTTTGGACTTCATTGTTTCATCATTCTTATTTTTGCATACATTTGGCGCAGCTCCTAATCTGTTTACAATTTTCTATGGGACTGTGATCTACCTATAGAGCTGCTGCCTCTAGTATATGTATGCTTTGCTGAATTTTATGTCTTGAGCACAAATATTTTTTCTGTTTTTGTATTCTGAAGAAATCCCTGTTTGTTCCTCTGTGCCTCTGTGCTGAGTGGGTCAAATGGGAGTAGTTTCATAATTTTCTATCAGCTGTTGCAGCTGTAGGGCTCTAATGAGGAAATCTGCTGGGCCTGCATCCCTTTAGACGTGATCCTATTGTGAGTATCTCACCAAAAATGACATTTTTGTTGCAGGGGATGCCAGAAATCTGATTTGTATCTTAGGCAGACTTCTGGGAAAATTGGTGAGCCAATCACAAAAGCAGGAAACAATATTTCTGGGGTGTGGTCAGTACATATTCTGTGTACGGAACAGCTCCAGGTAGCCATATTGGATTTCGATTTCAGAAAATTACAACAGCTGCAGACTGAAAAGGAAAGGTAATTTTTAATAACATTCAATTACAATATGATTTGTGTCGCAATTGTTACGCTATATTGTTTTTTCTTTATTTGCTATTTTTTTTTCCCAACGAAATTTAGTTACCCTTTATTAGGGTATGCAAACCCTGTCAATTAGCTTCCTTTATTTTTTTCTCTTTGGTCTGCTAAGTTTACAGTTGAATGTCTTTTTGCTTTATCGGTTTGATAAGTGCAAGAAATACCTGTTGATGTCACCAGAAATTTTGTTAACTGATAATTTGCTGTGCTCTAAAAAAGAGAGATTATGGAGACGAGGAAAGAAGAGGAGGAGAAGACAACACATTTTGGAATTCAAAACCAAAAATACACCGTTGTCATGTCAAAAAGAGGAAGGTAACAGCACAATATTTTTCAAAAGATATTTTTCTGTGCTTGCAGTGTTTAAAGTAATAAAACATTGGGGAATGTACACTGATTGCACTAATTGTACTAATGCGCAAAATACAATTTCTTTTAATGTTGCCTTGACATATGCCTTAAAGTATATGTCTCTGTTTGTCCCTGCCAAGTTGATTCACTCTCTCTATTTGTACTGAGGACTATGGTCACAGTTACTGAAAGAGAGAATGCTACATTTTTATTTGGCATCAGAACAGGAATAGAGGGGGACATCTTTTCCAGAAACAACTGTCTTTAAAGAGATTTACCTTCCTTAGTAGAGATTTGCTTTCACTTTCTGTTGTGTCTACAGGACAACAAGTGAAGAAAAATCTCCTAAATGAGACACAGATGGCAAAAAAAAAAAAAAAAATGGCAGGGTATTTAACCCTTTTCTACTCCATCCAAACTGGGGGAAAATGTTTTGAATAAGATATACATTAAGCAAAGGTCCATTCGGTTTTTACACCTATCCAGATACAGTGCCTTGCGAAAGTATTCGGCCCCCTTGAACTTTGCGACCTTTTGCCACATTTCAGGCTTCAAACAAAAAGATATAAAACTGTAATTTTTTGTGAAGAATCAACAACAAGTGGGACACAATCATGAAGTGGAATGAAATTTATTGGATATTTCAAACTTTGTTAAATAAAAAACTGAAAAATTGGGCGTGCAAAATTATTCAGCCCCTTTACTTTCAGTGCAGAAAACTCTCTCCAGAAGTTCAGTGAGGATCTCTGAATGATCCAATGTTGACCTAAATGACTAATGATGATAAATATAATCCACCAGTGTGCAATCAAGTCTCTGTATAAATGCACCTGCACTGTGATGGTCTCAGAGGTCCGTTTAAAGCGCAGAGAGCATCATGAAGAACAAGGAACAAACCAGGCAGGTCCGAGATACTGTTGTGGAGAATTTTAAAGTCGGATTTGGATACAAAAGATTTCCCAAGCTTTAAACATCCCAAGGAGCACTGTGCAAGCGATAATATTGAAATTGAAGGAGTATCAGACCACTGCAAATCTACAAAGACCTGGCCGTCCCTCTAAACTTTCAGCTCATACAAGGAGAAGACTGATCAGAGATGCAGCCAAGAGGCCCATGATCACTCTGGATGAATTGCAGAGATCTACAGCTGAGGTGGGAGACTCTGTCCAAAGGACAACAATCAGTCGTATACTGCACAAATCTGGCCTTTATGGAAGAGTGGCAAGAAGAAAGCCATTTCTTAAAGATATCCATAAAAAGTGTCGTTTAAAAATTGCCACAAGCCACCTGGGAGACACACCAAACTTGTGGAAGAAGGTGCTCTGGTCAGATGAAACCAAAATCGAACTTTTTGGCAACAATGCAAACCGTTATGTTTGGTGTAAAAGCAACACCGCTCATCACCCTGAACACACCATCCCCACTGTCAAACATGGTGGTGGCAGCATCATGGTTTGGGCCTGCTTTTCTTCAGCAGGGACAGGGAAGATGGTTAAAATTGATGGGAAGATGGATGGAGCCAAATACAGGACCATTCTGGAAGAAAACCTGATGGAGTCTGCAAAAGACCTGAGACTTGGATGGAGATTTGTCTTCCAACAAGACAATGATCCAAAACATAAAGCAAAATCTACAATGGAATGGTTCACAAATAAACATATCCAGGTGTTAGAATGGCCAAGTCAAAGTCCAGACCTGAATCCAATCGAGAATCTGTGGAAAAAACTGAAAACTGCTGTTCACAAACGCTCTCCATCCAACCTCACTGAACTCGAGCTGTTTTGCAAGGGGGAATGGGCAAAAATTTCAGTCTCTCGATGTGCAAAATTGATAGAGACATACCCCAAGCGACTTACAGCTGTAATCGCAGCAAAAGGTGGCGTTACAAAGTATTACTTTAAGGGGGCTGAATAATTGTGCACGCCCAATTTTTCAGTTTTTTATTTGTTAAAAAAGTTTGAAATATCCCAAAAATTTTGTTCCACTTCATGATTGTGTCCCACTTGTTGTTGATTCTTCACAAAAAATTACAGTTTTATATCTTTATGTTTGAAGCCTGAAATGTGGCAAAAGGTCGCAAAGTTCAAGGGGGCCGAATACTTTCGCAAGGCACTGTATATCACATATTTGTGGTCAGCATAAATACAAAGCATATGAACATTAAAAAACAAATGACTAATATTGATATTTGTTGGTATACAGTAGCCATTTAATTTGATACAGGGATTAGATCATTTCTTTATAAGGAAGGACAGCACTATAAGGAAGCACAGATTCATGCCAGTATAAACCAGTGCTTATGCACATGCTCCTACTTCTCCCTATGGCTCTCTACAAAAATTATCACACACTCATCACTGATATTTACACCCAGTGGCCTATATAACCTTGAGAGAGAAGTTGCTGAGTTGTTGTCATCTTGTTTCTGTGTACCTGTGACCTGATCTGCTGATTGGGCCTTTTCCTGTATGACCTGGCTTGCCTTCCTACCTGCCTCTGGACTGTTTTCCTCTTGTGACATTGGCCTGCCTTCTGAAGTCAGATTCGTGTCTTCTGCCTTGTATTTTGTTTGCCTGTTTTTTACTGACTATGGCAGGTTTCCTGGACTTTTTGCTTCCCAATTTGGTTTTATACTGCTCAGCTATTGCTGCCCATGGTTTGTGCCCTCACTCGGCCTCGGTCACCTGATCTAGTACCTCACTGCCTGACCATGATTTCCTTCAGCGAGGGCCTCAACTTAGTTGCTGTAACCTACTGGGATAACACAATGTTTTTTGCCTGGATCCTGCTCTGGGGTCCTCAGTGCACCACCCATCTGGCAGCAATACAGATTCAATACTGCTTGCAACTCCAGCAGTTTTGCCACTCCATGTCCTCACACTCTCTGTCACTACTTTCAGGAGTGTTGGGCAGGAGATGCAAGAGAAGCCCTCCTAGCTATTCTACCTGGCACGTGAAAGGCACTCTACACAAAGCTTCTTTCACTGTAGCCTAGTCTCTTCCTGTATGCTTCAGTATAAGACAATGACATTGTCTTATGCAGGGGAAATTGGAAATCTTTGTCCTGCAAAGTAAACGCAGTAATTTAGCACTTTCGTTGTAAGGATTTATTTTTGTGGGCTACCATGCAAAGTGTGCCATAATGCCTTATGGATTGATGGTTTAGTGTGATGACCTTTCACAATTTACACCATCAACTTCCCATTCGTTCACAATATGTCAGACCAGCAAATAAAGTTGACGCTGAGACTTTTAACCTCTGAAAGGTGCTATGATCACATGTCTGAACAACGAGCATATCATATCCATGTATCACTGAATGTGGGTCCTGCTTTATCAGACGTTTAATTCGTTAACAATTTCCATTAAGGGCCACAAGCCCAACATATATCTTACCTATACAGTCCTGGGGCCAAATACCCCAATACTCCCAGCCCATTCCTAACCTAATATTATGACAATTGTGTCTATGCAGTTTTATTTTTGGGCATGACTACTGATATTATGGAGAAGGTAAACTCTTTCTAGGACCATGAGGTCAGGGGATCCAATCATTATGATCAAATCCTTATTTTCCATCTGCAGTTTTACATAACATTTTATGTGGAATAAAATAATTATATACAGTATACTTTATATAATTGTTTAACTTACCTCCTCTGCTGCGTGAGCTTACTGTATACATTATCCTGAATATGAGTATCCTAAAATCTTGTGTTATGGTGCTCATATTATGTTTCTGGTAGTTTTTATCCTTATTTATTTAATATTGTATCATGTATCCCGTAGCTTAATTATCCTGGTTTCCTGGATGCTGTACCCAATGTTTAGATCCATGTACCAGTCAATATCACTTATTGCTAAATTTATAAAACTCAAAGCTCTAAAGTTTAGCCTCTTTTGTTAGTCCTAGTATATTTGGTCTAGTTAAAGCGAACCTTCACCTTGGGATACATTTTCTCTCCTCTGCTTCTTCCTCCTCCCTCTTACACATTTACATGCATTTTTTAATGGATAAATATCTTTTTCTGTGCATTCTGACAATTCCCAATTTGCCTAGGCAATGCTGACATAGGATTAGCTACCCACCTTGAATGACATCATCACACTTCCCAGGAGTCAATGTTTCAGTTAGATGAAGTATTGCATGATTTTGATGCTGTGCATGCATAGACACTAGTCTCTGCTAGGTTTTTGGGACCTTGAAGTGCTTGTGGAATGTCTACACATGCACTAAATTAAAAACAGAGAGCAATAGGAGTTACAAGATGGAAACACCAAACCAGAGTAGGGCAAGTAGCACCTCAACTGCAAGGAAGACCATTTAAACTCTATGGACTAGTAATTTTTTTTACTATTATATAGGGACAATGATTGTAATGATAATGTGTAGTTTTACCTAGGTTGGATGAAATTTCACAATTTGCCTGTTTTCACATTGTTGTATATCACCTGTTATGCCTTGCTTTGTATTCAGATCATATCTATACATGTATTGTAGGATTTCTCCACCACTCCATTTGGTGTATAAACTCAGCCTCCTCCTCTAAATAAATCTCTGTGTTGGTATCATTACATGTATGTATTTTGGGCTTTAGCACCCTCTGGATCAGTAGTTGGGTGGTAAAAGTTTAGGAGCCTCTGTACTCCATTCCTTAGGATAAAATGTTTAACAATGATGAATGATCCATTTTTCAAGGTGCATTAGAATCTTCCCCACAGTCATGAATCTGAAATGCCCTCCCTTCTTAAAATCCCTTAAAAGGTTGATACCACATGTACACTATACGCCATAGCTATATGTGTCATTTACTTTGTATTTCTTTCTATGTCACTGCGATGTTTGATGTTAAGTGACTGTTATTGTATGTTTAAAAGTTTCAATAAAAATATATTAAAAAAAAAAAATCACTTAAAAAGGTAACTTCACTTTTGTGGCGGAAAAAAATAGCAAATAAAAAAAAATTAAAAATAATATAGCATATACAATTGTGACTCAAGTCATATTATAGTTGAATGTTGTTAAAAATTACCTTTCCTTTCCAATTTGCAGCTCTGTAATTTTCTGTAAAATGCAATACAATAAGGCTATCTGGAGATGTTCTGTACAAAGAATTTGTACAGAATGCCACCCAGAAACATAATTTCCTGCTTCTGTTATTGGCTCACTTATTTTCCCAGACGTCTGCCCCAAGATACAAGTCAGATATCAGGCATCCCCTGCAACAAAAATGTAATTTTTGTTAAGATACCCCCAAAAGGAAATCATGTCTAAAGGGATGCAGGCCCTGCAATTTTCCTCATTAGAACCCTGCAGGTGCAGCACCTGATTTATAATTAAGAAACCACTTCCATTAAATGTACTTACCACATGGACACAGACAAACACACAGCAATTTCTTCAGAATAACAAAAGGTAGGATTCTGCAACAAAGTTTGTTAAAATCCTTGCAATGTACATAGATCACCAAGAGGGGAATGTTTTTTCTCAACAAAATTGGAGTTATGCTTTAAAGATACACACTAGTAAAACAACTTTTTTATTTTTTTCTGTATGCATATACTGTACATAGATTTGGTATGAATGAATTTTCATTGTGTCAAAACATATTCTCATATATTTCTATCACAGTCAGTCCATCTGTTTTTTATTGTTTTTTTATTATTATTTTTTTTTAATCAGTACACTCTTAGGGCTGAAATACTGAAAAGATAAAAGTGGAAATGGTTACCCTAGCTAATTTTTTGTTATTGGAAATACCCCCCTTTTCCTTCTGTTGGCAGTTACTGCACTAAATCAAAACTTACTGACGTAGAGGAACATACCATTGTACTCAAATACACAGAAGACTGTATTGAGCTATGATGGTATGATCTTCTCTCTAGGACTATAATGTTCATTGTAGCCATTGCATGCTGTTGTATTGGGTGTTTTACAGTAATCCTGCTCCCAAGATTAATGGAAGACTAAACTATATGTGATTCATTATGCTACATGATCACTTGTTGAATACTAAAAGATTTTTATATAAGATAATATCAAATACCTCCTTGAAATAGTTTTAAACACAAGCATTTTACGCTAATCCATTCACAGCATTTGGGTAAAAAATTTCTGTGCATTTGAAAGATCCCTGTCCTCAAACACGTACTTACTTTCTTATCACACCCATTGGTTTCAGGTCCCACCATGTCACTTCCCCTGGTTGCTGGGGGTAGGGGGGGTGACAAGCTAGTGCAATTGTCATTCAATTTGCTGGGAGGAGGACTACCTAAAAGAGTCTTTCACTATTAAAAAAAAAAGGTTTAATTGCACTTTAGAGAAGAAATTATTTCAGGAATTACTAAGGTCTGGAATTTTTCTTTGTGATAATAAACCCTGATTTACAGTGAGCATGCAACTTCAGGTATTTTTTTAATAAAAAATAATTAGATATGAAAAAGACGATGTGGGATCCCCCCTTTCTGACACTACCAAACAATGTAGCACCAGGCTTGAAGCCTGAAATACCAAAAAGGAGGGCAACAATCATGCAGCCCCCTGTCACAATAATGAATATCTGCATTCTTTTTTGCTTTGGAAAAGTGTTTTGGAATATGTCCCCACAAAAAGAGTCACCCTCACCCTCATTGTTCATGGGCACAAGGCTCTTCAATACCGTTGGCCCAGGAAAAGCTGCTGGCATGGGGGGTATATACAAATGTTCTACATATATTTTTCAGCTTGTGTTTGAACCTGAGGCATGTGGCATGGCATTGCACAGGCTAGTGCATGACCTCCATAGTTATCCGACACTTCCTGTGAAGAAACTATAGCACAAATCTCTCAATTCCTGGGTCTCTCAGTTTAGTAGTGGTGCAGGTGAGAGCTCCACAATAATTACATACGACACAGATACAAGCAGGTAGAGAATTCACAGACACATAGAGAGCTTCCTCATGTAGCTAGTAGTGATGAGCAGAACACCCCCTGGCTCTGTTCTACACCAGAACTCAAGAACAGGAAAAAAGTTCTGACCAGTTCCCATTTTTAAGGCTTATATGCAAGTTAAAAGTGTGTATACAGCACTGTATACAGAACTAAATGTAATGCTGTTAAACACTACACTACACTCACACTACACTGTACTCTCACTAAACGAACACTACACTATACTTACACTTACAATCAGTGTTGGTAGTAACTGCGTTTAAGTAAACGGCGTTACTTAACGCAGTTACTTTTGAGGGTAACGAGTAATCTATCAGATTACTCATTTTGTCCCTGTAACGCCGCTGCCGCTACTTTCGGCTGCGTTACCGCAATTACAGCTACCGCCACTAGATGGCAGTAGATGTAATTGTATTCAGGGGTCGGCAAGGTGTCTGCACACGGACACTGTGTCCTTGCAGTGTCCGCCGCGCCGAAACTAGTGACTCACTCTGCCCGTCTGCTGAAATCGGATCGCTCGGGGGCGGAGCCTCAGGCCTCCCTCGGGTTGTCCGCTCCCGCCTCCTGTTCGGCAGTGGCACCGCCCACAAAGTGGAGTCGTGGTGGAGACTGGAGAGAGACCTGCGTGCGCGGCTGTGCAGTGATCTCTCTGTGACTGACTGTCCAGCGCGGGAGAAGAACAGAGGAGGATTGTAACGGTAGGTAAGGTTGTGGTGGACTCACTGGACTGGAGGCCTGGGAACCCTGCTTGGCCTGCTTTAAGGGGGAATGTCACCCTGACCTGCTGTAGGGGGATCTAGGGGGGACCTGGGATGGCTGACCTGCCTGCCATTGCCTGCTCTAACAAAGGGGTATTTATAAATATGGGGGACCCTCACCCTGTCCTAGGCCTGCTCTAAATGGGGATCTAGGGGGCTCTAAAGGGGTATTTATAAATATGGGGGACCCTCACCCTGTCCTAAGCCTGCTCTAATTGGGGATCTAGGGGGTTGCCTGCTCTAAAGGGGTATTTACAAATATGGGGGACCCTCACCCTGGCCTAGGCCTGCTCTAAAGGGGGATCTAGGGGTCCCCCCTAGATCCCCCTTTAGAGCAGGCCTAGGCCAGGGTGAGGGTCCCCCATATTTATAAATACCCCTTTAGAGCCCCCTAGATCCCCCTTTAGAGCAGGCCTAGGCCAGGGTGAGGGTCCCCCATATTTATAAATACCCCTTTAGAGCCCCCTAGATCCCCCTTTAGAGAAGGCCTAGGCCAGAGTGAGGGTCCCCCATATTTATAAATACCCCTTTAGAACCCCGTAGATCCCCCTTTAGAGCAGGCCTAGGCCAGGGTGAGGGTCCCCCATATTTATAAATACCCCTTTAGAGCAGGCAATGGCAGGCAGGTCAGCCATCCCAGGTACCCCCTAGATCCCCCTTTAGAGCAGGCCTAGGCCAGGGTGAGGGTCCCCCATATTTATAAATACCCCTTTAGAGCCCCCTAGATCCCCCATTTAGAGCAGGCCTAGGCCAGGGTGAGGGTCCCCCATATTTATAAATACCCCTTTAGAGCAGGCAATGGCAGGCAGGTCAGCCATCCCAGGTCCCCCCTAGATCCCCCTTTAGAGCAGGCCTAGGCCAGGGTGAGGGTCCCCCATATTTATAAATACCCCTTTAGAGCAGGCAATTGCAGGCAGGTCAGCCATCCCAGGTCTCCCCTAGATCCCCCTTTAGAGCAGGCCTAGGCCAGGGTGAGGGTCCCCCATATTTATAAATACCCCTTTAGAGCAGGCAATGGCAGGCAGGTCAGCCATCCCAGGTCCCCCCTAGATCCCCCTTTAGAGCAGGCCTAGGCCAGGGTGAGGGTCCACCATATTTATAAATACCCGTTTAGAGCAGGCAATGGCAGGCAGGTTAGCCATCCCAGGTCCCCCTTAGATCCCCCTTTAGAGCAGGCCAGGGTGAGGGTCCTGCCTGCACTAAAGGGGGATCTATGGGGGATGGTTGACCTGCCTGCCTTTGTCTGTTCTAAAAGGGGATCTATGGGGGACTTGCCTGCTCTAAAGGGTGATGTATAATTATGGGGCACCCTCGCCCTGGCCTGCTCTAAAGGGGGATCTATGGGGGACCTGCCTCCCTTGCCTGCTCTAAAGGGGGATGCATAAATATGGGGGACCCTCACCCTGGTCAGGCCTGCTCTAAAGGGGGATCTATGGGGCACCTACCTGCATTACAGCGGGATCTATGGGGACCTGCCTGCTCTAAAGGGGGATCTACGGGAGACCTGCCCTGGCCTGCACTAAATGGGGATCTATGGGGGACCTACCCTGGCCTGCACTAAAGGGGATCTACGGGAGACCTGCCCTGGCCTGCACTGAAGGGGGATCTATGGGGGACCTTACTTTTGCCAGACTGGCAAAATATATATAAAACAACCAGTGGCAGTTACTTACAAAATGATATAGTCCAGGAGACTCCACCACCACCACAGGGCACTGGGCAGCAGGAAGTCCACCACCACCAGTCCACCAATGGTCCAACGCACACAGCCAGCCCACAAGAGGAGAGAGGCACAGACAGGCAGGCCTGAGGCCTGCAGGAGGACGGAGCCAGAGGGACCCGGACAACAGTGTGCCTGCCAGGCCAGAGGCCACACCACCACCAGCAAGCCCAGCACAGCAGGTACCAAAAAAAAAAAACTCAGTCAGTCACAGACAGTCAGGATTCAGGTCTCAGACCCCCACCACCCACCGGCCACCACACCACCACCAGCAGCGTGCCACACCACCAGTGTGCCACACCACCACCAGTGTTCCACACCGCCACCACCACCAGTGTTCCACACCGCCACCACCACCAGTGTTCAACACCGCCACCACACCAGTGTTCCACACCGCCACCACCACCAGTGTGCCACACTGCCACCACCAGTGTGCCACACTGCCACCACTCGTGTGCCACACCACCAACAGCCAGCCACTCCAGGCCGCAGGTACCAAAAAACAAAACAAAATATAATTACTCACAGTCAGGAGGACTCAGGACTCAGACCCCCACAGTGTGCCACACCGCCACCACTATTAAAGATCTCATAGAACGTAATTGCATTATAGAATATTTTAAAAAAGTCAGTTACTTTGCTGAGTAACTAATTACTTTTTCAATGTGGTAACTGAGTCAGTAACTCAATTACTTTTTGGGAAAAGTAATTTGTAACTGTAACTAATTACTTTTTTAAAGTAAGATGACCAACACTGCTTACAATACACATACACTACACTGACACTGTGTCGCAATAACTGAGCCCTGGTCAATCTATCTCCAACAACACACTGCAAAAGGTTCCTGTGGGAAGGAACTTTTTATAGTGTGGGGTGGGACTATGAGCACTAAGCCATGAATGGGGAAAGTCATCATGACTTTGTCCAATCAGTGCTCTGACCGTGCTCTGTGCCCTGATTAGGCCAGGTGCATTGCTCTAGCCAATCGAGGCCCTAGAATGCACTGTGTTTAGCGAACACCCGAATCAGCACCCGAAACAAATGCTCGGCCTAAACAGCTCGCCCATCTCTAGTAGCTAGGAGAAGCCGTGTTTTGTCTCATTAGCTCTGCTATATTTGTACTTTTTTTATCAAGTGCAGCTCCAACAAATAAATAAGTGATAATTAAATAGTAACAATAAATTTAAACAAAAAATAAATTCCATAAAGTCCACAAAAAATCGGTATGTTAACATAAAGAATAAATTAGGAAAGTTTGGTGTAGTCACTTCGGTGAATGCAGGTACAGTATAAAAACATATGCAGATAGATATCTACCACCTTCAGGTATAGTGCATATTCACCAGAAATATTGGCTGCCGTGACAGCAGCATGTGCCCCTTTTGACATATATGGAAAGCCCTCTGGAAGCGTGGCAGCGTTGCGTCTCCACTTATACCTTGAGTAGGACTCCCACTAGGGATAAATAAAGCTCACCAGGAGCCCAGTTAGATTATCCATAGTATAGTATGTTTATTTTGAGTATTATCCAGATAAAAACAGTATAAAACACAAGTTAAAGTTAGAACATGGATAGCTGCTGAGCGATTCTGAAACTGATAGTGTGTGTTAGGTTTTAAGTAAACAAACAACACAGGGAATACAACTATTCAAATACTGTACCTAGTTAAAATAACAGAAACATTTGAAAGCCTACATTGCCTTTAAGGTCATGATTCAACGGGCTTAAACGGGCTTCAACCTCTGAAGAACAACAAGTCAAGCCGGTTATATAAACTTTATATATATATATATATATATATATATATATATATATATATATATATATATATATATATATATATATACACACACACACACACACACACACTATATATATATATACAGTGGCTTGCGAAAGTATTCGGCCCCCTTGAACTTTGCAACCTTTTGCCACATTTCAGGCTTCAAACATAAAGATATAAAACTGTAATTTTTTGTGAAGAATCAACAAGTGGGACACAATCATGGAGTGGAATGAAATGTATTGGATATTTCAAACTTTGTTAACAAATAAAAAACTGAAAAATTGGGCGTGCAAAATTATTCAGCCCCTTTACTTTCAGTGCAGCAAACTCTCTCCAGAAGTTCAGTGAGGATCTCTGAATGATCCAATGTTGACCTAAATGACTAATGATGATAACTAGAATCCACTTGTGTGTAATCAAGTCTCCGTATAAATGCACCTGCACTGTGATAGTCTCAAATGTCAGTTTAAAGCGCAGAGAGCATCATGAAGAATAAGGAACAAACCAGGCAGGTCCGAGATACTGTTGTGGAGAAGTTTAAAGCCGGATTTGGATACAAAAGATTTCCCAAGCTTTAAACATCCCAAGGAGTACTGTGCAAGCAAAAAAATTGAAATGGAAGGAGTATCAGACCACTGATATGGATATGTTTATTTGTGAACCATTCCATTGTAGATTTTGCTTTATGTTTTGGATCATTGTCAGCAGACTCCATCAGGTTTTCTTCCAGAATGGTCCTGTATTTGGCTCCATCCATCTTCCCATCAATTTTAACAATCTTCCCTGTCCCTGCTGAAGAAAAGCAGGCCCAAACCATGATGCTGCCACCACCATGTTTGACAGTGGGGATGGTATGTTCAGGGTGATGAGCTGTGTACGCCAAACATAACATTTTGCATTGGTTTCATCTGACCAGAGCACCTTCTTCCAGATATTTGGTGTGTCTCCCGGGTGGCTTGTGGCAAACTTTAAACAACACTTTTTATGGATATCTTTAAGAAATGGCTTTCTTCTTGCCACTCTTCCATAAAGGCCAGATTTGTGCAGTATACGACTGATTGTTGTCCTATGGACAGAGTCTCCCACCTCAGCTGTAGATCTCTGCAGTTCATCCAGAGTGATCATGGGCCTCTTGGCTGCATCTCTGATCAGTCTTCTCCTTGTATGAGCTGAAAGTTTAGAGGGACGGCCAGGTCTTCGTAGATTTGCAGTGGTCTGATACTCCTTCCATTTCAATATTATCGCTTGCACAGTGCTCCTTGGGATGTTTAAAGCTTGGGAAATCTTGTATCCAAATCCGGCTTTAAACTTCTCCACAACAGTATCTCGGACCTGCCTGGTGTGTTCCTTGTTCTTCATGATGCTCTCTAAACGGACCTCTGAGACTATCACAGTGCAGGTGCATTTATACGGAGACTTGATTACACACAGGTGGATTTTATTTATCATCATTAGTCATTTAGGTCAACATTGGATCATTCAGAGATCCTCACTGAACTTCTGGAGAGAGTTTGCTGCACTGAAAGTAAAGGGGCTGAATAATTTTGCACGCCCAATTTTTCAGGTTTTTATTTGTTAACAAAGTTTGAAATATCCAATACATTTCGTTCCACTTCATGATTGTGTCCCACTTGTTGTTGAATCTTCACAAAAAATTACAGTTTTATATCTTTATGTTTGAAGCCTGAAATGTGGCAAAAGGTCGCAAAGTTCAAGGGGGCCGAATACTTTCGCAAGGCACTGTATATACTGTATTTATAAATCACACATACACACACGCTCTCTAGCCACTTTATTAGATACACCTGTTCAATTGCTTGGTAACACAAATTGCTAATCAGCCAATCACATGGCAGCAACTCAATGCATTTTGGCATCTAGATTTGGTGAAGACAACTTGCTGAAATTCAAACCGAGCATCAGAATGGGGGAAAAAAGGGGATTTTAGTGACTTTGAACATAGCATGGTTGTTGGTGCCAGACGGACTGGTCTGAGTATTTAAAAAATTGCTAATCTACTGGAATTTTCACGCACAACCAAGTGGCAGTTGTGTAGATGAAAATGCCTTGTTGATGTCAGAGGTCAGAGGAGAATGGGTAATCTGGTTTGAGATGATAAAAAGGCAACAGTAACTCAAATAACCACTCTGCATACCACAAGGTATGCAGAATACCATCTCTGAACGCACAACACATCAAACCTTGAAGCACTTGGGCTACAGCAGCAGAACCACACCAGGCGCCACTCCTGTCAGCTAAAATCAAGAAACTGGGGCTACAATTCGCACAAGCTCACCAAAATTGAACAATAGAAGATTGGAAAAAACGTTGCCTGGTCTGATGAGTCTCGATTTCGGCTATGACATTCAGATGGTAGGGTCAGAATTTGGCATAAACAACATGAATGCATGGATCCATCCTGCCTTGTATCAATGGTTCAGGCTGGTGGTGGTGGTGTAATGTGTGGGGGAAATTTTCTTAGCAAACTTTGGGCCTCTTAGTATCAATTGAGCATTGTTTAAATGCCACAGGCCAACCTGAGTATTGTTGCTGTTCATAGCCATTCCTTTATGACTACAATGTACCCATCTTCTGATGGCTACTTCCAGCAGGATAATGCACCATGTCACAAAGCTCAAATCATCTCAAACTGGTTTCTTGAACATGACAATGAGTTCTCTGAACGCCAATGGCCCCCACAGTCACCAGAAGTTACAGTGACAGTATGAAACCCTGTCACGGGTGACAAGGGTTAAGAGGAACCTAGGGTCATCATCCATACAGGTTGAGGGGCTCCAGGATGCATGCTAGGTACAGAGGAAACTAGTTGACAAAATATTGCTACTCAATTTTAAAAAAAATACAACAAAAAATAGGAAAAAAACAGCATCAATATTGTTTGGGCTGTCATTAAATTATACTTCTAAAATAACTTTGCCTAAATGTCATACCATTTTCTATTTCTTTATATGAAAAGTTAAGATCCAGAAACATACCTGTGACACCAAGATACAGTATGTTAATGTAGTGTGAACCTTTGAAGTTGGCATGTCAGCTTATCTTCTTTCAGGCTTGCATATTTAGTTTTGAACCTCTTCAACTTTATCGAGTCTGCTGAACCTTTCATTAATCCGATCATGTTACAGTTTATTTTTAATATTAAGAAATTGTGCACGCTTCTGTCCTAATTTTGTAAAAAGCTAACAAGAGATAAGGGCAAAAAAATATTTTTTCATACATTGAATGGTTTATCTGTGAAATATTAAGGGTTGTTTGGTTGTCTTCCACGGAATAGCAAATGCACGTATAGAAGCCAAGCTAAAAGAGCAGTGGTCAGTGACCTTTAAGTTGATTTAATACAGAGTTTTACAGGCTGTTCATTCAATATGTTCAAATTCCCCATGAGACATGGAAACAGTAAGAACTAAGAATGAACATCTTGGTTTTTTTTTTTTTTTTTTTATCGCAAAATAGTGAATTCATTTGTTAATAATATGTACCATTGAGTACTGCCCGTGATACTTTTTTTTATTTGCAGTAACGTTGAAACTTGGAAATTAGTGCAAATAAAAGAAGTATCACGAACAGTACTCAGATTTTCTTGTTGCAAGTGCACTCGTATGGCTACAATCACCTAAATTAGTAATTTGTAACATAGACATCTTGTTTAGTAAACACTTAAACAATAATACAGATGTGAATCTGACTACTTTTTTGGGCTTGCTTAACAAGTCTACAAAATAGTGTCATAAGGAATTATATCAAGAATACAAAACTAAAGTATATGGTTTTCTTTATTGCAGAGGCATCAAGGGCTGGATCTCTTAGGCCTCCTCAACAGCTGACTTATGATCCACTAGCTTTGTGCTGATAGCACTATAAACTGAAAAATCATTATAAAAACGTGTTGGCAGGTATTCTGTAGCTCCTGTAGAGTAACGATAATTATTTGCACAGGAATGCAGTAGTTAGCACTTGTCACAACTTTGGACACTCTCTATATTCAATCTATAGGTTTAAACAGTGCACAGCTTGTGTAGGTTTCTACAGTTTTTTCTTACAGTTGAAAAACTATACAGTAGTTGTAAAAAGTAAACCCCAAGCAAATGACATTTCCATAGGTGTGTGCAGCCTATTGCATTAGTGTGTGCACCCCAAAGTATGAATTTATTCACTAAAAAGGAAACTATGAGCACAAATCAGGGATCTGCAGCAGGCCTAAACAGCATTTTTTTTCTCAATTGATCTATATTTTGCAAATATCTTGCTATTTGTCCATAATTGCCAGTTTTTTGAATAAACCCCAAAGAGGGCAGAGTTCAGCTGTGCGCTGCATACAGAGGACATAGTTCAGGAGTGCGGTGTGTATAGAGGACATAGTTCAGGAGTGTGTTGCATACAGAGGACATAGTTCAGGAGTGCGTTCCGTACAGAGGTCATAGTTCAGGAGTGTGCTGCATACAGAGGACATAGTTCAGGAGTGCGCTCCGTACAGAGAACATAGCTCAGGAGTGCACTGTGTACAGAGGACATAGTTCAGGAGTGCGCTGTGTACAGAGGACATAGTTCAGGAGTGTGCTGTGTACAGAGGACATAGTTCAGGAGTGCGCTGTGCACAGAGGACATCGTTCAGGAGTGTGCTGTGTACCAAAAACATTGTTCAGAAGTCAACTGCATACAGAGGACAAAGTTCAGGAGTGCACTGTGTATAGAGAACATAGTTCAAGAGGGCCCTGTGTACAGAGGACGTAGTTCAGAAGTACGCTGTGTACAGAGGACATAGTTCAGGAGTGCGCTGCGTACAGAGGACATAGTTCAGGAGTGTGCTGCGTACAGAGGACATTGTTCAGAAGTGCGTGGTATACAGAGAATATTGTTCAGGAGTGCGCTGCATACAAAGCACATAGTTCAGGAGTACTCTGCGTATAGAGAACATAGTTCAGGAGTGCGCTGGGTACAGAGTATACAGTCCAGGGGTGTGCTGTGCACAGAGGACAAATTTCAGGAGTGTGCTGTATACAGAGGACAGACACTGTGTACAGAGGGCAGATTTCAGGAGTGTGCATCTCACAAGCTACTTTACAACCAAAAATGACTCTCCCCCTCCCACCTTAGTACTGAGCTCTCCTGCACAAATTTTCCCCAAACGAGCTCTTCTTTCACTCATGGACAGAAGTGGCTTTAAGTTACAACTACTGTACTTACTTATGTGCAGAGTGCAGGCTGCTACCACAAGACTAGAGCAGCTGGGCTTATCCTCTGCCCCCTCCTTTGCTCCCATAGAGATGTACAGGACAGGGCAGGCTCTGAGTGAGCCAACTGGAGTGTTGCGCTGTTGAAACCAGGATGCCAGGTTCCCAGTTGCCATTTGTTTGCACGTAAGGCCATTCCAGCTCTGAACCATTACGTGAAAGGCAATGTTGTGGCATTTTTCGGCAAGGTAGTCAGCCACAAGGTCCACGTTACTGCTGACACGTGGTCCAGCAAGCATGGTCAGGGACGATATATTTAATTCACAGCACACTAGTTAACTTTGCGTGCAACTTGGAAGGATGCAGGACAGGGCTCAGTGCTTCAGCTTGTTTTGCCGCTGTGTCACCATACAGCTGGTGGTGATGATGTGATATTTGTCAGCTCCACCCCCTCCTCCTCCTCCATGCTCTCCTCTTTTGAATTGTCCTATGAACCACCAGTATCCCCTAAGCGTTCAAGGGGCTATTCAACAAGTCAAGCTTAAAAATGGCATGCAGTGATTTAGCTGGACTGTCTAGGAGACAGGAGCAATACCGGTGCAGAGATTCTTGCACCTCTGCAGGGGCCGGCCCAGAGGTGGTTCATGCCACGCCAGCTGCAGCCAAGAATGGTGGTGTGTGATAATGGCACTAACCTCCTGTCTGTCCTTAAAGAAAGTTGACACATGTGCCATGCCTGGCACATGTCCTCAATTTGGTGGTGCAGTGTTTCTTAAACAAGTACCCAGGGTTGGAAGATCTGATAAAGCAGGCCAGAAGACCCTGTAGCCATTTCAGATGGTCATACGCAGCTAGTGCTCGGTTGGCTGAAATTCAGTGAAAATTCCACCTGCCTGTAAACCGCCTGATTTGTGACATGCCTACTAGGTGGAACACAAATTTGGCAATGCTGCAGCAGCTGCACATGCAGCAGAGAGCAGTCAATGAGTACCTGTGTGAGTATGGCACAACAACAGGTTTAGGCTAGCTCTGCTTTTTTTCGCTACGCCAATGGCTGCTGATAAAGGATGCATGTACTGTACTGTCACCATTTAATGAGGCGACAAGGATGGCGAGCTGTGACAATGCATGCATCAGTGACACAATCCCCCTTGTGTTCCTGCTAGAGCAGACTCTGTGTGGCAATATGGACAGGGCACTTGAGGCAGAGCAGCGGGAGGAAGAGGAGGACTTCCTTTACTCTCAAGGCCCACTTTCTGCAGACATCATTCTTGTGATGCCACAGAACACACACAAAGAGGAGGAGGAGGAGGATTCTGGCAGTTTTGGAAGCATTGAAGCAGAGGAAGTCATACGTCAAACCTTAAGAGATGGTTTTGCACCCCTAGAACCTTTGGGAGTAGTTCAGGACTTGGAGGAGGCAGTTCCCGATACTGTAATCCTAAGTGACCCCGAGGACTCTGCTTCTCATGCCTCCACAAACATGCAGTGCATGGGCTCCCTCATTCTTCAAAGCCTGCGAAAGGACCAGAGATCACTATTGGTTGGCAACCCTCCTTGAACACCGTTATAAGGGAAAAGTCTGGGAACTCATTCCATCCCCAAAGAGGGAGTAGAGGATGAAATATTTTGAGGACACCTTAAAGAGGAGCTTATGTAATGCCTTTCCAGACTCTGCTAGGTTATATTCTCATGGGAAAGCTAGTTTTGAAGCTTCTGTTGGTCGAGAGAGGAGCAGTGGAGAAGGGTGCTCCTTCAGCGATGTATTTCAAATGTTTTCTAGTCCTCGGGGGCCCAGGGCTGTCAGCTTTCACATCCCATCGGCAGCGTCTAAATCATATGGTGGGTGATTATCTAGGGGCGAAAACAGACATGGAGAGCTTTCCCACTGATGATCCACTGGGTTACTGGGTTATGAGAATAGACCACTTAGCAGAACTTGTCCAGTTTGCAATTGAGCTGCTGGTCTGCCCTACATCCAGCATGCTTTCCAAACAGGCATTCAGTGCTGCCGGAAGTTTTGTGACAGATAAAAGAGCGCGTCTGTCCACAGACTCCGTTGACCAGCTGTTATTTATCAAAATTACTAAGTCCTGGATTAGCAGCAGATATCAAGCCCCTGATGCCGATTAACAGAGGTGGGGGACTCGAGTCACATGACTTCACTTAAGTCAGACTTAAGTCACCAGTTTAAGGACTTGAGACTTGCTTGACTAAAATTAATAAAAGACTCAACTTGACTTTGACTTGGTATTCATGACTTGAGACTTGACTTCGACCTTGACTTGAGACATATGACTCAAAATTACTTTACTTTTTTAAGTTAATAAATATTTGCATTTTCTCAAGATCTGTTAAAGCAAAATTAATGTTTCTGACACCACAGTCACTTAAAACACCTCAGAGTGTTCTGATTTTTAGGACACTGGCTGTTTAACAATGGAAATACTTAACATATTTTTAGTGACTGTAGTGTTGAAACATGACCGAACGAAGGATTTTGAGCTGTTTGGGCATTCAAAGTGTTTAATATACCAAGAAAAAAGCACTAAGCAGTTTTGTTAATGTTGAAAATAAAATAAAACCTTTCCTGACCACTGACTTTTAACTGATTTAAAGGTGAAAATTGGGGAAGATCAGTATTTTGACTTGATTTGTGACTTGAACAAAATAAATGACTTGACTTGACTTGCTTGACTTCTAGCAGGGACTCGACTTGACTTGCTTGCTTTTCGCCACAGTAACTTGGGACTTGCTTGAGACTTGAAGGCTAGGACTTGAGACTTGCACATGTGTGACATAAGCCCCGTACACACGCACAGATTGTTGGCCGTAAATTGTTGGCCCACGTCCGATCTGCCGATTGTAGGCTTGTTAGTATGATGCTTCCGACAACCAACTGCGAATTTTCGGCCGAAAAAAATCTGGTGTGCATGCTATAAAATTTTTGTTGGCCAACAAAGAACGGCCGATTGTTCCTCAGTCAGTACAGATTTCGGCAGACAAAAATCAGATGAGCAAGACTGGGCATGCTCAGAGAAGAAAAAACACACTGAAAGTCAACCAGAACATGACATCACTTCTGAAGTTGGTTTTTGTTGGCCAACAAAAGTCCAGTGCAAGTCTAGAGCACATTTCAACCAACAAACAACACTGGACAAAAGTTGGCCGATCAGTTGGCCAACAATCTGTGCGTGTGTACGGGGCTTTACTCCCATGTCTGCAGATTAAGTGTTTTCTGGATCTGGAATCTCTGCAAGACTGTCTATGCTGCCTAGCTTTGTGGGTGTTGATTTTATCTGGAATAAATCTTTTGGTATAAGTTTCAAGGGCGCAAATAACACCTAAGGACCAATTTTTCTGCACCTGTTTGACAGGTGCATATCATTTAAATTTTTTACAGCAAGGCCAATTCTTGCTTTTATCAAGAGTACCTCTATAGGGTTATGGTGTGAAGACACCACCAATACCCAAAGCCAATTTTGTTTCCACCACTGTTTGACAGGGGCATTTCATTTACATTTTTGACAGCAAGGCAAATTCTTGCTTTCATAAAGAGTACCTCTAGAGGGTTACAGTGTGAAGGCACCACCAACATTCAAAGCCTGGTTTTTCTGCCACTGTTTGACCAGGGAATATAATTTACATTTTTGACAGCAAGGCCAATACTTGCTTTTATCAAGAGTACCTCTATAGGGTTACGGTGTGAAGGCAACACCAACACCCAAAGCCCAATTTTTTTGCACCTGTCTTTTCTGCGAAACAGACACCAGAATTTATACAAAACAATCTCTAATCTTGTTCAGATTTAACTAATTTGTGGCCTCATAATACAGATTGGCTCTCCAAGCCTTTGTTTATAAATAAAGAAAGCTTGTAGGGAAAATTTAATTTTTGCTGCAGCAGGTTCTTTACATGGTACAGATGCACCAATTTACAGGCAGACTAATGGGACCCCGCAGTCACTATATTTAAAGGAATTTTTAATTTTTATTGTTTCACTTTAAGCATCAGTAAATCCCTGCTCATTTGAAAATGATGTTGTAACAGATCAACCGAACCCTGACCGGGTACCTCCGGTGACGGATGCTCCTTGTGCTTCCCGAGGGCTCCAAGCACTCCACCAGACACGGTAACCACTTAAGACCCCACAAACCGCTGCAGCTTGGTTAGGGTCTCGTCATCTCTTACCCACCCTGGACCTATGACAAGGCTCCAGGTTCCCGTGGGTGAACCTCTCTTTCCCCAGAGAGGGCAGCAGGAACAATCTCTACACAAGCTCTTACAAGAGCTTAGTGATTATCCAAGGGAGTATGGAATACCATAGCAATCCCTTGTAGCATATTCCCCCAATAAGAGACAGGACTCTAGATTGAGGGTGAACTAGAACTCTTTATTAAACAAGAAACAGACTTTTATACAGTTTTCCCTGACAAGGTTACTGTCCAGGTGGACCTTGTGGAGAACTGGACATGACATTCACAATCCAATGAAAACAGAGCTTTAAACTCCCATACAGTGTACACAATCCCTCCCCTCTGCCTGATTACAGAAGCATATGCAGATTAAAGTGTATACAGTAACTAAACTAATTATCTAGCCATCTGGACAGAACAATTGTGAGGTCATTACCATTTGAGACAGGTAAACTTTAACACAATACACATTCCCTACAATACACAAACAATAGGGAAGTCTGTGAATGACAGTCTGTGTGTCTCTCTCACAGACAAGCATGGAATACACTGTGTAAGGTGGTATTAAATCTTCATATTTCTATATGAAGATATTGCTGACAAATATTGAAGCAATCTAAACCATTAATTATCTGTCTTTCACTCATAGTGCCGGTTGGTACCGTCACATATGTTTTTTCCAAACTTTTTTTTTCATTGATACATGCTACCAGGGCAGTACCTAGACGCCCATACTCATTGTATGCAAAATAACTCAAAATGGGCTCCAAACTTTTGCAATGTTCAAGAGTTCTTGTGTGAACTGAACAGGGGGGTGTTAGGCCCATCTCTAGTGCCCAGGATCATCCAGCACACCCCATACACACACCTATGAACATTTCATTTCCTATAGCATGCTGCATCACAAATTGCCATTGTTTTAGTATTTTGTTTTAAATAAAACACTTGTTTTTTTCACTCTTTGTTGCTTCTTTGTGCAGCTGCTCTCCTGCAGCAATTTCAGGTCTACAAGCATGCACTCCAGTGATGGCTGCATAGCATTTCTTAGGGTGGGTGTTCTAATACTGATGACCGTGCCTGGGTAAATAGTGTTGAAATGGCCTTCTTTATTCTCCATCAGCAGTTCTTTTGACAGGGGGACAGGGTTACAGTGCAGGAGTGCAATTTGGAGACGATAACTGAGCATTGTCACCCCATAACAGGAAGTGACTGACCCTGAACCTTCAAGGCAGGATCACAGAAAAGATGGATTTTAAAACTATTGGCTCTTGAAATTACATTAACATGTTAAAGATTACATGAGATTTTAGTGATTTCAATTACGCATATTTTTATTAGGTTCTATCTTAAAGCTAGGCTGGCCATAGATTGTTCATTTCTTTTCCATTAGTCAGCGGACTAATTGTAAAATTCTCTTAAACACTGTTACTGCCACCTCCCTACTTGCCAGCAGTGCTCACAACTTCCATCTTACCACAGCACAATTAAAAACCTCTACCCCTTCTTCCAATACAGTATGGTGATGAGAGCATTTAACTGCACATGAGCACTTTCGCAAAATTGCCATCAATAAAGCAGTGAGATCCCATTCATGTGCAGTAGTGAGTGGTCTGTAACTATCATGATATATTTTTTGCCATTGAATCCCTTTAAAACATGTGTGAATCGTTGATGAAAACATTCTTTCTGGTACAAAGCATGATGGATTTTTTTAAATGCTGTGTTTTTTATCTGACTTTACGAAAATGACAAAAAAATGTTTAAAAGATTACATATTAGTAAAAGGTTAAATTTAAAAATCAGACAAAATATAACACTTGTGGGGAAATGGGAAGGAAGGAGTTAATAAAGCGGAGCTCCGCCTCCAATGGAAAAAATAAAAGTCAGCAGCTACAAATACTGTAGCTGCTGACTTTCAAATATTAGAACTTACCTGTCCAGGGTTCCCGCAATGTCGGCACCCAAAGCCGATTTCCGTATCAGCTCTAGGGTGCTGCCACCGCCATCTAGGTTAAGGGAACCTGGCAGTGAAGCCTTTCGGCTTCACAGCTGGTTTCCTACTGCGCATGCGCAAAGCTCGCTGCACCTTGTAATTGGCCCAGCGGCGGAGGAAAAAGGAGGGGGCTGAACTTCTGAGGGACAGCGCCGTGACGGGAAGGGTACCTGTCAAAACAGTTACCTGTTCCCCCTCTCCCCCCTGAAAGGTGCCAAATGTGGCGCCGGAGGGGGGGAGGAAGCCTATAAGCGGAAGTTCTACTTTTGGGTGGAACTCAGCTTTAAGGATGGTTAGTGTTAACTAAGAATAAATAAATGGTTAAATAAAATAATTTTTATTAAAGATAAAAAACATTTTTTTCAACTTGAACTTTAAATTTGAGGCTGCTTGAAAGTGTTTCCAAAGCTTTTGATTTTAGATAGAGTGATAACACCTGCCAGGTTTTTATTGCTAACCATGCCCCTTCTTAGAAGATTAATTTCTTTGTTGAGGCTGTCACCTGAACTCAAATAAATTAAATCCAAACTTTTGAGTTGTAACCAGAAAGGGAATCAAAGGGAAATCTTCCACTGGGGAAGAGAGAGGAAAAGAGGGGAGGAGGTGGGAGGAGACAAGAAAAAAAAAAGGAATGGGGAAGAAAGTGATGGGTGAGAGCAGACTGCTTGAACAGTAAAGGCTTGGATTTGTTTTAGCTTTGGCTGGTGCATAGGATCTACCTGAAGACATAGTATCCATGCAGATGAAACTTGAAGTCACCATGGAAACCTATAGCAGGGTATCTATACTGTATACTATATGTATTCACTATATGCTCTACTCTGCTGCTTTGTACACCTATGTTTCTTTCTATAGAAGCTAACTTTTTACTTGACATCGCTGGTGTTGAGACTGTAGTCGAACAAGGGGCATATCTGGTCTGGCTTAAGGTTAAATCGGCTATCATAGGTTTTATCCACTTTTGGATGATTGCTCACAGCCATCAATAGCCTTTTCAGTTGGTAAGTTAAAAGGGATGGTGCTCATTCAACTGTATGTGTAAATTTAGCTCCGACTATTCAGCTCTGTAAACAAGCCTGATATAACAAAGCAGTAAATGTTAGCCTGGTAAACATGTAAAAATTAGTCTAAAGCTCCACCTGTTGACCAGAAATGCAAATTTAAAAAATCATATGCAATATTTATTTTTATTTTTTTTACCTTGTTTTAAATGCATTTTGTTTTAGTCCTATTTATAACAAAACACATAAAACACTATACATTTCCCTTAAAGAAAAAAAAAGAGAAATAAATGTTTCAGAAGAGAGGATCGAGTAGCTCATTTCTAACTAAGGACACAATTATTATATGACCCCAAGGCACACCCTATATCTGTCATGCACAAAATGAAAGAAAAGTGTAACAAAACCAGGTGAACAGTTTGTGACAGACAGGAAACTGCTGTAAATCGCACAGATTGGAAAACTGTCAGATGTGTCACAAATGCAAAAAGAGCAATCATATGCCAAGATGAGTCAATCAGATGATGTGCAGGATATTGACATTGTGCATCTGCCCAAGTAAATAGGATACCTTTGAATATAAATTGATCAACAGAAAATCAACAGAAAATTTTAAGAGCCAGTCATTTCTACCAAACACAAGCTTTTTTTGGAATTAGTGAAAAGCATCTGGAAGAAAAAGGGCATGTGTACTTTGACTTACTAAAAATATAAAAGTTTTATGTTTTACATTGTAAGCCGCATGGTTTTTATCTATAAATCAGTAATTTATATATACATATGAACACTTCTATATCGGGAAAACCCTAAGGAATCCGGACCAAGGCTTAAGGTGCTGAAGCCTGAAACCAGAAGGAAAAAGGTCAGAGAGAAATGAATGGAGACCAAAGAAGAGAAAAAGGGGAAAGGAAGGAGAGCCAGGGATGGAAAAACGGGGGGGGGGGGAAGGGGGAAGAAAAAGAATGGAAAGGAGAGGGGAGTGGAACGAAGAGAGGGGGTAGGGGGGGGGGGGGAGACAAAGGGAAAGAATGAAAGGGGGAAAAAAAAGGAAGAGAAATGAAGAGAAGAATTGAAGGTGGAGGGCTGGTGGGATTTTAATGGTACCGTAACTCAAAAAATAGGAAATGATATATAAAACATGAACATTTATTAATCCATATTAAAAACAAGATAGAACATGAAACAGTACATATCAAGTTACAAAAAATAGCACAGATGTATGTTGTTAATAGGAAGGTAGAACTCGGAGCGGCAACATGAGCATAAGAAAATCCAATGAAGACTCATCAGAATGAACCCAACATGTTTCGCGGAATTAGTGAATCAGCTTCTTCAGGGGTATATAGCGTACTGTAAACGAATGTGCCTTAGTTAACCTGCATGATATAACAACAATCATAAGTGACAACATCATAAAAAGACATTCTCAAACAATGCATGCATGCATGGAACTCCCAAACGTGCACCCAAAAGTTGCCCCCATGCCAGCGCACCGAAATGGCCCCAACTGGGTATGTGCGCATCCCAGGAAAAGCTACTTAAGACTAACAAAGATATTCTGATCAAACCATCAGACAAGGGGGGAAACATCGTTATTATGTCCCCCCTCCAATACGAAACAATGTGTCTTTAAGTCCTATGCTTCCGGGAATGATATCGTCCCATTGCACAGGATTGTATTAAGGACTTCATACAAGATTACAAGTCCTTGTGTTTGGATGCCCTTATCCAGGGCCTCATTGACAAGGACACGCATAATTTCTTAACCATTAAACATCCCAAGACCCCCACCTTCTACACCTTACCGAAGGTGCACAAAAATCTCCAACATTGTCCCGGGAGACTCATCGTCTCTGGCAATGAATCGCTCACCTAAAACGCTAGCAAATTTGTGGACTCGTTCCTACTGCCTCATGTGTTGGGACTTCCTTCCTATATACGTGATACCACAGATCTTTTGAAGCACCTAGAGGAGATCCAGGTTCCTCTGGATGCCCTGCTCGTTGCCATAGATATTGAGGCTTTGTACTCAAGTATCCCGCACGACCAGGGCAAGTATCTTGTATGAGCAGGCCAGAGTTCAGAAAAAAAAAGTGCCACTGATGGGCACTGATATGCTGCACTGATGTGGTGGTGCTGATAAGCTGCACTAATAGCACTACCAGGTCAGGAGTATGCAGCCCAGAGTTCACAGGAGAGGAGTATACAGCGTTCACAGCGTCTGTTAGCTCACGCTGGGTAGCCAGCTCCGCAAAGACAGGGGGAAGTTATTCTCCCTTCAGGTCCCAGCATAAAAGCTTAGCCCACTCGGTCAGAATTTGCGACACCAGGGCAATAGCATTTACCGGTCTAATTGGCGAATCAGCCACAGTGCACATATGGCAGTCCAGAGCATCTGCCCTCTTATTAGCTGGACCTGAAAAGGTCGGGGACTCCTCAACCGGGATGAAGATAACTCAGTTTGATCTGGAAATCTGCAAATCCACTACAGGTGGGACCGTCCACCTTTTACGCAGTAAATCCTCATAAGGATACCACAAAAAAAACGCCTAGCAACCACTGCGTTTTGGACAATCCCACTGTTTGGTGACAATGTTGTCAAGGTAAGCTGAAAGAGGAACACCCTTGCCACTTTGTAGGGCCTGTGGGTGCCAAAAGGAACCGGTGCCTCTGACGTAGCGTCAACCGCAACATCCATTTTATAATTTTCACGCACTGACACAAACAGTGCATCCACCAGCGCCTATTTAGCGCGGCTAGTGGAGCAGAGGAATTTTCCGCACTATCTAAGCACTCAGGGTGCGTGGGCACAAACCCAGTAGGGTCGCTATAAACTGAGCTCACCCCGAAAACATAACAATCACGCAAGGGGACACCGTCCAAGACCACCTATTGGACCGCACAAAAAACAAGGGGGTCCCCCTCCGAGCCCAACATAGAGGACATAATAGGACATGGCCCCTTCAAAGAGGGCTGCCCGCTGTGACGCAGACACGCAGGCAGGGTGCCCTCGCTAAAACAAGGCAGGTGCCCCACACAATAATGGGGGCAATACTGTCATTGAAAATGAAGAGCCCCCACAGCGCCACCCAGTCCAAGGGAGGTGCCAAGCTGACCATATGGCCCAACCGCAATTACATTGATTTCATGAGGGGGGAGTGAAAGACCCAAAGTAACCGAAAATGTGCAATTCCAATTCCTAATTCTAAGTGCATTGGGACTTAAAATTTCCTCTGTCCCCCTGAAAAGTCCCTCAAATATCGGTTAAGCCTGTCAGACAAGTCCACCTATTGGGGATTCTTGGGATGGTGTGGAAATGATGCTGTACTGTTCATAAATTCAAAGCAGAGTTGCAACTCTCGTGTAGGCTACTTGTACTACAGTAGGATCAGAAGATGTGTGACTTTCAGCATTGTCACTGTTAAATCACAGTCAGCACCTGGCCTCGCCTAATTCTGCCCACTGCGTTTTGGTAGACAGTTCTGCCTTGGTTGGTGAAACCCACCCACTGTGAGCTGAAATGTCTAGGAGGGGTTGCATGTGAAACACTAATAAAGCATTTAAGCCAATCAATAAAGGTAGAGGAAATTTTACTTTATGGAGGTGTATCATTTAATAACTGGAATTGGGACTTGATTGGAGTGTCAAAGTTTTAAGGAGTGAGATCACTGTAATGGTCCTGAGACCTGGGCTTAAGAATAGCTGTCTGTGTAGCAGCAGTGCAGGTCACAAGTCTTCCATGCCATCTTGTCATTAGATGACTTAGCTGCAGCACCCCCCCCCCTGCTCCCCCGCCTTCTCCTTTAGCTCATACAATCCATAACCTTATCAAGCCAGACACCGCTTCCCAATACCCATCTCAGGGCCCATAAAATTGTCCGACTTAGCCACTTCAGTGACTGGAAAGTTAACAGACTTGTGTCATAAATACCTTAGTTGAAATCTGTACAATACACATATATGTCTCTCTGTAGAATGCATCATTCCAGTATATTCCAAAACTTCCAAAATAACATAAGCACAACCAGAATATAGACATATTTACTTTTATCAATTAATTTGTAAAGTTTAAAGTTTAGACACCCCTATGTCAGATCATGTGGGGAACCACTGGCACCACTTATTCTTCCTAGGTAAAGTAGACATCTGAAACCTGCCATAATTACAGTATATTTGTTTTGAAGCAAATTTCACGCTGGACAATAATCGGCTGGTTCGTAAACTGTAAACTGGAGATATTCAGAGCTATGAATACTTACCGAAAATGGTTTCTGGGACATGGTCATAACCAGAAATCCCAGAAATCACTCCTCAGATGCTAAATTGGTCAAATGACCTCTGTCAACACCCCTTTGATCCCAAATAAAAAAAGGACTGCCAGGACAGTTTGACAGTTCTCATGTACCATCAAACCAGGAATATCTGTCAAGTTTGAGAACTGATAATACCTGGTTTATTGACTGAACTCTGCTAAACCCTGTAATGGATGTACCGTATTTTTCGCCATATAAGACGCACTTTTTCTTCCCCAAAACTGGGGGGGAAAAGTTGGTGCGTCTTATACGGCATATCCACATTTTGCCTGCTGCCTGCTGAGTCCTGACGTCGCAATGGGGGCGGCGCCTGTGCGTGCGTCAGTCACGCACCGTCACCGCCCGATATCCTTCCCGCCGGATCGAGAGAGCCGCCGCCAAAGAAGACAGAAGAGGACGAGAGGAGCAGCGCCGTGGACGGTTCCAGGAATCCCGCCGCCGTCAGAAGAAGAGGACGAGAGGAGCAGCGCCGTGGACGTCTCGCAGGCAGCCCAGGAGAGCAGGTAAGTGAGCCGACCTGTGCCATGCCTGTACCACCACCTGTGCCATGCCTAAAGCACCACCTGTGCCATGCCTGTACCACCTGTGCCATGCCTAAAGCACCACCTGTGCCATGCCTGTACCACCACCTGTCCCATGCCTAAAGCACCACCTGTGCCATGCCTAAAGCACCACCTGTGCCATGCCTGTACCACCACCGGTGCCATGCCTAAAGCACCACCTGTGCCATGCCTAAAGCACCACCTGTGCCATGCCTAAAACATCACCTGTGCCATGCCTATACCCTCACCTGTGCCATGCCTGTACCCTCACCTGTGCCAATCTTTTTTTTTCTAGATTTTCCTCCTTTAAAATTGGGTGCGTCTTATATGCCGGTGCGTCTTATACGGCGAAAAATACGGTAATAATGGTTAATAATGGTTATAGTGAAATGCCTATTTCACCTTATGGTGCATGCCTTACTTATATACATATGTTACTGATGAGATTTACTACCTTACTCAAAATGCAGCTAGATCACCCCTCCCTTCATGGAATCCAAGATGGCACCTCCAGAGAGAGACTTCACTCAAAATAGAAGACCTCGTCATGTCCTGGAAGAAAAGCCTAGACACATAGATACTTCAATCATCCCATCACCACCTTATACGTATTATATATGACTATTTCCTGGAATTAATTTCTTGAGTCTTTATAAAGACAAAAGAGGAACAAATAAATACAGAAACAAACTACTCTGACAACTGTATCAGCGTTTGATTTATTCTCTGTACGCACATAACTATATTCTGAAATTAGGAGAGGGGCAGATATAATCTCGGACTGTTTTGGTCCCTATGCAAAACATTTGGCACCCCAGATGGGACCTTGGGTTCTGTCCAACGGTAGCCGATAAAGAGGAAGCTGAGAGAAATCAACACAGACGAGGGGCAGAGACTGATCACCTCTATATATACGGTAAGACATATTTTAAAACCTTACCTGTCTCTGTGATTGGTTATCTCTGTGGTGTCCGCATCGGCTGCCTGCGGTCAGCAAAGACAGGTAACGTAATTTGCCCAAGGTCTATTAACAAGGAACCTGTATAATTTATATCTGCTGCCTGTTTTGTTATATATGTGCTGGCTTGTGGTGGGGTGACGAGACGGTCAGAAGGGAAATACTGTCACAGATGAGATCACTCCCCTCTGAGCCATTTGTTAATGCGTGTTTGCACGAGTGCTGGGGGGAGGAACCCCTCTCGCATAGGCCATGTTAGTGCAGGCAGGTGTTGCTGCACGAGGAGCCTCCCGGGAGGAGGGAAAAACACATTTAATGCTGGGATCCTGTGCAACAGGTTTCATTCTGACGGTTTTAGCCTCCCTCTAATGAGTCAGTAATGTCACGTGTGTCATGTCTTGAGCTCCTATGTGTTCTGTTATTTAGAGGCCCTTAATTAGGAAAACATTTGTCTCCTGAACATGGCACCTGAAATGATATATATTGAATTTAAGCTATCTTGCTAGACAGATCTGTATTACTTGCTTCCTGTTTTTTTTATGTGACAAGCGCTGCTGCAGACACACACACGCTATCCCTTACTCAACGTATTCTTTTTCCTGTGTAGTGTGACGTACTCATGTATATATATATATCCACAAAGCTAACAAGACACACGCAGAGTGTGGGACTAAGAATCCAGCATTCACACACATATACAATTATTTCTGTAAAATTCAATTGTTTTGCCATTTATTGATATTGAGCGTAGTAATAGTGGATAAGAACACTGTTTTATCAGGAAAAACATTTGCCTGTAGTTCCCTATGCGTAGGGGAGACTTGGTGCAAAGTTTTGAGAATTGGCTTCTTGCCAAGGGGGGGTTCAAATGTAAATATCTTTGTTCCTATGTAAGAGAGGAGCAAGAAGTCAAACACTATATTGGGTAATCAATCTCACTCACCCAGCGCTGTATAACAGAAAATTGATATAAAAATTAATATAAAACACAAAGCCCTAAAGGCTGAAGCTGCTGCTATAACCAAATTGATGCAACATAAAAACATGTGTAACTGATTAAACTCAAAACAAGCTAATCTGTAACACTAGCAGCGCTTACATATAGTACATATAAATGGTTAAAAATAATCGACTGAATGTCCATCAGCAATCAAATGCACCAGCTGGAGATATGGATATCATTGAGCCCAATGCAAAAACAGTCCACATATAAGTGCAGATGACAAAAAATGGTAGACACATAGATACTCCAGTCATCCAATCACCACCTTATACGTATTATATATGACTATTTCCTGGAATTAATTTCTTGAGTCTTTATAAAGACAAAAGAGGAACAAATAAATACAGAAACAAACTACTCTGACAACTGTGTCAGCGTTTGATTTATTCTCTGTGCGCACATAACTACAGTATATTCTGAAATTTGGAGAGGGGCAGATATAATCTCGGACTGTTTTGGTCCCTATCCAAAACAACCCAAGGACACTGCAAATATTCTTCCTTCTCAACCCTGTTTTATTTCTCCATTGTTGTAATATTTATTTATTTATTTATTTATTTATTTATTTATTTATAACACCCTTTTCTCTGTATTTATTTTATTTACACCAATTTGACCTTTTCATTATTAAACCTCCGAGTTAAAACTCTCTGACCACTTGACCTCCAGAAGTTTTACCCCCCTTTCTGACCAGGCCATTTTTTGCGATACAGCCCTGCGTTACTGAAAGTGGCGCGGTCCTGTAACACTGTACTCAAATAAAATTTGTGTCCTTTCTTCCTACAAATAGAGATTTCTTTTGATGGCATTTGATCACTTCTGTGTTTCTTATTATTTGTGCTAGAAACCAAAAATGACCGACAATTTTGAAAAAGAAAAATGTAAAAAAAAATCGAATTTTTTCATCAATTTAGGCCAATATGTATGTGTCAGAATGTTTATACTGCTCTGATAAACAGTGTCTATTTATGTAAATAAGCAAAGATCTGTCAAGTGAGGAGATTCTCAACTTATTTCCATTAATCAATAAAAATGCAAGATCATTTTGAATGACGCTAAACTGAAAATAAGGAGAATACAATTCTGTGCAAAAATATATATATTTATTAAATACTTCAGTGCAAAATACAATGTCAAAAATCGAATTGGTGATAAACACAAAGTTTAAAATAAGATGCAATAAAATGTATCACACAGGTAATATGAAAATATAATCAAAGAATATTATCTCAGAATAGTAAGATCACCATAACCAATGACTTCTAGAATATGTTTAATAGTCTACCAGTAGGACATAAAAGATGGTAACCAAAATGACAGATTTGACACGTGACTTCTCTCATCCAACAGATATTCATAATACCAATATTTTAAATAAAGTTACATGGATACAAATTGTTATACCATGTACTGGAACTTATTAAAAGTCAACCTGCTGTGGGTGCGTCATGGGCATGTTGTAACATTAGGCCTCTAAATGTAGTGGGAAACTACCCACTGTTGAAGACCATTCTTAGATGTCCTCATTAATAAACCATCCTGAATTTTAAACTGAGATTTGATTCTCACAAGTAATCAGAGGTCTTCCTTTTGGGCATAATCTTCCTCCGATAGGGGGTTGTTAATAGGATCCTCAATGTGCTTACAAAAAGTATAGGATCTTCTTTTTGGCTTTTAAATACAGTAGATCCTCACTTGTGGATTCTTGACTCCATTGTGCCACATTTTTTGTAGTTTGAGCGCTAGCTCGTTGTCTAGTGACAGCTTCAATGTATATCAGTCCTAGTAAATTATCTATGTCTACACTTGTTCCATTGATGGCTAGAGATGTATAGAACTGTTCGCCGGCGAACAGTTCCCGGCGAACTTAGCATGTTCGCGTTCGCCGCTGCCGGCGAACATATGCGATGTTCGGTCCGCCCCCCATAAGACATCATTGAGGCAAACTTTGACCCTGAACTTTACAGTCAGCAGACACATTTCCAGCCAATCAGCATACCTCCCTCCCACACCCTCCCACCTCCTATAAATAAGCAAGGGCAGCATCCATCTTAGATCATTCTGAAGCAGTGTGTGTAGTGAGAGTAGGGAGAGAGCTGCTGCTGCTGCTGCTGCTGCTGCTGTTAAGCTAGGGACAGTTAGTCAGTGTTCCTGGTCTTGCAGTGTTCTTGGTCCACTACTGCTGTAATATCAGCACCCCAAAAAGCCCTTCTAAGGGCTGGTATTTGTGTTTTGTTTTTTTTTTTATATATATATATATATATATATATATATATATATACCTAGCGTCCCCAAAAGCCCTTTTAAGGGCTGGTAATTGAGTTGTTTCTTCATATATATATATATATATATCTATATCTATCTAGTGTCCCCAAAAGCCCTGGTAATTGAGGATTTTTTTTATTTATATATATACATATATATATATATATAGTGTCCCCAAAAGCCCTTTTAAGGGCTGGTAAGGTAATAGAGTTTTTTCTTTATATATATATCTATATATATCTATTGTACACTGCAGTTGCCTGCCCGCTGTGTGTGAGAGGCCACAGACCTACCACAGACTGTACTGTGTGCACACCACACTCATTTCGGGTGGCACAGGCACAGTACCTGGCATTTTAAAAAATATTTTTTTTTTCCTCTGTCATAATTGCAGTGAGTGCTGTGTCAGGTCCACAGAGTGCACTGTACCCACTGCAGTGCACTGCCCACCACTGATATATATACGGTGGCACAGCATCTTGTTGCAATAAATTGAAAAAAAAAAATATTTTTTATTATTGCAGTTGCCTGGGCTGCCAGTTACTGTCAGGTCCACAGAGTGTACTGTGCCCACTGCAGTGCCACTGTGTGCCCACCCACCACTGATATATAAGGTGGCACAGCAGCTTGCAAAGTAAAAAAATATATATATATTTTTTAATTGCAGTTGCCTGGGTGCCAGTGACTGCTGTCAGGTCCACAGAGAGTGCACTGTGCCACTGCCCACCCACCACTGATATATAAGGTGGCACAGCAGCTTGCAAAGTAAAATAAAATATATTTTTTTAAAATTGCAGTTGCCTGGGTGCCAGTGACTGCTGTCAGGTCCACAGAGAGTGTACTGTGCCACTGCCCACCCACCACTGATATATAAGGTGGCACAGCAGCTTGCAAAGTAAAATAAAATATATATTTTTTAAAATTGCAGTTGCCTGGGTGCCAGTGACTGCTGTCAGGTCCACAGAGAGTGTACTGTGCCACTGCCCACCCACCACTGATATATAAGGTGGCACAGCAGCTTGCAAAGTAAAATAAAATATATATTTTTTAAAATTGCAGTTGCCTGGGTGCCAGTGACTGCTGTCAGGTCCACAGAGAGTGTACTGTGCCACTGCCCACCCACCACTGATATATAAGGTGGCACAGCAGCTTGCAAAGTAAAATAAAATATATATTTTTTAAAATTGCAGTTGCCTGGGTGCCAGTGACTGCTGTCAGGTCCACAGAGAGTGTACTGTGCCACTGCCCACCCACCACTGATATATAAGGTGGCACAGCAGCTTGCCAAGTAAAAAAAAATATATATTTTTTAATTGCAGTTGCCTGAGTGCCAGTGACTGTCAGGTCCACAGAGTGTACTGTACCCACTGCCCAACACTCCTATAGGGTGGCACAGCACCTTGCACTCATAGTACACAACACATTAAAAAAGAAAATGACAGGCAGAGGCAGGCCACCCCGCAAGGGCCGTCGTGGTCGTGGTGCTGTGATTTCCTTAGGCCCTAGAATAATGCCCAGTGTTCAGAGGCCACCACAGACCCTGAACTCAAAAAATTCTGAGGCCATAGTTGACTGGCTTACACAAGACACCCAATCGTCTACAGCTTCCGCTCGGAACACTAATGCACCATCCTCCTCCAGCTCAGCTTCGGGCACCTCTCAATTTACCACTCGCCAGCCCGCCGGCACCACCACCAACACTAGCACCACAGCCGCTTCACTTGATCCGTCAGAGGAGTTATTTTCACATCAGTTTGAAGAAATAAGTGATGCGCAACTATTAGTGCCAGAGGATGTAGATAACGGGGATATGTCTCAGTCAGGCAGCATTATACACATGGACGTACATTGTGATGATGATGATGTTGTACCTGCTGCTGCTGCCTTTGCTGAGTTGTCAAGTGAAGCGGCTGATGATGACGATGTGTCTGTGGATGTCACCTGGGTGCCTGCTCGAAGAGCAGAAGAAGAGGGGGAAAGTTCAGATGGGGAGACAGAGAGGAGGAGGAGACGAGTTGGAAGCAGGGGGAGGAGGTCATCGCAAGGAGCTAGTGGCGCAGTCAGACAGCATGTAGATTCGGCACCCGGGGTCAGCCAGACAGCACGCCAATCAACGCAAGCTGTTGCCACCACCATAATGCCGTCCTTGCAAAGCTCAGCAGTGTGGCATTTTTTTTGTGTGTCTGCCTCTGATATCAGCGATGCCATTTGTAACCTGTGCCAAAAGAAACTGAGTCGTGGGAAGTCCAACACCCACCTAGGTACAACTGCTTTGCGAAGGCACATGATCTCACATCACAAACGCCTATGGGATCAACACATGAGTAAAAGCAGCACACAAACTGAAAGCCACCATCCTCCTCCTGGTCCAGCATCTTCAGCCACGTCAACCACTGCTGTCCTCCATGCCCCCTATCAACAACCCGCCCCTCCGCCTCTCACCTTCAGCAGTTCCTGCTCGTCACCTGCCCACAGTCAGGTGTCTGTCAAGGAAATGTTTGAGCGTAAAAAGCCAATCTCGCAGAGTCACCCCCTTGCCCGGCGTCTGACAGCTGGCTTGTCGGAACTCTTAGCCCGCCAGCTTTTACCATACAAGCTGGTGGAGTCTGAGGCCTTCAAAAAATTTGTCGCTATTGGGACACCGCAGTGGAAGGTACCCGGCCGAAATTATTTTTCACAAAAGGCAATCCCCAACCTGTACTCTATTGTGGAAAAGGAAATCATGTCACGTCTGGCACACAGTGTTGGGGCAAGGGTCCATCTGACCACTGATAGCTGGTCTGCAAAGCACGGTCAGGGCAGGTATATAACGTACACTGCGCATTGGGTAAACCTGCTGGCGGCTGCCAAGCATGGAATGCGTGGCTCTGCTGCAGAGGAGTTGGTGACACCGCCATGACTTGCAGGCAGGCCTGCTGCCACCTCCTCTACTCCTCCTACTCCATCCTCTTTGCTAACCTCCTCGGCTGAGTCCTCTTCTGCTGTTGCGTCTTGCTCCACACCAACTGCACCCCCCCAGCTCCCCAGGGGCTATTCCACATGCCGGATACGACAGTGTCACGCTGTCTTGGGGTTGACTTGCCTGAAAGCAGAGAGTCACACCGGACCAGCACTACTGTCCGCCCTGAATGCACAGGTGGATCAGTGGCTGACCCCGCACCAACTGGAGATCGGCAAAGTGGTGTGTGACAACGGGAGCAATTTGTTGGCGGCATTGAATTTGGGCAAGTTGACACATGTGCCGTGCATGGCACATGTGTTGAATCTGATTGTGCAACGTTTTGTGCAGAAGTACCCAGGCTTACAGGACGTCCTCAAGCAGGCCAGGAAGGTGTGTGGCCATTTCAGGCGTTCCTACACGGCCATGGCGCACTTTGCAGATATTCAGCGGCGAAACAACATGCCAGTGAGGCGCTTGATTTGCGACAACCCGACACGTTGGAATTCAACACTGCTAATGTTCGACCGCCTGCTCCAACAAGAAAAAGCGATCAACGAGTATTTGTATGACCGGGGTGCTAGGACAGCCTCTGCGGAGCTGGGTATTTTTTTGCCACGCTACTGGACGCTCATGCGCAATGCCTGTAGGCTCATGCGTCCTTTTGAGGAGGTGACAAACCTAGTGAGTCGCACTGAAGGCACCATCAGCGACATCATCCCATATGTTTTTTTCCTGGAGCGTGCCCTGCGAAGAGTGCTGGATCAGGCCGTAGATGAGCGTGAAGAGGAAGAGGAAGAGTTGTGGTCACCATCACCACCACCAGAAACATCCTTACCATCGTTTGCTGGACCTGCGGCAACACTGGAAGAGGAGTGTGAGGAAGAGGAGTCAGAGGAGGAATGTGGCTTTGAGGAGGAGGAACACCAACCACAGCAGGCATCCCAGGGTGCTCGTTGTCACCTATCTGGTACCCGTGGTGTTGTACGTGGCTGGGGGGAAGAACACACCTTCAATGACATCAGTGAGGACGAGGAATTGGACATGAGTAGCTCGGCATCCAACCTTGTGCAAATGGGGTCTTTCATGCTGTCATGCCTGTTGAGAGACCCTCGTATAAAAAGGCTGAAGGAGAACGACCTGTACTGGGTGGCCATGCTACTAGACCCCCGGTATAAGCAGAAAGTCTGTGATATGTTACCCAATTACCGGCAGTCACAAAGGATGCAGCAGCTACAAAATAAGTTAAAAACTATGCTTTACACAGCGTATAAGGGTGATGTCACAGCACAACGGGAATCCAACAGGGGAAGAGGTGAAAGTAATCCTCCTCCTACCACCACAACCACGCCGGCAAGGACAGGACGCTTTACAGACTTCTTGTTGATGGAGGACATGCGGAGCTTTTTTAGTCCTATGCATCGCCACAGCCCTTCGGGGTCCACCCTCAGAGAACGACTCGACCGACAGGTAGCAGACTACCTTGCCTTAACTGCAGATATCGACACTCTGAGGAGCGATGAACCCCTTGACTACTGGGTGTGCAGGCTTGACCTGTGGCCTGAGCTATCCCAATTTGCCATTGAACTTCTGGCCTGCCCCGCTTCAAGTGTGCTGTCAGAAAGGACCTTCAGCGCAGCAGGAGGTATTGTCACTGAGAAGAGAAGTCGCCTAGGTCAAAAAAGTCTTGATTACCTCACGTTTATTAAGATGAATGAGGCATGGATCCCGAAGGGACTGACAGTGGGGGATGCATTTGACTAAAAAAGGCCTGGTGATGACTGAGATGCCTTGGCCTAAAAATGGTCCACACGCTGCTGTATATAATCATTCTCTGCATGCCGGATGACTTACGTGACGTCTCCGCCACCAACTACGGTTCAAGCCGCAATGTTTTAGTGCACTTTCTGCCTTAAAACCTCAATTTTTCAGGCCGCTGCTACAGCAGCGGCTGCAACAATACCTACTTTTTCATGCATGTGTACATGCCTAATTTTTCTGGCCTCTGGTGCTACACTGTGGCTGCAAAAAAACAAAAAACAAAAAAAAAGGCACATACATGTGTCAATTCCCCTTTGTGATCGTTACCTTGTCGTGGTGAAGGGGCTTGCGTATCACAATGAAGCGATCACCTCTAGGATTGTGTTGGCACACCCCAGATGATAAGGTCGTTGCTTCATTGTGTACAGACCAAAAGCGATCCGCAGGATAATTTTTCATAAAAAAAAACATTCATTTTCTTTCATTCTTTCTGCGGAGCTGGGTATTTTTTGGCCGCGTTACTGAATGCTCATGAACAATGGCTGTAGGCTCATGCGTCCTTTTGCGGAGATGACAACCCTGGTGGTCAGTCGAACCCAAGGCAACATCATCGACCTCATCCCATATGCGTTTTTTCTGGAGCGTGCCCTGCGAAGAGTACTGGATCAGGCTGTAGATGAGCATGAAGAGGAAGAGTTGTGGTCCTCATCACCACCAGAAGCAGCCTTGTCGTTGTCAATTGCTGGACCTGTGGCAACGCAGAGAGAGGAGTCTGAAGAAGAGAAGTCAGAGGAGGAAGGTGGCTTTGAGGAGGTGGAATACCAGCCACAGCAGGCGTCCCAGGGGGCTTGTTCTCACCTTTCGGGGACCCTTGGTGTTGTATGTGGCTGGGTGGAGGAAGAGACCTTCAATGATGTCAGTGAGGACAAGGAACGGGACATGGCTAGCTTGGTATCCAACCTTGTGCAAATTGGGAGTTTGCGGTTGTGCAAATGGACTGACTGACTGTTAAACGGGGAGTTTGGTCTGTCAGAGTTTGGTCTGTCACTGTGAAGCGGGCGACGGGCGTAACCCTTACACTACTTGACCGATAAAACATCATACCTGATCGTATTCACACACTGGATGTTTTAGTGCTGGTTTACACTGCCGCTACCACTAAAGTAGCGTCGCTTCCAGTGCGACTTTGGCGCGACTTAGCGCGACTTTGGCGCGACCTCATCGCGAGGCGACTTTTTATTTGGCCAATCACAATATCATGTTTTGTGACCGTCACCTAATTTCCTTTTCCTGTTTTTTGTTTTACATATTTCCCCATGTGTGCAGTGTTGTCTGTGTCATAGCTCAACTGATAGGCATGTTTGCCTTGGCATATCATATTTCAGCTTGCCAGAAAGAAAAAAAGACAGCTGGAAAGACACTGCATTAGTTTTCTACTAAAAATCATAAGAAAAATGCTGTTTTTTGGGGGGTTCTGGACATGCTACAGAGCTGAAACTTGACAGGTACACTTTTTAGACCCCCCAGACACTAAATACAAAAAATGACATGCCTGCCTAAAAAAATGCCCGCTAAATGCCTGCAAGAGAAAAAGCCAGCCGCAGAGAAGCCGTATTCCTGAAAATATAAGAAAAATGCTGTTTTTTAGGGGTTCTGGACATGCTACAGAGCTGAAACTTGACAGGTACACTTTTTAGACCCCCCAGACACTAAATACAAAAAATGACATGCCTGCCTAAAAAAATGCCCGATAAATGCCTGCAAGAGAAAAAGCCAGCCGCAGAGAAGCCGTATTCCTGAAAATATAATAAAAATGCTGTTTTTTAGGGGTTCTGGACATGCTACAGAGCTGAAACTTGACAGGTACACTTTTTAGACCCCCCAGACACTAAATACAAAAAATGACATGCCTGCCTAAAAAAATGCCCGCTAAATGCCTGCAAGAGAAAAAGCCAGCCGCAGAGAAGCCGTATTCCTGAAAATATAAGAAAAATGCTGTTTTTTAGGGGTTCTGGACATGCTACAGAGCTGAAACTTGACAGGTACACTTTTTAGACCCCCCAGACACTAAATACAAAAAATGACATGCCTGCCTAAAAAAATGCCCGATAAATGCCTGCAAGAGAAAAAGCCAGCCGCAGAGAAGCCGTATTACTGAAAATATAATAAAAATGCTGTTTTTTAGGGGTTCTGGACATGCTACAGAGCTGAAACTTGACAGGTACACTTTTTAGACCCCCCAGACACTAAATACAAAAAATGACATGCCTGCCTAAAAAAATGCCCGCTAAATGCCTGCAAGAGAAAAAGCCAGCCGCAGAGAAGCCGTATTCCTGAAAATATAAGAAAAATGCTGTTTTTTAGGGGTTCTGGACATGCTACAGAGATGAAACTTGACAGGTACACTTTTTAGACCCCCCAGACACTAAATACAAAAAATGACATGCCTGCCTAAAAAAATGCCCGCTAAATGCCTGCAAGAGAAAAAGCCAGCCGCAGAGAAGCCATATTCCTGAAAATATAAGAAAAATGCTGTTTTTTAGGGGTTCTGGACATGCTACAGAGCTGAAACTTGACAGGTACACTTTTTAGACCCCCCAGACACTAAATACAAAAAATGACATGCCTGCCTAAAAAAATGCCCGCTAAATGCCTGCAAGAGAAAAAGCCAGCCGCAGAGAAGCCATATTCCTGAAAATATAAGAAAAATGCTGTTTTTTAGGGGTTCTGGACATGCTACAGAGCTGAAAATTGACAGGTACACTTTTTAGACCCCCCAGACACTAAATACAAAAAATGACATGCCTGCCTAAAAAAATGCCCGATAAATGCCTGCAAGAGAAAAAGCCAGCCGCAGAGAAGCCATATTCCTGAAAATATAAGACAAATGCTGTTTTTTAGGGGTTCTGGACATGCTACAGAGCTGAAACTTCACAGGTACACTTTTTAGACCCCCCAGATGCTAAATCCAAAGAAATGTTTTATTTTTATTTTTTTTTAATTTTTCCAATAATTGGCTCTCTATCAAAAAATTATAATTTTTAAGAACTTTTTTTTGCGTGATCCCTCTCCGGCATGCCACAGTCCAGGTGTTAGTCCCCTTGAAACAACTTTTCCATCACTATTGTGGCCAGAAAGAGTCCCTGTGTGTTTTAAAATTCGCCTGCCTATTGAAGTCTATGGCGGTTCGCCCGGTTCGCCGGTTCGCGAACATTTGCCGATGTTCGCGTTCGCCGTTCGCGAACGGCGAATTTTAGGTTCGCGACATCACTATTGATGGCACCTTGTTTAGCAAGTTGATCGGCTAGATCATTACCTTCCTTGTCCATGTTCTGGGTTTTAGAATGTCCTTTAGTTTTCTTCCAATAAATGGTTAGACCATTACTTTTGACTAATTCATCAATGGCACAGAATAACTTTGCGTGTTTTACAGGTTTGGTATTGGACCGTAACACGTTATTTTCTTTTCCAACTAGGCAGGTATTCAACAAAACTATTACGTACATAATTGGAATCAGTGACTAACAAATTCGGTGATATTATGCTCTATAGCAATTTAAACAGTTTTGTATACAGCTGCTAATTTGGCCACTTGTCTGCTCTTAGCACCAATGCTGTATCCAGTGGTGTGATTCAGTCGGTTCGCACCGGTTCTTTGGAACCTGTTACTAACATTTAACAAGTTCGCAGAACCGGTGCAAGCCGGAGATCAAGGCAGCAATCTGAAATTCCCCGCCCCTGTGCTCAGTTGGCTCTTCCTTTCTCCTGCTCATTTCAGCGTCACTCAGCAAAGTTTTCCCAGCCAGAGTCCTGCCCCCACCCCTGAGTCGGCTCCCGCACAAATGAAGTTTAAACACAGATGCTGCTGTACAGGAGCCCTATGAGAGCCAGAGGACACAGCACACAGCAGGCTTGTCTGCAAGGCCAGCCCCCCTCCTCCCCCCTGTCATACACAGGTCACCCTCGGTCAGAGTCTGAGCGATGCTGATCACCCATCCGTGCTGCTGCTGGAGGGAGCCCAGATGACCAAGGATGAGTGCGCTGCAGCTTGGTGAGTGAGATGACCCCATATTCCCCACACACCATCCCATCCCCCATCCCACTCTATCTCCCCTGGGGACAGGGACACCTTCTTCCCTGGGGACAGGGACTCCTTTTCTGGGGACAGGGACCCCCTTCTCCCCTGGGGACAGGGACTCCTTCTTTTCTCGGGACATGGACCCCTTCTCCCCTGGGAACAGGGACTTCTTCTCCCCTGGGGACAGGGACCCCTTCTCCCCTGGGGACAGGGACCCCTTCTCACCTTAAGGCTTCCCCGTGGCTATCTCCCACCAGGAACTCTTTCCCTACAGGGAGTCCCGGGGGCCCTACTGCTGCCCGACAGGGATGATGAGACCCCTGAGGGGGTGAAACTCACACAAATCATTTTTTTCATTGTTTTAAGCCAATTTGTATTCTGCTACATATTTTTGGTTAAAAAAAATCGCAATAAGCGTATTTTGATATGTTTGTGCAAAAGTTATCGCATCTACAAACTACAGGAAAGATTTATGTCATTTTTGATTATTTATTACTAGTAATGGCGGAGATCTGCGATTTTTAGCGAGACTGCAACATTGCAGCGGACAGATCGGACACTAACTGACATTAGATAAAAAAAATGACTCCATGAAAGTCGGAACTGGTTACTAAAATTTTTGAATCCCACCACTGGCTGAATCCTACTGAAATATTTGGAAATCCACTTGTCCAAGCTATTCCAATACCTGCTACTAGTTTTCTCTCATCCCCTACGGTGGTGTGATAAGCACAACCATCAATATACACACATGGAAGTAAAGGACAGTAATCCTCATCATATGTTTTGTAAGGGGAAGAGATTTGTTCCTCTAAGAAATCCTCTATTGTCTCCTCTTTATGAGAATGAGCCGCACGATCATGAAGCTCGGCAAGTCCTTGAGCTACTGGTTGAGCTACTGGACTCTTTTTATTTTGTTTATACCGAATTTCTAATGGCCAACCTTGTAAGGATAACGTCCACGCAGTTATTCTGCTGTTGGACAAATTGCCATCTCTTATTTTGTCACTTTGTAAGTATTGTAGTGGTTGGTGTGCCGTTTCAACGATGATTTTCTCACCCTGAATGTAACTTCTGAAGTTTTGAAGAGCCCAGACCTTGGCTAATAGTGCTTTTTCACAGTCATTAAATTTTACCTCTACAGGTGACAGGGCCTTGCTGGCATATGCGATGACCTTGTTCAATTTGTCTTGTTTTTGACACAATACAGCACTGATGCTGAGGTTTGTAAAACCAGTTTCCAGATAAAAGGGTTTACCCCACTCTGGATATATGAGACATGGGGCTTGGAGGAGTCTTCTTTTAAGTTCAACCATAGATTGTTCCTGGTCTTCCCCCCATGTCCATGGTACATCCTTCTTTAGCAATGTCAACAATGGTTTGCTGATCTCTGCATAATTATCAATAAACTTATGTGAATAATTCATCATACCCAAAAATGATCTCAGTTCACTGACATTGGTAGGTGTTTTAGACTTCATCACTGCCTCTACTTTCTTCTTTTGAGGATTAAGGCCTTCGGAAGTGAGCTCATGTCCCAAGAAGTTGACCTTGGTACGACACCACTGGACTTTCTGTAATGAAATTTTAACACCTGCCTCTCTCAACTGGTTAAGCACATGCCTAATCTTTTGGATATGCTGTTTAAATTAGGTGCTTTTCAACAAAATATCATCCACATATGTCAGATTTCCCCTTTCGGTAGCATCAGGCATAGCCTTATGTAAGAACACAGCAAATTCATGACTTGCATTTATATAACCAAACCGCATACGATTCCAGGTGAACTGTTCCTTGCGAAATGTAAATGCTAGTTTATATTGGTCTTCAGGACTTACCTTGATGGTCCAATAGCCTTGGGCACAATCCAATGCGGTGAAAATTTTGGCTCCTTGCCTTTGTGCCAAGCATTGGTCAATATATGGCACAGGCCAGCCGGACATATACACACGTTTATTGAGCTGTCTGAGATCAGCACACAAACGCCATTGAACATTCGGTTTAAGGATACCAAGGATAGGATTAGTATAAGAACTGTGCACCAATCTTATAATGCCTCTCTCCTTGAGATTCCTTATTATTTCCGCTAGCGAATCATAACAAGCTAGTGGAAGACGATATTGCTTGACATAAAGGTGCCTCTGGATCAGTTTGAATCCTAGCAATGTGTATGTCTGTTACACCACAATCATAGGAATCTTTAGCAAAGATATCCTGACACTCCAGGAGAACTTCTTTTAATCTTTGGCGCTCTGAGTCATTAGAGCATCCATCAGCGAAGGAGATTTCCTGCTGGACCATTTCTAAAAACCCTGGAAAAGCTTCAGGTTGACCTATTTCATAGGCTTCTTCAAGTTTGTCAGTGAGGTCATGACTTGGCTTATTAGTCTCACCGTGAGATACACTATATTCCTTTGCTTCCTGCTCATTAAGTGGATGATCAAAGGTAAGGGAAGATTCCTCCACCTGGCAGGTACCTTTTTCAGGATCAAACGGATAAATTGAATTAATGGTGAACAATCCTTCAGGAGAAGAATGAAATGTTTGTTCGATGACTACATTTTGAAATCCAAAAGTATCATAATCTGAATCTAAGGCCAGACCAATTATAGTGTCTTTTGACAAATGGATTTCATTGGGAGTACCATTATTAACAATTATTTGGGTTTTGGATTGGTGAATATTTACTATGGGGATATGACTTCCTGAAATTCCCAGTTGTTGCATCCTATTTAAGAGGCATATTAGAGCATCAAGGTTCTTTAATTTTTGGCCTCTTGGTACCTGAATAGGTAATAGGAAATTATTGGAACCTGGAGGAATGACAACATTTTGTGGTACTAATATCTTTACTGCATATGGCAGTATCTGGGATAATCTGAGGGCCTCATATTCATTCATGAAAGCACATGGATCCTCTTTTAATCTAGTCCAGAATATGGAATTCCCCACATCCACGTGTATGGCAAACCAATGTAATATATCGTTGCCAATGTACATTTGACACAGTGGCTCATTGAGTACCAGGAATAAATGATTGACTGTTTTACCCCCAATGGAAATAGATAACATGCATTTTGCAATGCCATTGTGACTATCAGAGTTATCATCCAATTCATGGACCCAGTTATCTTGAGGGTTAGGATACCTTATTTACTTTTATATTGGTCACTTGTTTTAGCAGATCCCTACTTATGTAACTGTACTCCTGGCGCAGATCCAGTTTAGCCCTTTTAGTTCTTCCCAGGTCATTAACCTGTAGGGGAAAGAAAGAACATATCATCATTCACCTTTTCAATTCCTGCTAAGAATTGTGTATGATCACTGAACCCAGTAGGGTCAGGATTTCCAGGATGAAGGTGAATGGCCAGAACATCCCTTTCCAAGCAAATATTTTTAACTCTTTCAGGGGACACACATATGGTGTTATTCTCCTGTCCACCTAATGTAGAGGAGGATGTTGCTTGTAGGAATGAGATATCTGGAACTTGTGAATTCCTAAAATGGATCTCAATAGAGTCAGGTCTTTCCTCAATCACATGGCAGTTACGTTTACTGTGATAGGACTGGGAGTATTTATAATTTATGGGCATTTTTGCTTGGAACCAAATAACCTTATTGATGAAATCCACAATGGGATTCAATCTCTTAAGGAGATCTATATTAATCAAACGATCATAGGGCAAATCAACTATCAATGTGGGATGGCAAATTATTTTATTTCCCAAGTTGATGTTCAACCAAGCTTCTCCTCTGACCTTTAAAGCAGTGCCTGAAACATTTATAAGGTTAGCTTTAACCTCCCTGGCGGTATCCCCGAGCATGATTCGGGGTGGATTTTTTAGTCCAGGATCGGTGTCCCCGAGTCACGCTCGGGGTGGATGTGCAGAGAGCGCAGCGGTGTCTCTTACCTTCTCCTGGCGATCCAGCGATGATCTCTCATTGCTGTGACCGCGGAGATGACGTCGCAGTGACGAAACGCGTAGAGCGGCAAAGCAGCGTCAACGTCACTTCCGGTTAGGTGGCTCCGGCCGGTGGAACGCGGAAGTACCGCGCGGCCGAACACTGGAGACACACCAAACAAGCTGACGGTGAACTTCCTAACAGTGAGTCGATGCTATTTTTTTCCCTCAATAATGTACTATACTACGCAATGGAAGCTCTCTTGGTCTTTTGTATACTGACTCCCTAGATGCAAGCGCAACTGTATGCACGGAACAACCAGCTCTCACAGGCATCAGGAGAAGGGAGACACAGTATATTAGAGTGAGAAGGGAGAGGACTTTTGGTAAGTGCTTTACCCACGGTATTAGCACTTCTCACTCCTAACACGCGCCACAGGCGTTTTTACTCTCTCACTTTTACACTGCATAGTGTTCTGTAATATTCACCACGGATGTCAGTTTCCTCTTTCAAAGGAGGCCACAATAAAGTATCTATTGATCACCTATATTGCACTTAGCACTTTTTTTGCACTGGTCACTATATGATTGTTTACATCCGATGAGTGATACATACACGGTACAATCCAATTGATACACGATTACTACCGTTTATAATTTTATAATTTTAATTTAATTTAATTTTAAATCTGCACTATATTGCACATTTAATATTTCACCAATAAGCACTGTGCACTTTCATTTTTTTGGATCATATACAACGAAGTAATTCGCTGTGCAAGGTGGTAGCGCCCCATACCAACACCTCCCATAAACCCCCACATTTCTTTACCCTTGTGGTAAGTTGGAGGCAGCATAACCATCTGATCCCCACATTCTGCATTTAAAACTGTTGATTCAGTGCTTGTGTTGCTATGCATAGCGCGGGTGCACCCCAAACCTCTTTTTTACTAAGAATTGTAGGCCTATAATACATAACGCCAAATTTCCATGAAAAAAATTGTACCGCTTTTGGTACATAATTCCTGACATAATCATACCGCCAGGGAGGTTAAAACTTTTCAGCTTGTATTTCAAGATAAATCCTGGATTTGTTGAAAATATTTCTGAGATAAAATGGTTGCATGACTACCTGTGTCCAATAATGCCATTATTTGTGGTAAATCATTATGCAATTTAACCTCCATATAATACCTTTGATCAATTTCTTGCAATGAACATATATATTTGGAATGTCCAGTGAAACGACTTTCATGATGTGTCTTACCCAGCGACCCCCCCCCCCCCCTCCTTTTTCACACAGGAGTGTGCGTCTGTCAGTTCCTTGACAGCTGAAGTAATGGTAGGCTGCAATATAAGATCACAAACAAGTCGCCCCTCCTCCTTGCCATCTGGCATTGGAAGGGTTAAATTCTTTTCAGGCATACAAACACCAGATTTAATGATTTCACTTTTAGGTATAGGTACAGTACAGGTATTTACATGATTGGAAACCTCTGTTATTGTGGGTTGCTTTCGACAGAAATGGTCCCTAAAAAAGGGTTGTTAGGTTTTGTACTGAGAAGCTGGGATATTTTTTCCATCTGTTTTGCTAAAACCCCCACCTGATTCTGCATCTGATCCATTCGATCATAGAAGTTATTTCTATTTTTCCAGTGACCCCTGGTGGCTGGATTTTTTGGATTAGAAGTCTGAGACTTGCCAGAACCTTCTGATCCAGAACAATTATTTTGATCTTCTTCAGGGCCATATTGATAATTCCTATACTTACCTCTCGAGTATCTTTTAAATGGAGGGTTGCGTCTTTTTACCCACTGATGCTTTTTATCTGGTGCAATATCAACTACCAGACCCTTTTTATCATCTGGATGTAGAACAGCAAAAAGGGTTATACTTTCTGATAGTAACCAATCCAGACCCCATTCGGGATCATAATCCTGGGCCAGAATAATTCTTATTTTATTTGGCAAAGCATCGTAGAACAGTTGGATAAATTCATAGCTCCCAAACTGGGGATTTTCCACAGCCAGGCTATAGGCATTTTTGAGAATGGACAAAAACTCACTAGGGCTTTGATTTGGCCGACATTTCAAAGAAACATGGCCTTCCTTGCAGCAGTAGCTGTCTGATAGGGACCAAATTCAGTTTTTATTTCGGAAACAACTTCAGACCAGGTATTTTTGCCCATATCTCTTAGGGAATTAAAGAAAAACCTGTATTTTGACTCAAACACCCATGAAATGAATTCGATTTTCTGCCTATCATGGTCTAAATTTAGAGTCAACATGGCCTCCTCGTAGGCTTCTATATGATTAATTATAGAGGGAGAACCTTTGTTAGTAAACAGACCCACTGTTTCTTTTAAGAATTTTATCCCCTTTGGGCTATCACACACAGGTTGAGAAGTCTTTCTTTCACTTCTTTGAGACTGTTTCTGAGGTGAGATTGAACTTGCTTTGGGAAGAGAATGTCTTTTGGGTTTAAATATCTCTTCCTCTAATGGGATATTGGAATCACTTTCAGAATCTGACATTTGAGTTTTTATGGGACGTTTAAAAACATTAGCGTCAGCAGGTGTTCGACTCAAAAATTCAGGGACAGTCTCTCCCTTCCAAATAGAAGGTTTAACCTTTACACTGCTGGCATGTTTTCCCAGCACTAAGTTTAGATAAGCCGACTCCTCTAACTCCTGTTGAATTAATTGTTTAGCAAATTGCGATCTTTCACATTCCGTTTTTAAAGTAGCCCTCTCTCTGTCACATGTTACCGACTCACAATGTGTTTGATTCAGTTCCCTTCTTAGAGAAGCAATCATTTCTTTGGTCTGGTTACTTTGCTCCCGATAAATTGATATGTGATCAGCTAATTTCCTATTTTCATCAACCAACTTTTTAGATTGAATTTCACACTCACAAACTGTTTGTTGTAACTGTGCAACAAGCTTAGCTTGAGATCTTATTTCATTTTGAAACCGGTCCGATCGTTCAGCTAATTTAACAATTGTGTAAAGAAATTTTGGCCATGATCTAAATATCAGTGAATCTTTATCTTTCTTAGTTTTAGCATCAGCAATTTGACCCAGAAATACGGCCACCCATGAGTCCTCACTCCATATATCATTTACATATCCTGCAATTCTTTGTTTCATCTCAACTACCCAACTATTGAGCTCATCTTTAATATCCAATCTATCTTTGACATAAGACATCACATTAAATTTGACCGTTTCTCTAATCTGTTCATTGCGCATACCCATTTCTGGTTCTGCGTTAATGTGACCAAATTCATCCAAAATACCTTCGGATTCAGCCATGTTTAATATTGTAACCAACAGTAGCAACAATCAATTAATGCAAATGGCAACAAAATATATATTTTGCACAATTGTAACCCTTATTTCACTAGGTACTTATCTCGCTGGGGCCTCCAATTAAGTCAGAATGTTTATACTGCTCTGATAAACAGTGTCTATTTATGTAAATAAGCAAAGATCTGTCAAGTGAGGAGATTCTCAACTTATTTCCATAAATCAATAAAAATGCAAGATTTTTTTAAGTGACGCTAAACTGAAGATAAGGAGAATACAATTCTGTGCAAAAATATATATATTTATTAAATACTTCAGTGCAAAATAAATCAAAAATCGAATTGGTGATAAACACAAAGTTTAAAATAAGATGCAATAAAATGTATCACACAGGTAATATGAAAATATAATCAAAGAATATTATCTCAGAATAGTGAGATGACCATAACCAATGACTTCTAGAATATGATTAATAGTTTACCAGTAGGACATAAAAGATGGCAACAAAAATGACAGATTTGACACGTGACTTCTCTCATCCAACAGATATTCATAATTCCAATATTTTAAATAAAGTTACATGGATACAAATTGTTATACCATGTACTGGGACTTATTAAAAGTCCAAAGATTTTTGGTAAAGTAAACTTCTATTTAGTCAATGTACTATAAAGAATATCATCATAACTGAACCATTTACTAAAGCCAAAATTAGCTTCAAATTCCAAGATAAGGAAAATTAAACCAATCATACTGCAGTTAGAATGATTTCAATTCAAATCTTGATGCTAACAGTTTAGGTGTGAGAATGGATCAATTAGGAGATGTATCAGGCAATTTAGAAGGTATACTTTAGCAAAATTGTTCTATTCTGTTGTATGGGAAGTTACGCTGTCCTGGCTTCAGGGTTAAATGTCACCCATCAGTGTCCCAGAGCTCCCTTCAAAGCATCTTATCCCTCTCTCGATCTCTTCAATTCTCCCCCCCCCCTCTCTGACTGACTAAAACTTTATGCTACCTGAAGTGTGGGCGAGATCTCATTACCATGTAATTCTTACATCACTAAAGGATACAATTCCTAATATTTAATGACTTGGACCCAAAATTAAGCAATCACCAGAGGGCAGTGTTGTATTACTATTAGATTTGGGACATAGAATATAATTACATTATTTTCCCAAAGATAACCCTTTGGCCTTAGTCTGGTGAAAAGATCTAAATTTCACAGATATGTCAAACCTGTCAGGACACTATGGTGAGAGTAGAGTATTTATGGTGACCATAAAAACTTACAGGACCTTACATAAACATTTCTCATTCTCATTAAGTGGGTAATTAATGCAGTAGAATTAGTACTTAGCCATTATATAAAACAAAATATAGTACACAAAGCATTCCTGGATATATGTTACACATGTATAATAATATTTTTGCTAATATTTTTCTCACACATAATTATAATGTTTCCTTATACATTTGTTTTAAATGAGCCCTAAAAGAAATATACTGAGCTATTGTTCACTGTTACACACAGATAAGATTATAACTCTAACATTCAGTAGCATCTTGTATGGCGTCAGGATGACTGACTCTTATCTAAAAAAAAAAACGTCAGGAGACTACTTATTTATGACTTAAAGAAAAACAGAATTTTCTGTTGAAACTCCAAGACTTTCTGTAAAAGACATTTTGTTATTGTTAAAAAAAAAAATATGAACTCTCATTCACCCCCAAAAAAAAATGTATGTCAAGCTGCTCAAAATTTCTATGTATATAACTGAATATATATGGCCTTTATATAACTCAATTTTTTTATAATCTCCCCAATAATCCTGATATATCCTACTACATATTTTTGGTAAATAAAATCCTAATAAGCGCATATTGATTGGTTTGCGCAAAAATTATAGCGTCTACATACTATTGGATATTTTTATTTCTTTTTACTATTTTATTACTTTTAATGGTGGTGTTCAGTGATTTATAGCCAGACTGCAATATTGCGGCAGACAAATCGGATACTTAACTAATTGATCAGCAGGTGCCAGCAGAAATCAGGTCTGCGGAACCTGCTGATCAGCTCCCACTTGCGCCCAAAACCCGGAAGTGCAGAATCATGTACAGTATATATACATGATTCAGCACAGCGCGGCCCTCCAGTACCAGTAAATTTTCTATAGGGCAGTCGGCAAGCAGGTAAAGCTTTAATGCAAGCTAAATTAATCCCTGTCCTTCAAAGAGCACTACTGTATACAATAAATAAGTACATTTACCTGTCTGTGGTGACAGTGTGTGTTACTGACGTTTATTCTAAGATCATAATTGGTATTGCTAAGATTATGAGTTTCCACCTCTCTGTTAAAAGGCGATGGTGGTAGCTAAAGGGTTAATTGTTTAATGTAGCCCAGTGACATTCGCTCTTAGGCTGCTAGCACCTAGATTGTGGTCCCGCAAGCTGGAAACTCTTTGTGCAAGAGGCAGCTGAGAGTGGCATTGTTACGCAAATGACAGCACAGTGTGAGATTGGCCAGTTCTTTGTCACAAGTTATTGAGGAGGGCAGGGATCTGATACCCGCGTCCATCACAATCACAATTATGATTGTAAACCCTGAGGAATATGGTTGCCAAATTGTGTAACCTCTAAATCATAAGCTCTAGAGATTTTCAAAATGTGACAGTGGATGTGGTGAGAGAATCCCTTGACACTGTCATGGTGGGAGGGGATGAGGAGTGAGGAGGACATGTGCTAGAGCATATATGTTACATGTTACACTCTAAATATAGGTGCAAGATATAACTTGCTCCAAAAGGTGAACCTATTCCTTCAACCCAGAAGACTGAGGTCATCTAATGGCAGAAGAGAAGTATTGTGGACAACAGCTTAAAAATTAAAGATGAACTTCAGCGGGGAATTGGGGAACTTAAAATACAACAGCTACAAAATATGAATCAGCTCACTTTTAGGAACAGATACTTATAAGTCCATGCAGTCCAGTACTGTCTTCCATGCAGCCAATACTTCTGAGAATCCACTCTGCCACCATCTAAGTTCCACTGTGCTTCCATCCTAGTTTCAGGAACTGGGAATCACTTACTGATGACACACATCAAGCTATCAAGACATGGTCTGCTAGTGGAAAGGAATTTAAAAAAGAGTGAAGGTCCACATTAAAGCAGGTAATGAAGCAAAATATTTTATTCTATCTTTTTATTGCCTAAAGTTCTGCTTTAAGCAATAAAAATGGATTTTTGTAAAATCTTACCGTAAAATCCTTTTCTCTTAAGCTCATTGACAGACGCAGTCCTCTTGATTAATATCAAATTGGGTTATACTGCCCTCTACAGGAATAGGACACTAGGCAGAAGGAAAACATTCTGGCCACACCTTAGGGGCAGTCCCAGAGGGTATATCCTCTCTCTCTCTCTCTGCTACAGGATGTTAGTTATGTCACAAAGCAGTGTCAGAGAATTTAACCCAACCCAACTCAAAAGTAGAGGGGCGGGTACTGCGTCTGTCAATGAGCTTAAGAGAAAAGGATTTTACGGTAAGATTTTACAAAAATACATTTTTCTCTGTCGCTCATTGACAGACGCAGTCCTCTTGATTAATATCAAATTGGGACGTCCCAAAGCAGTGCCACAAATGAGGGGTGGGATAACAGAAATCAAAATTTAAATCCAGAAGGCCCAACCGCTGCCGACTAGAAGTCTTAAAGGCTCATCAAACCAAAGGATGAGACTCAACTGAAAACCCAACAGAAAAAAACCCTCGAGGTAGACCAACGGTCTCCTCAAATTGCGGCCTGCAAAACCTTGCGGCCAAAAGAGGCATCCGCCGATGCCAACACATCAACTTTATAAAATTTTGTAAAGGTATGAACCGACGACCAGGTAGCCGCCTTGCAAACCTGGACCACTGACGCCTGATGGCGGAAGGCCCAGGAAGCACTAAGCGCCCGAGTGGAGTGCGCCTTAACAGGGAACGGAGGATTCCGACCCTTAATAGAATAAGCCTGTACCACTGTCTGTCTGATCCATCTGGAGATAGTCGCGGCAGATGCAGGCAACCCCTTTTTGGGGCCATCCGTGATCACAAAAAGTGAATCCGTTCTACGAAACGAGTCCGTAGTTTTCAAGTATACCCTGATTGCCCGAACCACATCCAAGGAATGTAACGCAAACTCCCGAGGATGACTGGGTTTAGGACACAAGGAAGGTAGCACAATATCTTCATTCAGATGAAACTCTGAAACCACCTTAGGAAGGAAGGATGGATTCGGACAAAGAACCACCTTATCCCTTTGAACCACCAGATATGGGGAACGACAGGATAATGCGGCCAGTTCTGACACCCTGCGTGCAGAAGTAATGGCCACCAAGAAGGCCACCTTCTGGGATAATGTAAGATAGGGAATCTCCCTGATATTTTCAAAGGGAGGTTTCTGAAGAACCGACAACACCAAATTAAGATCCCAGGGTGGTAAAGGCGCGCGCACTGGCGGAGCCAGGTGCCGCACCCCCCGGATGAAATTCCGCACCAAGGAATGGGTAGCCAAAGGTTTCTGAAAGAAAATTGCTAACGCTGAAACCTGACCCTTGACAGTACTAAAGGCCAGCTTCTGCTCAACCCCCTGTTGCAGAAAAGCCAAGATTCGGGTCACCGAATAGGCACATGGAGGAAATCCAAAGGATTCACACCACGCAATGTAAGACCTCCATGTGCGATGATAGACTTTTCTGGAAGTCGCTTTCCTTGCTTTAATTAAAGTAGAAATAACTGAAGTTGACAATCCCTTGTCCTTCAGCACCTGAGTCTCAATAGCCAGGCCGTTAAAGCCAGCGATTGTAAAGCAGGATGGAAGATCGGTCCCTGAGAGCGCAGATCCTCCCTGAGAGGAAGTTTCCAAGGAGCGTCCGCGACCAGCCTGACCAAGTCGGCATACCCGGGTCGACGAGGCCAGTCCGGAGCTACCAGGATAACTGGAATTCCCTCCACCTCTATCCTGCGAAGAAGTTTCGGCAGCAACTTGAGAGGAGGGAAGACATACAGTAGCTGATACTGTCCCCACGGGGTGACCAGCGCGTCTTCTGCGTCCGCTCGAGGATCTCGGGAGCGGGCTACAAACCTCCGCACCTACCTGTTGAGCCGAGCTGCCAACAGATCCCCCTCTGGGGTGCCCCAATGAAGGCACAGCTGGTGAAATACCTCTGGATGAAGAGGCCATACCCCTTGATCCAGAATCTGATGGCTGAGATAATCTGCCTGCCGATTTTCCACCCCCGGAGTGAATGCCGCGGAGAGAGCCGGAACAACCCGTTCCGCCCAATGAAGAATGCTGGCCACTTCTATGGCCGCCAGGGCACTCTTGGTGCCCCCTTGGTGATCGACATAAGCCACGGTCGTGGCCTTGTCCGACTAGATCTGAACCGGGCTGCCCTGGAGCTGCTCGGTCCAGTAAATCAGACAAAGTCTGATCGCTCTCAGTTCCAATACATTTATCGGTAACCAGGATTCTATCGGAAGAAATGACTTCCCCTGGCTGAGCATCGGAGACCTAAGTCACCAGACCAGAGACTCCCTGGTCCGCTCGCTCAACCGGATCCGATTGTCCAGAGAATCGGGATTCCGATTCCATCTGAAAAGAATCTCCTTTTGGAGAATTCGGGCATGAGACTGGGCCTACGGTACTGCCTCTAAGAAGGCCACCATCAGTCCCAGGATCCTCATGCAAGTTCGAAGGGAAGGCCAGTTGACGGACAGTAACATCCGAATCGTTCACTGAATCTTCCAGCTCCTGGTGGGAACTAGGAATGATCCTTGGGAAAAGTGAAGACAACGCTGATCTGTTCAGATGAACTCCATCTTGAATTCTTGTACCCGGACAAAATGATTGAGTGCTCTTAAGTCCAGAATTGGACGCACCTTGCCCTCCTTTCTGGGTATTGTGAATAGGTTCGAATAGAACCCCTGAAAACGTTCTGCTCAAGGAACGGGAACTACCGCTCCCTGTTGCATCAAGTCCATTACTGCCCCCCGCAAAGCTTATAAGCGATCCGGGGATAGTCGAATGTTGGAAGGGAAGAATCTCACCGGTAGAAGTGATCGAAACTCGATCCTGTATCCTGACCGTATGACCTCACGAACCCCTTTGTCCGGGATTCTGGAAAGCCATGGATCTGGAAACCGGTGAAGACGTCCCCCCACCCCAGAGATGGGTGGGGGGCACCTTCAGGCTGTATTGGTCTTTTCTTCAGGTTTGGCTGAGCCGGACTTTTGTTTACCCGACCAGCGCCCTTTGAAACCCCCTGAAGGGGCTTTGGAGGGCTTCCCCTTATCGCCCGCCCCAGCGGAACGAACAAACTTTTTATGAGCGGAAAAGGAAGGTCCTCGCCTGTTACGAGGTCCTTTACCCTTAGCAGTCTGTGGCAAAAAAGTGCTCTTGCCCCCAGTGAGATCCTTTATAATCTCATCCAAGGTGGCCCCAAACAGGCGATCCCCTTGAAAAGGGAGATTAGCCAAAGCTTTTTTGGAACCTTGATCCGCCGACCAGCACTTTAACCACAGCACGCGTCTGAGGACCACTGCTGAAACCGATGTACGCCCTAGCAAGGGAGTGGCGTCCAGGGCGGCATCACAGATGAACTGTAGTATAATCTGCTCCAGCAAATCTGATACTGCCGGGGGGATACTTCTCCCCTTTATGTCACGGCGTAACAATTTGGTCCATTCTGTCAATGTTTGTGAAACTAAACCAATGGCAACCACTGGCCTAAATGTTGACCCTATCAGGGAAAAAATGGAGCGGGATTCCGCTTCCACTTTTCGATCCACCGGATCCCTAAAGGACGGAGCATCCTCCAACGGGATAA